>NW_027325378.1:13485012-14096679 GCF_036924035.1 Leuresthes tenuis
ATGACTCGATAGCATTAGTGCAGGTTCCGAGGCTGAGGCAGCGCAGCTCTGCTAAGTTTAGTGTCTTATATCAGTAATTGGTCACATGACTGCATGTAAAGTTAAAGGGCCCAGTCTAAGGTGACCACAGTTCTGAAATGAAAATCGGGGACATTTTCAATGCGGCGGTGAAAAATCATTAAATATTATCATTATGAAATAAAAAAACAGGGAGAAGTACTTTTTCATGTATTTTAACTAGAGCTGGGCACATTTACGCATTATTTTTGCGTTAACTAATGAATGAATTATCACAAACAATTATTTGTCTCCCATTAACGCAGTTTTTATTATTTATAATTTTTATTGTAAACGTCTGTTGCTCACTGGCTTTTATTTTGAAAAACTCCATCGTGAGCGAGCCTAGTATGTTGTTTACTGCTGCGGCTCACAGGAAACAGTCAGGAACGAAAAGAATGGCGGACGAAGCGGGCTAAACAAACATGGAGAAGGTTATGGAACCTTTACATAGCCATTTTCATTTCCATGTTCTTCCAGAGGCGCAGTCGACAGAACCAAAGTTATTTGTTAGCACTGCAACGTTGAATTGTCTTATCACCGGAGAACTGTACAGTTCCAATAAAAGTGCGTTATTTGCTACTTTTTTATTCATTATTGGATTTTGCACATAACAATGCGATTAATCGTGATTAATCACAGGAAATCATGCGATTAACACGGTTGAAGAATTGAATATTTGCCCAGCCCTAATTTTAACCAGCTATTATTACACAAAAGGTTGCAATCAAACAAATGGATGACATCACCAACCCTCCATCCACTGAGGAAGACAAAAATATCAGTATGAGTTATGGATTTTTTTTTGGTCAGAAGTTTCTACTCGCAGCCAAATACTGAGCTGATATTTATGACACAAAAGGTGGCAATCAAATAAATGGGTGACATCACAGTTTTCTCCTCATCCATCCACCTCCACCTCAGGAGCCTGGGTAGAATAAGAGCAGAGGAGAACATGAGAAAAATATGCTAATGTTAACGTTACAGCTTCACTAATGAATGATATGAAAACGGTGTCATAATGTTAACGTTCACTGACTTTTATAACGTTACGTTAGAGAAACAATCATACTGACTTGAACGTTGCATCACTTCACTTCACACACACTCACAGCCAAGTCTACTGCCAGTTCACACAAAATAAATAAGTTAATACACAACATGCCATTTATTGCAGCCGCTGGCCTCCTTTTCTTTCCTTTTTCTCGCCTATTTGTGGTTGATGACGCTGCTGCGTCTGTACGTCATACGACCTCTTCTCTGGCGATGCGTTAAATGGCTCCCGTAATAAGTGGCGTTTGAGTCTGCGCGCAGTTCCCCCTATGTCCCCCTATTTTGACACTTTCGGGGTCACCTTCGCCCAGCCATCCTCAAGAAGTGTGTGGCCGGTCAATCAAACTTTATTTGCTGAAAGTAGAAGCATGCTGGGAGTAAATTAGACCCGTAAAGGCTTAAAAAACTCCCACAATAATTCACTTAAAGATGCTAGAAAGCTGGACAGACTAAATGGAACCACAGTATCTATTTTCAGTGGGTGCATGATGGCAAAAGAAATCTTTTTTATGGGTTTTTCTATAAAAGAAATTGATTATGTCTCATTTTATAAGTCGCAACCACCTTTGCTTCTCCCTGATCATCTTTTGTGCCAAATTCCCCACACGCCATACCCTTGATATTTTGTGTTCATCCTGCAAAACATGAAACAGTGAGATGTAATGTATTCATGAATTCATGAGATTCAGAATATCCGAAAATGAAGTAGTGAACTGCACAATGAGTCTGTCTTTCTCTCTCAAAGTCAGGCGCATGTGGAAGTGAAACAAGCGAGCTGATTTAGACCTAAAAATACAGGAATAATGGAGAGCGTATGCACTCTCGCGTTGATGTAAGTCACAGAAGCAAAAACACAATTGAAGTGCCTTGGTCAAACCACAACATTAAATGTCAACGCAGAAAAACACATTAAAAATACATCAGATCTGGTTCAGAGTGAGGAGGAGTGAAAATACAATCAGCCATAAGTCTGCATGTAAATAAATAATCAGCGAACCAATAAGCATGGCTGCGAACGAAGACTTTAAGTCATTCATCATCTCAAAAACAGAGATATACTTTGCGGGGAAAAAACCACGCACAGTGCTGTTTTTAGATCTAAGTGATTTAAAATGACTTTTTTTCCCTCCTTAATACGTGAACCGTTTCTCAATAATGTGTGTGCATACGGTCTCTTTGACGGCAAATAGCTTTTTGAGATGTAAGAGCTTGAAACTAAACACTCGGGCTCGATTGAACACAAACCACTTTTGGAGTATTAAAGAGTTAAATGTCCAAAGTTTAATAGAAGATGCACAAGACAAGAGGTGCTTTGTAGAAATATTGTCCAAAAGAGACGGTAAGGAATGATGATATCCAGCTACGTTTCATTATGAGGATGAAAGATTTGGCAAGAAGTGAAGGTTGTACATCTAAAGTTGCGCAAGAAAAGGATTAGTCGTTTAATCAATCGGTCGATTAGCCAAAAAGCAACATGTGACCGATTTGGTTTCAGCTCCTCCAGCGAGAGAATTTCTCAGCTGTATATCACGATAAATGCGATGACTGTAAAGATTTGCACTGCTGGTTGCACAACACTGAGCTATATGAAGGTGCAAATGAGAATGTTTTTTCCTAATTGTTATTGATATGTTAGAGGACAAACATTACGGGAGGAAATGGTCAGAAAAGGAACAGTGAATTACACCGTTCTGAACTGTTGCTCATTCCATCTGTTTTTTTTTTTTTCCCATCCTCATGTCCCTTAAGGCCTCCCACTCCAACCTGCTCCGTTTTCCCACCTGCTGCATCACCTGATCTACCCACCTGATTCTGCAGTATACCGCCTCCCACCCCTCAGTCACTCGGCTGGCTGCTTTGCCCCGTTGCTCCCCAGCCCACCGTCTCTCAGCTCGTGCCTCGCTTGTTATTCTGAATTCACTCTCAGCTTGCGGGCCTTTCTGTTTGTTTGCCTGCTTCTTTATTTTTTTTTGTACAACCTTTACTGCTGGTTAGTATGATGATCTCACCTTGTGTGTCATGCATGCTTTTGGCTCCTTGTCTAAACCTTGATATGATTACACAAAGAAAGCTGAATGAATCCTCCTGAAACTTGAAAGCTTGTCCACTTGCAATCAGTTTTGAGCATCAACACAGTTAACCTCCAAGCCACCTGATTCATTCAGTGATCGTAATGTACCTCTCGTGGGTGCAGTGTGGGCTCGGTGTCTGGGAATGAGGCCCCATATGTTTCTTGAGTAGCCCCGTATCACAAGGCAGATGAAATATAAAAAAAACTAATGCATTGGGAACATGCATTAAGCCCCCATAAATAATATGACACATGTGTGCAGAAAAAGACAAGCAGCCACGGTTTTGGTTGATTTGTAGTTAATACAAGAAGCCTCTTCCTGAAGAGAAAGGCATAGGTGATGCTGGAGGGGTTGGAGGAGCCCTGCAGCAGCAGAGTGGTGCCACCTCAGCTACAAGCTCAGGTTGGTGACAGGGAGGCATCTTTATCCAGCTGGTCTTCCTTTGTGGTTGTGAAGCATTTTTGTGAAAAGATAGAACCTTTATGATAACAAGTATGTCCAAGTGACGCATTCAGAGATGACTGTAAGATGGACTTCATCACAGACCAGGAAATGCGTATGTTATAACAGATGAATAAACAAATGAAAAGTAAGAAACAAACGGCTACGGCTCAAAAAATAAACTGGCTTTCAATAAAACTGTCAATTATAAAGGGTAACGTAAGGGCGAAAAGTTAACCAAACAGCAGAAGTTGAGCTATCAAAGCAAAAAAATCTTCAGAAATGAAGCTTATGTTAAGGCGCACTCGTATCAATATTTTCTTAAGATGTATAAAACCGATTAAAAGAAAAATAAATAAATTAAAAAAAAAATTCTTTGATCTCGCCTGGAAAAAATGTGAAATTTAATTAGACATTTGGATGCCATAAAATCTCAACCCTTGCACGAGCAGGGCTGGAGTGGTGAGGAGAGCAGGAGGAGCAGAGGAGATGAGGAGTGCAACAGACGGATGGGACACCGTAAGAGCTGGACAGGCAAAGAAGAAGAGAACAGAATTGGGCTCGGTTCTAAACAAACTCTTGTCGAACACTAAAGGCAGAAACTGACACGCGATTTTGTAAATGATAATAAAAACTGTTAGCAGCTTACAGTTAAGTAAACGTCTGTCATCCATGTCAAGGTTCCAATTTCTTCTCAGTGTTTCACTTCTGCTGCTAATGATAAAAAATGACACCATTCTGAATGGGGAAACTCAGATTGGACTAATGTTGTTTAGATTTCATGTTATAAATGTCAGTTCCTTTCTTTTCCTCTGAGGAAAAAACTCAAATAAGCACCATCCCGTTGTATGAAAATCCAAAGAGTTCTGCACTGGGTTAAGCCCGGTTTATACACTCTAACTTAGACTCTGACGTTCATCTGGAATAATGACATGACAGAATACTTATTAAATCGCTTTTTCCCCCCCCGGTAACTCCAACCCTCTCGTCTACACGGAGAGATTACAAAAGCTTAAAAAAACAACTATCTTAGTGAAACTTTCGACAGGAGTCTGACACAGTCTGCAGCTTACAGAGCCAAGTGATAAAGATTAGAGGTTACCGCAAATAAAAGAAGCCGGTGTCTTATTGTCATTAAATATGAAAAAAACAAAACAAGTATAGCGTTCTGACTCTTTAAGTACTTTTCCTTGTGCTGCTCTGCTCCCACGTCCAGGCACAGAAACTCCCTCCATTAGCAGCTATCAACAGACTTATTCCTCCTTTGTCTTCCTCCCAGCTTTTTTTCAGATCTACAAGCGCTTGTGTCCGGCAGCCAGTGGCCTATATGTGGACAGCGTGTATTGTTATGGTGTGTGGGTTTGTTCCCACTTGTTGGCGCAAAAGCACCCGACACAGCGGAGGCAAAGGAGCGGAGAACAATGTGTCTATTGTCCAGGATGGCACAGCCGTTTAAGACAGGCTCTTGCCACTTCCATTCACTCACTATTAACCATGACGGGCTGTCCAGGACGGGGCTTGTTTGGAGATTTCTCAGAACGAAAACTGTACTTGTTAGTGGGCCGTTGAAAATGCGCACCCAGCTGTGTGCGGGTTTCCTCACGAGAGACTTCAGAACAACACGCTACATGTAAAGAAATCAGATTATATCGGTTAGGACGTGTTTTTTGCGTGTTGCATTTGTGTCTTAAGTCCCTCTTTCTGGTCACAAGATAGACATTTGAACTGAGGCGGCGAAAAGCATTGATTTGGTTATGGTTTAATTCGTGCCATTAATTCACAGAAACGAGGAGCTATATACCGTGTGGTCATTTCCTTTGGTTTTCATCAGCTTCCTCCATCAGACGAAGGCTTCAAGACAAATCGCCGTGTCTTATTGGCCCTGATGAAAAGCATCTCCAGCAGGATATGGGAACAACAGCGCCACAGTCGTTATTCATGGTGAAAAATGGGCCTCTGTTATTTAGTCGCTTTCATTAATAAACCTGCCGGAATCTCACTTGAACACTTCATATCATTGATTCCTGTTCTGACTGATTGATAAAGAAATCTTCTTGTAGTGAATTGGGTCAAATTATTTGCTATTAATTTAGTCTTAAAACCCAACCAATGAAATATGGCCCAATAACAAGGTTTGTGGTTAATAACAGCGCATAGCAACACAACAGAGGCTGGCAATGGAATCTGCACACACTTGTGTCCTCCTTAAGATGAATTGTTATCCGGTCTTTTGCAGTCTTGAATTTGAAAGTCATGCAGATAAATGTTCGGATTGAGATTTCCATGCTGCTTTTATGGGGTCTGCATCTGTTTGTTGCTACTCCGTTGGTCGTCATCTGCCATTTAACAGACCACATCACAGTTAAGATAGTCTAGTTTTAGTTCCCTATGACCTCAAAAATGATATTATACTCAATTACAGGTTCGTAACTTTCTGTTAGAAGTCTAATAAAACAGGGTTTATGTGCTTTAATCTTTATTTGTCTTGCACCGTACTTTGCTCTTGTCATAGTCTGTCTGGAAGACTTTTTTTTTTTAAAATACCTCCTAAAAGGCTCAGTCTTTAGTTTGGCTGATTGGTCGGAAATGTGTGCAAGACAGGAGCTAACTTTTAAAAGAATTTGTCAAAGCAGGTGTGATGCAAACATGTTTCATAGGGAAGAAAAAGAAGCCGTAAAAGAATGACAATTGTTTATGTAGAATCTTATCCTGATTAGAGGTGATCGTGGTTGCATGAAGGCCGTATTCGACTTCCATGTAAATGTTGGAGAGGAGCGGGATGAGAATGAGAGAAGAACCGTTTTGATAAGAGTTTATACCTTTTTATTGACATAATCTTGTGGCCCCTCTACTGTCCACTGTTTTTGAACTCGTCATCACTTTTCTTTCTGTCATCTTTGTTCAAGCCCAGCTAAATAACGCAATACTGCGTAGCTCAAATGGTTGAGCAGCAGGCTGTAAGCCCCCAATGCAGTGAGCCTGGGTTTCCAACCCAGCCCGGGGCTCTTTGGTGCACTTCATCCCCTTTTCTCTCTGCCCCTATTTCCCTGCCCTCTCCTCACTGTCAATAAAGGCCATTAGAGCCTGTAAAACCTTTAAAGCAAGTCCTGCTCAACTAAACCCATCTCCTCAGTTACTCACATTTCAGATGGTTTTCTGGTTCGTGTTTGTATGAATTGGTTAAAAAGAAGAAAAAAACTCAACTTATCCCAAGCTAAGAGATTAATTTACCAACTTCTCCTCATATCAGACTAAATTTTAGCCATACTTTTTTCGTAAAACTAGTACTTTTAAGATAAATTCCCACTACGGGACATTGTTAGTGCCATCTGGTCATTGTGGTGTTCACACTGTCTGAGTTTTGACTTTCTTCACCCTACTAAAATGATATGTTGTGGATGATATGTTGATAGTACTGACACAGTCACACACAACGCAATATTTCATCCGGCTTCACCTCCCGACTCGTCTGACGGATCTTTATCAAAGAGTTCCAGCCGTCATGCAGACAGATTTCTTTACTCCTCGTTAACATTGCATGAAACAAATAGCTCCTGGTGATCCAATCTGTTCTGCTCACCTGATTTGTTGAGGAGAGCCACCGGTTTCTCCCCACAGCTCCTCATAGTTTCCTCACCATGCTCCGTCATTTCTGTTGCGTGTTTGTTATTCACCCTTTCTTGATTTCCCCTGTCATGTCCCAAGACCCCATCTCTTGTGTCACTAACTCCACCTCCAACTCAAATCCTACCTTTGAATTTTGTTTGTTAATGCTGTCTTAATACTGTCTTTCCACCACATTGAGATTTTATTTACTCCTTTCACTGGTCTCTCAGCACTGACTTTGTCTTGGTAGAGACGTTTAGGAGATCATTGTCTCTTTTTTGTTGTGGATGAAAAAAACATCCATGGAAATCTAATGGTTTTCACTAAGAGTAACGTCGGGTGTTTTAATTCTGAAAAGGGAAAGTGCTTAGCTTCCCATCGTAGTCCATTTGATTCACATACCTCACCTCTAAAGCCAGACTGTGGCGTCACAGTTCTCTGTTCTGTATGGCTGCAAATGTGCAAATGCTCTGGAGACTCACCTAAAATGCAACAGGCCTAGAGGAATCTATCATAGTTCCATTAACACTCGAGCTTCATCCTCCTCTTGCCTTCCTCCCCTCATTAATCAACAGACCAGCCCTCGGGGCTCTACTCTGCGGCCAAGCTCACTTTCAGTGTGTGTCTGAAAGTGTGTGTCAGTGTGTGGGCGTACAGTTTGGGGGCATCGTGTTCGTCTGTATTTGCCTATGAGCGTATGCATGGGTGAGTTCATGCACATGTGTGTAAATGACAAGATTTTTTTTATTTTTTTTTGTCAGTCTAATAACCAGATGAAAAGTAATACAACTGTCAGAGCTTCCATGAGATGTATTTCATCAGTCATCCCACTCAGAGTGCTGCTAAATTCAATTTAGCCTCTACTTGATCTTGAAAATTTGTATGAAATTGTCCCTTTTTGAGATGAGTTGTCATACTTACAAAAATCACATTTGTACATACGGTTTCAAAAGGGACCCGGATATGGTTATTCTTGGAGGAAAAAAAAGTCTCACCTACCGCTTATGTTTGAATCATGATCTATAATGAGTTCCTCTCCTGCAGTAAGCTTTCATCAGTCTGCTTGCCAAGCACATTCAGTACAGCGTGCAGCCAAAGATAGCTTCAGCTGTGTGTGTTAAGGGGCTCGTCTTTGTGTCTGTGTTCTTAATTTACTCACTGCGGTGCACTGGTAAACATTATTATGGCCTTGTTCGACATATGAAATATTACACCCGATCCGCATTAAATGGAGGCAAATGGCTTTGTTCAACAATGTGAGATCGCTCATGGTGTCAACTGAGCAAGACCTCTTATGTGACGGCATCTGTTAGGCGCTCTTTTATTAATGTCTTGCTAAAAAAGCCTTGACCTCAGAGTCGTGTGTAAGTGGAGGGAAAAACAAGCCGTTCACGCCACCCTTCAGCATGGAAGCGCTGCTTGTTTCTGTTTGTTTGTGGCTTAGTGGCCACTCCACTCCCATCCCCTCCCTCTTCCTTTCTCTGGGGACTTCTTTTAATAGTAAGGAGGTGACAGTTTAACTCACGCTGAGCACTGGAGGGCGACAGTTTGGTACCTGCCCTGCTCGGCATGAAACACTCCAGCTGACTTGCTTTAAATTTGCTCTCCATCCTAATGAGCCGAAATGACCTCGAGCGCGGGCCAAGGCAATCTGATCCCGTCGCTATTAAACAGCTTTTAATATTTCCCAAGACTTATTGTTTGGGGGAATGAATTTTTGGATAAGGTCTGCCAATGGAAACGGAGCACCCGGCGGTAGCCTTAACTGTGGCACTCCGAGCAGATCGTTTAAAGGTCATAACGGGTAAAATAATGGCTCCTAAAGGGTCATAAAACAATAGAAAACATGAAGTTATGGGAGTAATTTTAGAGAGAAAAGTTTAACAGAATGAAGAAAAGTTGATATGGGGAACTTTTAACCGGCATAAATTAGAAGTGTGGCAGCACATTTGGGTTTTAGCAAATTTAACAAAAGAAAGTTTGAAGCTCAGAGCAGAGATGGGGGTCAACTTTAACTGGTGCTACCTCCCCTCCCCTCTCGTGTTCCCAGTTGTTTGCTCTCATTTCAGAGAAATGTCTATTGGGCGAAGTGATAATTGCATTCCTCTATGATTTCATGCTGAGACACAGAGTGACACTGAATCACAGCCCACTTATTCCAAGGGAGCGTGTTCTTTGGGAGGAAATGAGACAAAAACAATATGACAAACTCCATCGGACCCCATTCTTTGACATAAAAGTCTGCATTCCCCTAGCTTGCACACACACACGTACATATATTTGTTCCCAGCGTCCTCCTTGATTTGCAGACCAAGTGAGGCTGAGTCAAGTGAGCTCCAGCAAGCGCCAATCTCTGCTTGCTGCGTGAGAGGAAATGGCTGTTGCAGACACGGAGTCCACTGCTTTCCCAGCTAACCGTATCAGAGAAGCAGCCCAAATATCTTTGAGCGAGCATCTCTTCGGAATTAATCCTTGGGGTAAGGGGGGGTGGAGGCTTGGGGGGTAGGGGGGTGGAGGCTGGGAGGGGAGGCATTGCACCAGTGCACTAGGATTACTGCTTTTAGGGCTTCTGATGCAATTCAAATAACAAAGTGTCCTGGAAAACACTTGTTTCATAATACCCTGCTAAACATGCAAATGTTTGCCAGAACACTGAACAGCGGTCTTTGTCTCATCTGATTTCACACTCTTCATTGATATGATAATCAAATGGTCAGCTAATGGTAATCAAGCTCGATGGAAGTAGAGGATAGTTGTGGGGAAGAGGTCCTTTCATCCCTCTGCTTTGTGTTCTCTTTTAAAAATTCGGCTACTTCTAAGGCACAGCCCTCACCTGTTGGCCTAGATGCTAATTCTGCAGGTCTGGAAGCTTCTGGCAACATGTGAGCACCAACAAGCTGAAGTGGAACAGGTTTGCCTACGTGACACTCAGACCTGAGTGATGTTTTGTGCTTTTTGTGCATTCAGACCAAACCCTCCTCTTTTTTTTTATGGATTTAGCTTGATTTAACATTTTGCCTTGACAGAGGACACAAAGTGTTGGACACTTCATTGTTTCTCCATACAGAAAATACCACTGCGCTGCTTTGTTGCCCTCTTTTCCGCCACGATCTCAGCATGCTTGTCGGCGAGGGCATCCTGCCATAGTCAAATTTCTCTTTGTCTGTGTGTTATTGACTGTGAAAGCTTCAGCCTTGTACAGGGATTAAATGGAAATTGCAGTGTGCGTGTGTGCGCAGAGGATTGCTGACTAAAGCTGTAATACATGAAGAGATTTGGAAGAGGGATGGTTTAAAAAGCAGGCAATTGTCATAATGAGGACTTAAACCACAACTGTCCCGTCGTGAAGATGTTTCATGCACATGCAAGTCCGTACACTGAAGCCCTCCAACCTCAGTGTCAATACAGTCAGCAGAGGCTTATATTTATGATGGAATAACTCAACCACAGAGAAGTAAGCCATGTTATGAAGCTGTATTGATAGATTATGGGATTATGATTAGAGTGCAATCCTTTCCTGTCCTGTAAAATCACTGTTTGATCTACTTGTCTCGATGCCTCAGAGTGGAAGCCGATGGGGCTTAAGACAACACGAGCAATGCGTCACCCTGTTTACAGCCTAAACCACCCCCCCCCCCCCTACCTAAAAAACAAAAACACGCCTCCTCTACTTTTCCCTCATACCTGGGAGAAAAACTTCAATATGACCCACATCTCCTTTAGAATAATTTAGGTGCTATTTTTAGGTGCCATGCTTAAGGAGAAAAAAAGGAAAGAAAACGCACTGCCACAGTCGCTGTGATGACTGCATCTACACAGCGGGTGACATTTTAACTAATGTTTTCCTGCTCAAGGCTGCACTGCCTGGAATGGGTCGAACATTCCCCCCCCCCCCCCCCCCGCACTTTCTCGGAGCTCACCAGCGTTATTTGCGGGACAATTGGGAAGGTGTTTACGAGGATGCTCGTGAAGGCTCGGAACGAAGCTTTCCAGGTTTGGAAAACCTGGAAAATCTTCTACTCTCTACGAGAGATTCCTTAGAGCTGTGCGGCTAAAGGTTGTCGTCGTCCTGCAACTTCTGTTCAAAGGCATCATTTATCATAGATCCAAAGGGAGGGCTCTGGCCTTTCAGCTGCTGCTCTCAGTACCAATTTACATCATCATTTTCTCGTAAGCAAACTTTGTTCCTGCTCTCGTTTGTCTCCGTTATCTCCACTTAACCTCTTTTAAGGTCCACACATATGTAGGTTAAGTAAAGAATCCAAAAAAAAAGAAAGAAAACATGCCTTGTAAACAGCATTTAGTTTTACGAAGCAATAATCTGCACAAGCTAAGTGTAGTTGGCCGACCTTCTTTGCATTGTATAGAAATGTATATACCTGCATCTCGTCTTAATGCAGTTCGATGGCTCTTTTGGAGTTCGTTTTCATAGATTGTGTTGCTCGTTTTATGACCAGATTCGGCAACGGTGTGGAACGGAATAGATGCGGTGGAAAAGAAAAAAGCACACTTTTAGGGTGAGGGAGAAACCCAATTAGACTGGAGCTCTGTGTGTTGATGGATAAGGAGGAGATGCATGTTTTTAAGGTCGGAATATTGCTGTCCAGTCACACATACCCGCCGTCAGGAGGTTTTCCACCAGTTCTACAAATACATATAAAACCAAGATGACAAGCCAACAATGAACGATGGGCTGGTTGCTGATTGATATCTTTTAAAATTTCAGTTCAGTCTGCTGTTTGCGTGCTGCTGACTGCGTGGTTTTGAATGACTGAGTGATCCTACGGCCCGAGTCTGTGTTCCTCGTGCGGCAGAAATAGTAGAAAACAACATTTACCTTTTATCAGACTTACATTTTGGTGTTTTAACCCCACCTTCCATCGCCTTCTATGTTGTTCTGAGATGACAAACTCTTCGCTTGTACCTGTAAAATCCACTAAAACCTGTTGTCCATCATATTCCGGGGCACATTTTGACTGGCTTCCAGTTTTCAGCTAGGAGCACTCCTGTCTGCATATTGTGTGTGATGCCACAGCCGAGGCCTGAGCTAATGAAATAAGGGCTGCTAATACTATGATATTACATTTTGGGACTAGTTTGGCTCATGAATGTTTGATGAGAACGTCCAATCATGCATAGACAGAAGAAGGAGATGAGGAATGGGAGAGGAGAAATTTAGAAGAGACAGAGGGGCAAGAGGCAAATCAGCCTTGAAGAGAAAGTGAGCAGGGGTGTGTGTGTGTGTGTGTGTGTGTGTATACAGGGGGGTGATTACTTGCTGCTGAGGTAGCACTGCATTACACATGAGGATTTGAAATGGCCCAGATAAAGTAATCTATGATTAACTAGGGCGCGGCTCGCTTGCCACCCTGCCAACAGCTGTAGTCGGGGGGCGAATTACAAAATTATGGGACGTCCAAACATTTTATGTGCGGCGGAAAATATATTTGGACACAGCAGGGGGGAGAAGGTTGGGTGGGACAAGAGCCATGAAGTCAAAGGTGACAGCCAGCGGCTGGGGAGGAGAGCGACAAAAGGACCAGTGGCGCAACTGAGAAAAACTTTATTTAGTCGTTGCTTTCAACAGAGAATTGTTGAAATTGTGGACAAGTCTTGAGAGGATTTGTGTGAGCGTGGGTGGGGGGGCGCAGGCTGGGGTCGTGGTCGGAGGAGTGATCGCTGCAATGATTGCTGTAACAACTGTCTGATGGGATAACAAATCAAATTATAAAGATGGACACCCCAGCACAGACCCTGCCGCCGTCTCAAATTGATTGCTAGCACCAGGAGCTGATATTGCGGGGTCTGGTCTGTCATAGTCCATCAGGCGTCATTATCACCAAGGGAACTCTAAACCTTATGCAGAGCTGAAAGATGAGGACGACTTCATCCCCTCTACTGCGAGGAAACTGGCAGAAAACACAGACAGAACCATTCCCTTTCAGATGTTTTGCTTTTGAATGAGTTCTTTGGGATTTCAAGGATGTTAATGTTTTTTTGTGCAGAATAATATTAAAAACGGTAAGCTATTCAACATCCTAATCACTTGCTAAATTCAACCTGTAACTACCTCGATTGAAGGGCTCTCATGTCTTGCGCTGCCTGTGAGTACAGCAGCAATCATCTTTAAATCATAGTTTGTAGCACATGAATCATGGAGAGGTTACTAACCCTTAACACATTTGTCCCCTTCGATATTTGACGAATAGTAAATGGATCCGCGACTTTTAAGTATCATGATTGTGTTTCAATATTCACCAGTTCTCTCATTTGAGCAGACGGCTATTTTTATTCCGCTGTGTGATTAGTCATTAAGCTGAGGCGAGCTGTCATTGGAAATCATTTTCATGTCTTTAGACAGTTCCTCAGTTCGTCCAAATGATGAGTGATTTTGCCTGTGGGGGGAATTGGGCCCATTTTTTATTGAGAGCCGAGACAGTTCCTCAATAATGCCCAAAATTTCATAATGTTCAGTGAAGTGAATGGACTTTGTGTTTGAGGCCACTTACAAAAAAATGACTGTGGCTCTAAAGATGGCTCATTACTTTGTTCCATGAGGTGTCTGAGTTCCTAAATTTGCTACCAGTCCTCTCAGTCATGCTTTTATACTCTCCAGTTCGGAACCCGGGTTGACCTATATCATAAAGTGAGGTTATTCGATGGACGGATGCGTTCCCGAGTACATTTTGAACAGTTTAAAAGACTCCAGTCTGCTTCCAACTATCCTGCGGTGATCTAATCCTTCTTCAGTCTTTGTTGTTGTAGTAGAGCCGAGGCTGTTGAAAGCGCTGCACTTTGCCTAAAAAACCCTTGAAATGCCTGTACTGACGCCTTGTTATGTGTGGGAATAGACACATTCAGAAATATGCTGCTTCTGTTAGCTTCGCCTAAGCTGTTTCCACACAGGTGAATGCCAGCAATAATGACAATTATGGAGACACGACTACCGTAAATTAATTTCAATCATCTGATTATCGCTCGTGACAGGCCTGGACAGCATGAGGATACTGACACCTTTATGCCAAGTAGGGTCACCCACTTCTCAGGTAAATTCAAGCTTATTAGATTTGTCATTTGAACAGTACGACACAACACAAGGTCGTCTCAGGGGGACATTGGAAAAAGGAAGTGATCAGCTTCATGCATGAATTTCCTTGGAAATGTACAATATTTCCTACCAAAAAGAGAAGGCAGGTGATATTCGATTTGCATTTGTTGTTTTCTTTGTTTTGTTGTTCCTGATTTTTTTTTTTTTTTACTTGTCGAAGTGGACAAACACACAGATGCACACATTTTTGGTAAAATGGTGCACTTTAAAATCAATTTATCCAGTACGTCAGTGTAAGATTGCATTTCCAAGCCTTGTCTGGGTTTCAGTGACAGTGTGGGGTCTATGATGCTGCCCAGAATTTAAATGAAAAGACAATAACTGCTTCAAATGTTCTGTTAAGTAGGGCAGGGATGTGCACTTCAGATAAAAGCACTATTCAAAATCGCTAATTCAAAACGTATTCAACCATTTTTTTCAGCTAACTCTCTGCAGACGGTGCTGCCAGACCATGCCTCATATTGTATTAACTGTGCTCTTTTTTTTCCCCCTCTCAGCCCAGTGTGATCTACTGTTGTTTTGCTGCTCTCTTTCTCCTCTCTGTTCCATGTGTATGCAGGCTGGGTGCGTTTCTCTCCTCACTGCTTCTCCACTCCCGAACTGCTTTGTGTTTTTTCCCCTGTTAAACACGTTGAACAACAGCTCTGTAACTGCTCAGTGTGGCGGCAGTAAGATCAGTGACTAAGTGTACCAAGGCCGGTCACAATTACTGCAGAACTGTGCAATCACAGATCAGAATCATGCCTGCGTAATTGTCCTCATCATCCTCATCACACTGTAAATATCAGAAATGTTGCATAAATATTTCACGTTACATTTTTTTACAACTACACACAAGCTCCACATTCCTTTTGCAGATTTTTTTCTCTCCTTTTTTTGAGACATTAACTCTTTTGGGTCAGCATCAGACGTTTGGGGGCACGCATCTATGCATGACATCAGCTTTGTCAAGCAACACAGAGGTGCTTACTAGTGGGCAGGAAGGGGTGGTGGTAAGACTAAACTACCAAACTTTCACCTGAGAGACAGGAGTTTGACCTCTGCTTGTCCTTTTTTTTTCCATGTCCAGTTTCTGGCATTTTTCCTTTCTTTTGATATTTTGAACTATATTCGCACCAAAGCCTCTTGGGTATAATGATAGAAAATGAAATACCTGCTTAGGGTAAGAAAATGGTTAGACGTTAAATACTCCTAATAACCTGCATGCCCAATGTTTTTTTTTTGCTTTTTCAATGCTTCTTTAATATGATCATTTGGTTTTGCCCCCGTCTTCTGTGTTGAACATATCTTCCATGTGCAGTTTTTGTTTAAACAAGCCTAAAAGGCAAACAGAAATACTATTTTTATACATGTTTGTTTCCGATATGTGTGTCCCTCATAAGGGTTATGTGTATTATTGAATTATTGGTGCCCTTCTGCTGTCATAAAAACTACCAGAGAAGCACAAAATATAATGAGTTGCAAATACTTTCATGCCCGTAAATGATCAACAATGATTTTATAATCCTGACAGCACCTGGTGGGCCTAAATGCAAAATGGCTCCGGAGGAAAAAAATAAAAAATAAATAACACAAACCAAGTGGCCCAGCATCGCAGACACAGCAGAGCGGTGGCACACAGTCAGAGGAGAGACACTCGCATGTGAAACAGAGATGAAAAAGAGGACCACAAAGCAGCATTACAGACTCTCCCGTTGACCGGAGGTGAAGCCAGAGTGGAGCAGCTGTTAAACACGGCCGACACAAATACACAGCTGGGTAAAGGGAAGACGAACAGCTGAAGGGGACTTACCTCTGCCGATTGTAACAGGTCGTGTTGCTGTTCGCTCCAAGTGTTCAGGGCTCAGCATTGATAGCTGCCAGCCTGTCCAGGACAACTATGAGTTATATTTATGCTACAAGCTTGTTAAAGTGGAAAGGCTCATGCAGTTGTTCGATCTGGCAAATGGAATCGAATGTGATAGCAGTTGTATTTTTGCCTTACTTCAAACTACGTTGATGTTGTCCATGAACATCCATAATGCTTTGCACTGAGTCTGTTGACAGTCCCCACACTCGTGTTTATGACTTATCGATCAATGAAGCTCCTCTTTCCACTCTGCGGTACTTGCATCTCAAGCACACAGTGCAAAAGAACAAGGATAGTGATATTATTGATATTGTGCTGACCATAAAGCTTGATTTTGGTTTGTTATGATTCCATCCAACCACTTTAATTTGGACAAATTCCTGTGAAAAAAAGCCAGTGAAATTAGGAGGGAGGTCAGCAAGTTTTCCATAGGAATACAAGAATAACAGCATTATTTAGGTTAGCTGCTCAGCAGGATTCAGATGTTTAAGTTTTTAATCAATTTTGTTTTTTTTTGTGAATTTTGAAAAACAAGAATTGTACAGAGAAGTGGAAAGATTAAATGATCTGTTATGTAACAAGATTAAAGGCTCAATCGACCTCATGACAAAAAGGTTGTGGAAGCGAGATCAGCAGGCCAACACGATGCCGTGATCAAAGCTGAAGTTGGTTATTTTTAAATCAAAGTTACCAGAATCTGTGCTGTCGAGGATTTGGTCACTTGTGTATTATACCGCAAGCGTACAACAATGGGATTTAGGAAGAAGTGTAGTCGAAGGGGGAGGAAAAATGGGATTTATTTACATCAGAACTGTCTCTTTATAATTGCATTGTTTTTTTTCTGTTACGGGTGAAGTGGTTTCTGGTGCCAAACAGAGCATTCTTCACTGTTCTGGCATCAAATGAGTCATGCCAACCCAGCAGAGAGTCTCATTCACATCTGTGTAATTACAATCAGTGTTAAGAGTGTCTCTGAATAAGACCAACCAGCAGCCTGAGAATAGGACTGCATTGACAATGCATTGACAACTGTGGAACAGGCGAAATTAAGCCTTCTCCATTCATACCCCCTAGTTCTTATTATGCAGAAGCTATCTCTCTGAGCTTGCTTTTGTGCTGCTATAATTACTTAATCTGAGCACTCCTAGAGTGAATTACTTTGTGTGCAGCAAGCAGGCAGCATTGCTTTGACTCAAGCTCCCAATGGGGAATTGAGGTTGGCTTTAATTTTTACTGTTTTAGAGTTGCAAATGCAGAACTGGCCTGTTTCAAAAGACATTCACATATGTGTGCATTTTTCATAGACACTATCATGGAAATAAACGCTTGTTTGTTCAGTTTGCAGAAAGCTTTTTATCGCCCATTTGTTTCTTTACGCCTTTGAAGCGCCATATGGGTGGTGAAAAGAAGTGTGCCGTGCACTATTTTCCGTTGTTTGCTACTTATAATGGACCCGTGTAACACTTTACTAGACTGGAGACCCATCAAGGCAGACCGATAAGGACCCAGGGATCCACTTTAGTCATTTACTGCAAAGTGCCGAGTTCAACTCAGTGGGCCTTTTTATGAAGTACACCAGCTGAGTAAACAAATTAATCGTACAGCCGTGGGTTCCCCAACACAACCACGGAGCCCATGGCCATCATACATCAGACAGAGTGATGGCAACTGTCTCCAGCAGGAAATCGAAAAGATAGGCAACCACAAAGGACCCATTGGTTAATGGCCATCATACTTATTCTAGTTCTCAACTGAGCTCTTCTAGTTCTGTTGGGTTTTTACTCCCCGACAATGCATTTGTTGTGGAATTCTTTGCTTTTCTAAATGTCTTGTCACTATTATAAGTGGAGTTATAAAATGGAGCTGCTAAACATAATGGGACTATCTTGAGAGCTGTGTGAATGTATTACTGCCTTAAGACAGTGTAACAGATGCATTATTCTATGTAGCATGGAATTCTTTTCATGATTTGATGCTGAAGTAGATCCGAACACTGTACAGCAACCTGGGCTGGTGTCATCCTCAGCAGGTGCTGACTGTAATTACTACAGTACACTGATCTGCAGCACCACAGAGGGCATCTATGTGTGTCTGCACATCACATCATAACGCAGAGGGGGAAAAAAGCGCGTGCTGGAATCACATTACCTGAGGTTTAAACTATGTTATAAATTTAAGCTTTTACAGCAGAGTGTGGTTTTGTCCAAAGCTTCCAGGAGTTATTGGCTTATTCTGATCGTTTTAAACACTTAAACTCTAATTTCAGGATTCGGAACATTTGTTTGTATATGCTTGTAGCCTGAAATGCAGTTTTAACTCTGGCAGTGTCGGGGCACATTTGCCTTATTAGTGATGAATGTGCAAACACTGCACAGTGGTACTTAAAGAAAAAATGTATAATCGCACGACTGAATTAAAGTGAAACATTGAGAACTGCAGATACCAATTAATAACTAAATATAAATGTAAATAGGTCACATATTCCTTCCCTGTAAAACGTTTAGATGATTTCAATATTTATCTACCACATGCACTTTATTTTCCCTTTTAGCATAGAGTGTGAGGCAGATCACGATGGGCATGACAGTAAGATTTAAGATTTAAAACTGCTGGTGTCGGTTCATAAACCCTCTTTGGGAGCAAACCACTTTGTTACAGAATAAAACATCCATGTCAAGGAGCAAATACATGTTTGGGTTCAGTGAAATGCACGTTGGCTAGCTTGCTAATGGTGTATCTTTCATTTGAAGCTTAGTTCCAGCCCACAACCCCTGTCAGCAATGAAGAATTAAATATCATATAGCAGCTCAAGCATCGAGACAGCGCTGAAAAGCCCCCCGAAGTACATTTTCTGAAACCGCCTCTCTCTGCAAGTCAGAAGTTGGAACTGCTTTGGTTGTGTCCTTGTGTTTGAATGGTGTGTGCTCAGTCGGGGAAAGGTTATGTCATGTCTGTGTACCAAACAGAACTCAGCAAGATTTTCATCTGGATATGATGACGGCTGGGGGTTTGTAGTCTGGTTCTGCCAGTCCGCTTCAATTAAATCTGATCAAAAGCTGTCATCTCACGAGGCAGGTTTGCAGAGGTTTGGAGAATTGAAAGTGAAAGTTGCTCGTTCTGCTGTCACTTTCAAGCTTAGCTGATAGACATTTGCTCATATGACACACAATGATCCGGTCAGACACTCCCTGATAATAAAGATGATAATAATGGTGAATATTAATAAAGGAAGTGGCCAGTCTGGGGAGGGGCTGTTGGCACAAATTGACAAACATAACATTAGTTTGACACCCTTTGTGTAAGCAAGGATCACATATCTATGTGTGTGAATTATGAATCCACAAGCATCTTCATAAATGATCCATTCGGACCAGAATTGATCTTAGTAGCACAACTGTTATGCTCACTTTGAAAAGATGAAAAACAATAAAGCCAGCACAATGCGCTGACTGCTCCACACACACACACACCCACAGAACTTTTTTTGTCCAGTCTGCGTGTCATCGCAGCTCCACACAGTGGTGCAGTGATAAGCAGCTTTTGCTCACCACACTGATGGGACACTTTGCGGTGGAAAACAAGCGGAGTACAGTCAAGTCGAGTCGGGTTGTACCATGCAATGCATATGGTGCTATGTGAGCTAAACCATTACGGGGTCCAGTTATCTCAAAAGGCACGCGGCAGTGTATTGCGCCCACAATAAATAATCACGGTGATATATTTTTTAGTTTTAGATCCTGGCTTCATAGAATCTTATCGCAGTCATACACAAGTATTTTGTCAGTCATTTGATGAAATCTTTTGTGATGAAGCAGGTATCTGTGCAAACCTTCACAAGACTATTCCTTTTACCAGGAGAACGCCGATAACTTAAACCATTTATATGTTTCCCAGTGCTGTGACTCATCAAAGTCACCTCTGATAGGCCTGAAGCTCTTTAAAGAAGAGCGTATGAAGCTGACTTATAGGTTCATTGTTCTATGTTAGGTGTTGTACTCGAGTATCTGGCTTGCTTTGATGTGAAAAGAAGAACATTTCTGAGGCAGATTTGGCTACTGTTTTCTTTAAGGCCTTTTCCAAAAGGCCCCGGTAGCTTGGATTGGTCAGCTGATTGCGCAAAATGGCAGTGCAGCAGCTTGTTGATCCAAGTGTGAGATGTGACAGACTAGCAACTATGAAGGCATTATACCAACATGCAGATGGTGATCTGAATAAGTTAATCAATACGAACCACTCAACTCCATCTGCTGTGGGCTTTTTAACTTTACAGATCTTTAACATGCACAAAAAAATCCCATAATGCACTGAAGGAAAGGAGAAAAACTATGTCCCCTTTAATGCAGCAATTGCAAGGTCTGAATGTGACACAATGTGGCCATATAATCAAACGAGGAAAGCCCAGTTGACTCAAATCGCACGATCATCCATCACAAACGTATAACTTCTGTCACGAGAGGCGAAAAGCGGACCCAAATACAGGTCCGCAGGAGGTCAGAACTTACCGAACAAAAGAAACGGGACACAAAAAACTGTCTGAGAAGGAGGAGGCGACTGAGAGGCAACGGAAAAAAACTACATACATACATACATGCAATGTGGAAAGCCATGGTTACAAGTGAAAGCCAGAAGTAAATATACAGAGTAATAAACAAGAAGTGACGAGGCACGAATGAACCAGAACACAGATCCCACGATCATGACAACTTAATTGAAAGATGGGATTTAAATGAGATAAACAGCAACTATATTTTGCTTAGATTTTTGACTAATGCAACATAATATCCAGCGTCTGGTGGTGGTCCATTAACTGTCTAATGGAACGGCATTCCTTTGAATTTGATTGGTATAAATCTAGGATGATCTGTTGGTTTTGTCACTGCTTTCCAATGGTGGGCTACATGAAAGAGTCATTCGGCCAGTCTTTATTTCAATCAGTGGAAAAGCTGCTTTTATTCATTCGATTTTCCTTGACGTTTGAAAATTTGGGCTGTGATGGAGTTGAAAAGTTACTGCTGTGTTTTAATTCTTTTGTTAGCTCCATCTGTTATCTGTTGGCGCAACAGGAGTTGATTTTTATCCATTTCTTTTTTTTTCTATGTGAGATGGAGCTCTGAAATTGTTTTATTGGTGTGTTCAGTCTCTGTGTACGTTCACCTGCCGTTTCCCATTATATATTGCTGCTCTCCGGGGGAGTTGTGCCTCTGTAACGGTGTTGCCATCATTTTCTGTTGTCAGATCTTCAGGAGATGTTGGCTGGTGTTCAAGAAGGCCTCCAGTAAGGGACCTCGGCGGCTAGAAAAGTACCCAGACGAGAAAGCTGCCTACTTCAGGAGCTTCCACAAGGTAAGGAGCTGTGATAGATTCATCAAAAATAATGCTACTTTCTCACTCTTTAATCTATTTAATCTGGTCTTTACTATGTCATAAGATTATATCGGTACAACCCCAGATGTGCAACGACAGATGACATATTACCCATTATTTATTTAGCAAAACCCGAGCCAAAAAATGTCAAAGCATCGTCCAAAAACTATGTACACTCTTATTGCTTCTACAGGAGTTTAAAAGGTAAGTGGCAGCCTGGTGCTTTTATGCAAATGCACTCGTCAACCTTACTTCATCTGCAAGTGGGATATACCTCTATAAAAGCAGAGGTTTTGGTCCAAACCGATCTTGTGCATTAAGGTGTGTATTAAGACGATGCAAATATGGAAAAAAACCCATCAGCAATGATCTTGGAGAAGCAAATGTTGCTGCACATCAATCTTTGAGGGGTTAGGACGTCATTTTAAAACAATTTGTGGACTCCACCAGATTATTTGCAAGTGGAAAACAGTTCAGACTCCACAGGCCTCGGTTAGCGTGGGAAATGTTGACTCCATCACAGTACAGGTGGAAAAAGAACTGAACAAATGGGACTTTTTTTTGGAGGGGTTGCCGAGGAAAATACATTCTCTTTAAAAAGAACAAAGCAGCATAGCTTAGGTTGTCAAAGCTGCATCTGAACAAACAACAAAACCTCCTGAAAAATGTCCAGTGGACAGATGCAAAGCTACCTGGCCAAAATGCACAGAACAAAGTGAAGCGAAAATGAAACAAAGCTCATGAGAGCAAACGCTTTAAGCCTACCGTTAAACACGGTTGGTGGAGGGCAGATGATTTGGACTTGTTTTGCCATCAACTCCTCTGTATACCAAAGTATTCTAGTGTCAAACTAAAAGACTTCTGAAAAATGGGGCCCAGTTAAAGTCCACACCTCAACCTGACCTTAAAAGAGCTGTGCACAGACAAATGTCTGCAAAAGCTCCACGAACTGAAGCAACACTGCAAGGAAGAGTCGACCAAAAATCATCCATAATGACGTGAGACACTGATAACGATCTTTATTTCTGTTTAAAATGGATTTTACTGCTTTATGGATTGCACTCTGCTCCTGTTTGTTGGCCTTTTTGTTCAATTTCGATGTCAGAACTTGTATTTTTGTATCTGGTAAAGACGAGATGTTTATTTTTTTTATTATGTCCTGATGCACAAAACCTTTGAACTGAAAGGTTGTTTTTTTTTTTTTGTCTCACAACTGTAGATGCTTTTCTTCACTGAGCTCAATGTGATTTCATAAAACATTGAATTAAGGAATTGATCTTACTGATTTGGAAAAACACGCTGACCTTTCGTCTAATGCCCCCAATAGACAGTCGGCCCCATGTGATGTCACTTATGTCTGTGGTTGTAGCCTGTGGCGTATATGCGGTGTCCTGAGAAGGACCTTGAAAGTTTGTTTCTCCCTTCTTTGTCCTCTCAAATACCAAAAAGGGACTAAACCTGGTGTGTTGTTCCTAAGGCAGCTGATGCTGGAGGAGTCTAAAAGCTTCTGACATCGACACGCAGAGCACAATTACCAGGGAACAGCCAAGACTTTCATTTTGCAATTTGGCCAACTGATGGAATTAATTTGCTTCAGCCGATAAAATCTGACGCCACCAAAAATGAAAAGCCATGAATTGCATCTTGGCCCAAGATGTGCTTTTTTTTTTTTTTTTCCATATACAGAAAACAAAGTCTCCAGTACTAGTGTTTTGAATTGATTTTTTTTTGCATTTCTACTATGAGTTCTACAAAATGACTGCTTATTGCATTAAAAAGAGAGAACTCCAACCTCGTTTTCGTCTCTGGATAAAAAATGATGTCCATTGGACATAAACGATGGGGTTAAGGATCTATCAAATCAAGGTTTGCGAGTTTATCTTGTCCTCTCTGGCCGTTTCTTTCTCTTTGGAAAGCTATAACCCTGAGCATAATATCTCTCTCTCCCCGCCTCCTAAGCCCTTTGAAATACTCCAATTATGGCTCATTATCCCGGTGAGTGGAGATGATGTTAAAGGAGTTGCACCGTGAACAATGTTGTATCGTAATGAGAGGAGATAACAGCAGATAATGGAGCACTGTGACGTAAGGTTTCTTACGAGACTGTAGTTTGAGGGACAATTTAGAACTCCTTCTGCTGCCGTGTGGTTATAGAGCAGGTGAGGGGAGTTTTCATCTGTTTTTTTTCTAGTTTCCTCTATTTCCGCCGTAATTGATGAAAGCCCAAGCTAGGCAGATGTTTTGATCCATTTTGTTAGCGCCCCATGCTGCCATTGTATCAGTCGTGTATTTTGAATGAAGCATTTCTCTGCCTACTACATCATGCTGTCACATGTGGCTGCAAACCCCCCCCCCCAACCTCTTAGAGGCATCTCATACACCGGGCGCTGGAGTGAGCGATGGGTGCGCGCATGCACCAGTGCACCTGGTAATGCTTTGCCACAAAGATCAAGAAAGGTCCCGTCTGAGGGCTTCATTCAACGCTGCAGTGCTTTGGCTGGGTGGGGGGGAATAGGCTGCACTGGGGGCTGATTTACACAATCAACACGAAGGGGATTGGCTTTTTTTTCCCTCTCGGTTTCTTCTGTCTTTCTCCATTTCCTCACCCGTGTTTCCTCTCTCCCCTTTTTTTTTCTGTCTGAGGAGCACTGGTCCACACAGTAAAACAGTCACTGCATATTTTGAAAATATTTTTAGCTCTCTGAAAAGTTGTTGCTCTGCGAGCTTCATTTCTCCCAACACTCCTGAGCTCCTGACAGTGGCAGCTAAGGTGGAAAGATGGAGCTGCACTTGAATACCTGCATACAGATTGCGCACACGTTGGAGGAAATAACCAGGAAAAGACGGCACGGTCAGTTTGAGCCACACATTCGTTGGTCCACCACTTTGGACGAGAGGGAACATTCTCTAACAACACGAGACACGTCTCTTGCAATTCCGTACAGACATTCATGACCTTTTAGAGGATGAACTAAACCGTTTGTGGAGAGATGGATGTTTTTTTTGGCTGTGACAAGGCCGTGTCTCAACACTGAATTACACAGTGGCGGTATTTGACATGTTGGAATTCCATGCAGGCGCAACAGAAACAAAGAGCTGGTAAAGAATAACAAAAATCAACATTCATAAGTAGGAACCCAAGTGATATAGATGTAGGACCTTCTCCCAGGAGACTGTTTTTCTTATCCCATGTAGGGACAAACTTTGGAGACACAGTTGGCATCTTATTCAGTATTTCTTTTACTCCCTTTGGTTAGGTTAAGGGTCTCTTTTATAGTCTCTTACAGGCTGCAAAACTATTTTAATTTTACTGATTAAATCCTGGTTTTGTCCATCTGACCTCACTAGAGAAAAGTTGTTAAATCATGACTGTAGTGCTCAGTTTTTGCCATCATGTGACTGAATTGTATGTTAAGTGTGGATTAGGTGGGGGAGTATTCCCCATCCTTGTGATTTGGACAATGGAGGCAACACATCACCTGCCACCGTGCATTTTTGTGCGTTGTTGTGGGAAAGGTCTAAGCTAGCTCTTTACAAGGTGGGTACATGCAGCTCAGATGCTTTAGTTTTGGGGGAAAAAAACATTTTCCCTAAAATCAGAAACAAATGAATACTGCTGGAAAGTCCCTTTACCTGCTTAATATCTGCAAGTCAAATAGCTAGCGGTAGCATTTTGTACAGGCTAAATGAGCTGCTCGCATGGTTGGAGTTCAACTTCAACTTTTTGAATGAACAGCACTGAAGAGCAAAAGTACAGAAGATGTGGAATAGGGCTCATCACATTCGATCATACATGAGGTTAACTTCCTGTCAGTTATATGTATGAATTTCCTGTCTGAGGAGACACATATATTACACCTTTTATATAAAAATGTTTAGATACTATCTATAAGGCGGATATGAAAGAACAAATGAAAATAATCTGCTTTCGATCAATATTGCTGCCTTCTGCTCCTTTTTTTTAATCTTTTTTTTTAATGTTTACGATGTTGAAACACTAAACACCCCCCCCCACGTGTTGAGCTAGCATGTTGAGCACCCGGTGTTCCAGACTTAAGTCAACTCATTACATGCCATGTCATCCAACAAAGACATCTGTAGTTGACATATGCTGTGTGTATTATAAGGACTGCTCTTTTAACCTTTTACAGTCAAACTTTACTGTACGGGCAGTGAGCCCAGCTAATTCATTCCTAACAGTCTGGCAAAGGGCCCACAGTTAGCACACAATGGAATGCAATAATGTAATGGGCCTTATCATCCAGGGAGAGTGAACAGAGAGAAGGCTGTTGAACAAAATGGCCTGTAAATGCCGGTGATATTCAATTAAATGTAATCTTTTCTTTTTTTATTTCACGATCAGACTCCTGGTGAAGGGATTTAGACGCTTGTGATTGCT
This sequence comes from Leuresthes tenuis, assembly GCF_036924035.1. NCBI lineage: Eukaryota > Metazoa > Chordata > Actinopteri > Atheriniformes > Atherinopsidae > Leuresthes > Leuresthes tenuis. Next base: position 13,510,962 of record NW_027325378.1, read on the forward strand.
CTCCTCCCCACTGACTGCAGAAGTAGTTTCGAGAACATGCACAACAATAGATGTGTGGCGTACACAGAGTGAGCTGCAGTTTGCATTTATTCACAAGGGTGCTTTTAAAGTCAATAACATCCCAGTACCTGCATGTTACATGTTACACTTCAGCAGATGATTGAAAAAGCTGGCATTATTACGATCTCGCATTCGGTTGAAACAGCATTTTTCTTTTTTTTTTCATCCCTTTGGATCTCCCCCTTTTCGGTTTTACTTTGCTGCTCTTTATCAGCCTCTAACTGCTATTGCACTTTCAGCAAAGCTGTGCAAGATGGCAATAAAGCTGCGCTGCCTCTGTTGCTGCTGGTGGCTGGGTTCACTCCTGCTAATGTGCTGCTGCCCCTCTCTCCTTCCTCTTTAGATCACCGAGCTCCATAACGTCAAGAACATTACCCGGATGCCAAGGGAGACAAAAAAGCACGCCGTGGCGATCATCTTCTGCGACGACACCTCCAAGACTTTTGCCTGTGAATCAGGTGAGGGCCCCCTTTCCCCCCTGCAAAATTCAAATGACTTAGTTATGGTCTTGCTACGCTAGAGCGAGGGAGGGAGAAGAGCATTGATTTAGCCTCTGAAGACGTGCATTTCTGCTCGAGATGTGGTTTTGGAAAAGTTCGGACAGAAGTGAAGAGGTGAAGGAGGCGGAGGAGAACTGGAGTTGAGCCAAGTGATGCTCATTTGCCGCTATATTAAGAAGTGGGAGGATGTGTTGCGAAATATTGATTTTCATTGTGTAGGTATGAAAACTGATATTGGGCATAATTTGCGGTGTGTTTCGACCCAATTATGGAGTGTGACAATAGAAATTGCTTCTTATACGTGGGTAGGAAGCCAAAGAGGCACATGAGGGTTGTCTTTAAGTGGAGCGAGATGTGAAGGGCTGGACAAGGTGGATGCACCTTAATTTACTACTGTTACAAAACAAGAGCAAACTTCTAATCCTTCTGGAAATGACTGATAAGGTGAAGTCCTTTCCTTTACTCTCTTTCCCATAATCACTCACTCTTGGCTCATTGTGCTCACGTCAGCTATGGATGTTTTCATCCTCCTGTGTCCACTGACCTCCTTTTACAGTGATCATAAATAATATTATCATATTTAGGATATTGGATATCTGTGCAAAGCAAATGTGTGGGAAGCTTTGCTGCCAGCATCTGGTGTGACCTTGCGGAGGAGCAATAACTGCAGAAGGACATTTCTAGTAAGTGTTGACCAGTGCTGCACATCAGCTTTGAGCATTTTTAAGCTCATTCCTCTGTGGAGAACAGCTTCAGCTCTGGAATATTGGAGAGTTTCCATGTGTGATCTTCCCACTTTGGTCCTTCAACTACTCTTCTGTTGGATCAATGTCAGGACTTCATCTTGTGCATCCGTTGGTTCTCTCCAGGTACTCCTGCTTCCTTCCACAGTAAACACGCTGTTAGGTTAACTGGTGACTAGATTAACCCTAGTAGAGAATGTGAGTGTCCATGATTGTTTATCTCCTATGTCTCTGTGTTGATCCTGTGATGGACTGTCCACCGAACCAGATCCTGCAACCATACCTGACCTTCGTCACACTGACTGGAAACACCTGTAGCTAGAGGTTTGGATACTTTTGTCCGTCCCAGATACACTATGTTGGATCATTTTCCTCAACAATTAAATCACCAGTAATTATTTTTGGATATTCAGTCGGCTTCTCTCCTTTTCCTGTTCGGATTTGAGTGAACACTTTATAATGTTTTAGGTCCCGTTCATGCAGGGACATATAAAATCCCAGACTACACAAACTTTTAAGCACCGCCAGAAGTCGAAAAGGGAAATTTGCAGATCCCTATTTTTTTTTTTTTCACAGCTTTTGAACACATTTCATGATTTACCTGAAATAATGAAAAATGTATTGCAGAGCCGATTGTGCCAGTTGGCTCAGGTTGGATGGGGACTCACCTACATAAGATTCTAATTTGGCACGCTGCCTTTCCACTGCAGTGCAGTGTCAATGGGAGTGCGGATTTGGAAAAACTGGACCCGGCAACTGTAAAACGAGCCGCTTACTTATTTTGAAGGCTCTCATTCGAATATGCACCAATAGCTTGGGCCGTTTTCCGAGAGCAAGAAAAAAAAAAAAAAAGAAGCATTCAGAACTTGTGAAGATCTCCTGAAATGTCCTTTTTTAACTGCAGCTGTCAAATATGCACATAAGAAAAAGATGAGAATGTGACCTCTTTAAATTCCACAGAAGACTCGATTATAAACACGTGGTTATTCATAATGCATTCATCAGTAAAATGCTGCGGAAACAGCAACGAGCCTCTCCTGACTTGATCCTCACATACACTTGACAGCTATTTCATCTTTCTTCTTTTCCTTTTCGGTGCGCTCTGGCACACTCGCGAGTACAAAAGGCCGCTCCGCACTCTTCCTTCACTCACCTACACATCCACACACAAACAAACGCGCGCAAAGAGGCTTCGTCCGACTGGACTTCTTCATGCGTGGCACGTAGAGTTGCCAGGGTGCCTCTGTGCTGATGAAGTGTTTGTTTAGCTGATTTTCCACTCAGTGGCCTTAAAAAGTGTGGGAGTTTAGAAGCACTTAAAGGCCATAGCAAGCCGAATCAAGGGGAGGCGCGAGGAAAGAGATGAATCGCAGAGCAGCTGCATTTCTGCTTCCTGTGAAATGCTTTGGGTAGCAGCAGACCTCCCCTTAACTTAATCTTTCCCATTTACTTTAGTCTCTGACGGAGAGTTTGTTTAAAACTATTCAGTCGTCATAGCGACCACGCGTCAATCCACATGTTGCACAAGCATATGAAGAGTTGTGGTTAAAAGGCCCTGAAAGATGGTCGCGTTCCCTCGCTTGCTCATGTGTCTGTGTGCACATGAGTGACCATAGTTACATGTTCCAGAATTCCCCGGGGCAAGGGAGCTTAACAGAGATAAACAACTTGGGTGTTTGCCTCATTTCGCACTCCAGTGACTTCTCACCAAAAGCCCAAAGAGGACCGTTTCAAATTTCCTTCTTCGTGTGTGTCTTAGCAGGAAGAAAACACAGTATTTTAGAAAAAAAACAGACTTCCAGATTGATTCTTGAAGTAATTTTTCTTCTAGAAAGACTTATTTACTTCTTGTACAGCTCAGTAAGGAGATGGAGACCACTTTTTGATGTCTGTCCATCATTTAACTGTGATTTTAAATATTTGCTCCCAACACAATATACAGTCCTATACTGGCCAATAAAGTAATGATTTATTATTTATGGGTTATGACAAACAACGTTTTGGTTAATTTACTTTGGGCTTACATTCATTCATTCAGTTTTTATCCATGCCAGCTTAATCCTATTCCGGATCGCTGGGGTGCTGGAGCTTATTTTAAGAGGCGCAGGGTGTTCTATCACAGAGCAAAGATGAACAACGGCTCACACTCAAGACTCACTTTTTCGAATCACCACTTAACCGAACCTTTAATGCATGTGCATGGACTGCGGGAGGAAGCCGGAGAGCCTGGAGAGAAATCACACTGGAGAGAACATGCAAACTGCACACAGAAAAGGCTCCGATCGAGATTCAAACCAGGAACAAGCTGAGCTGAAATTTTAAACGACGAACAAGTGGTCCTCTAACAAAAAGAACTATTCCTTACTCAGTAAAAACTTAAAACCGAGTAAAACTCAGTCAAGTAAGATGAAAGTGTTCATTGTTTTCCTGTTTCCTGTCTTTGTTCTAAACCAGACATGCTTTATTGACAGTGTTGTCGATAAATCGGACAAAAGCAGTAGTGACTGAAACTATTATACAGCCATTCTCTTTAAACTCACTTGTTTCTGTCAAGTTAACCTGATGATCTTAAAAGCTGATCAGTAGTTTTGAATGTAACTAACGTGATTTTATGAGCGAACTACTGATCTTGCCGAGTTGTCAAAGCTGGGAGCAGAAACCCAGCCTTCATTTGTCATTTGCTGTTGCTGAACCGACAGCCTCTTTTAATCTGCACCACATCGATCAGACTGACCACCCTGGTTAATAGTCGCTGTAGTCATGCTCTGTACATGCCACAATTCATTCTGAAATTCCTCAAGTGATTTATGTCCCGTGTGCAAACAGCGGCAGTATAACTCGACGGTATGTTTGATAATGTATACGTGCCTTACCGCTGTGTTGCAGAGCTGGATGCAGAGGAATGGTGTAAGCTGCTGTGTGTGGAGTGCCTGGGCAGCCGTCTCAACGACATCAGCCTTGGAGAGCCAGACCTGTTAGCAGCGGGGGTGCAGCGGGAGCAGAACGGTGAGTGCCCAATTAGTCCCTGCCAACACAGACACCCATTCAGGGTCATTCTCTCTCACTCAGCCTGCCACCAAGCAGTTAACTGTTGCAGTCGGGGCCTTCTTGCGTTAAAGCGTCTGAGACCTCAGAGGGTCAGGGGAGTGGAACAGCCACTGTCCAATTAAGCCTGGCTAATAGGGGCCGTTTTTGTCGATATTTCACTTCAAGTCCGCTGTTGGTTTTTAGCTGCATTAGACCACTATAGTCCAACTTCAGAGGCTTGTTTGGATGTGTGTGTTGAAGGAAACCTGTGTGCGTGTGTAAGCACAGGTCACAGGCTGCAGCCGGGGCTCTGTTCCAGTTCTAATGAGAAGTGCTGTGCATCACTGGCCTCCCTCGTAATGAAGCTTGTCATAGAGATGGATGAGATTGTGGCTTCTAAAGCCATGTGAAATAAATGTGCTTCCCCACATATTCCACTCACAGGAAATGGGAATGGAAAGAAGGGGAGACAACGGGGCTCTGGTATCGCAGGGAAGCTCGTTCCATGTGTAATTTGTAAATTCGTGGAGGAAATCGAAAAGGCAACAGGCAAAAAGGAGCCGTTTAAAGTTGTAAAAGGGCGACTAATTGAGCAGAATCTGCTCTCATTTCAACCTATTCTTTTCACTGGAGCCATTAACGGAAATTGTGCTCCTCAACACAACTTGGCCCCGTTTATTTAACATATCAGGACTCAAAGTTTTGACTGCGATGGGGTGAGCCAGTTGAAGCGAAACAAAGCAATCCCTCTCCCTTCTGTTGTGGCTGAAATCCTGCTGTTTGGTGTTCATACAGAGCTTTCAACAGTGTGAGACGGAGACGCGCTGAACAAGCACCTCTCTCCTGCCGCTTTGAGCGAACGACACAAAGGGCTTTAGCCTGCAATTTCAATTAGCAGCCCTCGCCAAACAGCAGGGGCCGATAATTAGATCACAGTTCATTTTCACTGTCCCTAAGAATATGCCTCGGCATGACATTGCCGTTTTCAATCCACCGCAGATACATGGCTTATTTTGAATCATTAAATATAATTAGTGAGAACTAATTTAGATTATGAGGAACACTCACTCTGTCTGTGTCTCTCTTGCTCCCCGTGTCTGCCTCAGAGAAATGGTTTAATATGGACAGGCAAATTTGGCTCTGTGGAGGGTCATCAGCACGGTGCAAAATACTGTCCTAAATGTTGGGACAAACCAATTTGGCTCACTCGTCTTTGCATAATGTTGATATTTAGAAATACGTTTTAGGATTTTAATGTGGCCCTGCTTCCATCTTTTGGAGGTAAAGTCAAATCTCATCTCACCATCCTTCCTGCGGTCGATATCAAAGTCTAAAGTACCTTAGTCTTTCAAGAAGATTTCCATCTGAACTTCCTGTTTGCTAGTTTGTCTCGATATGCAGGCATGTAAGTGTCAGAGAAAAGGTTGTCCAGAAGGGACGTTCCAGGCCTATAGTTTGAAACGCTCTCGGCAGAATATAATGCTTTTTGTTCTATATGTTACTTTCACATGAGAGTAAGACTCGTATAGATGGAACCGGTTAGTTTCTTTTACTACTGTAGAGACGTTATCACTCTCCTTATTTCTCTGTTTTAGCATTACAGCTTAAACCCAAAAGCTGTGTGAAGAAGTCCTCTGGGTTTGTTTAGCTGTAGAAAATTTAGTAGAGCAACAGTCGTCTTTCAGTTATTTGGCAACATATTAGCAATCAAGACGAAAGCTGGATTTTTCATTTCCACATTGAGCTTTAATATTCAACATTTAGTATTCAGTACTTATATTCAGTGATATTTTCAGACCCAGTTTGGTCTGTAGATTCTGGAAATTGGAGAAAAGAAAGCAGAGCGAATCCCTATTCAAAGCCATCTCTAAGAGGAAATGTTTCCTTTTGTTTTGTTTCACGCTGGGTGTAACGGAGAGCCGTAGCTCAGTTTTAACAGCATTCTTCCTTTCAGGAAGTGTCACTGTGAATTCTTTCAGAACGCTTCAACGTGTACCTCATGCCCACTCCCAACCTGGACATCTACGGGGAGTGCACCATGCAGATCACCCACGAAAACATCTACCTGTGGGACATTCACAACGCTCGGCTCAAACTCGTCATGTGGCCCCTCAGCTCCCTGCGCAGATACGGCCGAGACTCCACCTGGTTCACTTTCGAGTCGGGAAGGTGTGTGCGCATGTGTTGTTCGTGGGATTGCAGTGATAACAGCAGGAGGGGAAACTTTAGTTCCGGAAATGTTTTGACAACTTCAACAAAGCATCTTTGAATATCCAAAACATCCCAAGATGTTTGCCGCTGAGCCCTTCAGGCGATGATGTGACAGGTGCCTCGAATGCATGCGCGTCCTAGTTTGTGGACTGTTTACACGCGAGCGCGTTCTCCCCTCTTCGCTGGGCCACTTGCATCAACGCGCCTGCCTTTAACTGAACATTCAACCATGCGTATTTGTAAATGAGCAAACCTGAGAGTGAGCATGATCAAAGCGTGTCTCTGTGTGTGTGTTCCTGGCGCAGGATGTGTGACACAGGAGAGGGTTTGTTCACGTTCCAGACACGGGAGGGGGAGATGATCTACCAGCGGGTCCACTCGGCCACGCTGGCCATCGCCCAGCAGCATGAGAGGATGATGGAGGAGATGGAGAAGAGCTCCCAGGTACATTTGTATGGTTTGGGTTGTTTATCTCATAGCCACAGCTGCCCAGGAGCTAAGTGTATTCTTGTCCTACCGGCATTTTAAACAATTATTAATGAGTGCAAATGTCAACACAGCATTGTTTTTAGAAATACACTTGCAAATGCAGCCAGTGGATGAAATATATACAAAAACTGCATCTGAACACAGTCAATTTTTTTAAAATGCCCTATTTTCCTGGTTTCTTGATACAGTCTTCACTGTGTGTTTGATTTAGGCTGATCAAACAAGCCTTTCTTTGAGGCTGTTTGCGGGATTATTTTCAGAAATAATTGAACACAAAGGAAATAAATCCTAATATTCACACAAAATCGTCACACTCACACATACACATATGTGTTTTTGTTTAGGAATTGCCGCCTGGTCCATCCTCTAAATCACTGTGTTGGATCAGGAGCCTTCTGACACCCTGTGGTCTTGGCTTGATTTCTTTTCTTCCCTCACAACAGCCATCCATCCCTTCCTTCCTTCCTTCCTCTCCACTATCATCTGTATTCTTTATTTATGGGGGCCTGCCTAGCGTTTGATGAGCCTTGACCATATGGCCGTGCTCCTGGACCCCTTCATTTTTGGAACATTTCCAAAAGCAGCTACCCATGGCAGCATAAATTGTGTAAATAGATAGAGAAAATTGACCATTCATGTTTCAGAGAGGGTGAGATGACATGTTGTTGCTTCTGAGTAAATGCATACTTTCTCCTTTTTTTGGTAAAATATCAATCTATTTCACACATCTAAGGCTGTTTTTGGCTCTTCGATGGGGGCTTTACTTTCATGTTGCAGACAAAAATGAAAAATGCATCGTCCAGCGGCGAAACATCATTCTCCGAAATGAACCCTCATCCCAGCCATCAAACAGGACTATAGACATGTCATTCAGCTTGTGATTTGTGATATTATTCACACTGTGTATTGACAAATGCAGATCAGTTTTCCCCGTCGTGACTGAGTGAGTGACTGAGATTGACAGCAGAGTGCGGGGTGATGCAACCTCTCTTTGTCTGCTTCAGATCCATTCCAGAGAGACGTTAACCAAGTCCATCTCCCTGCCGCGTAGCGCCTACTGGCAGCACATTACACGTCAGACCAGCATGGGGGACCTCTACAGTTACCAAGGTATGCCCAAGAACCGGCTCGTTTTTACATGCTTTGAAGAAATGACAAGAAGAGAACATGATGAGGACTTTCACAGCAGCTGACACTTATCGATACTAATGGAGTACCTCTGCAGGAAAAATGCAGCCCAGGTTCTTTTCTATGGGGAGAATTTAACAGAAATCCTCTAAACGCATCACACGCAGACTGTAGACAGACGTAACAAATTGCAGATTTTTCCCTAACGGCGAGCAACTGGTTGTTGTGCGTGTGTAATAGAAAGATAACGTTACTGTTGTGAAGAGGACAGCTGGAAGGATGCACTCGGTGAAGGTGAGTTTGTGTGTCGCTGCTGATAAACATGAAACGCATTAAATGAACTGAAGGGGCAAAGCTAATACTAACTGAGGACGTGAGTGAGTAAATCCACTGAAACAACCGCAGGTAACTATGCTTTTTTCATGTTAGAACTGTGCCTGCATTTCACTGTGGCCTGTCCCACGGGTTGCTGGTACCAGGGCTACAGTTTAGCCATTCTTCCTAAAACAAGTGCAAGAATTGCAGGGATTTCAAACCTGAGACTTCTTTACATCCTCTGCAAATCGAATTAACGGTAAAAATCCTTCAGCCACTGCGTATATCCTCTGCATTGTCAACCAGATGTCTTTGGGAAATGCTGTTTCACTGCCCTGGCAGTGATTTAGTTGCTCTTCTCCAATACGGCAGGTTATTCATATGAAAGTAGCTTGATGACTTTTGGTCACGATGATGTCTCCTGAAGTGCAATAAAGACTAGATCACAGCAACAGATCACAGCTTAAAGGAATCGTGTTGTGGAATCCACCATTCAGTGTGCAAACTGTGCGTCCAGATTGCCTGGATTGCATGGATTTCAAGGAAGGACGCCATGCGAGAAAAAGATAGCTACATGCCAACTACAAAGAGCACCTTGATGCTCCGATCAGAAAATGTTTTAGGGAGGAATGAAATGCTTTAAAAGAGCACTGAACCAAACGGGACAACTACGACCTAAAGGTGAAGCGTGGGGGGTTCGGTTTTAGTCATTTTTGGGCTGACATCCTGACATCCCAGGAATATGGCTGAGCTCGATCAGCCTTTAATGACCAAAAAGCAGAGGCATAAACAGATAGGCTAAAGTATAAATAGACTATTATCTAATGGACGTGATAAAATATTGTTTTTGTGCTGGGTATTGCAGGGAGGCACATTCATGTTTATGTGTCTCCAATTAAAGGAGAGAAATGTACCCTAATTGCATCAATAATGCAGCAGGTAGTCTATAGCATTCAAGCTCAGCACCATTTGTCCTTTGTGTGCACTTACTTTGAACGTATACTTTAAGAAAGAGGAAATGTGTGTGTGTGTGTGTATGTCTAGATGAAGACCAAAGGCAGAAAGGTGATTAGTGAGCTGATGCGATTATCCTCTGTCCATGGTATTAGTTGATTAGAAGACTTATCTGAGGATTATGGGCCTTTTGGCTTTCACTGATAGAGCAAAACAGAAAGCCAGGCAAAGATGAAAGTCGCTCCAACGTCATAATTTTCTTTTGAAAAGCTAAGGCTGCCCCCCCCCTCCTCATTATCATTTAATTGTGGCCTGATAAGCTTAAAAGCAAAATGCGAGTCCTCTGTTCCAAACATCAACATGTTTTTTTTTTTCCCTCGTAAACGAAACGAAGAAGCTTCCACCTCCGGGAGGGGGGGGGGGGGGGGGGGGGGGGGGGGGTGTTGTTGTCATTATTTATACTTTATACAGTCACGGTAAAGTCTCCTTTTCAACTCTTCCTGCTCAAACTTCGGAGCTCCTATGTCATCCATCACCATGGCGTCTCCACTGCTCCTCCCACACTTTCTCCCATGTAGCTGTCCGCTTCAGAGCCAGCCTCCACCTTCCCCTGCTCATACGCATTCACCGCTGCCATCACACACCCCCCCTCACCCCCCACCCCCTTTCCCATGAATAAATTGAATGCATCGGTGTGTTTGAGGTCTTGTCAGACAAAAAGGACAACTGGGTGATTCCGTGGAGTGATGGGAGTTCAAGTCCTGCTGTGACATGGGATGTTTGGACTGTGAAAGACATGTGACGCATGCAATTAAGGAGCAGGGCTTCCTTGCTTATTTTCTGGTGTTCTAAAAGCTTTCCTGAGGTCTTCGGGAAATGTCGGTGCCATGCGTTGGTAGAACGGGAAAACTGTGCAGCTCATTCCTTTTATTTACAGCTTTTTTCACTGCAATTGATTTTAGGGGCAAGAGGGACTCAATAAGCTTTCAGTGTCGCTCCATTCCTCTGCGCTCAGCTCAAGTCCTCAGCAGCAGATGTTAAGAGGTGGTGGTGCCTTCAGTAACAAATGAGAACTCCTACTTTGCAACTTCTGACTGAAAAAGAACCCTAATTACAAGTCAGACTTGTATGCAGGATGTAAAATGTTGTACTGAAAGGGCATTATGAGCTCATTCTGTTCTTAAGTAAACTATAGAACCACTGGTGAGAATTTTCAGATAGTAGCAAAGCAAAAATTGGCTTCTCACTTCCTATACAGTGAGCGTGGCGTGATTTGAGGTTAACGCTGGGTGAGGGTTGAGATGGGGATGCTGGATAATTCGACTCCAAATCTGAACTGCTCGCCGAATGAGACATTTTCTGACTTTAAGTGCCTCAAACAAAGTGCCAGGGTTCCGTTTTGGTTTTTTTTTCCCCAGGATTTTGTAGTTCAGACACACAAACATGTGCTCTTTCGCACAGAAAAAGCAATCTTTTTCATTTGCTGATGCTTTCATAGTGAGTTACCCATACCACATGCACAAATGCTGTCACTAACTAATGTGAGATGCTGCCCAGTGTCAGGGGCCCATATGCTCACCCCCCCTCCTACCCTGCAGGGATACACAAAACCCACGGGCTTCTTTTCTTGCTGGTTTATATTTCTTCTACGTATCTGCATCGCCAAAGTTGTCTACAAAGCACTTTAGTCTGTAACAATTTTCATGAAATGTGGCTCGGCACACAAGTGAGAAATTGGATGTGATGCTTGTTACGATACAAAATTGATTAAAGCTCAGATCTGTTTGCAGTAGATATTTAGTATTTGTCCAGCTGTGAGTTCCTCTAAATATGTAGAATTCCGTACAAACTGCTTTTTTTTTTTTGATGATGATGTATTGATTAGTTCAAAATATCGTCCATGTCAACTTTTTTAATTTATTAAAATGTGTTACCCCACATTGCTTGTGCATGCGAGTACACCCCCCCACCCCTCCGAACTCATCCAGTGATTTCCACCACATGATCAGGCCTCTTTTTAATGAACAAGTGCCTCTGGTCCTGAAAATCACAGCCACTCAGTATCAGTTTTTCAAAAAAGAAAAAAAGAAATTCTCATAATTTTGCTACTTTACTTTAAGTGACATCTCCCTCCATTACTCACTTACAGCACATATTACATCAGCTAAGTATCCTGTTCACTTATCCATTACTTTGAGCTATCTAGTTTCAATATATCCATCATCCACCTCAATACGCAGCTTCAGCACCATCAACAGCACATATGTGAAAGTGTTGCCAATACAGTGTTAGAGCTGAATCGGTGTTAAGATTAAATTTAAACCTTTTTAATTAAGTCTTCATTTCTACTTTGGGACTGAAAATGAGCTCCTCTGCAATCCTTCAAAGTAAACCCTTGGAGCTGTAGAAGCAGCTCTGGTTTACATCCTGGAAAAAAAAAAAAAAAAAAAAACCCAATCGGTCTTTAAATACATTCTTTATACCAATTTAGGCTCATATTCAGTGGACACAGCTGCAGGTTTCATTATTCCTGTAATAATGACACTATTAGTTTCTGGGATAATAATTTGGATGTGAATAGAGGGAAGGAATCAGGTTTTTGGACCATGGTGGCTGGCTGTGTTTGCTCCCTGGCTGGATCACTGTGCACATGATGAATATCCAATCAGCACAGTCAATTTGCTGAGTCATGCTCGGGTTGCTTTCAAATACCCTGCAGGTCGGGGGGGAATAATTAAGGAACACAGTTCCGTTTTCCCGTTGAGGTTTATTCACCTACTTGTGTATTTACTTGGCTGAGTTAACGGAGCGTCTGGCGCTGAACAAGTGGAACTCCTTTATTTGAATATTTTTGACATATGCGTTCGTACGGAGCTGTAAATGTAAGTGTCTCCGGAAGACCTCCCAGAAAATACCGTTTGCAATGATTAAAACTGATAAATTTTAAACGTGTTTGCTTTAAGCGAAAGTGGGAGATGCTGTTCTTTTAAATTCCCAGAATCGACTGTAAATATGAAGACAATACACCTACTTTCTGCTGCCTTCCGGCACTCCTCTCCTAATGTTATTCCCTCTTTTGCATTTCGGTAAAACTGCTGTGTTCTCGGAGTTTGCTGATGCATAGGAATAAGTGCACTTTAAAGTTTTGGAATCAGAAAAAGCATAGCAACACGCCAGCCGAAAATGGTTCAATTACCAACTTTTATATTGGAAAGCAAAATGGACAAAAATGCTGATTTATTTATTAATTTTTTTTGTTCACCCATATGTATAGATTTTTTCTGTCACTTCACAGGCTGTACCCCCTTTCTCCGACTCCCTCTGCGTTTTCACTGTGCTCCACAGTTTAGCGCCGTGGCATTAGCAATTCTAATGCAACGCAGCGCTGTGCTTAGTTTGATCCGCTGGGAGTGAAACGAGGGGATTTTTACTGAGAAGGTAGCAAGTATCAAAGGCAACAGACGAGATGATGGGAGAACATGTTAATGGCGGGTTCTCATCTGCAACAGCCAGCGTGGAACGTTACGGGTGCAGGTGCAAAAAAGGTCAAATTCAAGTACACTTTCCGGGTCTCTTTCTAATTGCTGGCTGGAAAGTTTTAAATCTCAGGAATCAGAGTACATTACCTGAGCCCAGATTTCGACGAGTTGACCCAGTTTCCCGGGGTGTGTTTGACAGTTGTTTCATTACTTCCAGCACATTGTTGCTCCCGTCTTTTATAATCTGGAGTCTGTGGTACATGGAGCCTCTGTTTATCTGGTCACAGCTGTTACTCGACTGCCATCTGGGTTGTTACACTTTGAGGAAAGAAGGTGCAGACAGGTGTGTGTCAACATGGATGCATGAATGGCTGCTTGTATGGCTGCTTGTGTATCCCAGTCTGCTGTTTCTCTCTCTCTCTCTCTGTCAGTGTGTGTGTGTGTGTGTGTGTGTGTGTGTGTGTGCGCTCTCCCTGCCTGTCCTGTCTGCTCCGGCCCAGCAGCTGCCATCCCAGGCCAGATAGGATGACATGACCTTCCCTGGTAATGAAAAGGCACTGACAAATCACTGTCTGCTTCACTTGGGGAGAGCAGAGGAGGAAGAGGGATGCTGACGCCATCACCTCTCTTTCTGTGGTTCTATTATTTTTCTATGCAAGTGTATATACATGTACGTCTCCTGTCTAGAAGTGGAGCTTTTGTTAGGTAGGGCGGTCGGGCACCACACAACAAACACTAGTGTTTATGACCAAGAAGATGATGGGATCTGCTTCGCCCTGTCTTTCTGCACTGGGCTCCCTGCCTTGTTTTTTTTTTGTTTTTTTTTTTTCTCCCAGCCTAAATTGGCCTTGGTTGAGGAGAGGGATTGTCTTGGCAAAGATGTGAAAAGGATATGCCTGGTTGCACACCAGTCGTTTCAGCAATCTATTAAGTACAACGCAGAGGGAAGAGAAAGCGTCCCCCTTTTTCTTTTCTTTCTGCAGTCTGAACTGCATTTAAAAGCTGTGGATCTAAAGCCTTGTGCTGTTTCTCTTTATTTCAGGGAATGGCAGAGAGGAAAGACTACCAGACAGAGGTGTGTATGTATGACTCACCTGTGATATGGTACAGCTCCTGTTTTGGTCTCATCCTCACACCTACGCTGGCCCCTTTGTGCCTCCTCCTGCAGACTCACGCAGGAAAATGCCTTTTTCAGTATTTTTCATTCTGAGCATCATCTCTCTTCATACTGTTTTTTTTTTTTTTAATTTAAGTAGACTTCCTTCCCTGTGACTCTGACATGTACTCACGACTTATTGACATTGATTGCCAGGCTGACATGCTCATGCTCCATATTCCAAGTTGAGGTGAGTTGGCACTGCGTCTCGCAGTCTGAGCAAGATTCCTTTTCGTGGCATCTAAAGGGGCCACTAAGGACAGCTGAGTGTGTGTATGTGGGCACATGCTCTCTGTATTATCATTCGCATTTGCTAATAAGCACTTTTGCAGATATGAAAATGATCTCTTTGTCAATCGTGCCATTATAGTCCTTGAAAAAAACAATAAAGTTTTAATTTCCAAATCAAATTCCAATTAACCTCTGTAGGTGAACTGCTTTAAAGCCTCTTAGATATATTGATGTGCAGCAACTTCTATTAGCAGGTCCCATATACGCTATAGGTTACGGTTGATTACAGCATTCTGTAAGGTTTTGCACCTCCTGAAATATTGATCACTGGCCACTTCCTCCTTGTTTGGTGCATGATCAGCAGCCTGCCAGCCACTTTATCCTCAACCCACCTCTGTGTGCACATCTCCAAACAGCATTCTAATGTATTATTAATGGTCTCGCAGTTGCAGACGAACAGCCCTCCGCCCACAAATATCCATTACTCCCTCTCAGTGCATTTTAACCAATATCAACTGCAGAGCTAATTGGTCCAATTAATTTAAATTAAGGTGGTGAGGAAGACAGCAGGACAGGGAGACGACGGCAGACTGTCTATTAGCAGATGAGCCCGTGAAATGAAGTTGTTTATCTGGCACGAGGGGCTTTCTTTTATATCACATCTGATAATTGTACAAGCATAAGAAGGCTTTACGCTAAAAGAGGCAAGCCAGCTTTATTCCTGTGCTTCTCTCACCCCCGAAGATATTATCATGAACAATTGCTAAGCAACAGTGGCACCATGACTAAAATGACTAAAAGAAACATTTCTTTATAGTTTCACTGTTAGGCCCAGCTTACTTAAACTGGCTGGTTTATTTTATTACTTTTAACAACGACCCACTTTCTCCCCCACAGAAGCCGGGCTGTCGATGACTTTTATCCCGCGAGCGCAGACGTTCCCCGGCTTCCTTTCTGACGAGCCAGAGCAGGAGAAGAGCCTCCATCACGAAGAGGCACCGTCGCCCTCTAGTGGCTGTGAATCCAGTTGCAGCCTCAGACCCCTTCAATGACAGAGAGCTGCTCGAGCAGCTGTGGACAGTGCGCCCACTACTGTAGAAAGGATGTAGAAATCTGTATAGTGAAATGTGTAATATATATAATTTTCTGGCGATACTCACAAACAATAGTGTCGACTTTAGAGTGAGCGATACATGGGAAGAATCGTGAGGATGATTGTGTAATTTCTTTTGCGATAAATGACTGCAGGTAGCTTCAAAGATTGCACCAAAAATCATTTAAGTGTAATTTTTATGTTGTCATCCTGTTGGAGCCCCGCATGACCTTACTCCATGACCTTATTTTTTTTTTGAGATGTTAAAGGCACTAAGATCCACTGTAAAACAATGTTTCAAGCAAGAAAAAAAAGGCTTTAGTTCTGAAGTTGATGAAAACACATCAAGCTCAATCCAACCAACATGCTGCCTCAGCAACCAGTTCAAACTCCACCAGTTTTGACACATAATCCCACATTTACAGGACTCTGCTTTCTCTCAAAGAATGTGAAATCGATCAATGCCTCATAACAAAACCGCTCCGTGTCCATAGCAGTGATGAATCAGCTAAACCCCCTAATTGGTTACAACCAGCAAAGGGTAAAAGTCAGACAGAAGTGGGCTTCAATAATACAGTGGCGAACCGTGGTGTCAGAAATGATAAAAGGGCAACCCTCTCATGGCCTCTGCTTTAAACTGCCAGGCTACCTCTCACCAGAGCAATTTGATTTTAATAGCTTCCCAGCTCCTCAGCAGCGTCATTTGAAGCAAGTAACTGATAAGCTGTTCATTAGTGGAAAGTGGGGGAAAAAAGGAGACTTGATGGGATAAGATGTGCAAAGCAGAGGTGTCCACCATGCCCCGAGCAGCACACACCTGGTTCAATTCCTACTTTTCCTACATCCTTACTGTTATTATCAAATAAAAGGCCCACTGTTGATCCAAGAAAAAGCTGACGGAATGGCAGCACTGAGATAAATAGACTATTACAAATCCATATGTTACTTCAACATCACAGACGGGGCAATGGATTAAATAACACTAGCTCTGTCAGATAACTCAAATACCATTGCTCCTTGTGTACATGTTTTCTCAATTTGATATTAAAGTCAAAGTATGAGTGAGCTTCTGCCCCAGAGCCTGCAGGTGGATGCTGGGATGGTGGAAAGCCTAAAAAAAAGGGAGACAGTTTGCAGTGTTGAAGGGCGGCAGAAGCAAGGGTGATAGGTGGCATGTAGAGTATAAAGCAGGTGACCAGCTCGAGTTGATTGCCTGAACTAGCTTGTAGGTGTTGTTCTGTGTATGCCACCAATGTCTCAGAGGTATGGCCTGGGCCATTGATTCCAACTTGCAGAAACATTAGTCAGGCCGGCTGTCCCCACTTTCTCTGCTGTGTGGCAGGTTAACAAGAGGGGATGTGTTTTGGTAATCTTGATAACAAAAGGGGATTGTTTTTCCAGCAGTGTTTGTAAAAGATGGATGTAGCCTGTTTCTGAAAAGTGGATGTGGAGGTGCCTTAAACCTGAATTATGGCTTAGGGTAGAGCTACCTTGGGATTGACTAGTCTAATGGATGTGGGTGCATAGTGTCCACAGGTTCCACCTCCAACCCACTGTCTGTTTAAAAAATAAATAAATAAAGATGTCGACTGCTAAACCGGTGGCATCAGAACAGATGTCTATAAGCCAGAGGGCGACATCATGGAGGTTATGTCCATCTTTTATATACAGTCCTTGATCCCTCCTCAGATTGCCACTGCCACATTCATCTTTATGTCAGATATGGCAAAGCAAGCCTTACAATTTGTAAAGGTAACAAAACTGAGAGTCATCACCTCTGAAACCAAGTTATAGTTTCCCTAGTTAAGTTGGAGGTAACTTTATTGTTGGCATATAGACCTGATAATAATGTTCTCTGAAGGCTCTGACTGTGGCTAATGTGTATGCACCAAACCAAAGCTCAAACTACTGTCTGAGCTACTTTTTGGTAGCTCAAACTACCTGGCCTTGAAGTTTCCGGAGGGGGTGCTCCCTGGGGATTTTAACATTCTCCTTGACTACGTCATTACCCATGTTGGCAATGGCAGAGTGACCTAAAGAGGCCTGATTGGGAGGAATGGCGTCTCTGATCTGAAGCCAAGAAGTGTTTTGTTTTTGGACTTTTGTGCTAGTCATGCATTGTCCATTACAAGCACCATATTAGAGCATAAGGTGGTTTGTAACACTACCTGGTATCAGGTCACCTTAGGCCAAAGGTCAATGACCCATTCTGTAGTTGTATCATCAAACCTGCGGTTATGTCTTGGTGAAGACAGGTGCTGAACAGCCAACCGATCACTCCCTGTTGTGTGTTGGATCTGCAGATGGCGAAGACTGCCGGTCAGACCTGATAAGCCCAAATGGGTAGTGAGAGTGAACTGGGAATATCTTGCAGTGGTCCCTGTCCATGAGTTCTTCAACTCACTCCTCTGGGAGAGTTTCTTCTCACTTACAGGGGAAGATTAGGGACATGGAATCCGAGTGGACCATGTTCAGTGCCTCCACTGCAGATGCGGTTTCCAGAAGCTGTGGCCAGAAGGTTGTTGGTGCCACCAGTGGGTCCTCCGGTTACGGCCACGGGGGCCATCAAGCTGAAGAGGGAGGCCTTTTGGGCTCGGTTGTCCTGAGGGTCACCTGAAACAGTTGAAAGGTACAGAGCGGCTAAAAGGGTTGTAGCGTGGGGGGGGTTGTGAAAACTAAAACTTAGGCATGGGTGGAACTCGGCAAAGCCATGGAGAAGGACCTCACTTGGCCCCAAGGATGTTCTTGTAAACCATTTAGTGGCCCAGACGGAAAGCAGGGCCTGTCCCAAGTTGTGAATGTCCTTGGTGGGAAACTACTGACCTGAACTGCCGATATCATTGAGCTTCGGAAGGAGCACTTTAAGGATCTCTGTAATCCTGCCAGGATGTTCTCTACTGAGGAGGCAGTCTGTGGACTTGAGTAAAGCCTTAACCATCACCTTGGCAGGGGTGCTAGGGTAGTTAAAAAGCTTCCCAACGGTAGGGCACTGGAAATGGATGAGATTTGCTTCGAGATGATGCAGGCTCGGGATGTTGTTGGGCGATCTTGGCTGACGCACCTTTTCAATGTCCTATAGAGGTGTGGAACAATACCCGTGGAGCAGCACACCGAGGTGATGGTTCTCATTTTGTTGAAGGGGGACCATAGAGTCGAAACTGTAGGGTGTACACACCACTTAGCCTCCTGAGGAAATTTTACTTCAGTGTGTTGGGGAGGAGGCTCCGACCAATTGTTGAGCCTTGGATTCAGGAACGATGTAGTCTTCGCCCAGGTCAGGGAACAGTGGGCCATATATTCACCCTTGCAGAATTACTGGGGTCATGGAAGTTTGGCCAGCCATATGTGTGTTTTGTGGACACGACTGTGTCCTCAGGAATTCTGTGGGTGGCCCCGTGGGAGTACAGACAAGATAAGAGGGATGGAGAGCTCGGAAAACCTACATTTTACTTATTTCTTAAAGAGTGACCACTTCCTCAGTCCCGTTCCTTCATTAGCAGCAGCATGAGCTAGAGTGAAGTGATGTTGGCACTATAACTAAAACCAACACGGAAAATCTATTTTCAGGAAATCCTTTCTGTTGCATGACTGATACGTATCTACACACACACACACACACACACACACACATGTGGCTGCTGTGATAATGGCTCTGTGTTGCCCTCGCTGAGTACGAAGTGCCTTCCGACACAGACCGCAGAGTTTGAGATCCAACCAAAGCAACGACTTTGGCCTCTTTGTTTACTATTGGTGGCAGAATAGATGGATCTCTACTTTTAAAAGAAGAAAGCTTCAAGTCTTAAGTTTTCTTGCAATATTGTAGACCCAGTTGTGCCATGTCACATAAAAGATCCTGAGTAAAAGCCTGGCTGCCCGGTGGTGGCTGTTACCAGACACTTTTCCGTCCGTTTCACACACACGAGGTCAGGGAGATGGTTCTTTTTTGATATGCAAGTTTGTTGACGAAAGCTTTTATTTTGTTTGATGAAATCCAAAACTTACAATACCAGTGTAAACAAAAGGGTTTCCAGTGACAATCACTTTTAGGCAACAAAGCAGTCTCTCGCTCTTTTGTGTATTTTTGTTCCCAGTGTCGTCTCGCTCATGGCTTTATGTTTAGAAACACAGCAGATACTAGATGCCCGGAGAGCTGGATCAGTACAAGCACATTTTGTCTTAAAATGACATTTTGCAGTGATCACTTTATTTTGTATTCGTTATTTAAAAGAACCCGACCTGCATATAAATAACTCTTAAAGCACCCGTATTTAGGTAGTTGTTCGCCTGCATCAAGGAGCCTGATTTAACAGCGATAAGTGTTTGACTTAGTTGCTTACATACCTGGTCACATATGCCCAAGTTGTCTTGAATCTTAGCTCAAATGTGGTTAAATAGATGTAAATTAGTCCCAATCCATGTGGGGCCATACTCGCTGAGATGAAAGGAGAAAAATCCAGTTGTTTGTGCTCATCATTTGATATTTTTGTTATTTATTGTAGCCATTGACTTGTTTGCTGAGTGTCATTAAGAGTTCTATAATTGTCACTTTGATTGTTTGTCCACAATGTTTTGTGTTCTATCAGTTTATACATTAATAGCACTTTGAATACATGAGTTTAGGACTACAGTTTTCACTAAATGTACATATGTAAGATTTTTGATGATCAAAACAGGTAATAAATTAAATGTTCTACCATAAATCTTTTTTTTCCCTGCAGCCGTCTCCACAGTAGTTTTACCATAATTTATATCAAAATGCACTTAAAAAAAGTAAAACGAGGCATTGGCCCCGGCTGGAGAATGCCGTCTCCGTGTTCCCTTGCATTTACGGTTTTGGTTTTGTGTGATCAGAATATAGACTGGATATACAGTGTGAAACTAATGTGTTTAAGGAGAATTTTCCCACCTTTCAATCATTGACTGTATATACAGACCTGGACATATCCAGGTGTGATGTCACCCAAACATGGCTCATATGTGCAGTTTGCAGATAACCAGTGTCATCAACACGTTCCACTTGTTAGGTAGAATATAACATGACCAAAGCAAATATTACTGAGCCTGACAAACCACCGAACATTAATCACCTTTGAGGAATTGTTTTGGTATTGTCCAATTGGATGATAATGAAGTTTATTCTAATGATAAAGTGAGCCCAAGTCTCCAATTCCTGGGAACAAAATAATAAAGATTAGAGATCATCTTGTGATCGACTCCCTGGCTGAAGGACTCCTCGACCCCTTCTACTTGATCTGCAAATGAAACAGGGGCACCTTGTTCCTGCAGAAGGAAACGTAGGGCCGAGGGGTGGGGCAGAAGGTGGAACTGGGCTTGGAGTTCAGTGTTTTGAGGTAGAAGATGGCCTTTGGAGGCAGCGTCTGGCAGCTCTTAGTAGCATTGAATTTTCCTCCACCTCAGGCTGTGGGTAGATGCTTCTTGACCGATTTTCGTGTTTCCAACCTTAATGCTAAGCTAACTGTACCTAGGCCTTTAAGCTTTTTTTCAACTGACAGTCATCTGGCCTCCTTGAAATCATTTTCACTTATCAGTAATTCACTTAGTTTCAGTCATCCATTCAGCCTCTTCTTCATACCCTCCCACACCAGGGGAAATCTGCAGAGGCATCAGCTACGACACTTTAATGTTCGCCACATTAAGTCTTTTACAGTCATGCACATCAGTTTCAGTGTTTCTGGCCACACACACAGAATCCAAAGTATCATCACAGTCAAAAAGAACAGTTACAGCTTCTCTTGTTTCATCAGGGAGAGCAAGCAGAGAGAATGAAGACAAAAACCTTGTGATCCAAAACTATATTGTCCCGTCACCTTCCACTTTTCTAACTTGTCCACATTTGTCTCGTTTCCTAGCGGAATAGCCCGCATATCCACTACTGCCTCTGCCACTGCCTCCACTTCTATGGAGATAAATGAATTAGATTACACCGACAGCACACAGCTTCATTTTACAACAGTGCCGTAAACCTTAGATATTGAGAAGAGGAAAACAAAACAAAACAACAACAACAGTAAACAGTTCATCACGAAAATGTCTTTTTCACATTTTATAAAGAGGAAAAAACAAACAAAAAAAACCCAGCACACATCAATAAACACAAAGTGCACGGACGCGTAAGCTGCAGCCCAGGATTTGCTAATTAGAGTTTAGCTTTCGTACGAAGAGTGCGCAGGAACCAGAATGCAGTCATCCCAGACAGAAAGCCCACTGAGCAGAGATGCAGTCCCAAGTGGGGGTATATTGCTGAATGACTGCTTTTCTTTTCTGTTAGATGATTAGAAACTATTGTCAAGCTTTGAATGGAAACCAGGAGGGATGAAAGTGAAAAGAGTGCAATTACACAAGCTTTTGTCAATCGTTTTACTCGGGCAAGGAGGGGGGGGTGGGTGGGTGAGTTAGAGAGGCGAAAGGCTTTTGTCTTCTCTTCTGTGTGATGGTTACTGTCAAATATTGTTTTGGCAAAAAAAAACAAAAAAAAAACAAATGTTTTCTCAACAGTAATTACATACTACATTTAATTAGCCGGAGCAAGCCTGTGCCCAAACAACCCCTGTCAGCTTTTTTTTTTGTTGGACTCCGAGATGAGCAGCGGCTTGTTAACTCGTTTCAACGCCACTGTGTGGATATTAATCTGCGTCAGCGTGATCCCTGCGTCTGATTAGGAAAATTCACAAAGATAATGAGGATCTGCGCTTGCCAGTATTTGTTTATTCTTGCTGGGATATACACCGACGAGCTGTGTGTCTGTGTGTGTGTGTGTGTGTGTGTGTGTGTGTGTGTGTGTGTGTGTGTGTGTGCGTATAGCTCAGAGCACGGCGACAGCTGTGAAAGGCAAAAAAAAAACCCATATTCCCCACATTGTGCAGCAGCAGCACAGTTACAGCATGTGTGCTCTCCTATCATGAGGAGGACGTGTGGTTTGAAGTGATCGCACAGTCCGCAGGTTGGCATAGACCGGGTAGGTCTTTATCTGCCTGGACTTCTTTCCAGTCTTGGGATGCATAGCGATGTTCTCGTACAAGTTTGGCTGTGAGGAAGTAGTAAGGGTTAGTCTTTAAGGTGAAACACACGTAACAAATGATAATGTACTGAGCCACACTGCATTAGCCTGATGGCAGGTTTGTTTCATCAGTATTTAATGAAGAAAATGAATACTTATTCCAGTATTACCACTTATAGAAAAACAGCTGTCTTTTTTCTTTAACCAACCAAATGAATATTCTGAATCCTGCACCACATTATCCAAACCACCCTGTTAGTTGTTGTTAAGCTGCATGAGTTAAGTAAACAGACATTAATCACAGTGTTTCAGGACACCCGGCAATGGGACGTGCCGAATGAAGCGGGATTAACTGTGAAGCGTAACGGCATTGTAATTCAGAGCGTATCTGATGAGGAGGTGCGGGAGTGCCTTAAAAGAGTCAAGTGCGAAGACGAGAGTAGATAGAATGAACAAACCGACGCCTACCTGTCTCTTGGACGGGTGCAGTTTGACCCGGTACTCCTCTCTTCTGCTCTTTTTTCTGTGGTGAAAAACAAGAAAAGAACAAAAAAAAAAACACACAGGGTCAAAGTTATTAGCCGTGCAACAGACTTGCAACTTTTATCACTGAATTCTGGAAGATATGGAACAAGATTAAAAGGAGGTTTTCTGCAGTAGTCAGTGTGGTACCCGCGGCGGTCAAAGCGCTCTCCGTTTGGCGGATCATGGAGGCCACTCACAAATAAGCCACAAAAGGGCGATGGTTCACCATCAAAAACAACTCGAATCTCCAAAAAGCAAACCCTTCAAGTCCAGTGAATTTTACACCGCATCACTTTTGCATTAGACAGTGAAATACTTTGTCAGCACTTTCTCCACCACTGAAAGTCTGTGGTGCTCCACCTCATTAGGGGCTGTGCAGCGTGTCCTGCCACCGATCAGCATCAGGATATAACTCAGGCAAAGATGGAAAAATGACAGTTGGTTTTTGTGCTTTTCTGTGCCACTTTCCCAGGCTTTTCATTCATTTTTGCAGTGTCGTTGTAGGCGTTTGGAAATCGGACCGGTTGACTTTAGAGTCCCAACTAATCAGTGGCACTTTGGGCCACAATTGCACATGCAATGGGGGCAAGAAGTGGTGTAAAATTCACTGCATGTAGCTTCTGCTCAAGCCACTATAAAATTTGCGAGGTTCATTTTAGATGGTGAGGATCTGCTTTTTTGCGTGGCCCCCCCCCCGTTGCGAGTAGCTTTTAGCTCAGCGCCACGGTCCGAATTCCTCATATTCTCCAAGGTGAGAGCGCTCTGACCGCTCTGATTACAGCTAATGGCTCCAATGGCTTTGGACTTAGTTTTGTTCTTACTTATCATACAAAAAAAAAACAAAATAAACCTCCAAAGAACATGTAGTGACAGACCCCGATTAGAAATCACTTGAAGACGTTACCTGTGCCTCATTGCTACGATGAGGATGGCAACTAGTAGAGCAAGTCCAGCAGCTCCAGCCCCGATGTAAATATACATCATGTATAATGACAGGCTGATTCCACCTGGTTATACAGTAAAAATGATATATTAATGGTAAAAAAACAAAACAGGACAGCCTGGCAGCAATGACGTCCAATGAATTCAACAACAAAACAATGTGGTTTTGTAAGTGCACAAAGACACAAGTGGACAAACGCTGACACGTGGCTCAGAGACTTGTCACAGGAATTTGTGGTTTAAGTACATTTGAGTCTTGTGTGCAGTTGTTGTGAATGTGTGAGCCTGCCCTCACACGCATAGTTTCCTTTTTTTCATCATGTTCCATCAGTCATTTCTCCTGAAATCATTTTCAGTTTGAGAAACGATTCACCATCTAGTCATATAGCTGACTGTACACGTGTGTAGTTTCTCTACCTGGAGCAGCAACAGTGAGCTGCACGGTGGTGGTCTGCACACCCACGTCCGTGTTAAAGGTACAGCGATAGAAACCACCGTCTTCCTGTTCAACATCAGTCAGCTGCAGACTGATATCCAGGCTGTCGGTGCAGTTGACTCTGCCCCTGTCGCTGTAGTCCTCACCCACCAGGCCCCCCTCCACCTTTTTACACACTCCAATAATGTTCCAGAGGTGGTAGTTCAGCATCCTCTCCAGAATGACCTGGTAGACGGTGCCGTTGTGCCGGTGGCTGCATCTGATGGACAGGTTGCTGCTCTCCTCCGCTACCAGCTCGGTGTCTGCCACAGTCTCCTCAGGGGGAGGGGGACTTGTACTGTTATCTTGCTGCGGGGGCTCATCTGTAAGGAAGGAGGACACAGCTCGTAAAAAAGTAAAAACATTTAAAATCACACTACTTTATTTAATTTCCATTTCAGTTCTTTTTCAGTCGTTTAACAGGCGCAGATTAATTCATCTCAGAGTTTTCTGCCATGGTCTTTACCTAAATCCTCCACCTGGATGTTCTTGGTCCAGGGTCCCTGAGGGAAGGTCTGGACAGAACACTGGTAGAGCCCAATATCCCGATGAGTGACATTCCTCATGGAAATGCTTCCATCCATAGGCGTGGTCCTCAGGAACTCTATTCTTTCACGGTAATGGTGAGAAAAAGCCACGCCGTACTCTGGATGGAACACAGCCACTGGATTCTTTTGGGGGATTTTGGTCCAGGACACCATGCTGAGGTTGCCAGCCCAGGGACACAAGCAGTCGAGCACCATCCCCTCCTCCAGTCGAACTGTAACGACCTCCTTCTGCTGCACAGCAACTGGACAGACAGGGTGTTTAATCCGTTAATGTGTGAGTTATGAGAGCGTACGCTTCAGACAGCATGAATTTTAACAATGACACCAACTTATACTGAATGAAAAAGAAAGAAAACAACAGAGAAAAAAACAGTAAAAGCAGACCTAACTCAAAAAGGTTCAAATTACCGATTATGTTTGCGTTTGTGGGTCCAGAAACATGAAACGTTTATCCCTTCACATTAAAAAATGATTTCCCCCTTTATTTGAGGCCATCCCTTGGGGAGTTAATGGTAATTAGGCTGATTTGAGCCAGTACACATGAAAACAACTGACAAAAGCTCCACATTTTTTAAAAGCCTTTTATCCAAGATGAATAGCAACTGATTGAGAACTGTTACAAAAGAAAGCGTTCCTGCCATTTATCCCATCCAAGCCGACCAAAAAAAAAAAAGGACTCTGGGATGAAGTTTCTCGTTAAATGACTTGGTTTAAGATCTGAGAACTTCTTAAACGAGTCATAAACGGATTTAAAGATAATGAGCGTTCTGAAAAAGACCCTATGACACAGACTGAGAACATCACTGTCAACGCTGTTAGAAGTCAAAGTATCGCCACGGGACACCACGCCATTCACAAAAATACACAAGCACTTTTGGGTAAATGTCTAAATACAAAAAAATGTGTACCAATTCCATACCTTTAAGAAAAGGGAGAAAGACAAGTACCACGAAGTACCAGCGGTCCTTTTGTACAGCTCCCATCTTGCCTCACAGGGGGAGAATGAAAGCTGCATTGATGAGACGAGCGGAGAGGCGCCCGAGCAGCACTTCCTGCTAGCTCTCCGGCTACTGCGAAACACTTGAGCTATTGGGACACACTTCACGGCAGCCCCACTGTAAGCTCATTCCACACAGAGGGGCGCTTTATCACCAGGATTGGGAGAGGACGACAGGGCTCAGAGCTAACACGTTTTCTTCTGGTTTTCAACACGGGAAAGTCAGCTGAGCTCAAAAGGAGTTTGTGGGAAAAGTTTGTGTTTTCTGAAAACTAAAGGTTCTGCGTGTATTTCTATTCCGTTCCGGTGGTTTTCATCAACAAGCCATAGCTGCAGCACCATGATACCAACCTCACCACAACAGATGTGTTTGAGCCACAAGTTATGTCGTCTTTGTTCTCGCACACACACACACACACACACAAAAATGCTGAAATCGCTTTAATATTCAGATGTAAATACACTTAATTGAATACAAATCATGATACAAAATCAACATAAATGAATGAAACATTCAGCTTTTTAGCAGCTGGGAAAGGTTTTCCAGGCACTTCAGCAGGTAGGAACTCAAAGGTTCCTGCTTGCTCTCTGCATCTGCGGTTAGAAAAATGAACAATTAAAAAGAATAAAGAAGCAAAAGCTCATGTGCAAATGCAGTGCCTGCACATGTGCCGACCTTCTTCAATCGAACCAAATAACCGCATACCTTTTTTCGAGATGCTCTGCGCCTCCTCGATTTTCAGCCGAACGGTGGGACACTTCAGTGTAGTCTTGGCCTTCCGAGAGGAAAGGAGTTAAAAGAAACGACTATTTTTTGTGTACATGACAGGACAAAGAAGAATGAAGACCTCCCAAGGTTTGACCTAATCTACTATGTCGCAGATAAACCGTACCAGCCGATGCAGACACAATCAGCGGATCTAAAGTCATAGTGTTGGGGTGCAAGAGTGTGAAGGTACCCTCTGATTGTTGTGGAGCAGGGCCCACAGTGCAGATGCCCCCATACAGCGGGTTTCCACCTCTCTACTTTCCAGGCAGGAGAGCAAGACCTTCACGGCTTTGTCTGGGAGAAAGACGTGTAGATAATCAGTGGAATTAGATTAGCGAGACGTGTTTTTTTTATTTCAAACTAAAAAAAAAAAAAAAAAAGGTTGCTAAATTTGAAAAGGTACTTTCACGGGGGAAATAACAGAAACACCTGTTAAACACTGACATGGCCGAAGTACATGAAAATGTGTCTCTATGTGTCACATTGACCTACGTGTCACACCACACGTCCATATTGGCTTTGATCAGATAAGAAGCCGCACTACACGTTTCCTGTAACCTGAATGATTGATTGGGTTTAAAAAAACTGTACACAAGTTCTGCAGGAAACCAACCCCCCCCCCCCAAAAAACTGTCAAATGAGTTTCCATGCACCTAGCCCCCTTGGATCTGCAGCTAGCAAAGCACAGCGGACACACACACACACACACACACACACACACACACACACACACACACACACACACACACACACACACACACACACACACACACACACACACACACACACACACACACACACACACACACACACACACACACACACACACACACACACACACAACCTTTGTCTCAGTGACTTCCTCCACTTTCTTCATCCAAGTGCTTAAGATTCTTTCATCTTTGTGCACCTGCAGCTTTAGTCTGACAAAATGAAAAGTGACCTAGTTTAACTGAAAGTAAAATGTAGTAAAAAAAACAAATGCAAACATTTGCAAATGTCATAGATAAACATTTCATTCACATTAGAGCACAGAAAACATATCAAATGCTGAAAATGGGAAATTTTTACTCATATTTATGAAAAACTATTCGCTCTCACAGAACTTGATGGCGGTAGAAGTGGGACAGAAGTTTACCCACTGTGTAACATCCTCTCTGCTTTTAACAACAGACCGTAAAACGTCTGTTGTTGGACCTTTGGGAGAGGAGGGTTGGACCGTCTGCCTGGAGCGCTGGCTCCAGGCAGAAGTATGTGGTTTAGCATTGAAACAAGCAAAGCATACGATTTCAACACTTTCTATGTTCCACTCTGATTAGAACATGACATCTGCAAAGCATTGCATTCTGTTTTTATTCACTTTTTACCAAGCATGCCATCTTTTTTGGAATTGGAGTTATATTTGAGGAACATTTTTATTTTTGTGGCTTAATTTATCCAAATCATTGAGAATTGTGAGAATGCTGATTAAGCATCTCTTATTATTTCAACATCTTAGTTCTTCCGTATTTTTTTTTTGTCATTTAACTACTTCTGCATATTTTGAGTGATTTCAACAATTTTGGTCTCAAAACGTTCAGCTTGTTCAGGAGATTTATGCTCTATCTTTTGGTGTTTTATAACTTTTATACTTTTTAAAATATTTCACTTTTAGTTTTGCTCCTTCTTGGTTTTTATGAATGGGGAGTCAGCAGAGCCACTTATAATTTTTTGCTTTTTCTGATATTCAACTAAATTTTATACAGTTTAGCTTCCATCCATCCATTTTCTATACCGTCAATCCGTCGGTCGGGTAGCGGGACAGTTTAACTTACAGAAACAAATTATACCTTAAAATGTAGGAAAATGTGTCTTCTTTCACCAATGTAACTACCAAAGAGCTGACATTTCAGCTATGAGCCTCAAAGCGAGAGAAACTTTTCAAATTCTCTCACTAACTTCAATGGAACATTGGTCTGACGCACCTTTTCAAACTGCAGAAAATAACTTTCTGCTAAATTTTAAAATTGTTCTGCATTGTTTCTCATCTTTCTGAATTTTTTTTACTTTTTATTTTGCATTTTCTTCTCTTTTCTGTAGTTTTCTTCCTTCATCTAGCTCCAGGTCCTTTCAAAAATACCTTTCAGGCTTATTGAAACTTCAGCAAATAAATTTCTCCAACTTTTAGTTTTTTTTTTAGCATGGTCAGCTAACCCCATTCAGCTCATCAGCATTCTCATTTTTTCTAGCATTACTTCCTTCTCTGAAACGCAGATTCGCTGCTCCGATACTATGTATAATGGTGACACTGAACATGTATCAAACGCCACTCTATACACTAAGGCCTTAAAAATTTACACTATTGCTTTTTGCCACAAATCCCAGTGGGTAAGAAGGTCAATTTTACCCAGGAGAGGTTTAAACATGGAGCTACATCCAGGAAGGTGTTAACAAGGCATATCTACAAGTAATTACTAGAAACAGAGGAAAACAGCTAGTCCGGCTTATGCTGAGCTAGACTTGAGGATTTATTCAAAACAGTCTTCTAAAACCTGACCACTAACTTGAAACTGTTCACCATTTGTCTATTTTCTTTTATTTCTCAGCCTCTAAAGAAACTAGAAGCATGAGATTAAAACCATTTAAGGTTGGACTTACAGCGTTCATTGTAAATGACTGACTTGGCACTCACGTTGCCGTTTCTTTAAATTCAAAACAGTAGGCGTGAATTGAAAATGTCGATACGACATTCATGTGGCGGATAGGCTTGAAAGACAAAAATGACATGTCACCAAAGGTCATAAATGGGTTAAAGAGCGCGCAAGAGATGGATTAATCTTCTCAAGTGATTTAATGTGAATAGTTTTCTAAAAATGTTTAAAATCGAATGTAAGGAAACTTCTAGTTGCCATCTGAGTGCATGCAAAACCAGATTAATTTTAGGTCCTAAGTGCTTCTTTTGTGCTTCTTCAGTACTTGTAAGGAATCGATATAGACAATCCCCACTTCCCTTTCATACCATTGGTGATGACATGCGACTTGTTGGCAGGGCAGAAGCAGAGGTTGTGAAGGGTGAGAAGTGCGTGTCGCCGATGCAGTGCCAGGTCTGCCAGCAGTTCCAGGGCTCCATTCACCCGGAGGATACTTTGCTGGCCATCCTCACTCGATGAGATACTGACCAGCAGTCTAAGCCACATGCCAAGGAGGCTCCCACCACCAGCGCCTGCTGCCGGAGCCTTTACACCAGCTGCCTTGGGCAGGGGCACGGACAGGAAAGCTTGCAGGAAATTATTCTAAGAAAAGACGACAGTTTTAGCATTAAATGATGAGATCATTAACTGCTGCTCTGGAGTTCAGAAACCAATTCTGCAGACAGAACAGGGCAGGTGTGAAGGAGATGCAATTTACAGCCACATGACACCATGTATCACAGGGGTTATTTTTATTTGACTTGTGAAATTGTTTCTCACATCAGTTAATCAGAAAATGAAAACCTTTCAATCAGAAGGGAGAATATTCCACTTCCTCCACTCTGACTACTTCAAAGCAAATATTATCACTAAGCTATGCATTACCAGTCTGATCATTGTCTCACTTGTCTTGCTCAATATGACATTTTAGATAGTGCAAGTGTACCTTTTGCAGGATGCATCTGCAGTCTCGTGATACAGCTAGGTTGGTCAAGAGAGAGAATGCCAGATTCTGGATGGGGCTGTTGTCTGGGGCAAGTGATGTCAGCTTCATGACAGAGTGCATCAGAGAGCTACCGGAGGAGCCTTTAGATCCTGGGACCACGCTGGGGCCACTGCCACAGACAGAACTGCATGCTGGGAACGGAAAAGAGTACTTCGATTAACATGTTCTTTTGTAGTTACAATAAAGGGGACAAAGAAAAAGACAAGTTAGTCTTCTCACATCGCCATGCCAACCGCTGACTTCAGCACTGTAACAGCACAGCAGATCATGGCTGAACTTCTGTTTCCAATCCTTATGAGGGGAAAGTCACATGTTTTACACAAGTCTGCACAAATATATCACCTTGCACTAAAGCATTTGGTGAAATCTGATTAGTAGACTGAAGGATCCCACTGCTGGAATACACCTTCAGTGTGAAAAGTGACAATCTGCCAATCAATCTGCCAACCGACAACATTTAAATTAACAATCAGCCGCTAACATATATATATTTTTTAAGGACAATGCTCACGATGATTTGTTGTAAACTGATTAACAATTAAACTCCCTAATGTTTGATGTGAGTAGCCTTTCATCCCACTAAACATGCAAACACGACACTGCACACTGCTGACTTTTACAGTGGCTTCAGTGAAGTTAATGGGGAGTGCTTACCATAGCAGTAAAAATCCATCTAATGCTCCTCATAGTTGCTGTATGTACTCCTACTAAACTACATTTATCCACTTTTAGCATCAATATAAGTCCAACTCAATAATGAAACACTGTAGCAACTGCTTGCTTCTTTCTGTTTATCTTAAAGCTGGCTTGGCTTAAATAAAGACTGGTCCCATTCGGTTGCACGGCTGTCTGACATTTTCCCAAAACATCTCTGCATGGCTACGTGTAAACTTACTTTTATTGTGTAAAGACTATCTCACAAAATGACCAATATAATGAAGAGAAGTGGAATGTGCATGTGAGGGAATGTCAAATACTGAACTGCTGACACTGACAAGCTATAACCACTAAAAACTTAAGACATGAATTAAGAGTGCATGAATCAGAAAGCTTTAAAACATCCATGATAGGTTTGCATGTCTAAATCATCATTCACCATAAAGGCATGTAAACACTAACAGATATCACTGAAATAAGCGATGAAAATAAAACTCTATTTTGGCACCACGTTCAAATCAGTGTAACTGGCGTGCCTAATTATTTAATACAAAATAAGATAAATGAACAAGCTTCTCTCTGAAGTCACTGACAAGACAGTCGGACACTGATTGATGTCGCTGTTGTTGTTGCTTATTGGAGAACACGACAGCTGGTTGGTCATGCTAATCATACAATGTTACCACAGAGCAACAGACGTGTGGTGATGTTAGCCTGAGGTTCTCTCAATACCCATCAGGATATTATTGACAAATTGTCACGCGAGTTCTACTTTAAAATAAACCGCTCTGATATGAAATAAAAAAAAAAAAAAACAAGCCAGCTGCAACCTCAAAAATAATGAACTGCTTTGCAACCATGTAACATATGGGGCATGTCATTGCAGGTTAAGTGTAGAAAAAAGTGGTTTTCTATTTTTTTTTTTTTTCTTCCTTGTACTAGCAGAGCTAACAAAGCTCTGGATGAAGGTGGGAGACGTGAGATGAAAGAGTCAGTAGAAATGTGGGAGTCTCAGGAGACTGAATGGTAGCCTGAGGGTGGATGGTGTAATACTAAGCCTGACTGCATGCAGCCTGAACACAACCTGCTGTTCAGTTAACCTTTAGAGAAATACTGGCTCTGACTTCAGTGATTTCTGGTGGTTCGCTGCTTGAGCTTATTGGGGGTCGAAAGCATGCGAGTTTAGATCAGCGTGTACAAAGGTACCCGCTGAACTGCTGCTAAACAAATACGAGCAATAGAGCCACATCTAAACATATATATTCAGACATGTTCTCCAGTATTGATAAAAAAAACATACTTTCCTGTTTGATGAAACTGATTTGTGTTACACAACTATATCAGACATAGACACAAGATCAAAAAGAGGTCATGAGCTGTAAGTCAAAGCAACATTTCCCTTCAGTTACTTCCTGTTAAATCTCAAGTCTGTTGGTGTGCTAGTTTTCACAAACAGTTTTTTACATTTTCATAATGGAAATACCGACATCTCTTGCAACACAGGGATGTTCTGTTCCTCCCCACATCATCTCCCACTGGTTTGCCACTAGTTTCAATTCATGCAGTGAGACAGGCTATGGATCCTGACACTGTGCCCATTGTGACTGGCAGGCAACCAGAAAACTGCTCTTATACAGTGAGACACAATGTTGTCCATTGGTCACTGCAGAGGACAATGGGATTCTTAGTGCAAAAGTGTGTGTGACTCAGAATGCTGACTGCAGACAGAGGCGAGGGGGAAGGCACGGGCCAGGCACAATGCCTGCAGACACACACACACACACACACACACACACACACACACACACACACACACACACATGCAGACCTGCTGTGCAGTTGGCCGTATAGATACACAGAAGCTCCAGTGCCGCCTCCATGGTGGGGTCGTCCAACAGAAGCCACGGCCAAAAAGCAGCGATGGCTAGTGTTAGGCGGGCATCTGTGGCAACCACCTACACACACAAATACAAACACATTAGGCGGGGCCAAAGGCCGACTTGGAAGGATTACAGATTCACACTTGATAAAAAGGTCAAATAGACATAACCCGATGCAGACAACACCATCAACAAAGCTGTGATCCACCTTAAAATAACTCCTAAAATGAGAGTGGAATACAGATGAAATATGACTGACATTTAGTCCAAGGTAACCACCAGTGACTAAAAGGCCACTTAAAAAAGGGAAACCAGCTAATATGCACTAAAAGTAATGACACATAAAGCTCAAGAAGCTAAACTTGCTGAAATGTTGTCAGTGCCAGGCACATTTAGGTGCTTCTCATTTAAAGACACAGCATCGGTACTCTGAGGTTCCATTAAAAACCAATTAGCAGTGGGGAATTAAAAAGCAGGCAGACACTCACTTTGCATTCATCGTTGCGGTAAAGAGTGCTCCGCAGGATCTCCAGAGTCAGCTTGACTTCCTTTAAATAGCCCCCTTCCTGATAATATGGAAAAACAAAACAAAGAGCAATAAGTTTAATTGTCCCAGTTTAAAAACAACCTTGACTGCACCAATTAAAGACTTAACAAGAAGAGCAAGAGAACTTTCTGCTGAGTAGCACAGTGCATATTTATAACATTTACACAAAAAACTCTTTGATGTTGGATCGGTTTGTTATTTTTTTCCCCCAAAAAAAGAAAGAAAAGAAGACAGAGGCAGCTCCTCCAAGTTTCCAGCCAGTCTCGGCTCACCTTTTTGCGAAGAGAAGCCTTGCCAGGTCGGACTGACTCCAGCTGGAGATGGGAATGAGTCTGTTTCAGCTGCTGCACACAGCTGTCAATTAAACCGACTGGAAGACAAGACAGTGAGAGGCTCAAAACGGGTTGAAATGATACAGATTTGATTTTTTATTTTATTTTTTTCAGTTAACAAACTGACTGAACTAAGGATCAATGGTGTTTGGGAACTTTGGGGAGTAGTTCTTTTCAGAGTGAGACACATAATGAGAGAGGGCTAAAAATACAGGTTTACAAACAGAAACTGCTGCTCAGGTGACAGCTCCATGCGAGCCTGATTACTGGGGAATTTACCTTTGGCAGCATAGCTTTGAGCCGTGGGACTGCAGGCAAGCAGTGTCATCAAGGCTCTAGCTGTAGGCTTCTTTAGCGGGTCCTGAAGGGTCCTCTTCTCAAAGCTCTGACAGTTACAGAGGGACACGGCGATCGTTACAGACTGCCGTACGCAGAAAACTTCCAAAACTTAGCCATGAGATATGCACGGTATGGATCTCAAACATAACATTTATAAATAATAATCCTGAGATTAGCAAAACGCTGCTGCAGTCGACGTGACCATCATGCATCCCTCCACCAACCTGCAGCAACAGTTCGCACAGCTCGCTGGCCAAGGGACCATTTAGGACGTCTGACAGAGAGGTGCCGTGTTTCGACTCGGAGCTTGAGAGCTCCTCACTGCGGCACTTTGCCTCCTCTGTGAAAACTGTAGAGAGAAACTGCAGGGCCACTGTGTGGAGAAGAGGGTCCGCAAACTCCTCACTCACACACTCTGATATTGTTCCTGCAGATACGCAGAGAAAAAACAAAAGCATGAGTTTGGTAGAAGAGATTTCTCAAAGAATATGACTTGATCACAATGAGATGAAACAGTAAATCTATTCTTTAAGCATTTGATGGATTGGCCTGTGACTCAGTTTGTGGAGAACACACCAGTCATTTGAATGAGTGTGCCCAGATAAATAAACACCATAAACATTACAAACACCTCCTTACAAAATACACACACAAAGACTCAGCATTTATTATTTACTGGAAACATCAGACTTTCCTGCTTAGTCAGAGAGGGAAATATGAGTGGGAGGAGTAGTGGTAGAGTAATTATCATTTCCCCGCATCTACTGAAGAAAGTTTATACAAACAATCATGATTAAACCAGCATGCTGAGATAATCTAGGCGTAATTAAGGCTAAATGCTAGCTCAGATTTTATTTGGCCATCTGCCATGATCGGCACTGTTAGCCCAATTATGACAATCGGTCTTTTATGATGTAAAACCTCGTCTCTTTGAGCAAGATCCTGTCTGCTAGCTTCAGTAAGCTATTTCCATTAAACCATCCACAAAAAAATACAATGAATGTGAACGGTGATCCATAATATATAATTGCACAACTGACTCTGCCCTGTGATCTAGAGTAATTACTTTTCTCACTCTCTCTGTGTACCTGCAAATGTCCGCCAGCGTCTCCCGAGCGCAGCAGAGACAGATGGGTGCGATGTTGAGCTGTCCCTCTTCACCAAAGTGGCCAGGAGCATAAACACATCTTTCCAGCACACACAAACCACGTTCCGGGTACCTGCGTCTGAGGGGGGGGAAGGGGTGAGTCACGAATTTTATGACACCAGACG
Organism: Leuresthes tenuis; assembly: GCF_036924035.1. Lineage (NCBI taxonomy): Eukaryota > Metazoa > Chordata > Actinopteri > Atheriniformes > Atherinopsidae > Leuresthes > Leuresthes tenuis. The sequence continues at coordinate 13,546,324 of NW_027325378.1, forward strand.
ACCGCAAAGCCACACGCAGATCGCACTGTAGGGCAAACTGCAGATAGAGTGAAGCAAATGGCTATATGTGACTTGCATGGGAGGGATTTTTTTTCTCCCTCTTGCCTATCGGAAATGAGGATAATCTTGTTCATAAACACTTTTACCAACTTCATTTCATGTAGATGTTCTCTCGTGTGTATATGGGTCTGACCTAATCCTTTGGTGTCCAGCATGAGAACAGCCACCAGAGTAGACAACAGCTGTTTCAGGAGGTCCAGCTGGCCAATCAGCTCCGAGCACGACCCCAGCAGTTTGGAAAAGCTGGACACAAACTGAAGCACGGTGACAAACTAGAGAGACACACACACACACACACACATACATACAGGTGGATTTAACGACAACGCAGGCAAACAAACAATTATTGAGCTGTCGAGGTTGGAGGGAGAAAAAAAGTAACCAAAAAAAAAATGTTGATGCTTTGAGCAACAGCTTGTTAAGTATTCCACCCACGCTGAAATCTGGTGGTGTCCTCAGATAACCCAGTGATGCGCAGGAACTGGAGCCGTGTGCCAACCCACGCATTTTGTAATGGGTCATAGAGTAATAAGACAAATAAATAAATAAAAAATAGAAAAGTTGGAAAAACTGTTCGAAACTATGTTCCTATCAGTGTTTGTCACCTGACTCTTGATGTCTTCTCTCTCTCCAGGAAGGATGTTGGGTGTCCTCAGCTCAGATAAACATTTCTGAATAGGCCCAATATCCACTAGACTGAGGGGGGGGGGATAAACACGTGTTAGCAAGAAACTAGTTCGAGGTGATTAGAACTACAATGACCAATAACTGAAGATGACATATGCACTGACTTATTTAATCTTTCATGATTAAAAACGACAGAAAATTACATTGCTGGGGCTCAAAATGTTGGTTTTCTGATTTGTCTTTACACTGAGTCACTTGGAATTGAGCTGCATGATTTATTTTTTAAACAAATTCAGAACTGTGACATAACTATATGCTCAATGACCTGAAGTCTAATCTTCTCAACGCTTGACTCATTTTCAGCTGCATTCGCAAAAACATGTTAAGTAGGGAGCTGGTGATGTTTACGTGGACTGAGACTGTGGCTTCTTACCTCGCCAGGACCTGGAGGAGTTGGTTATGTCGGATGGCAGTGAGAGTGAAATCTGGCAAGATGGCCAGTAGGTTGGTCAGCAGGCCACAGTGGGCCGTCAAGAGGTCTGGAGTTACCATGACAACAGGCTCCGCGGCTAAGGGCTCGCCCTGTTGGGAGTCCTGCGTGGTAGCAGAGTTGCTTGTGTCTGTATCGCTCTGGCCTGTGAGACACACATCGATAGAGAGCTAACAGACTTGTCATCCAACAGTTCACATCTCTGTCTGTCTCCAGCGACACCCTGACCACATGATCAAAAGCGTGTAACCAAGGTAAAATAACAGAGAACAATGTCCTACTTTTTGGACTGTATATTTAAGAGTGGTTTTAGTTTATAATTGTTCCGAAGCTCGGTTTCCGAAGGAAAATAATGTGAACTATTATGGGCTGTGATAACTATGCAAACACTGTTAAAAATGATTGTGTACAGAAGTGTGCACACGTGCATTCACAGACATTTCTCTCGGTAGTACCTTGAGCCATCAGTCTGCTGGCAGGTGTGTCCTCTGTGAAGCTCAGCGGGGAGGGAGCCTTTGTGGTGTGTGGCGCTGAGCCTCTCATCTGCATTGGACAACAACAAGTTGTAAGGATCGATTTGACTTAAAAGAAAACTCTTGTATTCAAAGATCGTTTGTTCCCCATCTTTTACAGGTTAAAATTGTTAAAAAGGAACAATAATTCAGGCGAGTAACAGTGCAGTAATGTTACTCAGAGTAAAGACAGTGAAGGCTTCTGATAACTAAAAGATCGAAAAAACACATCCAGGAGTTGAAGTTTGTTCAAATCTGAAAAATAAAACAAAATAAAAAAGGACAACAAACTGAAGCTGTGAAGTATACCGTCACTGATAACATCTGGTGACATGGGTCACTCTGAAGAGGCTGCTAGTTGTGTTAGAAATGCATGAACATACTCATGTCAGGATGTGGTGAGGAGTGATTCATCCTCATACCTGTGTGTCGGGCAGCTTCACATGAAACTTAAACCACAGTTTAATAAAATTGTGGTTTTAAAAAAAAAGCAGCATTCTGAGTAAGTTATTTTAAAAGTAAAACAGCAGCTGGCTGCCATCATTATCAGTTTATCTTGCCGTCAAACCCAGACGCACTCACTGGGAAGGCTGCAGGTAAATTAGCACATATTGTGTGATATCAGTAATGGTGTTATGGCTGAGAGTTTTAGCAGTTAATTGTGGGTTAGGCAGTGCAAACCAACTCTCTAGCTAGAACCTTTTTTCCTGAAGAATGCCGCTCAAAAAGCAGCGAGTTCTGCGGCAGACATAACGGAGGTTTTGAAAGTTAAAGCGTGGCAGAATAATGGCAAGAAAAAGGCATTTCCACTTCGATGTTGAAACTCTCCCCTCGAATTACATGGCAGCCATTTCACAGTTGCCAATTAGTGTGTTTGTGTTCAATACAAGACAATATACACATATATAAAAAAAGAAAAAAACGTACAAGAGAATTGCTAACCACAGTGCTGGAGGTGGAGAGTGAGCTGGAGGGTCTGCTCGAGTCGGTGGTGGGGGGTGGTGGTTCATATCTCCAAAACCACAAAGAATTCTCAGAATCTACACAAGCGCATACACTAAATCAAACAAACTCTCTGACACAAAAGTAGAAACTTACACATAACTGCAGCTATAATTGCATTTTCTCTCTGTAATCCAACATGGAGACTGTTCCTGTGAATCAGATCTTACCCTCTGAAGTGCTCTCATGACCGCTGGGACCAGTGCTAGCACCAGCAACAGGTTGGAGATGGAAGGTGTACCTGCCGCGGTAACAAATGGAGGCAGACAGAGCCACGCTTTGGAAATATTGACAGTGGTAGAGCAGAGCCTGCAGCGCTGGAAGACCCACCAAGGACACACCGGTCACTTCATCGTGGACACATGGGTGCTGGAGGAGAAGAAGTGAAAGCAGAGAGGAGAGATTTGTCAACTTATCGTTATACGAAAAGATAAAAAGGTTAAGACAGGTTAAACGTACATGTTAAGATGTGGCGTTGTTATAAGAGTTTAAAAACAGTCACTTCACATCGACGGGATGACATTATGTGTCCTAGTTTTATTGTTTTGTGTGTCTTTCGCCCAAAAAAGCTCCTCCACAGCTCGTCACCAACTACATTCTTTTGTTTCATTATTCGCTCTGTTGAGCCCTTTGAACAGTTTCAACACCACATCCAGAATAGCTTTCCAACACGTAGCTCCCTACACAAGTAACTGCATCCTAATTTAGGATGCTTCTGGTGTTCTGACACAGAAAGTGAATTCATCTGTATGCCCGCACCCCATTACAGCTTTAATCCAGCAACACTCCCAACGACAGGGATGAGTGGGATTAGGAATAGAAAGGCACGGAACTAGAGGGGATCCAGACAGAGAAAAACAGAAAGAGAGGGAGGAGAGAAAAAAAAAAGAAAAAGAGAGAGTTCATGGTCTGTAAAAGCTTTTTAACGGTCTGGCAGATCTGCTGACCTGCCAGTGGGAGTCCTTGGCTTCCTCTGCATTGGCAGGCATAGGCATCACCAGCAAGTTCTGCAAGATAAATGCAGCCTGGACACACAAACCATAAAAGAAGAGAGAGAAAAACGCACACACACACACACACACACACACACACACACACACAGAGGGTTAAGTTTGGACAGCATCAGCAACAGTGCCATCTGCCTGTATTTGGCCGGTAATGCATAGTAGTTCAGCCTTATTTTCTTCCAACTGATCAAGTGAAAGTTGAATTTCGAATGAAATTAGCAAAGTAAAGCTTTCATCTATCGACCTGCAACAACAGAAACAAAGTGTAACTTGGAATTGATAGCAGTAGAAGACGTGAGAGGTTTCTGTGTCACAGCGAATGCAGAACGGAGCTGCGGCTCTCGCACTGTACCTCTCTGCGGACCATGCTGCTCTCCTGCTGATCCAGGAGGATGTTGAGCAACGTTCCCCACAGACCTCCGCTGATGTTCTGACAGCTGGCGCACAGAGCCTGGCACCCACTGGGCCTCGAGGACAGAGCAGCACCTAAACCAAGGCTGGCAAATCTCACCTGACAGGACGGGGGGGAAAGGAGGGAACATCCATTAAGGTTTATGTTTGTGAAGATAAAATAAACGAATAAAGGGAAAGAGAGAGGACTATAAAAAACCAAGATGTGCACACATCTGCAGAGTAAAAATGGACTTCGTATAAGCTGCTGATGTAATGGGATGCCTAACTATAGGATCATTAAATGCAAGATTTGGCAATGTTGGTTATTCTTAATTCTAGAGAAGCACTTCAATTGTTAATAGCAAAGACATTCTTCTTAGTCTGGGGACACTCTTAGACTGACGTGTGTGGGAATTATTTTGGAAAAAGACAGATTTTTGTAAGAAAAGCTGTCGTGTGCATGTTTTTGTCTGCGAGTTCTGGTACAACTGTCATGCGTTTCATCGCCTCCCACAAGCCAAAGATCTAAAACTTCTCTCTATCACGGAGGAGTTTATAAAGTGAGGATGCAGACTGAACTGGATATTTTGGACTGTCTCGTCTTACTGAATTCAAGCACTGATTAATGCATTCGAATAACCTGAGAAAAGTTAGAAGTTGGTGACTGTCTTTACCTCTTGATCTCGGTCCACCCACAGGGGGATAAGCCAGGCCAAACCCATCTGAGAGGCACTGGCTTCCTCTGTAGTTCCCTCATTTCCTAAAGACCACTGAGAAATCAAGTCCTGGTGCAGAAACATGGCTTTCGTTTAAATTGTGTGGCATTCTGACGCTATACACAGTCAGTACAGCAAATCTACACATGCATTTGAGGATCTACACTTGCCTTGTCCTTGATTTCGACCATCATCTCATGTGACAAATGAAGCAAACAGATGATGGCATTCTTGGTCACACCTTTCCCCATGAAAGACAAGGAATTACCTCCCCACTCAACATAAAATGAGGAGATGACCTGCACGGGGAACACAGTATTTAACGGGAAAATAGAAATCACAGCAACGCCATCCTGCATCTTTATCATGTCAGAAAAAAACAAAAGAAGCAAAGTCAGACTACTGAACGAACAGTAACTTCTAACTATGTGCATGTCATGTACAGCAGCTGAATAAAACCTGAATCCAGCTAAGAGAGTCATTTCAGAGTCAGTTCCTGTTTTTGCTTGCCATCAGCATTTGATGCTGCACAGAAGAGCACATGAAAAGAGGAGCCAAAGGCTTGCTGAGCTTTAGGGCCCTAAGTTGCCAGGAGTGTCAGGTGAGATGTGGGCGTGAGGGTTTAAAAGGGTAAAAGAGTTCAGTAACTCACAGTATCCGGGCAGATGGAAGCAGATAATGACAAAAAAAAAATCTTAGGGAATTAACTGCCAATCTCAGTTCTTTTTTTTTTTTAATCTGATGGCTCTGAAAGCTTTCCCGACAAACAAAGAAAATAAAGAGGTCTGTGTGGTGTAAACAGGATGGTGTATTCCGCAGGGTTCTTTGTTCACAAACAAAAACAACAGTTTGGACACCTCTCTGCTGAGGACTGCTGTACAAGCTGGTCTACGCTGTGTTAGGCTATTGTTTTATGGACTGTTGAACAGCTGAACAGATGGAAAAAAAACAAGGTTAATTAATCTCATCAGCATCTTCACAGTGTGGCATGTCTAATCAATGAGATTTTTTTTACCCATTGCAATTAATGTCCCGTAACTACGTTTTCCAGAATTTTAATTAATTCCTCAGAAAGTACTGTTTCTGCTTTTGCACCTTTCTGTAGGCACTCTTATATTTGATGAGTGAGCAGGGGGGGGGGGGAGGCTGGCTGGCATGGACCCAGTCAACACATGAGCATATGCGTGCGCACACACACGCCACATGCAACAACAGGCTGATGGGCAAAACACGCACCTCTAATAATCCACTGAGATACTTGGAGCAGAGGGAGCTGGGCTCCAGGTCAGGGCAGTGAGAACTCCAGCCAGGCTGGGCAGTCAGGCTGACCATGCCCTGCAATGTCCTCTCCAGGCTGGGAAGGCCATAGAAACGTGGGGCATCAGACACCCGCAGGCTCTGAAGCAAATGGCCTGCCAGCTGGCTCTTGAAAGGCCCCGCTAATGCCAAACATTGCCTGGACAGGCAGGAAAGGCGACAGCGAGAAAACAAGCAGATCAGACAGGCAGAGAGGGGAAAAAAAACATAAGACTAAAAAAGTTGTATTATTTTTCTTCTTTTGTCTTTGATATCAACTAAGTCAAATAGAATAGTTGGATAAACAGTTAGGATACACTCTCATTCATTAGCAAGCAGTACAAATTCACTTCATTCAGTTTAATCTATTTTCCACGAGAACAGAACCACACGTTCCACATTATTAGCTCGTGATGTTTCATATAAAACTTTACAACTGATATTCAAACTGCACAAAGACATTTGATGACACCCTACCTGTCGGTGGTGTGTGAGAGCCTGAGCAGTAAGGTGTTAAAGAGGCCGGTGAGCTCTCTCTGCAGTCTCTGGCTGACGTGGTTCTTTAGCTCTTCGGGCTCCCTGGGGCTCTGAGTTGAAGTCTGGGTCTCCACAGCAAGCAGCAAATGAAGGAGAGCTGCTGTCTCCTTGGGGGATTGGTGGATAAATGAAGGTAATAGAACTGTAAAAATCTTTCCGTTGCGATGTTTCCAATGCATTCTTGCTCATCTCTATCAACAGCTAACTAACAGTTTCTTCTCTGTTCACTGTTTAAAACGCATCATCGTGGTGAGAGCAGGGTTATATAGTTGTGATTATTTGTGAGCTGCAAAACAAAAGTTCTGTGGGTCTCCAAAGCTTTCCAAATTCAAAACAATTTGACCGAAGTTCAAATATACAGAGAAAAAGCAGAAGAAATCTTTTCCAGCTTGCCAAACTGACTTTTTTTTTTTTTTTACTGAGCAGTGAGCACAGACTAGCTTGTTGGTGCAAGTGTATGAAGCGACAGATGTTCCCGAAACAGCTCAGTAATTACAGAAAAGACAGAACAGCGCGGCGCCGCTCACCCCTACCGGGCATTCAATCCAAGTCTGCTTTAGCTGCCCGGGGAAAACTTATTGTTTACACACACATTTAAGAGGAATCCAAGGTGAGACTGATTAAATCCAAAGAGTAGCTCTCGCTGCTCAAAGAGCTTGGTAATTCTTTTCCTCAGGCAAAAATCTAAATCCAGCTTTGTTTTAAGAGCTCAGGATATAATCTGTCTGAGGGGAAAGGCCTTGATGTGGTTTTCTGTTGTTATGAGACAGTAATATGTTTGGCTTGTATGACAACGCGCGTGATTTATTCAAGCATTTATTGCTAGTAGATAACCCTCTGTGCTGAAGAGGAGGGAGCCCAACCAGATTACTAGTTAATGGAGATGCTTACAGGAGTATTATATTATACTGGCTGGCACCCCCACCCCCCACCGCCCCCACATCAACTTCTACAGTCTCACAAATAAATAAGAAAAGCCCATATGTTTAAGAATGTGAAGATTGTTAAATGAGGATTTCTTAATCCACATTTTTAAGCACTGCCAATGCTTCCACGTCCCAACTAAAACGTAACAAAAATCCCATTGTGTCACCATCCTTTTCAGTCAAAACCCTGGGAAAATAAGATTTACTTTCATGCTCGTCTGGAAAGTGAAAATGAATCCGTACCTGGTTGAGAAGCAGCTCCAGTATCCAGCGCAGGTCCCCGTCCTCTGCGTCAGACACAAGCTCTGAGCGAGTCTGTTTGAAGTAGGCATTCAGAAATGTCACAATTCCCACCAGCAACCTTTCATCCTCAACACAGGCTGGGCGCACCTGGAGAAATCTGCCGGAGGAAGAAACAGGGAATGTGACAGCAAGAAGGGGGGGGAAGGGGGAGCGTTCGTTAAACAATGATCACATATTGCAGTCCGGTAAAATGCCATCAGCTCATGGTTTTAATTCTGTTGTTGGTGGTCCATTATAGCACCGCAGAAGATGCTGCAGGAAAGAAAACAACTTGAAATGAATCAGTTGAGGGAAAACGATATAAATTTGAAATATGTGAATAGAAACTTGATCTTAAAATAACCTAATTATCATTGAAGTCAAAAATAATCGTAATATGAATGTGTGTATTTGATTCGATGTAAAGCAGAGCAGAAAAGCTAGGAAAGAGAAACACATGGAGGAATATATCTGTTAAAAGAACAGACCAATAAAATTAGTTTGCAGTATTTCTTTAGGGAACCTTCAACCGTCCACACGGCACAAGAATCCTCCCCGAATGCTCCCGTACCTGGTCAGTGCTGCCTGCCAGCTGAGGGAGTGCAGGGTGTCTCCGCAGCTGTGGGTGGGAACGTGTGGCAGCGCCAGTCTGTCAATTAACAAGTAGAGGCAGAGCCTAGAGAGAGCGGAGGCCACCGATCTGTGCCCTGAGGCGGTGACGATGGCCTGGATGCAGTCCTGTAGCGCAGATGGGAGGTGCATTGTCTGCAGCGACAGGAGCTGAACTTCTGACAGCTTTAAGTCAGGATGAAATCTGTGGGGAGGACAGAATTATGTTGGTTTAAAAGCAAAAAAAAAAAAACTATTCAAAATCAGATAACATGAATATTGATGTGCTGACAAGTTTGTAGCATAAGTAGTCCCCTAAGAAGCATACTAATGACTGCATTAACAAACATATTTGATCTCTAATCCACAGGGATGAGATATTTATGAGCCATGAGAAGAGAAAGGTTTGCTCAGAATCAAGCAGTGGTAGCCATGATCACACCAGGCTTTAATTACGCCACGACAGTACAACTCTATTGATCTGCATTCACAACAAGAAGACGCTTCTCAGCTGTCACAGACTAATCCACCTACTCTCCTCCCAGTCATACCTCTGTACCAAATTTCAGATGGATAGATCTATCCATGGTGTGCTTCTTTTCCTTAATCAAGCTGGTTAAAACGTTAGACGTATGTGCTCATTTGTTTGAATTAGGTCACATTAGCAGCAAATGAAGACAGATGAAACGGAATATGCTAAGACTCTGATTCTGATACTTCACTAAGCATCCCACAGGAGACAGTGTTTTACAAGAGTATTCTGTAGCAGTCTGCTCAGTTAGAAACGCCTGCCGACTGTTATGGTCATTGACTCCAACATCTGGCAATTTCCGCCTCAAACTGAAACAATATATAGTAAAGTTTCACAGACCAATAATTCCATATGAACGTACAGAATAATCCCAAACTGTTGCAGCATTATCTGGCTTTAACAGTGAAATGCAGCTGGCTCTTGTGTGAAATAAAAACACAGATAAACCTCCGATCTGTTTTTTTTTTTTAAGAGACATTAGAAAAAGAAGAAGAAAGAAAAAATCCAAGACAACGTAAGGATGTCTCCACACACAAACTCGGGAGGCATAAGGATTCTTACTCGGAAGAATCGCCAACCTTCTCCAGGAGGTTATCTATCCCAGAATGCCAAGCAGCATTCCAGGCCACCTGCAGGACTTGGCGGGCGGGGCTAAAGGTGAGGAGGTCTGCAGCAGGAGGCAAGACGCAGCAGTATGGGCTCACAGCGTGGTGGGTGGCTGCCTGAAAGGGAATGTTGTACCTTCAGGGTACAGTAAGCAAAGATTAAAACTTTGTAAAGCATGTTCGGAAAGTGATTTTATCATGTAGCAGTAAGGGGGAAACATGGCTTCATTTCTTCATAGCTCTACCTGCGTACTGCTGTGAGTGGTAAAGAGAACGATGAGAGGGTCACATCTCTGGAAGATTTGTCTGACCTGATGACAACGATGAATAAATACGTCTGTTACTAGAATGAATGCAAAATAAAACAGTAGCGGCACGGAGAGATTCAAGTGAGGAAAAATAAACCAACCATGTTCCAATGCTGGCAATCTCGTCAAATAGCAGTAAGCTCATAAGGATGGCAATCTCACTTCCATTGCCTTTGTTCTCCTTCAGTATCAGTGACACTACAATGAAGAAATAATGTAGTGTAAATAACAACCACATGCTTCAGGAAGAAAAGCTGAATGTGAAACTTCGTTCTAATGTCCCACTAATTAGTTTAAACTAAAAATGAGAAACCTTGCAGTAATTATGTAAAGAAAAGAAAAAGAAAAATCTATTTTTAGACAATTCTGTCAATAGAGCTGCATTCTCTGTCGTTCTAATAGGATAAATCTACTTTCATGTGTATTTGTGAGAATTCAATTGAAATCAAATTGCTGCCTAATTCAATTCCGGACTGAGAATTGAACTAGAAATCCTGCAGCAGATGTTTAAGCTGCCCTCTTTATTACCATCTACTGTTGCTGGTGTCGAGCCGAGCTCCACAGCAACAAGTTGCATCATACATAAGCCTCTTGCTACCGTGTGACAGCATGTTTAAAAGCTCTGCATCAGTGGACGATTTGAGACTTTGCCCCTGAGCCACTGCACACAATGTGTGTAGCTGTTACTTAATGAGTTGTGTTGTAAGTGTACCCCTGAGCAGCGTGAGGAGCAGGAGGTTGCGCTGTGCCAGGCTGTGCCTCAGAGACGGATCGGCATACACAAGTTTTCTCAAGATGCATACGCACGGCTCCAGCAGACAATCAAAGCTCTGGGGAAAACAGCAACATACTCACTTGGTGTTTAATTGCAGGGAAAACACACACAGGCATTCTGTATGTCACATATACACACACAGGAGTTCTTAAGTGCCGATTCATATAAGCTGAACTCCAACTTAATGACTGGTCACAGGCGCAGGGGAACAGCGACACAAAACAACCTGCAGCCATTCCTCTTGTGCCGTCTGAGTTAAGTTTCTGTTGCCCTGATCTCCCACCTCCATGCAGGCAGACATGTTGGACCCTGACAGTTTATGATTCTAGCACTGGGAATGATCAGCAAACTGCAGTGACTAGGGGGCAAAATACACTGCAGACGGGGGCCTGACACTATTAACAGAGGCCATTCCATCCACCCATCACACACATGCCTCGGTGGCTCTACTCCAAATGCACAAATACTAATTCATGTAAGCAAATTGATGCACATCTGTTGCCATTTATGAGTTTCGCTTTTTATTTTTTAACGTTTTGAACAGGAATTCATTCCGTGAACGTCTTTTTATAGCTCTGCTGAAGCGGTTTGCTCTTACCTTGTTGCCATTCACACTCTCCGTAATGAAATAAATGACTTTATCCGTTATACCAAGATTCTTCAACACCGGGTGCATTGCTGTGTCTGTAACGAAGAGAGAGAGAACGGTTTAACACACATCAATAAACATTTGCATAATTGTTGCCTATTTTTGCCCCAAACATATGGCAACATTTGCAAATCACAGTTTCCACACGGGGAGGACTTTCAATCATTAATCAAACTTTAAAAAGTTGCTTTTTTTTTATTTTTATATTTCACTGTGGGATTTCAATTTCACACACAACTCTTGACTCACACAGAACATCAACAGGAACTGTAACTACTGTCAGCTCTTCCCTTTAAGACATACTTCTCTATGCATCTGATGCAGAGACGTCCCCCGTAAGCAGACTGCGGGGGTGGTTTAAACGTAAGCTCGGAGACATCAGAACAATACCGATGTGAGTTTTTAAGAGGAGACGTAACATGTCCTTTTTTCACGAGCTGCACAACTTCCTGGTGTCAGGAATCAGTATCATATTGGTATCCTGACACCCAAACACATACTCTGCAGGACAGAAACTTTGACTTTTTTTTCCATAATCTCCCCTCTTTAACCCTCATTATGGCACAATCACCTTTTCCAGACGCCTCACCTTGAAGCACCACAGACAGCTGTTCTGCAGCCGATCTTCTGAGGGAGATGGCAACAGTGTCCGAGTGCAGGATACAAAACAGCTTCTCCACTGACTCCACCTGACCAACATTAGATACAGTAACTAACACGTATGTTTGTACTCAAGTCATGACATTATTGTGCATGTGGATTCATACCTTTAGAACGGACTTGTTGCTGGAGTCAAGTGTGATGTCTTCGGGGTTTCTGAGGCAGTAGATGTTGGGAAGGGAAGAAATCAATGACTTGTCCAGGTCTGGCCTGGTGGTATTTGCATCATCATCGGTGGTTAGGTGGGGCAGGATTTGTTGCACTGCTGCTAGTCTTACACTGTTAATAATGAGTAATACCAGAATTAAGGCAACCCTTGTTGTTAAGAACTGCGCTGTAAATCAAACCGGAATCTTAACAAATCACAAAATCACATTATTTGCACAATACAGCATAAACTTTCATCTGTGTTACAGCCCTGAGTAATGGGTGCAAATATCAGCAGCTTTACAAGCAAGCTGCATGAAGAAATGTCTGGGGCGCACAGACAAATCTATTAGCCGGTGCCAAAATTTACCAAGACTTCATTGCTGTTCATTTCCATCTCTATCAATATTCATAGACTGGGACTTGATGGGAAGCACTTTTTCACAAACCTCAAAGAGCATTTAAAAGGCTTGATGATCACATCCACTAACGGCTACGTACAGCTAAAATATGTCCACTAAAAGTGGAAGCACCGTAGTCAGGCTTCAGGAGTGTGTCTGGTTAGCAAAAACATCCCGAGACCAAACGTCAAAAATCAACATACCAGACAAATAGCATAAACATCACACACATCTTAAAAAAACCCAACACATACACACTCCGAAGCACATGATACCAACCACAAGACAATAGGAAGACCCAGAGATCAGACTCACGCGGGCTGTTTAGTGAAAAGAAGTCGGAGCGCTGCTTTTAGACGGGCTGCACGTGGGCACAATGCGTCTCTCGCCACATCCGACACGCCACTTATCAGCAGGACACAGTTTCCAAGCGACTCCTCGGTGCTGGCGTAGCCCTGCCACAAACACACACAGACGCCGATGACATTTTCAGATCGTCTTGGCAGACAAAAAAGCCAACAACAGGGAATTCCAGCTAAGCGGTGCGACAGTAAATAAAATCTGCATCGCTTTGATTAGAGGTGGTTTCGTACGGTCTGTTGCTGACATGATGGGCCCATAGCCTCACTGAATTAAATCACACTTGACAGCCGAGTGAAACTCTCACTTATTTTCATTAAGAATTTCCTGGATTTCTGTTGCCTAAAACTGAACAATTAATACACTTTTTTATTTCTTCCAAAAATGCTGCTGTCCTGCAGTGGAAATATCATGGAGCCTTTAACAAAGAGAACAACACCTGTAATATGGGTATGACAGGGTAAAGAGCCCCACTGAATCTGTCCCAGGTTGATGCTGTCATCGTCAATCGTCCCTTGAGCAGGAAAAGCAGGATATCCTTGGCAGCCACGTTCACCTATAGATCACAGGTAAACTGCTGATTTCACAAAGGTGACGCCGATGAAACATGTACTCGCATGTACTTCAAGTGACGGATTTTTAACGTGTACACTTCGAACACAGATGCACAAAGGTCACACAAATCCCTACGCTTTAAATTTCCCGCAAACATTTGTCACTTTTAACCAGCGTTAACATAAAGGAAGATATTGACCCCGCTTAAACTTCTTAAAAAAAGTCTGTCTTATACATATGAAACCACAAAGAATACAACGAGTACATCTACCTTTTCTGCAGAGTCCTGGAGTCCAAAAGCGCTTATTTCATAGAGCACCCTGTGGTGGAGAATGAAGTTAACACCGGCACACACTGCCGGTTCCCGTCGTGACAGATTCTGGATGCCGAGGCACTCCTAGGGGTATATGTAATCACACCAGAGCACATCATAAATTATCCCCATCCTCTCACATTCATGAGTTTCGATTCACTTTCAGCTGGAGACAATGATTGTAAAAATGAAAAGAAAGACTGATTTTAAATGTCAAGTGAAAGTTATAAAGCCTGCTTTCAAAGAGCCGTGACTCATCCACCTTCGTCTCACTTATTTAAATATGGATGCTCAATCAAACAGGCCCCCTCCGAGGCCCACTTTATTGGGCTGGCATGTTTCAGCCGTGACCCCTTACACTAATTCAAAACAACTGTCTAGAAAGTGGCTTGATCTAACCTTGACCGTGTTTAAAGTGCATTCATAGGTTTCCTTCTTGACAGGCAGTAAAGGATGGGACAGCAGCTTGAGGAAGAGTTTCTGGCTCTCACTCTGGAGGAGGGGACTGGGCTGATCAAACTTCCACCTAAAGAGGGAGAGTCGAAAGCATTTTAAAAAAAAAATAATACATGTGATTGAATTTGCATTGAATAAAGAGATCAGAGGCCTGTCTCACAGGTAAGAGCACATGTGAACGCATTCTTTGATGATGGGTAAGTGCTGGTGAAACGGAAGGCCGTCTATAGCTTGGTCTGCCAGTTCCAGTAACTCCAACCAGTTCTTTTCCCCCTTTGGCAAGAAATCAATCAATGAATTAGTTTAGAAATATCTATTGGGGTTACTGCTTTCATTAGCTAATGCGTCCAGCAGTTTATACCTCAGCTTGCACTTCCTTGAGGAAGTTACAAGACGATTCCATCCAGAGAGCAGCTCTGGTCACCCTCCTGTAGAGATCGTGGCTTTCTGAGTTCACCTGCTCCAAATATGCCACTGCTGTCTCTTGCATGCTGGGTAATAAACTTCCCAAAGACGTGTCCAAACATAAGTGGAAAAGAGCTGTCGCTGTGTTTTCTGGGAGATTGTCACTCGCCTGTTTGTGGTTAAAAGAAATATTACCTTTGGGAAATAATAATTTTGCTTGATTTGGTTGCTTGAACACACACACACACACACACAAACACCTTCTCAGGAGGGAGGATGGTCTGCAGGAGTTTAATGGTGAATATGGCGGTGCCTATGTAGGCCATTCTGTGCTGAACCTGAGAATTGTGGGGAATATCTGCTGAACAGTTCTGGTGATAGCTGAGAATATCCCCCAGTAGCTCCATGCAGGCTTGCAGCTTCTCCTTCTAAAGGACACACAGACAGAAACGTAGACCAAAATATGAAGAGACAGAAATGTAGACAAAAGCAGCACAAACACACCAATACATGCGTGTGGACTCACACTGCGTGCATGTTCACACATGCACACACAAGCTGCTGGCTGGGAGCCAGGAGGAAAATTGTTCGTTCCAGGGGTTGAGGAACTGAATGTAATCAGATTTCAGGGTTATTTTGGGAAGAGATACAGATCCACCCTATCTCGGTGTGAATAAACTGGAACAATCTATTCTCAGCCACTTTGTTCTACATGTTGAAATCGAACAATAGAGGATAAATACCAGCAGGGGGCAGTACACGCCTTGTGCATCGAACAGATCAGCTCGCTCCCATTAGAAAAACCAAGAGGTCTGGCATAGAAACGCTGTTCTTCACATAAAGATGACAAAATAGTTCTCAGGATGCACGACTCTGGGCATGTATTAAACAGCAGAGAGCAGCAGGAGCCTGGGCTTGACAAGTGCGTAAATTCCACAGCTGAACTGCATAATCTTTAAACTGCCAGGGAATCTGACAAATGATTCTGCGTGGTTTAAAATAAAGAAAGCACACCTGTTTAACTAAATCTACTGTATGGACGTTTAATGCACAAGAAACGAAGGAATTTACTCAGCCAACGCTTCGTAACTTTGATAAATCAAGCGGCGCTGACAAGAAGTTTGCATGTGCTTGAGTGAAGCTCTTTGTATCCCGCAGAAAGCCTTGAAACCGAACATAATTCATTCAGCTCAATCACAAGCGCACAGTTCTCCTTGACAGTTGAGTACCGTATGCTTGTGTGTCTGTTGCGAACTGTCTAGTGGCCAACCCAGCTCCCTGTTTCAGTGAAGTGTATCCATTCATCTACATAAGAGGCTGTCATGAGTTGTGTTGACTTGCCAGCTCCATCCCCACCAGGCTGCGATCGTCCCAGACCAGCTCGCAAACACTGTCCCCAAGCAGGAGGACGGCATCACACAGCATCTCCAGAACACGATAGAACACGTGTGAACCTTCTGAGAGAGAGAGAGAGACCGAACAAAAGCAGAGGAGGAGGATTTTTTGGGTTTTTTACATGATCAAATAAGACTGGATAGCATCTAGTCACAGTAAGAAAAATAAAGTGGGGATATTTACAATACCCCTGTTTACTCCAGCAGCAAAGGAAGATGAACAGAAAGAGATTAAAAAAAAAGGAAAAAAGAACTAAATAAAGAAAAACTACAGCGACTCCCACCTGTCTTAAGTAGTGGTATGGCATGCTGCATGGTGCTAACAGTGAACTGAGCCACGCTGAGCTGCTGTAACTGCAGCTCAAGGACATCTTCCACACCCAGGTCGGGAAGGTCCAAGTGGGCCACATCTGCGGGTGAATTGGGGGTCTGCGCCTGGGCCCGGACCGCCGCTCCACCTCTGTGCGAGCTGCCGCTGGATGACAAGCAAGAATGACAACATAAAAATCTGTTTATAGAGCCATTAACAAGAAGAAGAAAAAAACAGGACTGCCGTTATCAGCTCAACAAGGAAGGATTATAAAACAGAATACTCCATCACAGGAATAACAACAAAAAAAAAGAAGAAGATATTTTTAAATATTACAGACCAGCCGCTAGAGGGCTCGTCATGTCGTTCAAATTCCTTCACAGTCTTTTGTTCTTTACACTGTTTTGTCTACTTGTGTGGGCTGCTTGTGTCGCCGGCAATATTTTAATAATCAAAGCCACCGAAAACCCTTTTTTGTATGAATCTAAAAAAATAAATAAGCCAAGAATGACTTCAGTGAACCGTTCGGCTTCAGTGCTGAATCATATCAAAATGATATTTCTATGTGCAGAGGAGACAGACCAGCATAATGCTGTTTCTGCATTAGAAGCGTGACAGAAGCCACGCTGTGAATCTCTGCTCACGCTGCCAGAAACATTCCTAAGAACAAGTAGAAAACAAAACCTCACACAACAAGAGCACATCTATTATACTAAAATACTTTAATTTTCCTTTAAAACGGATACTTATGTGTAGATTTGCCTTCGTGCGCACACCTATTGGAGGCTGCGTCTCCGTCCTGGCCATCTCCTCTGGCTCTCTGGCCCCCGCGCCCCACCACAGAAGGCCGGGGCGAGCACTCTGCTCCAGGAGAGGAGGCCTGAGAACGCTGGGTCCCAAGAACCTCCTGCGTGTAAGAGAAGGAGGAGTTCTGCGACGCTGGATCTGCACAGACACAAATAACAAAAGGACATACATGCACGCATACTGGGTGAATCTTCATGATAACACAGACGATATATAATACTGTTACAATATCACTTGGGTGAGGCAACAGTCAAAGGGATTAGAAAGCAATGGTACATTTATTACAATGTCAGAATAGGAATGTGAACTAACTACTGACACAAACCTTAAAAAATACATGCATAAGTGATAACCACTGGCATTACCTCATGTTAACATATCAGACACCTACAATAGTCCTAAGCATGAGGTATAATAAGGCAAGAAACCTTGCTTAGCAGAGTAGAAGCCCGGATCTTGATGAAATCGCAGTCTCCTCCTCAGCCCCACGCAAAGCTGCCGAAGACACGAAAGAGCCGGCGAGTGGAGGTAACTCGCCTCACCTTTACCTGAACCCAGGCGCAACAGAGACAGAAGGTTCTGAAAACAGAGGTGAGTATCAGTGGAGTTGTATTACCCTCAAGCAGGGGAAATAACCTGTTGCCATTTTTTTTTTTTTTTTGTACAATGTACAAAGAATGAATAAAAACAAGGCTTAGACTGACAGAAAAGTGGTAATGAAGTTGAAAAAGCTAATTATTGAAGCCGTAATTTGCACAGTGGTCATTACTTACCCTCTTTTGTTAATGATATCATGCCTCATTCAGTGATTATAATTACTCTTAATAGCACTGGTAACGCAAATGAAAGGCAAGTAAAGCTGCACAATGAAAACTTTCCAGCAATAGTTTCTTTCGAGGATGAGTCTGCTGGGTGACGGTATAATAATGCTGCCCTGACACCCATGCAGGTTTATGTTCTACTTTATCAACAAAATAAAGATGCTCACAGCGGCCCATTGAGGCTAAATGATGTGTCCTTAAAGACTCTGAACGCGCCTGTGAAATGGAGGATTTACAAAACAAAATCACTGTGTTGCCGTCATGAAACCCAGAGACGCCAAAACGTATGGCTCGCTTCCACACTGGTACCGAGCTTTCTGGTACTCCTCAAACAAAGCCTACAAGAGAAGGCCGCTGGTATTCAGCGCCTGGTGATGACGGTGTCCAGTTACCTAGTAACACTCAAATTGACGAAAGCCGAGTAAAGACAGAAAATGACTTTTCCAAACTCTAACTATAGGAACTAGAACTATCCAAACTATACCCCTCACAGCAGTCTTGTACCTACTCAAGCAAAGCCACCTAAAGAAAATTGTACAACTTCCTAATCTCGTACGCCCTCTTTCCTCCAGAGGAGTCCATTTCCTTCATATTTGAGAAATAGCGCAAAATAGAGAAGAATTAACGTGTCTACAGTTTCTGATACCACTACTCTCACTCCAAAAAAAATCAGTGGTAATTTAAAAGTACCTTTACAATATTGGGCCTCTGCAAGAAGATCTCGGCAGGAAAGTCCTGCATAATGACGTCACACAGAAGCTCACATGTTGTTCTCACCAAGTTGGCATTGCTGCTTCCCAGAGAGCTGTTGAAAAGAATTGAGGCAAATATACATCATGCTCGAATCTGTAATCTCATGGGACAAATCAATGTGAAATCTAGTAGGCACAGGAATTATAGTGGACTAGAAAAGCCACCAAATAACCTCCGTCCTAGAGCAGAGCCGGGCATCTAACTTAAACTTTTTGGAACTCAGAGACTGTAGTGAAGAGTAAAGCAATTTGTGTCGTCACCCACCTCTCATTGGAAGAAAGTATGTGTCTGTCTGTGTTTGTCAACATCAGCCACGGAAACACGGAAAACCTCAGACACCTCACAGATTCGTGTACTGCCCCCAAAAAATAGAAGAATAAAACAAGGAAAAAACCATGAGTCATCTTCAGAGGGGCGTGACTTTTAGAATATGGTGACGGCACGTTTCAAGCAAGAGTCACCTGCTATCCTCTGAGGTGGCGCCTCAGCGCTGCTGGGCATACTCTTATGGAAATAACCCGTTTTAGGCAAATTCTCTTCGGGGGAAACAAGCGTCGGGGCTGAAGCAGAGAGGGCAGCTTTGTTGGCAAAATGACATTGTTTACTCTGAATATATAGTTTTGTTTTAAGAGCATGAAAAAGAAGAGGACAACTTATCCGCAATACGGGATTTTGAAATTATGCATTCTCAACAGGACCAAATGTTTGCATGAACTTGCAACACCTGTTGGAGTTGTACAAAGTGGTCCATGTGAGTAGACAGATGAATGACTGGGGAGTAGCTCGGGGAGCTGGAACAGCTGGTCCAGGGTTCCATCAATGACAGCTCGCAGACTGGGCTCAATATTAGGAGATAGTTGAGTGAGAAAGTCCACCCCCCCGACGTCTCTCAGCATCTGGGCTGCACTGGGATGCTTTGAAGACAAAATAAACAAACGCAAAATGGAAAATACAATGTTGTGTCGAATCGCTGGGTGCGGTGTCGTAAACGTGCTTCGCATAGTTTTTAAGATGTTACATCACCACAACAATATTTTGCACAATACGCTGCATTTGTGGCTATTTACGAGGTAATTCAACACACAGAAACGTTAGGATTGTTTCCATTCACCAGTGTAAAACCAGCTGTTTAAATATTACCATGTCATTTTCTGCCATTCTAAATCTGACAAGAAATGCCAACATTGTTTCTTTGTGCGACTTTATTCTGATTTAGTTTAATGCCACATGGGTCGAAAATAAGTATCCCCAGTCTTCCGTGTTGCTTAACTTCTAATATTTGACCATTAGGATTCTACAGACATGACTGAATGCAGATGACAGGGATATGGACTGGTTGGTAACACAGCCGATAATTTACTATCACAATATTATTCACACTTTGATTAACTGGATAATATTGCAAAAGAAAAGCAGAGACCAGGGACTAAATTACACATACTGCTCATCAGTGTAATTTTTCATATTGTTTGACTGCTCTTCATCATCTGCATACAGCTTATATACCTTTGACAAAGTTAAAAGCAGTCCAAGGACCTCTTCCTTCATTGGCACCTCGGGGAAATTAAACCACTCCAGGAGATACACAAACAGCATCTTTTCTTGGACAATGTCAATTACGGAGAGAAGGGAATGGTCAAGTTTACTTAAGATGCTCTTCAATGCCCGAACTCTGATTTCCACCAAAGAGTGGCCTAAAATATGGAGAAAACAAATCAACATATTGTTAAAAGACAACAGAGAAGTTTAAGCGAAGTTGGCTACTTAGTATCTACTTGATGAATAACAATATTAAAAAAAGCTCAGTACGTTTAAAAGACTTTAAAGGCCAGTTACGGCATATTTTGGCAACAGCAACAGAAAAGTGTTACTTAAAGACAGATGCTAACGTTAGCTAACACACAAAAAGTTGACAGATCATGTTAATCTAAGTTGAAAAAAAACAGGTAACCTAGCTAGCAGTTTAGCTTACCTATTTTCTTTATAAGGGGCGATAACTCCATTTCCAATGTTATATTATATTGTTATTGTTCTGTGTAAAAACGGAGTAAACAATAGCCTGGGCTTGCATGCCCTGAAAGTGTCCCTCTGCCTGTGTCACATCAACAACGTCTGCCCGGGTTTGTTTTCAACAACCGCGCCAGCGTCACTCCACTTCCTGTGGAAGTCAGCATCACGGTGCATTCAATAACACAAATTGTGTGGGATAGTTGAGTACTACTGATTTAACCTAGTATTTCCACATAGACCAACAGATAACCTGGGTAGGATAAAATAATGTAAACATCTTAAGCATCTATTTAATCATTTAATCATGTGTACAACACAGTACAATCTTCTAATCATTTTAACACATACATAACATTTTAAAAGCAAAATTATATGTAGCAAAACTGGAATTGTCTGGAACACATACATACACCAACCACAGCCAAACTGCCATGAGAAGAGATGTCTGTTACAACGAAAGGGCTCCAGCTTTTGTGGCTGGTAGTTTTGAGAAGTTGGGAAGTTGGGCAGCATTTCTCTAAATTGTCTTCATTTTTGAAGAGATTTTAAACTATAGTCAAGTTTATTTGTGGAGCACATTTCATGTTCAAAACAATTCAAAGTGCTTTACATAAAATAAAAGCATTGCAGCGGGGACTGGAAGACAACACTCCAACACTCCAAGGTTACGAACTTGGTCAGTGATTGTAAGGACCCGAGTCTCAAGATATTTGCCAATGCTGACCCTCTTCTCTTTGCCACCAAACAGAATGATCTCAGTGGTATCTTCATTTAATTGTAGAAAATTCTCTCTCATCCAGGTGTTTACTTCCTCCAGACACTGACACAGTACGTCTGCTGGGCTGCAATTGTCTGGTGACAGAGACACATAAATTTGTGTATTGTCTGCATAACTGTGATAATTGATGTTAAAGTTCTGCAACATCTGGCCCAAAGGGATCATATACAAGTTAAACAGAAGAGGTCCAAGAATTGACCCCTGTGGGACTCCACAAGTCATGGCGACTCGCTCAGATTCATATCCAATAAGTCCAATTTTAACAAAATAACTCCGGCCTTCTAAGTAGGACCTGAACCAGTTAAGGACCGCTCCAGAAAGTCCAACCCAGTTTTCCAGCCTGTGCAACAGGATTCTGTGATCCAACAGAACCAGACAGAAACAAAAGCAGAATCAGTATTCAACCTGATATCGTTTAACACTTTGACCAGAGTTGTTTCAGTGCTGTGAAGCCTGGTTGAAAGTTATCAAGACTTCCACTTTCATTCAAAAAATCATTGAGCTGGTTAAATACAACTTTCTCAATAATCTTGGATATAAAAGAGAGGTTAAAGACAGGTCTGTAGTTGGTCATCACAGAGGCGTCTAGACTTCTCTTCTTTAGGAGTGGCGTAATGGCAGCTGTCTTTAGTGACTTGGTGAAAATGCCTGATGCCAGTGAGCAGTTAACTATTTGTAAAAGATCACTTTCTACTGAGGTAAAAATAGTTTTTAAAAAGTCGGATGGTATTATGTCCAGAGTGCAAGTTGTTGATTTCAGATGGCAAACTGTTCCCGTTTTTAAATCAACTATATTAAATTGTGACATGACTTCAGAGTTAGTTCTAGGTTTTAGACACAGATTAGTTTTCTTGTTTGTCTGTGTGACGTGAATGTTTTGTCTAATTGTCTTGATTTTTGGGCTAAAGAAGATGTCAGACTTGCATTTCTCAGTGGAGAGGAGGTCTGGGTTCCAGCTCTGAAGTCTTTACACTGGCGTCCTGTTCATCAGAGGATAGACTTTAAAGTTCTGATGCTGGTCTATAAAGCTCTAAATGGTCAAGGACCAAAATACATCAGTGACCTCCTGACCCACTATGAACCTTCCAGACCCCTCAGGTCATCTGGATCCGGTTTTTTATCAGTTCCCAGAGTCAGAACCAGACATGGAGAAGCTGCATTCAGCTTCTATGCTCAACATGTCTGGAACAAACTCCCAGAAAGCCTCAGATCAGCTGAAACACTCAGTGTATTTAAGTCCAGGTTGAAAACACATCTATTTTCAGCTGCATTTGAATAAGCTTGAGTTTCAAAACGGAATAATATTTTAACTATTGATTTTATCTTTCATATATATAATTTTTTCTGATTTTATCTATTGTTCCTATTTCTTTATTTTGCTTAAATTTTAAATCATGCTTTTTATTTTTTATTTCTTCTGTTTCAATGTCTCTGTAAAGCACTTTGAATCACCTTGTCGTTGAATTGTGCTATACAAATAAACTTGCCTTGCCTCAACTGTTTAGGAATATTTTCAATCATAGCAAACAGAGTTTGAGAATTGTTGGCATTCTTATTAATCATTTCAGATAAATGCAGCGCTGGCCTTGCACAGCTCATTGTTATAACTTTGCAGGCTTTGTTTGTACAGGTCAAAGTGAATCTGAAGCTTTGTTTTCCTCCAGTTACGTTCAGCTTTCCTGCATTCTCTTTTCAGATTTTTGACCGTAGTGGTGTTTCTCCACGGTGTTTTCTGTTTGCTCAAGGTGCTCTTGATTTTTATCGGTGGAACAGCTTCCATTACATTCAAAATTATACACAAATGCCTGCTTTTTAACATCTTCTACGTTTTACAAACATCACACAAAAGGGGATGTACATAACCTCTAACCCGCCAACAATCAACAATGACACCAACCACTCTCAGAATTAGAACCTTCAATTACTGTGTACACAGTAGATTGTAGATCCTAACATTCTATTTCTTTCCAGTATTATAAAGCTTTTTTCACTGTCATTTCAATGTAACCACAAATGACTGAATTCTCATACTGAGGGAGTAACTTAATCTGGAATGCTTGAGATCTCACACACGACTCATGACATGGATATGATCAGCCAGCAGGGTGATAACTAACAAACTTAGCCAAAGATCATTTGATATCATTATAATATTATCACACTGCTTTAAATAATCCCACAAGAATCTAAGCCAATAATTAGATTTGGCCTCATAGTATACGTTCTTGTGACAAATCAACTCACTGATGCCTTAAAAGTATGAGTGGGTGGGAGGAGCATGATCGTTTTCACCTTTCCAATCCTCGCCTTTTTAATTTAAACATATGTATGTACATTTTGCCAATGTTTATTTGAAGTTTCTCCCTAAGTGATTTCAAATTTAGACGGAACATTTCTTTTCCTCATAGTCTTTGACAGCATCACATTTCCAAGGTCTTATATATTAAAAAGTGAGCCGAAGAATAACAGTAACAGATGTTTTTATTTTAACACCTGCACGATCACACTTTGGGGAAAGTTATTTTGGACACACTGCCTTTCAGTTTTTCAATTACAAAATTCACCACGGTCACTGCTGTCTCTGAGAAGAGCGCAGTACACAGGGCTGAGTTTTAGAGAGAGCACAGTTGGAGCTCTCACACCCAGAAAGAATTTCTTTACTTGGAAGAAAAATACACCTCCCAAAGTCAGAGTGGGAGGTTTGGTCACTGTTGAATTCTAAAGAATGAATACATCACTGTCTGACACCATCTGCAAACAGGAGGCAAACTTAACTCTACATACAAAGAATTTGAAAATGATTCCTCCCTCATTTTTGTGACTCCACACTATTGCTATGTACGAATTCATTCAGCTTGAAGACTTTGTCATTTCAAGATTTTATCACCCCAGTTTTCCTATTTCAATTTAAGTTTAGTTTTTTTTTTAACAATGCAAGTCAAACATTTGCTCTTTATCAGTTTGGAATTTCATGTCAAGCAACATCATTAACAGATAATTCATCACTCAGCAGCCAGAAACCCCCATCAGGTTGTTCATGAACATAAGTTTGATCTCTGAGTGGAAATCACGCCAAGTTAAATACTTAGATTTACTTTTAAATCTCTGTACTCTCACCATGGATAAAGCTGATCAGCGATGAGCACTAAACTGCTAAGGTCCGTTTCCCTGTGAAAACAAGCTGTAAAAGTAGCATAAACGATGTAGGCAAGCTTAAAATGTAAAGCATTACGCATTATAATATATATAATAATTATATATATTATATGATCATATCTATAACAATATCTATAATATATGGTGATCTTATTCTTAACACACCCTCCTAGTATCTCAAAGTACACTAGTGAGCATCTCAAAGTATGGTGTTGAGTTGATTTAACAATTTTTTGCCCATATTGATGGTATTTTTATACCAGTA
Source organism: Leuresthes tenuis (assembly GCF_036924035.1). Lineage (NCBI taxonomy): Eukaryota > Metazoa > Chordata > Actinopteri > Atheriniformes > Atherinopsidae > Leuresthes > Leuresthes tenuis. Next base: position 13,571,241 of record NW_027325378.1, read on the forward strand.
AAGGTGCCCACAAATGTGTTCATTATAAGCCGAATGACCAATTAAATCATGGTAATCAGAGTCAAAGGAGAAAGATTTTCCATCTAGAATTGCCATAAACCAAGATGCAACACAACTAATTCTCCTCCCTCTTCCCACCTTTCCCATTCTTTTTCACTCCAACCCAAACCTTTAAAGCCGTAACATAATGAAGTAGATATATTTTCTGTTCGTAATGTAGTACAAACATAAAATAAGACAAAAAGAGGGAAAGCAAAAAGGGGGAGAGAAATCAATACAGCATGGCAATTTCTGTAAATCCAATCACTCTACTGGGATTACAGTGTCTTTATGGACCAAATCAACAACAATCTCACACAAAGAAACACAAGAGACAGTTACGGTGGTCTGCTCCATGACTGGAGATATTATCCATAGACACAGCCAAGAGTGTACAGGAATTCCAAAAACACATTTACAGCGCGAAGAGAAGAATAATTCCCTATCTATTAGTTTGTTTGGTGGTTTTCAGCAACAAGCTGTGACTCATTTCAGAAGGCATGACACCAGCTAAATAGGCGAGCCCGTTATTTTTAGCTAGCAAGGTGTCATGAAGTAATAGCAGGCTCTGTAGGTGGGGGGAGACTCTTACCAGTAAAAGAAGCAGAACAGTTCCAGTATTTTTCCTAATTTTGTTAAGCTCCATGCACTGCTGCTCCAAATGATGTAAAGTACCACTGTGATTGTCTGGACTTCCTTACATGAGGTGGATCTAAATCTACTTTTGTTTTAGTCTTTGAGGTGTAAAATAAGACCTGTAAATACATTTACAGATTACAATGGAAAGGGTTTCTGGATATGAGGAAACTAAAATATAAGATTAATTAGAAGGAGTACTCACAACGGGATGAGCTAAATTCCCTGTTACAAGTACTAAAGAGATAGAAGTATATAAGATTAGCTATATAGAATTGAATTATATCCATGTGTTGAATGATGGTAAAATACCATATTGGCATCCAATGATAAAAAAAACAAAGAAGTTTACTTGAGTTGCAGTGACTCGCCTTTGTTCATGGATTTGATGGCTCTCTCTAGCTCATCAGACACAACCAAAGCCTCTGGGGACAGCTTAGGTTGGGGGTAACCGTGTCTCAGCAGACATAGTGGTTATCCTCCATCCTCCAGCAGGAAAGTCGGTGGTTTGTTCCCCCCACAGGTCAAAATGCCTTTTTCACTAAAAACCACCACTGATGTGCTCATATGTGATTGTAAAAATGAAGGAAAAGTGCTGGATTCTGTATATAAAGTGCATATATATGTGTGTGTGTGTGTGTATACAATAAGAATATATGATGTATGAATGATTGCGTAAATGGGTGAGAGAAAAACACATTTTAAAGCAATTTGTGGAACCCAAACATGGTTAGAAGTGAGCTAGATGAATGTGGATCATTTTCCATTAAGGTGAATGTAATTATTCTAAGAATTCTGTATAGACTCTTTAATCATGAACAACCTATGAGATAGACAGCTTTTAATGAAACAGTTTAACTGTATTTTAGGGCTTTATGATATCTGAGATGAAATTCTCCTTTTATTGGTCCTGACATGCGAGATGACTATTCATCCTTAACTTCAGAGCAAGGCTTGCCAGCTGGATCGAACATTGTTCACATAGCAGCTGCTTTATGACACGTGTAACATTTAAAAAATTCTCTGTTGTGAAGCCAATCAAAAGCACGAATGAGTGATTATAGCTGAACAACCCTATTGATCCACATGTATTCTTTGTGTCTCATAATTGACATGCAGTGCAGTCTAAACGTATTCGAACACTTTAATGTTTCCCATGTTTAATATTTCAGACCAAATGGATTTAATTAATTCCCTCTTCCCAGCCAACAAAGAATACACCATGGTGACTAAACAAGCACAAGTTGCCGTAATCTTATGCCAGTTAATTTAAAATAAAAGATTGACATTTCCTATTCGTGTGATTGAATACTGAGACTTTTCATCTACCAGTAGATTGAAGCGCTTTGGGTTCGTAAAGCAGCATCAAGTCCTCTTGGGAATGATGTCATACACATGGTAGAACTTTACTTTAGAAGGTTTTCCCATTCTTCGTGTCTGAAAAAGTTAAGATAATCCAGGTCAGATGGATGTCACTGCACAGTTATTTTCAGGTCTCTCCAAACATGCCCTTTTTTTTCCCTTGTTCCTGAGCTGAGTTCATAAGATCCAAAGCATTTAGTTACAAAGTTTTCCCACACAGTTGCCGTATATGTCTGCATCCACCTTTACCTTGATCTTGCCTGGTCTCCCATTCCCTAAGAAAAATATATCCACAGCTCAGTTTGGCAACAGAGATGGTATTAATGAGGTGATGCCCGCAGTGTTTTTTTTTTATACATGCCAGTTAGAATTAAGCTCATGAAGTTCAATCTTTGTTCCATTAAACCGGATGACTTAGCTTCTCGTGATCTCGATCACTGAGGTGCATTTTGGCTTCTGTCTGGTAATTCTATTTTACTAACCTTGTTGAGGAAGTGCTGCGCAGATGATTGTATACAGATGAAAAAAGGAAGTCAGGATCATATCAATAGTCACCATTGGCTTGTTGATCACTTGTCTAAACAAGGCCTCTCATCCCTGATTACCAAATTTGACTGGACAGATAGATCAAGCGAGTTTCTGGGTGGTTCTGAACTTCTTTCAGTTTAAAATGAAGAAGGCATCTGTGTTTATGAGCACAATCACGATACAATTAGTTTTTTTTATCTTTCTAGAGGTCTCTGCTTTGACTCAGTTCTGTCTCACTGGTCTACAAACCTTTGTCTTATTACTCAGACTCAAGGCTTGGATTTCACCCGTGATATCTGATGTGTAATTGCCTTTAGAAAAATTATTACCAATGTATTCAAATAACTTGTGAGAAAGAGCGCGCTATGGACTGAAAAAAAACATTCAGTGTTAGGTTTTCATGGATAAAACAAGGTCAACTTAGCCAATTAATCATGTCATTACTGTAGTTGTTCAAAATTCAGGACCCCATATGGCAACAAAATGAGTAGCGCCACATGTGGAATTCCCAATGTGAAATCAAAGGTGCTGAAAAAACCCTGAAAAACACGTTTTAACCTGGAAGCCATTTGGCCTGAGCCACTACATTGACTCATTACAAACTGACTCAACAGCTGTATCAGAAATTAATGCATGCCAATTGATGTGCTATGGCAGCCATGGTAATTACTGCAAAAAAGAAATCTGTTTCAATTGCTTTGAGACAGCAACAACAATGAGGCTACGTTGCGAACATTATCATGTATCATAAGTGTTTAGATCCCATTTTTCAAGTAAACACCATGTGTTACAGCACGGTCCAAGAAGTCCCACGGGCTCTGTCACTATTTGACATGCCGGCAGAACACGTCTTCGCTCTGCTGCAAGTGTTTGGGATATAAAGGTGTATGTTAAAGCCCCCCCACCCCCACCCCGACAATCCCCAACCAGTAAAGTCATCAAGTCAAAGGCCTCAGCCAAATTGAGGCAAGCACCTACATATTGTGCAAATAATTTATGGCTGATGCAGCGGTTCGTTTGAAATTAAGATGGATACAAGGAGCTTTCCCACGTGTGGCGGTGTCTCATTACACAGTGTGGCCCCGCTCCATGTGTGCAGCATTCCATCTTGACTTGAGATTTGGTTTTTTGAGTTGTACTTATAAATAAATTCAAATTATTTGGGGTATATTGATCTTGAGAGAAGAGAACGATAGCCCCAGGGCCCTCATATGTTGTGCACCGTGGTGTTTGATATCATTATGCAGACACACAACTCCCATCAAACTATTAGAAGAAGATTTTATTTGTGTAAATTTGAAAAAGCTCCGCCATTAGTAACTATCTGCGCTGCTTATCCTGTCATGATAAAACAACTACAACTGAATATCTACTTGTTTTTTTACCGTCTGCCAACAAATCTCAACAACGCTAAAGTTTGTTTGTCAGGTCTAATTTGGCTTGTAGAAACATTGCATCCTTGCTTCTCGGTGTCCTTGGTGTTGTATCTAATAGCTGCTGCCCCCCTCCTTCCTCCTCCTTCCATAAGCCCTCCCCTCTTGTGCCAACACATCAAGAGAAGGCAGCTTGATCAACCCTAATAGGGCCTGGTAATTAGAGTCTTAGCACAGAGCCTGTCTGCATGCAGCTGCTAAGCAGGTTGGGGAAGGACTGCCATACACTTGACAGAGTGGAAAAAAACAATGTAATGTTCAGTATATGGACCAAATTGGCCTGGCAGTGGTAAACACATTCCACTTTAGAAACAATAGTGACACTAATTAGGTAACCAGTGTATCATTTCTGAGTTCAAGTTTTACTTGTTGTCTGAAACTATTGCAAATACTCAGAGAGCCGTCTTGAGATTTCATGGATTCAAATCAAAAAGATCTTCTTCAACAATGGTACAGCCAGCATTATGGAATATGTGGAGAGAGAAACGGTGGCTTTTCTGTGGTTTGTAGTTTCAATATCGCACACAAACACAAAATCAACCGTTAAAAGGAATGTCTAATTGATCTGCTTTTGCCTTAGTCCACTTGAAATCACGTTTCCGTTTTTAGTTTTAATTTTGTCGTTCTATTTCCGTCTGAGTGCACACGTTATCTATTGCACTCACAGACCAGACCCGCGCCCAAGGAACACATTTCTTTAAATGACTAAAATCACGTTCGTGATTCAGGGCTGTTAAGAAAGGTGACATTCTTCAGGCTTCAGACTACGTTTTCGCATGCTACAGTCGAGTTAGAAAAAGTCCTAAAGGCTCCTGTCATGCATTTTAAAAACCAGTCTCTGAAGGGGTGGTTGGAGCACCTTCTGAAAAATAATCCAGGGTCATTTGTTAAAATGCTAAATTCTTTCAAAGGGTGCGACGCAAAAAAATCTTACGAGGCACAGAAAGCTGATTTATGTCTTTGCTTTGTAGAACAGAAATGATAGGAGGAAAGTTTCTACAAAAACTACTCGACGGTCCGAGTTTTGCTCTTAATTATGCTCAGCAGAAGATTTCCAGTCATAGAATTTCTTGCTATGGTGTTGCATCAAACTGAAGGCAACTTGCTTTTCTTTTCATACCTGAGCCAGTGAATCAAGCTGTCATCTGTGTAGACTCCTTCTATGTTCGAGAGGATATTTTTGACCGGGAAGTGCTGGTCATTATTACATTCCTTTACTTGCCACTACACTAGTTATGAAAAGTGTTTGTTTCCTAAATGCATTTATCAAAAACCCATGGAAAGATGAATTCAGTTGAGAGACTGTTCTTTCTTTTTCACTGGACTGTATGTGTTTGGGCCAAACAGATATGGGCCAAAGGTGTCGGAGAATACCCGATCTTTTCCCAGAAAGACATTTGAGACAGTGAGAGACAAATTTCCAAAGAGAGATTTATTATTTCACTATTCATTATTCCCAAAACGGGAAATTATGATGCAATAACATCTGAGTAAGGATGACAAAATGAGCAAAAATGAGAAATGAAACAACCATTAAAGGTATTCTCCAGGCACTGTTTAAATAACTAAGAACTAATTTTCATTGATTATTAAATGTATTCATTTCATGACAATAATCCATTTAAATTGCCTTGAGTGTAGCTACACTTTTGCCTCATTTAGTGTTCTGGGATCCGTGAGTGCACAAATTAGTCCTGTCTCTACTCTTTGCCGAAGCAGCTTGTCATAGCTCCGATGAGGCAGGTGCTGTGCCGCTCTTGTTGCTTTTTTTTCGATAGAGCGATAGAGGAAAACCAGAGGGCTTAGTGTCGAAACCCAGAACACAGAAAGGGCTCATTTGGGCAGATCAACTTTTCTGAGGAGAGCAAAAATCACACATTTTTGGCAATTGAGTCCCAGTAAAATGTTGAGTTGTCAGCTCATCAGCTCTGGTAACTTCAACTTGCTCTCCTGTACTTGCTTTGTATGGTCGTAACGTGGAACATCACTGGGGAAAAATAAGACATGGAAATCAGTTAATCAACAGTGACTACAGCTTTATTATTGCATTGCCTAGACTTTAAAGATGAGCTAAAACAACTCGCTCAATGTCCGAATATAGTTTGCCTTTCATATTAACCAGTTAGATTAAGTGTACTTTACGAAAGACACTGTGCTTAACTGCAAGAGATTGCAGGACGTCGTTATAATTCAACTCAGAATTAAAATAAAACCAAATGAATTCAAATAGTCTGGACTTCATATGTGATAACAACACAATAGTGCGGTGCTTGCACAATTGCAAGTGAGACATACAACACATTCATTACCTTGTGGCCAAGCATGATTAAGTCATACATGATCACAGGCTTTACTGACATGATCTCCTTCTCACCCCTTGTAACTTCTAGTCACGTAATAATATTCTTACCTCTGATGTCACCAGGGGGCCTCTGGAGCTGAAGAGTGATTCATGAAACCTAATTGGACAAAACTAGTTTTCTTTAAGGCCTAAAATCTGTTTCATTTTGGAGTCATTTAAAAAGGTGGCCACAGCACACTGATCAGATTGAATAGCTAATGAGACTGTTATGTCTCGCGGGAAAAAAATTCTCAATGTGGCCAGAGAGGCCGATGCCTTTTGAATTTGAGTTTGTTGGAGCCAGAGTTTTGGGGCCAGCATCTGGCAGCAAATAGTGCAACTACACTCGCATGTCTGCTTATTATCTGACATCAGATAATTATTTACTGTGGGGCTGTATGTTGCAAGTTGGGGTTGAACAGTGGTCATACTGAACAGAAGAGACCAAATTTGAGCTGAGCCTTGTCCCAATATACAGTCACGGGAGAGGAACTGATTGATAATACAGCATAACTACATCAATGAATAAATGGGAATTTTGAACAAATGGTGCACTGCATTTTCAAGGAGCAAATGCATGAAGTCGATTTCAGTTTCACTCATTAGCAATTAAAATAAAAACAACAACGAACACACAAAACAACATGTCAACGTGTCAAAAACCTTTTTTTTTTCAGTGGCTGTGGTCTGGAAAAATGAAAGTCATTACAACAGGTCCTCAAAAGTTTATTGTTTTGTCAGGTGGGGGGAGGTATCTATGTTCTCTCATTGACAATATACTCAAGAAAGGTCATTGGAAATCTGTTTATTTTTGCTGTCTCAAATTATGAGACAAATAAATCAATAAAAAAAAACTCGGAAATGTTGCATGCTTTCATTTCATTTCATTTGGGCAAACTATGCTCATGACCTATGAGTGTCAGGGCTGCATGCACAGCGTTTGCCTTCTGTCGTGTGTCTGATTCGCTGCTTGTGAACGCTCTGACTCTGCTCCCACAATTCAACAGGCAACAAAGGAAGAAAGGAAGAGGCCGTGAGCTACTAAGTGTTAGCAAACCTAGGCTCAAAGATGTCACGTTAATGTCTCATTGTACTCGTCAATATATTCCCGTGTGTCACGAGAAGCAGCAGGTCCGCCTATGTTGGCACTTTGTGCTTTTGTTTTGGCGCAGAGGCAGACCATATGGAAGGTAACGACTATGTTTTCGACATAAAACGCTAACAAAGCTGGCTTAGGTGGTAAGCTAGCATTAGCTTAGCTAATGTTAGCCAACAATCGTCAAGGAGCGAATCTTTCGCAACGTGTTTCTCCAAGACAGAAACCTAAAAGCTCTTGGTTATTTTACCCACCAACACAGTCAGTGGAGACCAGGTAAGAAACCATATCGTGATAATTGCAAAGCATGTTTGGAGATTATAAATCTACTTTTTATTGCGGTTCTGCTAACTGCCATTTATTAGCCCATTAAATAGCCCAGCATCTGTTTAATAGGCAAGCTACGTCGTACAACTTTGTTTCTTCCTGGTGTTGAATTTAAAGTTTATAGGTAAATCAAATAGAAATGTAAACATTTCGGAGTATCGATATTAAAACGAGGAAAGTGGAAAGAGAACAGAGCTCGAGCAGAGCCAAAGGCATGCTCTTGTGTCCGCAGGCCTTTCCAGGTCAGGGCATACCTGGCTCACTTTGGCTTATTTCACGTCGTTTTTGCCAGGCGTTATGTAGCCAAACGTCTGTTTTCTCTGGTAAAGTTATGTGTACATCAGAAGTGTCGACTTCTTGAAGTGAACTGGCTTTGTTTTCCACAGCAGCAAATGAAAGGTGGAGGAGGTGGAACTTGACCCAACCAACAGAGTCACCATTTTCCTGCAAATAATGGTGAGTAATCAGATTGCAGCTGTCTTGATTATCAGGCTACTTTGTTGAGGAGCTCCAAGAGGCAGATTTGTATATATATATACTGCAGTGTTGTGTTGCCAGAACAACCGTAACTGTTTGTTTTTATTTTTATTTTTGTTTTTTTAAGAGATAAGAATGCAATGACAGGACATGGGTTTCATAAAAATAATTTTCTGTGTAACTTGGATGGACGATGTTTTCAGAGTGCCGCATTGTAAATGAAATGGAACGGAAAAGCGCTTTAAAGAGGCAGGGAGATCATGCATTTGATCGTAAATGGAGTCCCCTCTGTTGCACATGATGTCATTGTAAAAGGTTGTTTTGGTGGGCAGGAATGACCTTTCGTACGGGTCCTTAGTACTGAGGAGATGAATAAGTCTCCAGCTTATGACACTCACGCACTGTGTTGTGTTGTACATTACGCTTAGCACCTTGTGCGATATTTTTCTCCCTAAAATCCACACCGTAGCTGTACAAATTAGATTCGGTATGAAATGACTGAACTGGTGGGAGTGACTATGGAGGTGTTGCCATCGTTGTCCTTTTAGTTGTGCATGAATTGTTTTATGTGGTTCGTGGCGAGTAGTGCAGCAGGCCAATAATCTTTAACACACAAGCTGTTTACCTGTGAACACTGTAGAATAAAGTCCAGACTTTCTCTGCTGTCGCTGCTCACACCTGCTCCGCATGGTGGGAGATTCTCTGTTAGAAATGTAAATACTCCAAACTGGCGTCTGTCTAGAATACACTGGATATAAGACATAATGCCAAACGTATCCTGTAGAAATAGCTGAATTCTGTCTAATGATAATATATTGTATCCATAATATAGATGGAGTGTAAAGCAAGTCAGCAGAGTCTTTGCAATTTTATTCATAGAGGGTCCTGACTGACCTTCTAGATTTCTTGCTTTGTAAATGGCAGGATGATATGTACAAGAAATCTTGAGCAAATGTTCTTCACATTTGTGTTCCCAAAGGCAACCCCGTTGGAACATCTTTGGAAAATTTAGAACTGCAGTGCATGTGTCAACAGCTACTAGGACAGGACAAATAAAGAACCGTAGACCTGACTCCGCCTTCTGCCATGAAACATTCGCACAGGTCATAAAGTAAAGATACTGCAAAGAATACACAAGAGTAATGTTGTGTGTTCCAAGCACTGTTGTCTGTGGCCCAACGTTTTTGCAGAGAAAACTACTTTGCAAAACTCTACCACGAAATTTCATCATGAAACACACCTCATGTGCAGGAACAGCGTGTCGTAAGCTGTCCGGGGACAGATAGAAGAGCAGCATTTGTAAATGTCTGCAGAGGCATCTGAAACGACAATGTAATTCAGCACATCACTTGTCATTCAACTTAATAGCTGACGTCACACTATTCACTGAAATAATTTAAAAATCAAAGTAAGGAACGGAAAAGTCACCGAAACACGTTTTTATATCATGAAAATACTTTTTGTAGAGTTTTCCAGGCATTGAAAACTGACATTTTTGCCTACCCTTGCGGTAAAAAAGGCTTAATATGAGACTCTTGGGCTGTTCTGCATACAATTCTTTATCCATTAGTGTTTAGATGAGGAAACTCAGCCTGCACTTAGGAACAAAGTTTGAAAAGTTACATGTATTTCTAAACATGAAAAATTAGCATAGCCTGGATTTTTGTAGAAGTCATAGCCCTAAAATACCAATTATTTCTCAGATAATATGTTAAGAGAACTTAAATGTCCTGTATTGTCTATAGCTTGCAAATGTTCATACTTTCCCTTCTTCAATCTAAATTTACACAAAACCTACAAACAATATTGAAAAGAATGTTTTATCTTTAAATGTCTGTCTTTTGGATATTTGTTCATCATCGCAAAATGTGCACAAACCTCTCGTATTATTAAGTGTTTTTAATCAAACCAAGAATTTATTGTGTGCTTCTGTTTCTGCAGGGTTCCTTGGCTCCACTGTATGCATGACTTATTTGGTGTGGCCTGATGGGAGGACATTGTGGGTAGTACTTTCATCAGGATACCAGGAGAGCCGTCCCATGCCCTCACTTTGGAGGGCCTTTCAGAATGAAGAAGATAAGCCTTAAGACCATCCGCAAGTCCCTAAACATAAAGGGCAAAGAGGAGGGTGATTTTGTCATGCTCCAGCAGCCTTCAGTTACGACAGAGTTTTCTAAGGAGGAATCACTTTTTGGCGGCTGCTACACCAAGGAGCTCTCAGGCTGTGATTTTGCTGGTGAAGACGAGAAAGGGGGCCAGAGTAAGAGTCGCTCAAAGAGCGAGGGCCTGATGGGATCACTAAAGAGGCGGCTGTCTGCCAAGCAGAAGGCAAAAGTAAAAGGCGGCTCTTCTGCTATATGTTCAGTGGATGATGATGACACCTTCTCGTCCTCCTCGGTTCCCATAAGCTGCAATGAGGTGAAGGCCCAGAGACCACTTAGATCGTCATCTTTACGGATACACCATTACAGTCCCTCACCTTGGCCTCTGCGTTCAGTCAACTCCGATGAGGCGTGTATCAAGATGGAAGTAAAGGTCAAAGCCATGGTTCACTCTCCTTCTCCGAGTCCTAACTTAAATGGTGTCCGGAAAGAATTTCAGAATTTCCAGATGGAAGGCCTCTTTCAGGACCAAGCTGAGTCCTTAAAGAATCTCCAGCAACCACAAAATGGGGAGCTGCATCTAAATATTGATGAAAATGACGTGCCTGTGGTGCTGGGGTTGACACCCCAGGACTATATCCAGTACACAATGCCTTTAGATGAGGGAATGTACCCGGAAGGGTCCCACTCCTACGTAGACAGCTCTACGCCCATGGAAGTGGTGACAGAGGCTGACAGTGGGTCCCTCCACGCAGAGCAGGGGCCAGAAGAACATGAACTGGTTAGTGGGATGTCTCTGGATCCCTTCATGGAAACCTCACTTAATAGTATTCTTATTGGTTCTGCTGGTATGATGCTCCAAAGCTCCAGAGTAGAGGTCCCACCTCCCCTTTCCCCACTCCTGCCACCCATGACAAGTAATGGGCATATTCCTAGGACTTTTTCAGGCTTCAGCTCCTCAGATAGCCATGTAGCTGAGAGAGTAAGACACCACCTCAACTTTGACCCCAATTCAGCTCCTGGGGTCAGTCGGGTATATGACTCAGTCCAGAGCAGCGGGCCCATGGTCGTGACCAGCCTGACGGAGGAGCTTAAGAAGCTTGCAAGGCAGGGCTGGTACTGGGGTCCCATCACAAGATGGGAGGCAGAGGAAAAGCTGGTGAACTTGGCCGACGGTTCATTCCTGGTCAGAGACAGCTCAGATGACCGGTACCTGCTCAGCCTGAGTTTCAGGTCACAGGGGAAAACTCTCCACACCCGCATTGAACACTCCAATGGACGCTTCAGCTTCTATGAACAGCCTGATGTGGAGGGACACACTTCAATTGTTGATTTAATTGAACACTCTATCAAAGACTCAGAGAATGGAGCTTTTTGTTATTCCAGGTCTCGCCTACCAGGGTCTGCAACTTACCCCGTCAGACTAACCAACCCAGTATCTCGGTTTATGCAAGTACGCTCCCTGCAGTATCTTTGCCGCTTTGTCATTAGGCAATACACAAGAATAGACCTGATCCAAAAACTGCCCTTACCCAACAAGATGAAAGATTATCTGCAGGAGAAGCACTACTGAGGACACGCAGACAGGACAGTGGTAGCAATTTGCACTTTTGCGTTCAGTTAAGAGATTTAAACAAGGTTTACAAACAACCTCAGTTTTGAGACGATTGGTTCTGGTGGCTCTTTATTTGTCTCTAGGTGACCCTGTCACTGTTCAGTCCTCCATTCCACTGTTCTGGGATTTTTTTTTTGCTGGTTTTTAGAAGGCTCTGCTTCCAGAATTATAGACCAGCACATAATCAGTTGCAAAAAAGACAACAACAGAAGTGTACAGCCAGGTAATCCAAGTTGGATCCATTAAGTGCAGACATCAGGTGCTTGTGATCTTAACTGTGCAGTAAAGCAGATTTTCCTAAACAAACTATCTGCATTAAAGTTGGGCCAGTTGGAAGAATAAAAATTCCATTCTGAATTTGAAAAGTAAGTAGTGTTTGCATCCACAAAATTGTACATTTCAGATATGATTTCAAGACGGAAAGGTATTGCTATATCTGATTTCGAAGTCTACGGAGACTGACCAATTTTGAACATCCTTTGCATTTTAATATTCTCAATGTCGCTATCTTTTCCAACGTGATCAGACTGCAAAGTCAGAAATGCTACGGTCATACTTTCCAATTGGAGGACAAAAGTAAGGCTTGATATATCCGGTGATAGCTAACCTGCTTTTGTTGTTTTCCTGATACATGTATTTTTATCCTTTGGTATTAGAACGGTGCTGACTTCTTTTGAATGTCATCTTTGTGACTTGTAGCTGTACTAGTGTACAAATATGGACATGAAAAAAACAGTTATTGTTCTTTTTTTTTTTTTCTTTTTTTTGGTTAAAAAGTTCGTTCACTAACCAAAGCATAACCAAAGCATCGTGTCAAACCGTGAGCTGAAGAATAACGATATTAGCGCAAATGTGTTTTTAAAAGATGTCCAAAATTTGCTAGTCTCTCTGAGGCCTCTTAACAGTTTGCTCAGAGGAATAGTTTTAAATTGTATGGCTGAATTAACTCGTTATCCATTGTATAAGCCTAAAGGTACTGATAATGCTGGATTTTAATCTTGTGCTGTTTGTAGAAATGGCATCAACTTTATGTATAAACCTCTTCGAACTGCGTTAACATTGAAGTCGAAATGTTCTGCATTGGGAATGTTACAAAATCTGCACCTCAGCTCAGGCCCGATCTGTCTATCTTGTTGTCTGCATGTAGTAAAGGCTTTAGGACTGCGTAGAGTAACTGAATGAGGAAAGATGTCAAGGCAAAGGGGGAGGGGGGGTTTGGTTGTGACGTTGAAGTGCAACTCTTGAGTCAAAAGGTTGCTAAGTGCAGAGCTGCATTTACCTTTGGCAGTCAGTGTAGACCGAACATTGCCCTTAGTTACCCTGAAACTGCAGGATGCGCCTCTTGTCTGTCGAGCTAAGTCCTTATATAGGGATAGCTGTTACTTAATGCCTGCAAACAGCTGGACCCGCATGAAAGAAATCCAGAAGATGCTACCAGCTTAGGTAAACAGATTTGGGAAAGCCTGAATCGAGGAGTTTTCTCCATCTCAGTGATGTCAGGGTCAAAGCCAATGTCAACGTTTGTGTCGTATGGGTTTTAAGGACATGTTTTTGTTTTGTTTTCTTTTTAAAAGCATGCTTTGTTTTCCCTTCACCTGCTTTTCCACACTGTCCTCAGTCTCCACAGAGCCGCACTACCCCCACGTGTTGTCTCTCTACTGGGCCTTTGGTCCCGAAGGAAAGGGAAGAGCACACAGTATGCTACGCAAGTGCTTTATACGGATACTTGACAGGGAATTGTGTTTTCGCATTATGAATGAACTCTCCTTTCAGACATCGGTGTCCTTTTGAAAAGTATTTGGAAGAAGAAGGAAAAAAAAGTGGTCTTGGGCAACTTTGGTAGGATTGTTTAAAGAATAGTTGTAGTCGTAGTTAGGTGGAAGTATCGGTGTCCGAGGGAGTTACTATGAATTTAGCACAGCAGAATTAGATAGGAACTAAGAATGGTGTTGCATGTTTAAAGACTTGAGCATTTAAAAGCTTTGAGTTGTATAGGAATGAAGGATTTAAGTTGTGTGTAGAGAGTTGTTTTTATGTCACAAACACGAGCTGGACATTCTATGTACAAGAAATGTATTGTTCCTTTTTAGAGTTTTTTTTTTTTTTTTGTGTGTGATACGTTTGTTTTTTTGATGACGTTTGCCATCTGGGGGATGGGGCTGTACAAAAGGAATGTACCCTTGGTTGAGGTATCCTTTTTTATCTGCTTGCAGACCAGTTTCAGAAAAAAAAAAAAAAAAAAAAAGCACGGGGAACACAACTAAGACATTCACACCTTATTTGCACTTGAACATTCGTGACATGCTCGGATCCTCTCCCGACCGCAGTCGTCCCTCAGATGGCGGCTAATCGAACTAAAGTCACGCATTTTGTCCTCGCGCATTCTTATGACTGTAAGCTTAAACCGAGATTGTTTCGTTTCCTGTCATATCTGTGGGATTTTAAGGGTAAGGCACCAGCATCGTTTCAAAGCCTTGGCTCATGCTAATTGTCTGTCAAGGTGTGGGATCATGGCAAGAATGTGGATGTACATTTGTTTTTTCTTTCACACTTATTTTTTTTGTGTGTGGATGTGTTTCAGTTGAAATGTGAACATAAAAATTCTCTTTTTTTTTTAAATACAATGTTCTTTTAATAGTATTTCCTTTTTTTTTGTTCGTTTGTTTCATTGGATTTTGACGAGCCGAAGCCTGAGTTCTCGAAAATTCGAGTTCTTGTTATAAAGCATTGCCTTCAACGTTCGGTTCCAGAGGTTGACGCTTGTTCAGACTGCCGAAGCATTTCGAGTAATGGCCGCTGTAAAGCACTTAACAAGCTCCAACTTTCTTTTGTGCATCTCGGTGAGTGAAGGTAATTGTTTACAACATTACGTTTGGACGTGTCCCTCCTTTTTCGTTTACCCGCTCTCACACGAACATCTTGGTACAATTAGAAGATTTCCTTTTTTGTCTTTTTTTTTGTTTTTTTTTACACATTTGTGCTGCTTATTGATATGATTGCCTTTCTTTGTATTTAACAATGGGAAATAGAATGTCACCAACGTAGATGTATGTACACATAATGACTTTGGTTATCATCTTGGGAGAGCAAAAGCAGTTTTGTTAACAACTGCAGTCGGTTAAAAGAGAATTCGTAGCGATTAGTAGAACCTCTGTAGAATTACCAGTTCGCTCCAGTTTACATTGGTTGTCAACTTTCCAAATGGATGTTTTGTTTTGTTTTTGTATTTTTTTTTTTTTTGGAAAAAATCAAGTGATTTATTGCACATTTTGGATACAGTTCAAGAGTGTTTTTGTATCTGCCAATTATAAATTATAAATAAAACTATATTCTAAAAAAAAAAAAAAAGGTGTGAAGAATCATCTACTTTTATATCGACTTCTATGTATGTATGTTCCAACCTCCACGTTTGTGTCTTAGCGCACTTTGGTTGCAGCGGTGCACCCGTAAAGAGCCAGATCATGATTGTTAAAGAGACTCTGTCTGCAGTGAGAACATATTGGCAGCTAATCCCACAGCTCTGGTTTGCCTGAATTACAGAGACAATCTGGGTGGTCTTTAAATACAACAGAGCGAAGCGGAGTCACTGGGGAAAGATTAGCTGCAATGCTACCGTCCTTGCTTTAACTTGACTTTTAAGTTGACTCTGGAGAAATACGGAGCAAGGTTTTTCCCTCTTGTAAAGGGAGAAGAGAAGGTGGAAGTGGGGTGGTGGTGGTGGGGGGAATGGTGCAAGATTTGGACTTGGATTTAGTGCAGCACGTCTCGCATGGTGATGAGGAGGTAGACTTTGTTAACTGCTTTGTCTGACAGGCCTCTCCAGGCATCTGAGGTGAAGATACACAGCTGTTTACTCTCTCTGCCCCGTTAAGTATGATTTATTCATGGCACGCACCCGTGGTTGCATGTCATATTCAGATGCTTCCATCACAAAAGGACCCATCTCTGCTCTCAGTTTTTTCTTCCAATTTGCAACTTTTCAAACTGTGTTCTGAATTTAACAGGAGAGGTTTTACTTCGCTGGAAGAGTTCAAGTTGACATGAAGTGACACACCATCTCTGCGGTTTCGGATTTCTCTGCAAATGTGATATTTGCCCCGCTCACCTTGCTGCTTCTTACAGGATACGGGCGTGTTGCCTGCTTATACGGAATGCTTAACTTTGGTGCAGTTGTTTGGGAGACAAGCTGTCAGTAATCCTCTGTGGCTGTTTTGGCAAACATTTAAATCCCCCCCAAAAAAAACCCAAACCCACCGATCTTCACTCATTTATGGAATTTTTTAGTAAATGTACAGATTAGTTTGGTACTTGTTATTTGGGCCCATGTTATAGATTATGGAGATCACACGGCTGATTGTAATTGATATATTACTTAAGTATTATTTGCAGTCATTATTTTGACCAATTCTTAATAAAATTGGATTAAATTCCTATCAAAAATATACTCTTTGGCTGGAGCATCTCTTCTTCAACTCACGTGGATTTAGGGTTTAATCCCTTACTGCAGAGCAGAGCCACAGAGAGGTCAAGCATATGAATAGCACAGATTTTTGAATATTTTAATGTACATATGTTGTGTAATTTGAAACTGAGACTCAATGCCTTCCTTAAAACGAGTTGGATTGGTATCGGGGACAAATCACTGATGACATACATGAAAGGCTAAATAAATGGGATAAAATAAAAGGGCATCCAGGTGCTAAAGTGGGATTTGTTGACCTCTGAAAACACAAACTCATTTCACTTCTAAAACTTCCACAACCGATGGAATCCTCAGTTCCCAGGCCTCTTTATTGGAAAAATAAGTTGTTTTTGGCATCAAATTCAGAAACAGCCTATGTTTGATAAAAATAAAAATTCAATAAAATTTGATTTGTTGTCTTTCTACTATTTTCTGTTGAGTTCTGGATTTAAATGCAATGCGTTGCATTCTTGTTATTTTTGTTTGTACTTCACACAGCGTCCCAACTTTTGTTGAAACAGGATTTATTTATCAAATACCAGTCGCAGCTTATTCAAAGTTTTGTTACAGGAGACATTCTGCGTTTTGTTTGGGAGCAACGACCAACTCCAATCATTCCTTTTTTTTCTTTCTTTCTTTCTTTTTTTAAATTTCAGTTGGTGCTTTGAATCTAAATGGCACCAGATCTTAAATTTATTTGCATTGTTTACATTTCTCTCAGTGCATTATGTGGACACAAAGGTGCTCATTTGTGTGCAAATGCCCTCTCAGCGTGGTTCTTATTTTGAAACGGTTTACTCTGGGGAATCCATCCATCACATGTCCACTGTCTCAGACTGATGATCTAGTCCTGCCATCTGGTGCGCTGTGTGATGCACCCATCTTTCACTTGCAAACTGGGATGATGTCGACAGCTTGAATTAACCAGCAACACATATATATCGCTTTAAATTATCGTGACAATGAAACATCGGTGGGTCTTGCTACTAATCATAAAGCCAAAGTTACCTGCTGGCAACAGATGTCTTTCAGCCCTGAGTGAAAGGTTCGGCTCTATTAATGCTTGTGATCTCATGCCAGCACTGCGATACACCGCTGACACCCCGTTCTTCTCCATCTATCATTGCATTCGATTTCTCTGAATCCCAATTAGCCCTATCAGAGCTGGGACTGCCTTCATCATTAGCAGGTCCCCACAGAGACAATGGCTCATTGTGGTATTCAGAGAAATCATCCTTCACAGTTCCCCCATCTATTCGCAGAGAGTGTGTTTATTGAAGTTGAGCTTGGCAGCTACAACTTTGTGTGATTCACACCGTTGTGCTGGTTGCCTCTCATCATGGGGGATCTACGAAAGCGAAAGGAAGAGGCTCGGATTTTAAGTGTGGAGCTACCAGCCTCGGTTACTCTGAAAAAGCCTAAACCCTATCATTCTTGAGACGTGAGCATGGTTAATGAGCAGAAAATGGCGGGTCCAGATGGCCCAAGCTCCAGGGTGTCAGGAAAGAGGAAGCTGGCCACTTTGATTTCTGATTGATAATCTGTCAAGGAAGTAATTCCTTTTGTGTGGCTTTTCATGGTTCACATTTTCCATGATTGAGATGTGATTTTCTATTATGCTGTCTGTGTGATAATATATGACAGCGGGAGGGAATGTAAATTAGCTTCCTGAGCTACCTATAAGCTGTCTTTCGAAAAGACGTCTGTAATTATAAAAGGCAGATGCGAGCAGGTGTTGAATTTTGATTATATGCACGGCATGTATGTGTTTATGTGTGTGTCCAGTGTGTATAGCCTCCAGCATGAATTGAGGGCCAAGGGGAGTCACGGGACAGTCATAATTATGCCATTAAGAAGAGTGACATCTGGAACTTCGGGGCCATCGAGTAACATAGTCCCCACCTCCTTCCCTTCCCTTCCCCTGTGACTCCGTTGGAGGGAATGAGAGTGGATTGTCAGACTGCCCATTCTTTACATGGGAGCTAGGTGTGTGTGAGTGGTAGCAATGTTGTTGTGCGGTGGGGGTGGGGCAGCGATGGGAGGGGTGAACAGGTGGCAGCCATCAGGAAATAGATGGGGAATGTTTTGAATGGGAAACTTGCCTCCATTCCTCATGGAGTACCTGGGTGTCTGCCCTTCACCAGTGGTCCAAGAGGCGCAGCGAGGATACGAGAGATGAAATGAGAACAGGTGGTGGCTTGTCATTTAACGAGGAATGGAGTTCCCCTCAAGGTCTGTGCCAGCACAGCCAAAACTGCAGTGTAGATTGACGCCTTTCGCAACAGGAACCCTACCGCTGGTAGGTCTCAGCGGACCTTTGTCTCCGAAAGAGACTCACTTTTAAGGGTAAAGCTCGAATTGAAACAGCGTGAGACGCTGGTTGAAATTAATTTGGTAGTTGTAAATGGCAAATTTTCTGAGGACAAAAAGAGCAGCGCCAGAAGACAATGAACAATGTGTAATTAATGACATGCCTGCCTCCAATATGTTTTTGGTCGAGGGCCAGACTGCCATGATTATGCGCTTGATTGAATTGCAGTCACACTCCTCACTCGCTGAACTGTCACTGTCCCACAAGAGCTTCACGTGGCCTCATCTGCGACGTTGCAATTGTCATCTCCGATATCTCACCCCCATCTTTTCTCTGTCAACCCAAAGTGTTGGCTACAGCAGCTTTGGGCCTTTTTAACCTCTGACGCTCCTATGAACTCAGTTTCCCAGTCCACCAAACCTCTGGTAAAAAGCCAAAGCTCTGCAACTTTCAAGGCCATAAGAAAAACAGCCAAATTCTTTTTTATTGCAAGTTCTACTATCAGTTAACAATTATGCTGCTCAATCAGTCATTTTTACTTTATAAGACAGAGAGGCTCAAGTATTTAATCTAGTTTGTCGCCATGCTAAAGTGGCTGATGTAATCTAATCACTGAGATGTATGCTAATTGCAAGATTGTTCTGGTTAGGGGTTTGTAGGCACGGAACCTGTTGGAACACGACAAATGTTACTACTATAATGAACATTTACACGAAAGAGCATTGGAGCATATGAACATTTTCACATCAGATCAGATGTCAAGTATTCCATTTCAGAAGCAATCAAGCACCCTTCAGGAGGAAGCAGGAGGGATGGGAGGTGCAAGTATGTGTGTGACGCGAGATCCAGACCAAAATATGACAGCTGTTGGACTTCTGAGTTCCATCCAGTGAATATCACAAAGGTTTGTCACTCCCTGGTTGGGTTTAGGCAATACCATCAGTGGGTTAGCGTTAGAAATCAAAAGTTGGGGTTGTAAACAATCATGGTTTGGGCTAAAATACATTATATTTTACAATGTGAACATAATCCTCACGGATGCTATTGTACACCTCACATGCACAAGAGATCCCATATTCTTTGAGTCATGACTGCCAGCATGGACATACCATGTAAGGCCTCATTCCCTCAGCAAGACGCTGCCTGCTAATTGTGCAGTTTCACATCCCTGGCTGATATTCACTGGTATCAACATCAAACAGCAAACAAAATAATTTCTAGAGAAAAACTGGAATCGTCAATGTTTTATCGGTTCTGAAAAACTGAATGTTTATGTGTTTAAACCCTTGTTTCATTCACTATGGTTTGATGCATCGATGAAATGATATCCTCTTGATAACTGAAAACTCTGATAACAGCGTATGCGCTGTCACGCATAGCTTCTTAGCTCCACGTATAGATAAACTCTATAAACTCTGTAAACGGTGAGAAAAAGGCAAGCGCTGATTTGTTATGGGAGCCTTGTATTCTAGTAAAGGAGATTGTGATGCCATTGCAGGCTGTTTGCGTCTTCCCACAGGTTCCTTTAGTATGCTGGCACTGTTTTTTTAGTTTTTTTTTTTGCAAAGTATAAGATGAAACATGAAAAGATTCTGAAAACTTGCATGATGCATATCTGCACTGGGTCTAGAAAGTCCTTGTAGACAGATATTCATCGCCTCTGGGGCTTGAGTCCTACAGACTCCTGCAACTTGGAAACAGCAGTATAATCTAACTTTTAATCTCGCTCATTTCCTTGTTTTACACCAGCACAAGAAAACAGAAGAAAAGTCTTTGCCAATGTAATCATCAGCCTGAATGTAGGGTGGAGTGAGAGGTAAAAAATGCTTCTCTTCGTTTTGGTTGGGAAAACCTTTTAAAATGTAGTGTTCATCATCTGTACACACAGTTTCTCCCCTCTGATGGAGGAGATCAGAGGAACGGGCACTGCCTCTAACAGTGATGTAAATCTGAACAAGCAGCAGGAGCAACCCGTTTGAAAGTGGAGCTGGAGGGAAGTCTTTTAAGATTTGATTCAAACTGAAGGAATTCTGAGGAATATTGGCCACTACTTGCAGATATGAAGCAATACCACATCTCTATTTTAGCATCTCATTTTTAGCTATCAAGCAGCACTCAAATACTACAGGTGAACAGTGCAATTAAAACTGTTTTTCAAAGACACTTAAAGAACTGATACAAATAACTGGATCTGGGCAAAGTCAGTCTCCTCAATGGTTATATCAGCCAATCTTACTGGCACTGTTGTCCCTAGTCAGCCATTCATTGAGTCTGTCTCTCAGTCGCTCTGTTTGCCCTTCCTTCACCTCTCCCTGCAGCCGTGTAGTGTAGCCTCTGAAATCTCTCAATCCCATTAGGTCACATATGTCCGTCCAAGACAAGTCAAACAGAGAGCTATTGTCCTGAATCTGTCGCCTCCTCGTCTTCCAGAAACAAACGGCAGCCCAAGAGAGCCATAAGGTCCTTAAATGCACCTCCACCATCAGCACATAAAGAGGCTTAATGTAAAATGACATAGAAAATGAAATACTTATTCATAATTCAGCGTTAGGTTTTTAATGGGTGACTCCCAGTCGTGTAAAACAGTGCTCCCTAAATTGTTTCCAGTTTGTAAATAATGTAATGCTGTCTTGATGGGTAAAAGTGGCCACTGGCCATGCAATAGTAATGAACTCTGGGAGTGGGCTCAAGTAGGACTGAAATAATTCTGTTTGAGGAGGACTGTTAACTATCCACAGCTGTCATTAGAATCTACAGGGACGCGCTCGCATAAAAGAATGTGTTCCTTCATTTATTCATCTCACAAACTGTCGGGCGCTCTAAAGACTTGGCAGTTTGTTTAACGTCAGGGTGCAAATGAAGAGAAAGTACGTCGGGCAAGTTTTGATAGGAAGCATCAGCTGCTGAAAACCGGCACAAAGGGAACCGTAAGCGTGGAAGTGTGCACAGAAAGGGAACAAAAGAATTTTGCTTTTAATGACTCGCCACTTATGACATATTTCATCAAAATTAAGTGACAAAACTCAAAAGGTGGCTCATTTCAACAGCAATTGCATGATAATTAACATAGTTAACATGTTGTACCCCTCCGCCGCTGAACAACCTGCACTGTTGTTGTCTTTATAGCCCTTCATTTTTTATAATTTTTTTATTTTTTTTAACGCAGGTCCTAAAGGTCAAAGCAGCCTCTTGAATCAGAATCAAAAACCACTACTTGCACTGATTGAGCATGATGAGGAAAATGAGTGTTTCTGAAAAGGGCGCCTCAGTATCTTTGTATAAATGAGAGTCTGTGGAGACATCAAGTGGTCTTTGTGGAGTGTGATGTAATATCTGAGAGAAAAAATATTTACACGCACGCACACACATGCAAAGGTAAGTACATTCATATTAGTGCGTTCCCCCGATATATCCCTTAAAGAGGTGAACAATAACTGTGTTTATGCAACTTATTTCCATGAGAGACATAGGAAAAACCTTTTTTTTGTGTCATTTTGACTAAGTAGCTTTAGCCCATGCATGTCTACTCCTCCTGCTGAAGTGTGCCACTTAGTTTTAAGTATAAAAATCCCTCCAAATCCCCTCGAGGAAAACAGCAGCTTAAGCACTGTAGGTTAATGTTTGCTATACTTGTTCCCCCACTCTGTAAGATTATATTGGAGGACATGAATCACTACAAGCAATGAGTCATGAGGGACGGCGGGTTGGGATGTGAGAGCAGTAACGGAGAATGGGCCTTTTTTTCATCGATCTTTTAATCAACAATTAAAAACAGACGTGATGCATATCTTCGATCCGCATTTGTTTAATCAGGCAGTTGTTGTCAGATCACAGTATTTTATCTGTTCCTTTTGTTGTTCCTTGGAAATGTGTTTTTTAATGTGTGTTTTTTTTTTTTTGCAGTTTATTTTGGATACAACCTGTAACTATAAATCAGATTTGCAAGATTGCACTTTCTATTCTGTGGTTTATCTACCTTTAACAAAACGGTGTAACGATTCTGTCTTGCTTTTTGCATTCTGCTATCTGACCCATAGATGTCCTTGTTCAGCAAGTGATTCAGCTCCGATTCTGCTCTGAAAAGGAGTCGCTTCACTTTGTGAGCACAAAGTAACAATATTTCAATCCTGAGAAAAACAATATACCGACATAATATAACATATAAATGTGTGTGGGGGGGGGGGATGTTTGCTGTTTCTTTTTTGTTCATGTTTCTTTTCATTCTCCAACACAAAGGTTTTTCATGCAAGTAAATATAGATGAATATTTTGCTGGATTCTCTTTCAACTTCCTGCCTCCTCACCTGAGTTGTGTTGACTTCTCACAGATCTAAATAAAGATGTGTTGCAGAGGGGAACCTTTTGGATGCTGCAGTACAGACTCATATTGTCTGCATCCTTCACAGAGAAGTCAGCAGCCGAGACACAAGTTGATCCAAAAAAGGCAACAGGCAACGTCTCACTCTGATTCGCACACTGAAAACACAAAACAAAAGCACGTTTAATCGTAATCCTCGGTTTCTGCGTTTTAGATGAATCAGCCCAGACTGCTCGTCACAGATTTAGCTCGCAGGTATGATTAATAATCACGATTATTCATTATTTCCACTGCAGCTCAGCAGCTTGCACTTAAGGTTTTCAAGAGATTCAAAGCTTGCGTAGGTATTATTGTGCCTGGAATCTGTCACGTCGTGTTAGATATTTTTTCCGAATGCTCTTCGGTTGTTTTAAAAGACAAGTTTCGTCTGTCAAATCAAAATGTCTCCTCTTGTTGCCAAGCCACATGAACTAGTTCCCTGTTTGGAGCTGACCTCAACCTGTGCCCAAAACTACTGTCAAAGTAGATGTTTTTGTGGATTTTCAGAAATCATAGTGCACTGAGTTATGCACATTTTGCATAAAAATCCTTTGCCAGAGCTGAACTGTCTACAAAACCACATTAAGGGGGGGGGGGGTTAAAAAAAAAAAAGCACTGCGCAATGCTTTTGAATCTATGAATCACAGAGCAAAAGACTGTCAGCTCCGGTGCTGCAGTGCCTAGATCTTAACAAGTGAGGAGACAAGAGGAATGTGGAGCAGACGTGGGCGGTATTTAAAACTACATATAAATAAATAAAAGGTGTAAATAAATAAATAAATTCTACCTACATCACTGAGCTGATAGTTATCTCCTGTGGTATGAATCCAAACAGAGCAAATGGAGGACAAGCTGCTTAATTTTCTTGGTTTAGCCTTGAAGCTTTTTGTGCTTCCACTCAGAACTGACATATTCCTATTCCACTCATGCACACACATTTGACCTTATCACCGCACTGACTCTGATTGCACTTGAGACTCATATAGAACTCATATGGTTATGTACTATGTATGTCATTTAAGCAAAGAGGAGAGGTTTTCTGTGGTATTTCTGAACATTTCAGTCTCTTTCTTGTTATCACTTAAGAAAATGGATATTATGAATGCCATCTGTAAAAGAGCACTTTTTAGCTTATTATTCAAATTGAGCTTTCAAAAATACGAAAGGACCCAAAAAGTATGGCATTTCAAAGCTGCTATCACCTGCCAGTCCTGCAGGAACAAAAAAGGAGTTTTTTCTTTGTTCTTTTTTTTCTTTTTAAAAGTGAGAGAGAATTTCTTTCTTAGAAGTGAATAACATAAGGTGGTATTCACCTGCGGCAGCTGATGGAGAAATATCCGCATGAACAAGTGTCAGATTAGCACCGTTCCAAGCAACATTAACCAGTGCTTCACGCCTGTAATTTTGCTTTGGATAAAGCTTAAAGGTGCAGAATTCTGGATCAAGCCAGTCAGGCGTCACGGAGCCTCTAGTTTTAATTCGGATGAGTGACTATTGGTGTGCAGTGTCAGGATTATAGCACATGGACGCATTGTTTTGTTTGACATAAAGTGAAATTATCTACAGCTGCATCTTGCTTGAACAATTGAACAATAAACAAAGATCATAAGGAAGTTGGCAGGTAACTGGAGATACAAATTGGACCTTCATTAAATAGACCTCAGCACGTGTCCTGTACAATGAAAGTGTCTGTTATTGCTACACTTTTATTGTTATTTTTGCTTTCCTGTCACTCTTTTGTTACATTTAGGCACATGAACTACTTGGTTAGGTTTTGGAAAACATGATAAACTTAATGTGATAGTTCTTATTTAACATTTGTTGATGAAATACTGTGCAGTTGGTATAGTTTATCACGGCTCTGCTGTGGTCTCATGTCACCACAGCTGTCACTCTCAACTACACAGGTTGTAAATCTTAACTTGTTCAGCCCCAGGAGTCTTTCTGGGGTTTGTGCTTGAAAACTACATGCTCAAAATGAACCGAGTATTTCTCTGCAATTACAAAATCTGTGTAAACCATCTTGGTATCAAAATAAAGCTAACAGTCGCGAGACTTCATCAGAGCTGGATCAAACCGGATGTTTCCCTCTTGCCCTTTTACAACTATAGTTATTCTTTGACTTTAATTGTCTTCTGCAATTAACTGTCTATACCTGTCCAGGGTGTACCCTTTCCCTAGCTCAATGGCAACTAGGATAGCCCCCCCCCCTCTTGTGACCCTGAATTGGATTAAGCAGGTATAGAAAATGGATAGATGGAATTAACACAGTCGTATTAAACACAGCTATAAATAACTTTTAAATAGTGAATAAGAGGGTAACAGCAGAGCTCAACGTGAAGAATCATCACACAATTATCATCCAAATCTGATGTTTCACTTAGCTCCACAAATTGTTTCGACACCTTATAGTCTCTAAGATGTTTTAATAGCTCTTTATCTGCCAATAAGTTTGCCTAAACAACATTAAAATGACCCAAATTCAACAAGTCTTCCAACAGTAATCAAATAGTGAGCGTGTTCATACCAAAAAATATGAACCACACTGGTGCCCACTACTGCCCCTACAGGCGACAGGAGAAAAATATGACTCACATCAGCCTTTCCACATCAGAACAAACGTCATATTCAAAGTGTTTCCTTTAGCAAGCCACAAAATCCTCATGAGGTGGAAGAAAGGTAGTTGGATGACAGCATTATCAATCATGCATTCAGTTTCAAATGTGGGAAGCGTGTTGAAAGTTACATTCAAAATAATATGACATCTATACTTTCCTGAAAAACATTTGTCGCTTTCTTGTTTAGGCAATGATATCACTCAGCTCAAGTCAGAAAACAACCATGTTTAATACTAAAACATACTCTTTTCATGCTCATCGCAGTTGCTCTCACTACCACTAGAGGTCGCTTTTTCATTGAGAGTATTATAGGTTGTTTTGGTCTGAATGTGCAAACGACCCATGGGTGGTCTTTTGAGGAAGTCAGTCAACACACATTACTTAGTTCAGAAATGTGATCTTTTCTCAGAATATGTTCTCATTTGTCTTTCATCTCTCGACTTCATTGTTTTCCTTTTTTTTTTTTGTCACACAAACATGTGGGACTTTGTCTACAAGCTCCAGCATGAAGCAACCATGTAAAATATTGATCAAACCACGGTCGTTCATTTCTGACTGGTCAAATTGACAGTGCTACAACCACCCTCAGTCTCCTCTATGACTCCTGAAGGGAGCTTGTCTTTTTGGTTGCTCACTCTCTCACAGCAGAGCAGGGTGAAGGGTCACCAATGGAGCAGTGCCCGTGGAGCTGGTGCAAATTCAAAGTCTGGTCATGGACACTTTTTGGGACGCACAACAGCATGAAGGACAGTGTCTCTCTATTTTCTGTGCCACAGACAACAGAATATTGCAGGCAATATTGGTTCGCCCATTGCAACAGGACTCACACAGAATATTCTATAAATACAAACTTAAATAATCATTAAAGTGTTTGCAATCTTGCTTGCTGCAAATTTGTGTGAACATTTGAAACTTGTGGAACATTTTGAGAGTGATTTTTTTTTTTTCTTAACTAATTCCAGTTTTGGCCAGTCCTCGTGAAACAGTATGAATTCTACTTTTCATTCTCAATTCAATTTCAAGCCGTGTCTTAAAGAAGAATCCCCACCAGCTGACTGTATCTTTGTGACAGTGTAAGTTTCCCAGTAGGAGTCATATTCACAGGGCTCTGCTTTATTTGTTCAGGTGTGGTGACAGACATCCGGTAAAAGCAAAGCAGGGGAGGGAAGTAATAATAGTCCATATTCATGCAACTGACACTGAGCTCCTACGGAACAGGGAATAGTAACCTAATTACAGGGGGAGACCGATGTCATGCTGTTGTTGTGTGTAAGCTCGGTGAATCATGATTCAGACATGAGGATGTTCATTTACATTTTGATACAGAGAGGCATAATCAGGACAGACCTCTTCTATGCAGTGACAAGGAAATGTATTTTATGTTCACATGATGAACCTTTGCTGCCTGCTTGCTCTGAACTTTGCCACAAGAAAAATCTCAACATGTCTTACTTCATACCCATTCCATGATGCTGTTCATCTCAGAAATAAAAGAGTAGTTCATTTTTTAACACAGACATTCAGTTAGATATTTGAGCTGTTTTAAAAAGTCACCGAGTAAGATCGCGACTGAAAGCACCTCAAACGCCAGCAACCACTTTCTTCCTGCCTCATCCTTCCTGTTACTCATCTTTGTCGCTAACAACCCGGCTAATCCTTTGACCTGTGCGGAGCTACGTCAGTCTCTGTGCCGCAGGAATCAAGGTGTACTCTGCAATGCCAGCTGGTGCACCACTTGTGCCTTTTTGATCTTTTGGCAGACGTCCTATCCCGTTTAAAGTATATTTTTAGGATATTAGAATAATGTGTTGCCCACAGTCATGTTGGGCAGATGTGAGCTCTTGCTTGTGCTAGTTGTCAAGTCATTCTCATTAGTTTCCCCCAAAATGTCTACAATACATACACGTGTTAGGGTCAAGGAAAAGTCAAGCTGTGTAATTTATGTGTGTGCGGCATGAGTTTGGTTGCACACTGGTGAGCAGCTAGTTTTAAAAAGATACAAGAAGAGGGAGTCTCTTGCCTTAACATGCAAGAATTATTTTCACCTGACTTGAGGCATTTAGGAAAGGTACATGATTTACATGTTTTGGCACAGAAACCAAATTTATTCAAGGCTAAATGAGAAGACTGATTTTACTGACATGTCCGTCTGTTGAGGGGAAGGTACAGCCAGCACTCAGTTGGCTCAGGGTAAATACTAAAAATAGAGAAATAGCTACCTTACCTTGTCCAAAACTAACAATATCCGCATTTCGCCCCTACTAAAACTGAACATTTTAATTCCAACTTTTATTAATATTTCTTCTTGTGGATCTCCATAGCAGATTTAGTTTAGTTTCTCCAAGGGTTTTAGTCCTGATAGGTCAACTACATCATCTACCGACTTACATACAGCCACCCTCTGTCACCATTGCGCGGTCTAGTTTAATCACCTCAAACCACTTAATGGAAATCTTTTGAAAAGATTGCTTCAGATTTGTTTCGGCAGTGAATTGAAACCTGTCTAATGACACGGAAACACTTCATCAAATAACTTAATTGTATGTACATGCTGTTTTTTCATGCATCCTCGCCTGATCTCCTCAGTCATCAAATAGTTCTGAAGCATGGAAATACATTTTTTTAAAAAGGCCCTTAAAAGCGGGACAGTCATGACAGAAAATCTGAACTTTAATCCGACTGGAAATCCAATAATATAGAATAAATGTGTGTATACTATCTTGAAATTTTACCAGATGGTTAGATAAATAATGTTTTTGGTCTTTTTCCCTCTCATTACTGTATACTCTACAGAAGTATATAACTACAATCATTCTGTATTATGTATCTTGCCCCCCCCCCCCCCCCCTTCTTTTTCATCTGAATTTAATTTTCTCTTTCTTTCTCCCATCCTCTGTGCCTTGCTCTGTCTCTCCCAGGCGCTGGATTTCTTACTGTGTTCCTGCTGGGGTATCATGGTACCTCATTCGCATTATCCAGTGTCACAGGCTTGACTTCCCTTCCCTTTGTTAATCGGCAGTAAACAACACGGCTGTCTGGGGACTCTGCCTGGTGTAGAGGCATATTTTTACCCCCGAAAAAAAGAGAAAAGAAGAAAGACAGAAGAAGAACAAGAATAACAATACACGATTAAGGATGATGCCTTCAACAATCTGTGCAGTCATAAGCAGCGCTTCGATGTCCCAGTGACAGGTCAAAGCAATGCACACAGCTAATTGATGCTGCCTCAGAGTCTCACCGCAGAACCAGAAACATTTGGCAGTTTCACATTGTTAGCGAGCGTAGTTATTCTCATAGGTGTAAACCAAAATTCATCTTCTGCTCTAATACTTTTGTTCAAACAATCACCTTCATTAACTAGCTGCCTAAATCAATGAAAAGGAGATCAGGTATCATTCATGCATTTCCGTGTCGTGTCTGATGCATAACTCTCAGGTCAGCAAGTAATCTATTTTGCACAAGGTAATGTGCATGGTTGTAGGGTAATGGGCAATGTTGTTCGCTGTTTTTTTTTTTTCTAACATTCGGATTTTCAGTCGATTGAAGAGCAGCATAATTTCTAAACCTGCAGAAAAAACATCACTGATGTAGTTTAACAGCACGAGGGACAAAAGAGTTGGTCTTTGAGATTGAAAATGAATGATTCAAGTACATATAATGCCATCAACATCCACTTGGGTAGCACAGCTACCTAGATTCATGATTACCTGGTTATTGTAAAAATCAACTTGTTACAGAATCACAGGAACATGAGGATTCACAATTCCTCTTTAAGACGCAAGAAGATTTTTAGCACTCTCAGAGGAACATCAGAAAAACTTGGAAGCCTCACATATGGTTCAGTCAGAAAGCTAAATCCCAGCCTAAATATTTTTCTTCCAAAAGCAAACCCTACAGCACAACCTTAACTTGCAGCTGACAGCAGTGTGTACATTTTGAGAGTGCTCTTTCAGCTGATTGAATATGTGAATATTTAAAAATGACAATTCTCAGCACAGCTGTACATAGTCGGCAGGTTTGTTCCTGAGGGAACGGACAAGCTGTTCCTGCTGCATTCAGCACCATGCGCTGCACTGCATGAGGAGGCTCCAGCGCTGTTGGACGGGGCTCCGTGTCATTCGTAGAATCCGATTTTTTTCCCCATAAATACAGACCACTCGGCACGCTCCGAAGACAAAAAAAGACAAGCCCAGAGGGCTGTGGAGTGGTTGGCTTCCAATTAGATAGTCCCTCCCTACTCTGGTTCCACCACTTGCTTCTGTTTATTTGTGGCGATAGTGGCAACATAACTCCGTGATGATTATCTGTGGAGGAAGGCAAACTGTTGACACAGTGAGCTTGCATGCACACATGGCGTATTGATGAGATCTGTGGGATTGGGATGGAAGCTACTAGAAGAAGAGGAGGAAAGGGCATCATCATGGGATGCCAGGGGCATTCTCTTTTTCCTTTTTCCGTACTCACATCATCAAACAGGCAATGTAAAGATTCTATGCTGTCGTGTTTAGTGTAAGCATCCTCTACCTTACATAACTTCGCCTTCCTGCCCTTTTTGCCATTTATTTCTTTGAGCCATTACAGATAAGAGCAACTGTGCCAAGCATGCCTTTGCTGTCATACACTATTACAAGTCGAGATGATGGAGACCTCGCCCTAAGCTCATCATTTGTATCTTCAAAGAAAGGAAACAGACAGATGTTGTTAACATTACTGCAAATATGACCTGGATTTCTGAGGATGATTTGGAGAAGGGAAAACAATGTCAGGGAACAACTCTTACTGTAAACACAGTGGTATGCGGGCATTTTGAGGCATGTGGAGAAACATAAATGTAAACAATTGCGGCAAGAGAATGAAATGACATTTTAGGATTGACATGTGCAGCTTTTTCATCCTCTACAAACAGCCAGTTAAAAGTAGCATTGAGCATATAAGACAGGGGCAGGAGGGGAAATCTGACTTGATCCGGCTCTGATGAAGTCTCTCTACTGTTAGCTTTATTTTGATGCCAAGATGGTTTACACACAGATTTTGTAATTACAGAGAAATACAAATTTTTTCAATATTCATTTTTAGCACGTCATTTTTGAGCAGGATACCCCACAAAGACTCCTGGGGCTGAACAGGTTAAAAAAAAAAAAGTACAGTTAGTTTTGTTCATATTTTGTGCATTAGCACTAAATCGACCCTTTGCATGACAAAAGGTTGATTGAAATGGCAGAGTATTTTTACGCTTGTTTGAGCTGGTTTGTGCATTTTCATGCACTCAGAGTGAGATGGAAACATCCTTTTACGAATGAGCAACATTTTGCATCCTGTGGTGCTTCTGCATTCATCAGTTTGAGTCTTAAGTGCTCTACTTGTATTCCCCTCTTATTATTTTCCAAAAGGCACAGGTGATAAATTGACTTGACTGTAGTGTGACATGATATGATTCCTTTTATGGAGGTCTTTTTGGATTTTTGTTACAATTACCGTCGTAAGTGAGGTTACATTGAGCGTGGAAACCAAAACGATGCCCTCCAGAATGATTGCTGAGGTAGCTGGAGCTGTCACTACCTGAGAAGGAGGTGAATATGATAGTAATCTGTCGTTAATCTCTCTTATCCCCAAGCAGTTCTTCTTTAAACTCATTGTTAAATTCTCCATTCTAATTTTTTTGTATGATAAATATATAATAAAGTAGTGTTTTGTTATCAACCTGTCTGTTGTTGTTGTTATGCACCTTTTCAACACACTGCATAACCGATGAAGATGTTTTTGTGTCTGGTACCATGAAAAGAAACCAGCAGCTATCATGTAAATGGGATTAAATCAATAGATTATGTTTTTGTGACTCTTTCATGTCTTGTTGTCAGTCTACGTCAGTCATAAGAGGCCATTTGATTTAATGGCAGGTTTACTG
The DNA here is from genome assembly GCF_036924035.1 of Leuresthes tenuis. Classification (NCBI taxonomy): domain Eukaryota; kingdom Metazoa; phylum Chordata; class Actinopteri; order Atheriniformes; family Atherinopsidae; genus Leuresthes; species Leuresthes tenuis. Next base: position 13,602,849 of record NW_027325378.1, read on the forward strand.
TTTACTGTGTAGTTGTTTTGATCTTTTTTTTCTGGCAGCATCATTCAGTAAAAATGTGGTTTTTTTCTATAACATCTTTCGTTGACAATTGCTGTTTATTTTACTTATGTCTAATCTAAGTCTGCCCGTGATTAATTGTGCCTGTCTGTGGTTTATCGAGCAAATCTGTGTGCAAGTGATCATTCTCTCTCATGATGCAAATCTATAAAAACTTTAGCCATGCTTAATTTTGTTGTGCAGAAAAAAATGGGATCAGGAAGAGTGTTATTTGGCAAGAAAAGATGAAAAAAACAGAATTAAACCAACTTACAAGAAATAAAAAGCCACATATTCTCTTATAGCAGTGTGATAAATGAATGAGAAATTAGCATCTTTGTTTGTCGAGGTTTGATCTATTTTGTGTTCTACAGGGCCACCAGAAAATGTTCACCTTTTTGCTGTGTTTCAGAGAGATTCAGTTGCTTTTTGTTCACACACTTCACCAGAATAAAGCAATTTTTGTTTTTTTTAAAAGACTTGAATAGCCCATTCCAGGTATTATGTTGCTTCACTTAGTACTTGACAACAATGGCAGCCTCATGTCTTCTTGGGAATGGTCCGATAAGCATTGCACACATTTCATTTGATGGAGTGCAGCACAGATCTATCTATTTGGTTGCTCTTTTGCAAGGTTCTTCCATCTCCACAAATAAACTCTGGATTACATCCTGACTATTGGCTTGTTGGTTACCAGTCTTACCAAGCCCAGTTGTCACTGATTACCCAGTTTGGCAGAGCAACCAGCTATTGACGGTCTGTTGGCTGATCTGAAATTCTTCCCATCGAGAAACATGGTGGTGACTGGAATTAATTCCTTTTTTTTTTTTTTAGATGAGTCTGAAACAGCAAAATGCAGAAAACTTAAAGGGGTTTGAAATGATACTATTGCCCTTGTATGCCTGCACTTAAACAATTTTGCAATCAGATCAAGCATTAAAAAACATCCAGTGACTCAGAATCGCCGTGTCATCATAAGTACTTTATTCTGAAGAGACACTGCCATGAATTTTCCCTGTTCAGAGGAAAATAACAAACTGATTTAGATGAAGTGATGATGCATCCATGTTTCACATTGATGCATTTTGCATTTTCTGCTGATTAGACCTAATGTCAGAATAAAATACTTTTCTCATTTTTGCAAACCAGGATTAGCTATGATATCATTGTGTCTAAAACCAAAAAAAACTTGCTCTAATTTCCAACTTGGGATGGATGAAACATACACGTGCATGTTGCTGAAAGACCCAAACCCCAGTGACAAAACGAAAATGTATTTATGCATGTAAGTATGGTTGGATGCATGAGCTCTACTAAATATACCATCACTGGAAATAGCTTGTAAGGCCTAAGCACAGCAAGTCTCACAGCTAAATTATTATCCCTTAATGTGTTGTTTGTGGAATTCATACAGAATTCATAGTTTATGTGCTCAGTCTCTTACATGCAGTAATCTACAATGTAATCTATAAAAACTCAAAGACTTGAATTTCTTTTTTTTCATTTTTTCATGCACACACGCACCTACACATTCACACAATGGTGGTCTGATATAGCGGATCACCCACTCACGAAAGTTTATTTGCACAATGAATGCTGATATTTCAGTTACCTTTGAGGCTTACTGGAGTCGTGCTTCAGAGTCCTCAGCTCTCCTACTTACTCACACATGCTCCCTGCTGAGCCCATCTGCAAGCTCAGCCCCCTCCCCATTCCCTCCAGCCCCCCTACTTGCGTCAGGCGTGCCCCTGAATTGCCCCACTCACTCTCTCCTTGAGTGTATCTCTGAGCTTTGCCAACCCCCTGCATCACACTTCAAACACACGTGGCTACACTGCTGTACTTATGAACACACGTGAGAGACAAGGGAGAGGAATGAGGTCAGTGGGTCTCCTCAAACACAAAGAACCTCTCGAGGAACACTGACTAGTTTACACTGCACTCAATTACCTGTATTTGATTAATGGCTTCTCTGGTGATTGGCTTGTTTAAGTGCTGTTGGTACATGGCATCATAACCCCAAATGCATTTTTTCTTGACTAGAGTCTTTTATTCAGCAATAGTTTGATTCTTCATTTCATCTTTTAGCATGCCATTATTACCTAGCAACAGCAATACATGCTTTCTTCTCTCATGCTTTTCATGTCCTTTGCACTGCTTTTTTCAATTCTTCTCATTCACTTGCTGCCCTTTCATATCTGACACCTAAGTTGGCACATATTATCAAAGCTATTTCTATGTAGAAAAACAATATGAAAATACATTATACTGCATTGCACTTTCCTACATGCATTTCCTTAGTGTGTAATAAAGTGAATATCCATAGCTACTGATGTAACGCAATATTACAATGAAATGGTAAGCACCTCTTTAATCAAATCCATTTAAATGAGTTTTTATGGTTTAAATGTGTGGACTTTTTAGTATATGGGTTATCACCACAGAGTTGATAAGCAGGCTGTAAATGTAAATGGCTAGCAAATGTGCAGGTTTATTATTTATTGATCCCATGTTTGGCAGATTATCAGTTGTGAGTCTATGAATATATGCTGATCAGGGACATGAAATAATACAGGGTTAAAAATTTGCATCGTGAAGAAACCCTTTGGTGTTTTATCTTTCTAAAATTTAGGACCACTGGAATAAGAAACAAAAACATTCTCGATATTGTTTTTACAGATACCACTTTAACTGCTTACAAATATAATTTTGTTCATAATATATCAAATTCATCATAATATCATAATATAAATGCTGCACTCCATATAAACATGTATGCATGCATAGATAACCTCTTGTTTAGTGTATACTGCCATCTACAAGGGAACTACAACACAACTTGTAGGACTTGTAGGGGAGACGGGCATCACACAACCCCAGGTAGTTGAATGACCTTAAGAGCAGACCACAGCATACTCCCAGAAGTAGAAGCAGTGGCCATAATCATGGCAGACATCCAACACTGAGCCTGAGGCATTTAGAGCTAGACAGCACCTGTACCTGACATTATCAGCTCGTACTGGTTGAAGCTGAATGCATCGTGATGGTCTGACATAAATGAGTGAGCTGCTTACTCTCCTAGACTAAATAAAAAGGGCAGGGCCATTCTGATTATGGCCATGCTTTATTTTCTATATCTGGACAGAGAATCCAAACTGTAAATGAATACAAATGTCTTGGCATTATGTTAGACAGCAATCTCACTTTTAAACATCATGTTAAAAAATATTAGCTAAATTCAAAATTTCAAGCACCTCAGAAATCACATGTCTACAGAAGCTTCAAAAATGTATTTGTTTTCTCTCATAATATCTCATATCAATTACTACTACCTACCACAAATTCCACTACTTTAAACCTGTTAATATCCTCATACAAAAAAGTTATAAAAATACTGGATAAAAAAATCAAGATCACTCCATCATTGCACAATCCTCAATAAAGATTGGCTTCTAAGCTGGAACAGTCTTGTTATTTTCAAAAACTGCTGCCTTATATACAAAATCTGTCACAGTTTAGCTCCGCCTCCACTCTACAGCCTTATACAATTAAGATCATCTGTAGCAAGTGTTACTAGAGGGGCTGCTAGAGGAGAATTTGAGATGCCATTCAGGAAAACTTTATTTGGTCCCTCCATACGGCAGTCAATAAGTGGAATACAATCCCACGAAACATAAGAGAGTCCATTACAGCTCATTTAAATAAAATCTAAAGAAATGGCTAATTGAAAACCAAATTTGTCAACACTAGTCCCTGAATCCCATTTGCATCCTAATGCATTTACATTTTATTTCCAAAAATGTTTATTAATGTACATCGTCTCTCTCTAACAGATAAAGGCAATTCTAATTCTAATCAAAAAGATCCCCACAAGGGTATTACACTGTAGGTTGCTATCTGTATCTCAGGCAACATAGCTGCTAAGTTAAGTAGGCACACGTGTCAGCACATCAGCAAGGCTCGGGACATACAAACTTCACAAGGAGGTCAAAATACTTGCTACCAGCTGACAGAGGAATAATGGTCAAATTTTCAGACCTGCACACCAGAGATGTCCAGGAAAATGGTTGGACAGTTTGTTCCAGTCTTTTTTCCACAATTGCTGTTCACACAAGTACTTCACAGCGGGAGTTTTGACAGTGCAGAAGCACTCTCACACCTGGACATGTGAGAGAGGGGCTACAGGCGAGTGCCTGGCTAAAATGCAGAGGAGGCAAAACATGACACAAAAGCTAGACTGTGGAAATCACCGTGATCTCTTTCCAACACATCAGAAATAGTGGTTGAGGTTCCTTGATGACCCCTTATGTGTTGATATCAACACCACATGAACGTACACACTCTTAACTTGCTCAGTAGCAGCAAATGGTCCAAAATCTTTGCTCCTACAGTCACATTTTGTCTCACGTTCTAAAGACTTTTACCAGGCGGCTGGGTGGAACATACCAGCAAAAAGTCTGGAGTGAATGTTGCTGATTTTTACGTTCTTACATGCCACTGCTCCGGAACATTTCTAGAACATTTCAGAACTCCAGTGCATGAGTAAGAGCAGCTTAAGACTAGGGAGACCAGCTTGAGCAGTACCACAGCTTGAACTAAGTACAAGAAATACTGCAACAAAATGCCCAACACATGGATAATGCTTGACACACAATACAAAGCTAACAAAGTACTGATAACTTACATGAAGAACTTAATCCAAGTGTGAAAGTTATCGTCAAGTGTGGCATATACTGAAGTGATCCAGTGTTCCTATTGTGGTTCTGCATAGGCCTGAATTGTCCAAGCCACAATATCACAAAGAGTGCATATGTATTCAGATTAAAAAATGGAGTGACCACCATCTTCCACCTATACATGAATGATATCAATTTACAGGCTGAGACTTAACAAGGCATTGACTCATTGATCCACCTCACCAAGAACCATCATGAAGACACTGGGATGTCATTTGGACTGGATAAGTATGGCCGCACAGTTAGGACTGGGTAACGGAGTTATCCTAAGGTAGGATAGCAGACATGCAAGGATTTGGGTATCCCAAAGGCTAATCAGAGTCAAGATGATCTGCTCCCAGCAAATACCTCCATATGGTAATACAGGTGTTGAGATATTAGCTTAGTGTAGAAATTAGATACAAGACATCAACAGATTTGCCCTTCAAGTCACTAGATGTTTAAATAGTAAGCTGACAACTGGATGAGAGACAGAAAAACTGTTCACAAAGCACCAATTGTTCTGACCAAAGTCCTGCACCATAAAGCTATACTAAAGGTATAGGGTATGTCAGAGCTACTATCCAGAATGACACAAAGCACATTCAGGGATACACCCAGAAGATGGCATATATGCTAATCAGATCAGAGTGCCTTGGGCAGCATTAAAAGAAGGATGAAGTGTTAGGGAAGACCAAATCCTTCAATGGGATGTATCGGCAGATTAAGGGAGTGGTTCACATTATGAAATCCTGTCAGGAGCAAGAAAAGGCCAGCCTGAGGGTAACAGGCTTTCATCTATCACATTTGACAGCACCCTATGTGCAGGTTCTGTGAAGATGCACCTGAAAATGTACAATATACAGTGATAGGATGATATGCTAGCTGAGACAGCATACATTAAGAGGGAAACCAACTTGAGTTAATATAAGTTAGAACTATCCAAGGCTTACTGGGACACACCACTAAGAGTGGCTGATTGCTAAAAAGACTCTCGGACTTCAAGATTCAAATAGTAGACATCTGCTGGCCAATCAAACATCTTTTTGGTCATTAACAGATCTGAGAGTTGTTTACGTAGTGTTTAGGGTGCTGTTCAGTTGTATTAAGGTAAAAAAGTCACAATCACAAAAGGCTACATACTTTACAAACTTTAAAATGATTATTATGATCTAAAAAAACATTATTTCAGCCCACTACAACTCAACAGTACTACAAACTCTAATCTTGAGAATGGGCATTACCTGGAATCAGAACCTCTCAAACAAAACAACTGAAAGTTAAGACATTTTAAAAAAGAGCTTTTAAAGTTGGACTGATGTGTTGGCCTGCATGAGTAATTGCTGCTACCCAATCTTTCACATGGAGCTCTAGAGTCATCTTGTCTTAATGCATGCCCTGATAACATCTTAATAAAATAAGCTAATGCTATGTTGGCCTTGCTATAATGGAAAAGAAGGACACTAGCCATCCTAAGCATAGAAATCATAGCAGAAAATAATCTGAGAGGCAGTATTTGCTAACCTGGGACCCAAGGAGGCAGTCGCAGCACAACATATAAACATGTCAACTTCAGATGTTCAACAATGCCTGACTGCCTGCTATTCAGTACAGTCAGCTACAGCATATCCCTCTCCAGAGGCTCATAAAAATGCCATCACCAACAAAATAGCAAGATTCATATGCAATAATATGCAGGTTATTGGTATTGTTTTGTGAAAGGGATCTCAGGAACTTATGATGACGTATATTATACTAGACAATTACATCCTGTGTACGAAGGAGCTGAGAGCAACAGCATGCAAATACATATGAAAAACTGCATGCTTGTTTCAGCTTCATTCAAACTTGATTTTTTGAAATTCAAATTTCTAATTTACCTCCTTTAGATATTTACTACATTCTTCTACCATGTGCCAGCACAGTTATTTCTTTGACTATTCTAATTTGTTCAGTTTTCAATGAGATGGGTCATTTTTATGGCAGTATGGGCAGTGTTTAGTTGACATAACATGCAAATAATGCACTCTTTGGTGGTCTGTGACACCACTGAACCTTGATGGAAATATTTTCAATGAAGGTCATTATGCTGAGCAGCATTTGTATAGATTTTTGAATAGCATGAATGCTGTAAATGTCAGTGCTTCTCAAATACAGTTGTTTTCCTTATGCAAGTAATGCATTTTTTATATAATCTGCAAGAATGTATAGGCCTTGTGCCTTTTTAAAAAGACATTCATGTTTGATTAATTTCAAAGTTACCCATCACAATTTCCTGTTAATGGCAGATTCTAAATGGAGTGATAAAAAAGACAATAAATTCAAAACAATAATTTTTCATGCCACAGACACAAAATATCATAAATGATTGCAATTGGAACCCTGAGGCAAAATGAGAGCAATCCTGCAAATTTCAACCTTCTTAATATGCTATTCTATGATAAGTAAAGGGAAAGTGTGGCACATTTTCTTGCTCATGAATTATAATCTATCTGACAGCTGCACACTAACACAGACGATGCTGTGAATCTGCCAGGTTCTCAGAATATTTTCATACCAAATGAAACTGTATTACTGAGGCATTACTTGGCAGTATTCGCCCCATGCTTTATTAAACTCTCGCTAAATTGTGTTTAAAAAATCATGCAAGGAAAGAGGTGACAATGTATTTCAACTCACAGCAAATGGTTCTTTATTATTCACCCACAGACTGAAATCTTCTATTTAAATGATCTGCACTGCTTTGTTGTTTTTCATCTATCCACACCTCACCTATGCATTCTATTCCAAAGTCTGCCTGATGCTGTGTGTCGTTACCTGTGAGTTCACATAGTTTTGCTTCACCTCAGTGAGAACAAAGTTCACCTTATTAGCTTCAAACCCAGCTGAGCACCCTTCTGACAGGGTGTGGCACCATCGCAGACAATAATATCCTTACTATAGCCTGTGATGGAAAAAAAGAAGAAAATTGAAATGAGCTACACACATCACAAGGCTGACAGACCATGCATTCGTATGCACCAACCCCGTTATTTTTTCTTGTCCTCTCCACCCTCTGTATGTCTTCATGTCTGTCGCTCTTTCGCTCCCTATCTCCTACCCAAATCCCCTTCATCCTTCGTTTTCCCTCTTCTCATATTGTCACCTGTCTTCACCACCTACACAACAGTCAGCTGTACATAGCAGCTTCAAGATGACACTGTAGCCCGGACAGTGAGACACCTAATTTATCAGCTCACACTCTAGTTATTCACAGTAAAACCGCAGCAGTCCTTCAACACACTATTTGATCAGCTTGCATTAATTAGAAGAAGGAATTTTCGTCGTGACAGCTCGTTTCAAAATGTTTTGGCTTATAGAAGCAAACTGGTAGAGTGTTTTTAACTTGAGTTCACTGTGTGTACCACATCTATACTGTAATCATGTAGAAATGCTGACCGATGACTTCACTTTTGATTTTCTAAATTGAAAGCTGCATGAGTTGTGGGGAGTGGGGATGTACACAAATGATGTTGCAATGCTATTCTTCCCACACTCCTGACAATCTCTTGATATTCAAATGCAGCTGGTTATTAGTAATTATGGACACTGGGAGAGTGGTTGTGTGATGTTCTCTATCAATATGCAAATCTTTCGCTTTAGAAGACCCAAAGCCATTATTGTAACCTCTTACATAAAGAGTGTTATCTGTCTGACGAACAGCGGGTTGTTTCAGATGCCTCACTTTCTATGGAATAATGAAGTTAGGTGGCCGTGTGATTACTGACAGTTATATCGACAGGAACAATGTGTTGTACAAATCACCCTATATAACTTGTAGAGGATACAACTTCACACAACACAGCGCACACAACACCGCGTTAAAAACGCATGTGTTCTCCCAGAGGAATGCATGTCAGACTGTCTCTTTTGATAAGCTAAATTTATATGCCGTGATCTTTTTTGTCAGATTTAATAACTCAACCGAGACCCTTTTAAACTTAGAACAGCTCTTGATGCAACAAATTCCTCTTTTGGCTTCAGATTCCGGGAGGAAAAGCCGGGTGGAGATCATTGGATACAGCAGAAAATCTGCATTTTATCCGTGAGAGCGTCCTGTAAATCTCTTCACATTTGTAGGCCTATGTGGTGACATGAAAACAATGCAGTTAGTCCACCAGAGAGAAGATTTTTTTCCACATTGTTTTTTTCAAACTTTTCTTTCTCTACGTTACTTATCTATTTGATATTTCAATGGAGTTTATCTGCCAAATATCAGTTTTGTTTATCTCACAATGTAAGAGACAGCTAAATCTGCTCAACCCCGAAGCTCCAAGTGAACGAAGAATTCAAATGATTTTCCTAATCTACTCTCCTGACAGTTTTTATTGAATTAAAAGACAAAAAATCTCAAGTCTTGTAACTTGTACTGTGGCTGTGGACTGCTGGATAAAAGGTTGAAACCTCCTGGTTGGCTGGGGGTTTGCATGTTCCTCCTGTGCTTGTGTGGGTTTTCTGTGCTCACTTTTTTTTCTCCCTTTTTCAACAATACTGTGACATGCATGTTAGCTGATTCTAAATTGGCTGTACGGCTAGGAGTGGAAGACAGGCAAGCTGTCCAGGGTGTATCCTGCCTTTCACCCGATCGTAGCTGGGATAGGCTCCAGCCCCCTCCCTCCTCTACCCTGAATAGTATAATGCAGGTGCAGAAAATGGATGGATGGAGCATGAGCATACATGGTTGTCTGTCTCTCTCGCGGTCTCAAATTGTGTACCTCCTTACTTACATATGCTATTTCAAGCGCATGCCATTCACACTGCCAAGTTATAGCCCACTGCAAATTGATAATTTATATGCCATTTTGTGGTAATTAGCGCTGGTTGATTGTCTTACGGCCGACACTAATCATAACATTGGTCAGCAAAAAAAAAATGCAGGTTTGTCTGCAGTTTTTCTGCAGTGCCTGTCAGACTGTCAGTGTGGAACAATGTTGGCACTCTCCCTTGTGTCGTCCCTGTCATTCCACCTCAAACATCAGTGAAATTTCTGATTCTATAAGTGCTTTGCTGCTGGAACATTACCTTAGAGGAAATGGTAAAAATTTAAATCGTAGATTACAAAAGCTCTACACAATTATTTGTCATTACTTACTGTGTATTTGTTTAATTCCTACTTTTCATGACACTCTTTTTGCCTCTGACCAGCTGAACCAGCTCATATAACTCAAGCAACATTTTGCATCCCTACTCACCACTCCTTGTCACTGTGAAGCCTTTTGTCATTTGTGAGATATTTTTTAATGAACATTATCACTTTTTAGAGGTTAAGTTGGATGTCTAGCAATTAACCATCTCAAATGCCTTCCACCCATGTGTTACTGAGAAGACTTTCTCAGGTCATCAGTGGTCACTAGCTGGGAAAGGCCTACCAGTACTTAATGTCTGCCTTCACTTTGCCGGAAATCACTTAGCCTTAGTTATCCTTTCTTAGATGAGTTCAACTCATGTGCTGCTGCCTGTTTTTGCATTACATAATATGCATGAAGGTCTACTCTAAAACATCCAATAACTCACTGATTCCTTCAGTGTTTGTGGAAGTAATATAGTCATACTCCCCTGTTAAATGGCCGGCAGCACGAATAAATATTAACAGTTCATTCAATGATAAAGAATAATCTATTTAGATTAGATTCACCTGAAGAAGATTTGCAATATTATACTGCTTATTCTCAAAAACGCTACATGCTGTAACTTTAAGCACGCTCTGGTGCTGCAGGATCAGCGTGTCTAGGATTGAAAATGTCCAGTTCTTGTCACTCTTTTGCCTGAAGGGGTCCCCTACAGCAATAGGAATGATCTGCACTCTTCAGATCCAGGCACAGTGACAGAAAACTTTGATTTTTTAAAATTTATTTTCAAACTCTCAGATACTGTTGAACATGCACCCGCTTTGGATTTCAACCCTGACCTGGGATGCCATGCGTCTGGATACTGACATTTTCACCCTGTTGTTGATGTTTCTACGCGTGCTGTGGTTTGGTGGTGTTCATACAAACAAAATTCAGAGACTCAACAATTTGTCACTTAATATTTGCAAAATGTGATGGATAGCCTGACATTCCCAATCAAACGGCAACAAAGCAACAGCGCGAAATAACGGGAAGAAAAAATTGATGTTATTACTTGAATTGCTGTGTTTTTTGGGTTTGACGGTGTGTATGTCAGTTCAGTTATTCTTATCACTGGGGATGTGGTCAAAGGCTTGACAAGTTGTGGTTAATTATATTTCATATGAAACAGCTAGCCCAACATTCTCTTTTGAATGGCTACTTAGCAGATGGTTAGTAAAGGAAGTAAAACTAATGTTCCAGGTGTTGTATGTCACTCGTGTTGTCTTTTTTTCTTTAACTCGTAATGTGGTTGGAGGCTTGAAAAGGGGGAGTTAAATATTTACAAAGTTTGCCAACTATACCAAAAACACAAGTCAAATGTTGAAATTGAAATTCCCAAAGTGCACACACTGCGGTAAGTATACTAAGTAAAGAATCAGATTTGAAAAAAACCCTCTCTGTGCAAACCTCGAAAGACTAGTGAGCTGTCAAGTGTGTACTCTGCCTCTCGCCATTTGTCATCTGGGAGAGGGAGTCTCCACCCTCTACAGAATAAAGCAGGTCATGAAAAGCTCATCAACCAGCCCTTAAAATCAACTACTCTTGTGATAAATGATTTCCAATGGACTGCTGGTCCCTGTAGAAGATATATGTAAGCAGACCGGATTCTTCTGTCACCCTCAGAGTTTTATTCTAAGTGCTTTTGTCTACATTGAAACTTCTCTACTCTACTTTAGGGTTGTTTTATGTATAGCATTTAAAGAACTTCCTGTTTTGGGATTAAGAAAGTATTTTTCAGACAAAGTAAAATTTTCATACTTGGTTCATTTTAAAGCTAACGTTAATGACAGGTATCAGTGTTGGAGAGGTTTATATAATTATAGTGCTAGAATGACGGTTGCCTAAAATAAGCCCCCACACATCCCATCCTCTGTGTTAGGTGACAGATTGGTTAAACAGGAGCTGCCTGCACCTGCCACAGGCTGAGGCATATTCTGCACACCAACACCTTCAGTCACATTACCAAACATTTCTGCATTCTCGGTCCCACCCTCTGCTGCACTGCCTGGTCCATCCATCCATCTGATTGACAGGTTATGAGCCAATCCCTGCATAAATGACTCTGACACACCAGGAATCTAGACCAGCTGGGTTCAATCAATCTCACTTAAAGCATTCTGCATCGCAGCCGCGCTCTCTTACACTGAGACGGCAGAGAGGGCAGTTTCACTGTAATGTTATCAAATCTCTCCTGAAGGCCTGTGGTGATCACTCTCCAGCAGATTAAGGGGGAGGGTATAGGGTAAAGAGAATTTGTATATGAAGGGGAAAGAGGAAGAATGGGACGGTAATTGCGCTTTATATTTTTGTGTTTGAAGTGTGAAAGCAATCAGTCCATGAGAAGGTGATATGGTATCAGACATCAGTAAGATATGAGGACAAACTCATAAAAGCAGCAACACTTCTGTTAATAGGGGTGATAAAACTGAACGGACATAGCCATCTGTGTTTGGGCCGAAAGATGTGGCACTGAGAAACCCCTGAGGTTTATGTCATAACAGAAGCTGTGAGGACAAACACTGGTAAAGAATCACTCCGAATGGATTGACATTGCCTCCTCTGTTGAGGGTTTGCTCCCTTTGTTCCAAGCCTGGTGTCAGGGGGGAAGTAAATTTACCCACAAACCCTCTGTGGCGAACAAGTGAACTTTCATTATTGCAGATTCTGTCGACCCACAAATAACTTCACTCAAGAGACAGAATGATTGATACTCTTCATCATCTCTGCCTCCCTCCCCAACCCCCCTAATTCAATTCCAAATAACTGTGAAGCTGTGTCGCCCATACCAAGGACCTCACCAATGGAGCAACGTTATTGATCCACAAACACCACAGAACCTTATGCATTTTCCCAGGCTGTGAGTAAATAAATAAAAAAAACAGCAGCAGACCTCCATACGTGCAATATATTCTCAAAGCTCACAGAGAGAAGGATTGTATTAGCAGCGAAACTCAATAATGAATAAGCACAGTGTCACACCTGAAAAGGAAGCGGGCACAAGCTGGAATACACATTTCATGGAGGAAACATCATCTAATATGAATGCTCTTAATTTCAGTCCTTCGTTACAATGAAACCGATGCCTCTTTACAGCACACCCACACATGCACACACACGCACACACAGCTTCCCAGCCTTCATTTCCCTGTCCTTTTCCTGAGGTTAGTACCAGTCAGCATCCTTCTCCACTCCTAGTCATCATTTTTTCTAGCCACAGCGGTATAATCGGCCCCGATCAGGAACCCCCCGGACTCTGAAAGAAGCACTTTTATGCAAAGGAGCCCAACAGCCACAAACTCATCTTTTTTTTTTTTTTCAAGATGGAAGGGGGTTGAGTCACACCCCTCAATAGCACAACAGCGCTTGATGGTTGCTCGCAAACCTTTACGTCTGTGTGCATTTGAGTGGGCTTTCAGATTTATCACATCAAAGACACAAATTGCTACATAATTCAGTTTTTAAAAAAAAAATCTGCCAAGACTGCAAAAAAAAAAAAAAAAAAAAGGGAGTATGGTAGGGATTGGAAGGGGGGGTGGCGGTAATGCTGTCTTAATTTCACAAGAAAATAAATCATTTATTGCACAAGATCGTTTGATGGCATTTTTGTGCATGAGAACAAAACTTTTTAGTGGTTTAGTTTCCTGACAAAACCTGATTTCATTCGCTGCACAGCAGAGATGACAGTTCCCACGATGCTTTGCTCAAACAGCTTAGCTCAGCAACCAGGAAAAACCTTGCCAAGGCTCCAAATGCACACCCAGGAATACAACATCTGGCTTAGTCTCAGTTTCCTTATCTGTCCCATTGCATTCATCCACACAGACGCTCACCCCACAATTTAGACTTTGTTTGTCTCCCCTGACATCAGGGTACAAACTTAGTTTATAATAGAGCCTTGCATGATTTAATATTACTGGATGACATAATGTATTTAACAATGCACCCGGGTAAATATTATCAGAGAGGAATGGCTCATAAAGTGTCATCAATCTGCGGTAGGGATGCACAAGTGTGAGATTATGTGACGTCAGAGATGAGTAACTGACCTGATTAGACCACTTTGATAAACACTGAGAGGATTGTCTCTCATACTCACCTCCTCTCCTCTCCCTACCTCACTCGTTAGCCGGCTGAATGGCGCTGCATTAGAACATTTGCTTATATTTGAAATCATCCCCACCTTCACACACATTGAATTAGTGCCAGAAGAAGAATACAGCCTGATAAAAACAACAGATGCGCTGCATTTTCAGTCAGTCCTCCTGGAATCATCTAATTTCCAGCCTCTGTGTTTGTACATCCCACCATCTCTTAATGCCCCTAACATACTGTAGGATGAGGATGAATGTAAATGAAAAATACATTATTCATATCCCCACAAAGCCATCTAAAAGTGTAGTTGCTGTGCCAGGATGCCTCACCCCTGCACACAGAAGCAAAGAAAGACAAAGCTCACTGACAATTTATTATCAGATTTATTGATTTTTCCCCTCTTTGGGGTTTGGTGGGGACGTCTGCGACTAACTTGTGCCCAGAATCTATTTTTTTTATGCAGCTATTACAAAATATCTCGAGCAAATCGAAAGCCTGACTTGGGCAGCCGATATTTTTCCACATTTTATTTAAAAGGGATGCACTTGAATAGCAACGAGAAAGGAATGACAATGGCAGAAAGTAAAGGTACTACAGAGAAGCAAAAGGGTTAAATAAACAAAGAAACAAAAAAACTTCCCCCCTCCTTCTATCAACATATGACTTATGACTCAGCTGATGCACAAATTACATGTAATGATTTTGCATGTTGATCTTGGGTTCGTACAACAGCACATGATCCAGAAGTATTGAAGTGAAACCCAGAACAGACAGCAATGCAGATCAATTACTTCACAGCCACACATTGTGCATCCCGGCTTTCAACCTCAGACTTCAGCCTATAGCCTCTCTATATCATTCTATATGCCATTCTCTGCAACATGCCACTGAAATATGCATTCTGGTCTCACACACTTAACTCCCTCTCCTGTGTCTTGAAGTAGGAAAAAGAAAATCAATTCTGTTCATTTTCAAAGACATCTCAGATGGGAAGGGAGGGGAATTTGTCAGCCATTCTGTCATGTTTCAATATCACCATGCGATTCATAGGAAAGAGCCTCCAGAAATACATGTAAATTATTAAGTAGTGACTTGGTCACATGGTGCTATGTCTACAGAATGAGCAATTACTTTACTCCTCCTGGGACCAGAGGCTGTTTATGGTGCTGGGTCAAAGGCAAAGTGAAACGTCAAAGGCCAAACTGGAATCAAATCCCTTCATTACTGATTTATCATATATTGCTTGGGCTCGTGAGTCGGAGACACCTGTGCATTGACTGTGTGATTTTATTACACATAGCCAATGGCATCTATCATTTAACTGTGCCAAGACGTTAATTTGACAGCTATTGTTCTTCATGAGATCCAATAATTTATCAGAAACTATAATCGATACATTTGTCAAGAAAACATTACCCCCTCCCCTTTTTTTGTACTGTAACTCTTCTAAGGTGGGACTGGTGAACATTGAGTTCTCATAATTATCATCCTTTGTTTAAATCTTTTGGCAGCCAACATCTTTTCCTTTTTTTGGCTGTTATGTGTGGCCAGGTGATGGCACACCTGGGGTGTCTTGGTGTGCTGCTGTCTCCCTGCCCTCTCCTTCCTCTTTGTCGTCCTCCACAGGCCAGTGGCCAATTGGTAATCAGGTCGAGGATAAAGAGGGAGAGGAGGAAGGCCGCGCTCTCTCACTCTGGGGGCAGCAGCTACATGGATGGTTTGCTTTCTTTTGGTTTAATTTTTAACCCTTATATTCTTTCTTATTATTGTTCATCTGTCTTAGAGGACAGTTATGTTAGTTTGTTATGTTAGTTTGAGTTGGAGACTGCCGGTAGTCCTGTTTTGTCGTTTTTGTTTCAGTTTATATTTGTTTTTTTTTTAGTAAAGTGGGGAAAACGCTGGGTGCGATGGCCCATTGCGTGGCTGGCCCTGTGTTTCCCCCTTTTGTTCCTTTTGGCCGGGGTCTCCATCTCTTTTTGGTTCATAACTTTGTGGGTTAACCATTAACTTTTCTTTCCCCTTTTCCTTTTCAGTGACAACTTTTAATAAATATTGTTCCTTTTTGCAAACATTGTGTGGCGTCCTAATATGTTATGGTCTCATTGAGCCTATGAATTATTTCTATTTTGTGAGGCCGTAACATTGGCCACTCAGCACAGCTGATTAGAGGTGAGAGCTGGGACAGGTCACTTGCTTTTCCGTCTCTCTGGTGAGTGGAGTTGATGGAGAGGAACACCATTCACGTTTCCACGGTCAGTGGAATATAGGTGAGGCCAATTTTGGAACAATAAAACATCCATCTACTCATTATCAAGGGTTTTTCAGTGGGTCATTTCAAAATGGTGTTCCGTTCACTGAACAGACGATTGAAGTTCGTCTGTATGCACTTTGAAGTAAAAGCTCACTGTTCCCATAGTTACAGTTTGTTTGGACATCAATTGATCAAATTCAGAGCTGCGGCCTGGGAGGGTGGCTGGAGCGTACAGACAAAAAAAATTATTAATTAAATGATTAATTCTATTAATTCTTTACATTTTATATACCACTACTCTGTTGTAACAATGCATTTTGTTCAGGAAACAAAATCAAACTCAGCATTTAAGTCTTGGGACTGGTTACTCTCGACATGTGGTTTGAGTCTGGACTTGCCTGGCCCTCAATCCAGGCTGTGGTTTGTTGCGTGTCGCTTTGATCTATCTGGACCTCATTTTGGGGTTTGTGAGTTTTCATTTTGATATGTTCTGTATTCAAGTATGCTCTTTGTCTAATGTTGACTTTGTTTTTTGGAACCCTCTGTTTCTTAGTTAGCTGTATTTCCTGTTTTCTTTGTAGAGCTTATTCTTTTATGCATTCTGTTTACTTAATTTCTGTTAACTCTGCACTTTGCCTTGTATCACACCTGGTCTGTGTTAATCGCATCACCTGTTGTTTATTTGTCTTCCACCAGTATTTATTCCTTTTGGTTTTCTGTATAGATTGCAAGATTTTCATCACCTTGATTCTCAACATCTTGTGGATGTTTTGTCTTAGTTTTCACCTCTTCGCCTGTTGTGTCCTGCATTTGAGTTTCACGCCAACTGAATTTACGTTGGATTTCCTGTCGTTGTACGCCCTGCCCTAAACTGCACCTTTCATTTGTGCTTCTATTAAAGTTTTATTGAAGATTCTTTGCATCTTTCTCTCCAGACTTCTTAACTACCTGACTCCTGTGTTTCCGACTTTGGGTTCTCATCCAGCTTCACTTGTGAAAACAGATTTTCCCAGAAGTCCTGAAAATGACCAAGCTGAACCCAGGAGCCCAAAGAAATGAAATATCTATTTAAATAAAAACTGTGAGTTGAACAGTTTTAAGCAGCTGTTTAAAAGATGGCATTAAAGCTAGGTGTTTTTGTTTTGTATTTTTCATGTGAATTATCATCAGACAATTGTTTAGTTCATCTAAGATTTCTGATCTGATGATCTTTTATTATGGTAGCGAAGAAAGATCTGAAAGCCATTTCTACCATTTGGACTCAAGTAATCCACAGTCAGATAAACTGGTCTGGACTAAAGTGGAGGAAATTCAAAACCGTTGTTGTCCTCCATAAAGTGTACAACCAACACAAATCTGTCAAAAAGGAACACATCTACCATTAGAAGAACAACAATCGTGTGCATTGCAAGGCTGCAAAAAGAGAGCCACCTCTAACCAAAAAGAGCAATGCTGCACATCTGCGTTCGCTACAGCCAGAAGTTGGAAAAAAAAAGAACATGCCTTGTGGAAGGATGAGACCAAAATAGAACTCCTTGGTTTAAATAAAAAATGTTTTGCTTGGAGAAAGGAAATAATTGCACTCCAGCACAAGAGCCTTGCTCAATCTGTAAGATGTAGTCATTGTTTAGACATGTTTTGTCGATCATGGATGGAACATTGAATTCTGCATCATACCAGTGAATTGTAAAGCAAATTGTCTGGGACTCCGTCTGCGCATCTGTCACACAAAGTAGGTCATGCAGAAAGAAAACAGTCCAAAGGAATCAAGTCTTTCCTCTGAAAAACTGTTATACTGTAACAGTAAGGCGAATTGGTTGATACGACCAAGTCAAAGTTCTGACTTTTATGCAGTAGAAATGCGCTGGAAGGACCTGAAGAGAGCAGTTCATGTGAGGAAAATCACCAACACCCCAAAGTTGAGGTTGTTCTGTGCAGAGGAATGGACCAAATTTCCCAAAAACAGATGTGCTCAACTGATCGACAACCATTAGAAACATTTAGCTGCGGTTATTCTCGCACAAGATCGTGAGGAAAAGGTTCACATACTTTTGCCATTCACAAGGTTCACATAAGAACATCTACCTTATAGGAGAATGAATAAAAAAAAAATTTGCCTAATTTGTTTATTGAACTCTCTCTTTACTCTCTTTACAGTCTGGTGATATTTGAGGTCATACTTGTCTACGGATATAGATATAATTCAAAATGGTTTACAAACGATCCCCCCTGCACCAAAACAGGCCCAGAGAGCAAAGATATCCTCTTTCTCAGTGGGTTTTAACAGATAATACAGACATAGCCACCTTCAGCACAAACACAAATTCAGCACCTAAAATGGCTGTGAAGTAATGAAGACATATGGTTTCATTTGATTCATCTTGTTATAGCAAACCTTGTAAGGTCTTGCATCTGTTTCATTAGCCTTAAAAGGGAGAGACTGTGCCCCAACCATAACCCACCCAGTCTCCCCCACTAACCTCAGGTGTTTTCCGCATGTCAATGTGTCTACAGCGACAACGATCTGCCTCCTTAATCAGAGGCAAATCTTATTTTCAATAATTAGCCGACACACAAAAAGGAGAGAAACCTCATTTTCCTACGAGACTTGATGTCTGTAAGATCGATACAATGAATGTCTAATGACAAGCCTGTTTGGCTCCACCAGGAAGATGTTAATGTGGAATTAAAAACATGTCAGACCTTTCACATGTTCTTCTGCCTATTTGCTTTAAATCCATATTGGCTGTCAGGATTCTTCCTAATGAACACACTTTTGTTAAGTGATGGTCTGTAAACAATTCAGAGAAGAATCTTACAAATGATCTCTGTTTTTTTTTTTTTTTTTTACCTATTTTTGTAACCCTACTTGTCAAATATATACAAATGGTTTTGGAATAGTCTTGGTGTCAGTGCCAAACTACACAGTGAACTTGATGCGCCATGAAACCTTTTCCTGACTTGACTTTGACTGACTTCATTGACTTTATCTCCTACTTTTTCTTTGCTCTGCTTGTTCACACGAAAGATGCCTGCATCTTTATTCCATCCAGCTCTGCGGTCTCTGCCGCACTTTTGTCCACAACAAATGTGCTAAGTGCAGATAACCCGCACTGACAGAAACCCCTGGAATTCAATGTGCGAGACAGATTATAAATGCTTATGCATCTTTGGAGGATATAAACTTCTGATTAATGCAGTCATCTCGCAGCTTGCTGACAGGAGTGCACAGAATCTGGAGACGACATTCAGGAAAAGCTGCAGTGATAAAGAACTAATTAAAGGTGGTAAAAGGTGAATATGAATTTGGGGATCTGTCAGTAATTGGGCACATGAAAGATACTAGCAGGGTGCAGAAGCCACCGCTGTTCTCACTTATTACGCTCTGATGTGAAAGTTAATGTATTTCAAGCTGGTACCCAAGCGCCTGGACATAGGCTGTGGTATGGCCTCTTATGTTCCTCAAAGAGTTGGAGCTCCTTAGGACCGTTTGGAAGTGGTAGGAGTCAAGGGCAATATTAAGAATTTTAGCTGTAAACAGAAACAGCTGTATCTGAAACTGCTCAGGGGCACGCGGAGGCTGATATACCTCAGTTCACAACTTTGGTTTCCAGCCCTGCATAACACCTTTATGCTTTATGGTCACTTGACATTTTTATGGGCTTTTGATGGTGTCTCTGTGGCTTTTTCAACAACAAATTCTGGCCTATGACTTTACATGTACAGGGCTCACACAGAGATTTGTAGTAATGACAGTGGTGTTAAATCCCACAACTCTTGGCGAAGACAATGTGCAAAAGATTTGCCAAGTTCTCTTGTGTTAATTTAATAGTTGAGTTAACAGATTTGGGGTTGGAGAGCATAATTGTTTTTCTAAGGTGGACTAATTTCGACCAAAAGCACTCAGAAATTAAATAGCCTAGGCCGCTGTTTATAACAAAGGAAACCTGAAAGGCCTCTTTATATATGAGAGGTGAAAAGTCTTCCAAACATTATATACTATATATACTACAATTCTACAGCATAAGTATTAACACTGACTTGTGGATCCTGTGGGGTTTAATGATTGACATCCTGGTAGCTCCTGTCAAATTTTACTGTAAAAATGTTCTGCTTCGTAATCAGATGCATGAAAGGACCCAGAAGTGGGAATTCAGTGACTTCATACATAGCTCATGTGTTACCACACAGTTGAGGCTGCTGTTCTTGTCTCATCTCCCAGTATTCCCATTGGGAAAGACTGTATCTGGAGGTGGCAGGAGGTTTTGTGTGTGAGTTCTGTACACATCGCAGATAATGCTGCCTGACAATATGCCAAGTACGTTATAACAGCTGCACTGTGGCTGATTGAAATTCACCAGTGATAGCAGAAAATGTGAGCATCACGCTGCAGCAGCATGAAAGTCTCTAACATAAAAACCTATCGCCTAATTAACTGTTGCGCTTGAACAAACAAAGTAGGTTAAAAAAATGGGCCATTGCGTCATTCTGATATTCTGACATGGATAACGTCCATGGTCGATGTTTCTTGAACATACATTGCTCCTAAATACCAAACAGGAGTGACTTTGGTTTCACGGAACCTTAGACAATTATGGTTAATGGATGCTTTTATACGTTCTTGAAATGCCCAGCAGTCTTGTCAGGCCCCCGGTGGTTTCTGCATCCTCTGGTTTAGTTTTATTCTTTACTTCCACATAGTAAGTTCACAAAGTTCCAGTGGATTTATTTATTGTTTAATCGCTCCCTGAGGAGACAGGTGTCTCAGCCTGGATCTTATTGGCGCTTGCATAATGAGTAAAAATGATGGAGCCAAGGTTGGACCCTGCAAAGGTCACACAATTGCACCCTGTTACAGAAACAATCAGAATTAATGAAAGCAGTTTGTCCAAAAATCTCCAGTCTTTCTCGCCTTCTGTATGTAGCACTGTCATTATTCTGTCTCCCTCGCTGTCCATGCCACGCTTTGCGTTTAGTGGCAGCTTCTCATTGTCCTACAGTGCAACTTTTACAGTCACCGTGAGCCCATTGCTGCTTCTGTAAGCTGTTTCAGCATTGTTTCTGCTTCCTTTTCCCAGCTGAGTTTCATAAAATCGTTTTAATAAAGCCAGACAAGATCTTGGAGGGGATAAAAAAAACTAAATGAATGGATTTTGTATACCAGGAAACAAAAGATAACAATAAAACACACCGCCAGAATTGTACATGATTGGATTATTTCCTGCAAATGTACTCTCACAAGTGGGTGGGATATTGCAGCCTCTATTATAAACTAGAACTCAGCGAAGTTTGAATGTTTGAATTGCTGAGTGGAAAACTGCAGATGAAGTACAAAGGTAGCAAACAGCTTCGAGGCAGCAAAGGGGGCATGACAAACAAACACTACATTTCCTGCCCAGATTTTCTTTTAATGGAGTGCATTCTTAAAAGTAACAAACTGGGGTGAGGAAAGTTTCAGATACAGATAGTGAGCACATCAGGATGGGTCTAGCATGAAGACTCACGATTCGGTGCTTATCGAATTTCCCTCTGGAGCAGCATGAAAGGAGTTTACACCTAGCGTAGCAAGAGTTTTCCTTAGCATGTGGTCGCTTTCCTCCACAGATCAAAAGATTATATCCGAACCCGGATGGAGGGACAGAGGGACAGGAGGATGCCTCGAGGCCGTGTCACTCTCAAGCTGTTAGCTGGATGGAAATAAGACAGTGAGGTTTAATCAATGGTCTTTACACTGTCATCATCCATCCACAATGAACATATGCTGTCACCTAGAGGATTATTTCAACTGTAAAGGGAGGATATCTGCATGGAGGTTTTTCACTGGGTGTTTACAAAGATTTTGAAAAAAAAAGAAAGGAGAGAGAAAGAAAGCCTGACAACTAAACAGTTGAATCATCCAGTCGATATTCTGGGATTTCACCTGGGGGGGTCCTCTGCTGTTGTGTTTTGCACTACTGATTCACAGTGTGTGTAAGGAACACAGCTAAGTTTAGACTTATGTATGTTTTCTCCACAAACGAAGCTAGTTCGTAATTGGCAGATGCAAGGAGTGAAATATTGACTGTTCGTGTGTGCATGCATCTGAGTGTCTGTGTGTGTGTGTTTGTTTTTGGCTGCCATCCTGGTTTCATCTCTGTGTGCTACCAAGGAGACATAAGCCACTTCCATCTGCCTCATGTTCCAAGTTTCTTTGTGGGCCTGAAAAAAGGAAGTTCAGTTTAAATCAATTTTTTGTTGCCACACTGGTCTCTGATTAAAGGATAAAAGCAATCTGCGAAAATATTATGTTTTCTACATGTGGCAGGAAATGTATAGAGTTTCCTGCTTGCTGCAGTTACTGACCAATCAGGCCATGTATAAATGATAGATGGCAGTTTACATATCTGTCATGCTTTGAGCTCTCCTCCGGTGTTGAGTGCACGCCCTGTTATCTGACTTCCGTTGCTCCTGCAGGTATGAGTGTCTGTGACGTGTTGTTATTCTAGTCGCTCTGTAATATTTGCTTATTGGGAGCATTTAATAACCCTCAAATCAGCTTGCGGTGGGGCGACCTCCTGTTCTCTTCTGGATTATTCCCGGTAGGTTTGCTTCTTACCTGTCATTAATCTCTAATGTATTAGCATTCAGCAGGTGCTTTGCCTCAGGTTTATACCACAGGTAATTGGATAAGCATCATGCTGCCTCCTGTGTTGGTATTGGGAGTCACTGCCTGAATGGGATCCTGGGCCTGTTTTGAGGTCTTCGGCAGCTGGGTCGGGACCATTGCTTGTGCTGCTGCAGCTGTAATATGGGCTACAGGAACGCTGCTGTTTTGCCTTACTGTATTCATTCATCCCTTTGTGTATTCATCCCCATTATTTTGACCATGTTAGCCTTATGACTTTGTTATTTCAGCTTGTCACAACAATCATCACAATCAGAATCACTCATTGTTAATTAAATAAAATTTATTTTTGGCTGGAACATGTCTCCTGTTCTGAGTTAAATGAAACTGAGTGCATTTTAGAATTTTGAGGTGGTAACTGTACTAGTTTCTAATTGCCTTTTAATTAAAGGATATTCCCTAGGGGAAGGTGGCGATTGGTTTTAATTTTTTAACCCACCTTGCTTGGTAACTGGGCGCGCCACATACACATCACTAACTGAGAAATCCTGACAGAACAGCATGAATGAGTTAAAACTGACAATGAGATTTTTTCTGTTGGGAGTATTTGGATGCTGTGTCAGATTCGTGCTAAAATGCGCAAACTTTAACACCTTCTGAAGAGGACATTAAGAAAAAATTTGAACATGAAAAGCTTAAGTCTGTCAAGACCTCAAAGTTGGGTGCATGCTTGCAGTTTTGGGTTGTCCCAGACAAAGATGTCATATGTGAAAAAATCCTAATATCTTTGTTATTTTGCAACTACAGAAGTTAATAGATGGTATTGCAACAAAAGATAAATTCTGATGTTATCATGACTGCATCACATGGGATGGAACATGAAAAGAACAAATATAACTTGTGATTCAGAAGATGGTATCGGCACACAGTCTACATGTACAAAACCTGACATTGTAGGCAGGTTCACTTGGTCCATGTTCTACACCACACCTAGATGATCGCTAAAATCTCACATGTAGGTGCTTTTAAAATCCACAGCTTAAAATCAGATTGGCACATGTAAATAATTAGGGAGGACCTAAAGGCCCAATTTGATCAAAGTCAAGGTTGTTTTCTCAGTAGGATGGGTCCCTCTGAGACACATTCTTCTTAGGCAAGAAATGAATATTCCTAAATAAAATAAGCACACATCATGGCTGCGGTCTCAGTTACACTCTACATACAACAGCTGAAAGCTTTACATGGCTGCTAAAAAGCTAAAAGGTGTTAGCTGGCTTTCTAACACCTACTTATGATTGCCAATTGATACTTTGCTGTTCTACGAAGGAAGAAATTACAACGCTAACAACTTAACAGTGAAGACAAATGTGGTGAAAACAAACTCGGTTACATTTAAATGCATATTGTTCATCCATCTTCTGTCTGCAGTGTTTCGGACAGGCACAAAGGCTTGTGGGTGTTTTTCGAGGACGCAGGGGACGCCACAGAACGCCACAGAACAGAGGCGTGCTTGACATTTTACAGAATGAAGGACTGAGTCCTTTGAGGGATCCTGGACATTGGAACAGTCCTTCAGTGAGTTATGATGATGTTGCATCCTAGAGAGCCATTAAAACTACTTTGCTGACTTTGAGAAGCACCTGCAGACTCACTCTAGGGGTGAGGCTGGTCTAAGAAAAATAAATAAACTTTATTAACAAAAGAGAAGGTGCTGTCAGGGCAGAGAAAAAAGTTCAAAGCAAAAAGTGGATGGAACAAATATAACCTGTAAAACTAAAACAACCGCAACAAAGACAAGCATCTGACAAGAAGTAGATTAAACGTGGATACAAGGCGGGTGTGGAAATAATAGAATTGAAACCAGGTCTGTTGGGGAGCAGATACCAAAACTCAGGGAACAGATGAAGAAACAACATAGAAATACGAAATCATGGGAAACAGAACAACAAAACAAAAAGTTGAAAAAAAGTAACTGGGACTTTTCTCTGTCTTTTTCTTTTTTCATGGAACAAAACTGGCCCTTTCGGACCACCACTTTGTGTGTTTCCACGGCAGAGAACTCCAAAAACTGAGATTTTTTTTTTTGCATCCAGTAACAGTCTTGTGTTATTTAGGAAAAGTTAGGAAACTATTTTAAATCGACATTTAGCAAAACACAAAAAAACCCTGCAGTTTTATTTTCACACAGCAACTCTTTCCTTCCATTTGTCTCAACAAAGTTAATGCATCATTCTTTTGCTGAGATATGGTATTTTTCTTTAAAGTTTGTGGTTCAGGTGGCAAATTAGTTTTCCCATATGAAAAAGCACTTCGCACAATACATGACCTTCCTTTCTTTGCAGTATCTCAACCAGATAAACCGTTTAAAACCAAGATCATCTATTGATTCTATATCTTATCTTATCATAAATTTGAGACTGTGATGCACGTGGTGTGTGTGTATGGGGGGGGCAAGCAAAGCCTGTAAGCAGCCTCACATTAGCTCTCTGTCGTGGCTGGCTTGTCGTCATCATTAAAATCTACATAAACTACTGAGTTTTAACTAATGAATTAGCAGCTTTAAACAATAGACAGTGGAGTGGATGAACAAAAGTAAGTGTGAAGTTCTCAGCCAATCATTCATGTTCAACCATACCTCACATCACAGAACACTCTCAAAAGTACAGCCTCCTGAATATAGGTGTTTAATCTCCCCATCGCTTTGTTTAGTCCCTTGTGGAAACACAAAGGGTCAAAGACTGACACTGAAGCCCCTAAGGCTGACTTCAGTCATTGTCTATTGCTGTAAACTGCTGTCAGACACTTCCTGTAACTCTTGTGTGTTATAATAGAGGTGGCATGTTGAGCTGTCTTCCTGTAAAGGGTGTATAATTTAAAAAAGATATGAAATCCCCCTCCTGTGGTTATTTTCCTCTCAAGGCTATGAAGAAACAGCACAGATCACAGATCAGATAAATATAAGCAAAAACTAATGATAAGGTCAGGGTTAAAGTATGGGTTGAGTTCTGTTTAATTAAGCTGTTTGGAGAGATGTTAAAAAGTGATATCTGAAAAATTATTTGATATTCAGCTAGCCAAGCCAGGAGTCACACGTACTTACCTTGGACAAATTATCCAGGGGCAGTACTTATAAAAATTCTTTGAGATGCTCCAAGAAAAATCTTAGAATTGTGGGCACCCCCCCCCCAGAAAATTAAAGAGTAGATTGCAGGAAAGATAAGTTATTCATGAAGCATCAAACTGTAGGGAAGTAGGCAAGAGGACTATATAGAGATATATAGATCAATAGATATCACGTTTTGTTTTCTTTTTTAGCAAAAATGCAACCTAGGGCTTTGTAAAGCCATTAATGGGCAAGAAATGTAAAAAAATCTGAAAAAAATGTGAAAGATTGACCACGCTTATAAAAGCAATTGTCAATACTGACAATGGCAATAAGACGAAAGATGCCAGAGTAATCATTTTGTTAAGATATTGGGAAAATGCAACTTGGCAGCGGTGATGATTTTGCTCTGTCACAAGCTTCTTTACACCAAGCCACATTCACCCATTCACAAACACGTGCATACGGCACTTCTTAGTCTGTATAGCATCACAGGCTTTGCAGTGCTTTTTCTCTGCCACACACATTCATACACCAATGGATGCATTCGAGGCGATGTAGGGTTCAGTATCTTGCCCAAGGACACTTCTACATGTAGTCTGAGAAGCCAGTAATACCACCAACCTCCGATTGGCAGACATCTGCTCTGAGAGTTACTCTGAGATTGGTCCTTAATTAATATGAAGCCAAAAATCCAAGCTAGAAGTTTTTATGCCAAGTTAGAAGCTATATGAGAGGACTCTTAGAATTTTCCTTAGGGCTCCAGGTCTAATATATTAACATTTTCTTCATGTATTTATGGTCTCAATCGGTAGTCTCAAGTAATCCTATATACAGCAATAGCATTTTGTGAATTATGCTCCAATCTAGGGTACAAAAGACAAGATGGGTGAACAAGGTTTAAGGCCAGGGATTCCTTGTGACTGTTCAGCTGATACTGCATGGGTTTGCATACTGTTTGTATTCTGTCAGTTTCTGTCAGTCTCAGTTCACTAGAGCTGAATGTCTCAACAAAGTGCGCAGCGTTTTGAGGAAAGTCAGGGATTCTTGTGTTTCTCAACCTTAACAACTCTCACGCTGGAGGCTGTTTCCTTTCCACAAACCCATCACAAACAGCTGGATGCAACAGGTCCAAATGTACCTTGTGCTTGCTTATGGCCGAAGATGGGGAAACCGTGGCTGCAAGTGTCAAAAGACATGTTGCTGAAGACAGGAAGTGACAAGATGAAAGAGAAGCAAATGAGGCAGGCACATTGACAGTCACAGAGTGATATCTAGCTGTATCATTGTAGGGTTGAAGAAGATGGACAGTGATTACTAAAAGGGCCTTTTTAGTATTTCTAAGAAAACACCTATCCACTGGGTATTCTAGGATAAAGAAAAGTGAAACCATTTATTATTTAGCAGCAAACAGCTAAGAGGGTGTTTAAGTCTTTGAGGGGCTATTTGTTACACTAATGAATATTTTAAAGTTAAAGTGATTGACAGCCAGAGCTTTGGATCCTTATAGAAGACTGCAAATATAGAAATACTTGGCTGAGTGTGTGCTGGCCAGACTTCAAGTGGACGATGTGGTGCAAACTGACTGTCTGGAGGTGTTATCTAAATGGAAGAAAGAGAGTGTTGATTAGACTTAAGTCCAATTGTAAATTTGGCCTAGTTGTCATGCCCATTTCAAATGCCTTCGATGATACAACAGCCACGCTGGTGGTCAGAGAAGCTCATCTTTTAACTCATAGTTATGAGAACGAAAAACAGACCAATTTCAGCACTCAAATTCCCCCGCTGTTGTGAAGAGGTCAGTGCAGTCTTAGTTTATATTCTCACAGGTCTTGAGCTCATGATGACTAAATAAATGCCTGTTAAGATCAGGCCAGTTTTGTGTTGTATGGATATAGTCAGAGGTGTTGTGGTCCGGTATGCAGAGACATGCAAATTTTAAATGGTACTGATCAGATGATGGGTACATCATTCGGTCAAAATTTGCATTCGCAAAATCTCCATTTTTGAAAGTCATACCATCCCAGCAGCTTTTTCCACCTTTATGAGATACCAATTATTAGTGTTGGGTCATAGATTTAGAGTACCATTAAAAAAAAAGTATTCATCCACCCATCATTTTTTAAAATATTTCTCTTCCAGTGAGCCAGATTTTCTTGTAACCTTTTAAATTGCTCATGCACAAGTTATTTTTGTTTTCTGAAGGTTTTTTTAAAGGTTTTATTTAGACATTGGCTGATTTTTAACATACTTTTTTTGTCCAGTCTTTGAACCAGGCCTAAGTATAAAAAAGGCCCCTAATTCAAGGGATGAACTGTTATATCAACACAAACTACACTTTGTTTTAGGCCTGCCTCTTCTGATTTTATTCTCCACTTGTACATTTCCCTCAAATGTTTTTAAGATGCACTGCACATCATGCCAAAGAATGCCAAGGTATAAGCTAATAGCTTTGAAGGAAATCACCTTGTTGGGGTAAAAATAGAATGCTATGCCTGTCAGATTGTGTTATCGTTGGTATTTTTCATCATGGGAACAAATGGTGCGACAGGCTGAGAGTAACAATGTGCCTACAGATACAATTAAAAATGGGTTCTTTGCTGAGTTGTTAGTTATATGTATATGTTAGTTGTATGTAAACAAACAGTTTCTCCACTGGAGTTGGCCGGTTTCAGTGGCTCAAAGAACAAACAAACAAAAACATGATATTTTCTTGTATGCCAATGTACAAAGAAAAACTTTTAGTGACTTTCATAAAGCCTGACAAACTATTGCTTAAGACCACTTTGAAATATTACAAGCAATATTACAAATATCTTGTAATATTGCAAGCAAAATATATAGAAATAAGCAATGGCTCAAGACTTTTGCACAGCATGATATTTGTGCCGAATTTGGATGATATTTTTATTTCTCTCTCTCTGTATATATATA
This sequence comes from Leuresthes tenuis, assembly GCF_036924035.1. NCBI lineage: Eukaryota > Metazoa > Chordata > Actinopteri > Atheriniformes > Atherinopsidae > Leuresthes > Leuresthes tenuis. The sequence continues at coordinate 13,631,734 of NW_027325378.1, forward strand.
TACATTTCGGTTATAATTTTTTTTCCAGCTATGTGAATTTCTATGTTTCAAAATATACTTTTTCCAAGCACAGCCATACTTAAATAAATTAAGGCACTGATTAATTCATACAGGAAACAAAAGGCAAACAACATCCATCCATCCATTTTCTATACCGACAGTCCGTTAATCGGGTAGCGGGTGGGCTGGAGCCTATCCCAGCAGTCATTGGGCGAAAGGCAGGGTACACCCTGGACAGGTCGCCAGTCCATCGCAGGGCCCACAGAGACAAAGGAGACAAACAACCATGCACGCTCACACTCACTCCTACGGACAATTTGGAGTCACCAATTAACCTGACATGCATGTTTTTTGGATGGTGGGAGGAAGCCAGAGTACCTGGAGAGAACCCACGCATACACGGGGAGAACATGCAAACTCCACACAGAAAGGCCCCAGGCAGGGATTGAACCTGGAACCCTCTTGCTGTGAGGTGACAGTGCTAACCACCACACCACCGTGCAGCCCCGGCAAACAACATATGAAGCAGTATGTAAAGAAGTCTTAACCCTTGGGGCAAACTATTCATTAGTGATAATATAAACTTGATTGTAGATAAGTGCCATGTGTCAGCACTGTGACAGATCTACAGCTGCGGATGAAATGGAGCCTGACATATTGCCATTTGAAAATTTGCCAAATTTTCCTGGTGGTGGTGTGATTCAGCATGACCAGATGTGATCTGACAGACTTTGTGGGCTGGAAGGATTTTTGTTGTCTCTGTGTGGCCTGCAGGGTAGTGACATCTTGCAGTCATTTCAATCATAAGGGTGAATCTGTCTGTACTGAGCTGAAAGCAAGCAAAGACAATCAAAGTACTGGTAGCTGACTAACCACCTTACTGACTTATTCACTCAGCATGGTTGTGGAGAAATGGTGCCTGAGTTATTTTAATGCTTCACTATCCATTATTCTTTATGCAAGCCAGCATTCAAACCTTGAACGCAAAAATAAATGAAAGCTTCTGTAGTTGTAATACATGGCAAAATATACCCTGTTGGTTCATATAAAATAATTAAGTAACATAAAGACAAGAGACATTTTACTTTGCACTTTAACATAGTTAATGCCATTGTGGAGGAGTAGCTTTATCACAGATCCCATAACACCACAGGGAGTGTTTCCATGTTTTAATCAGGTGCTAAGTGGCTGCAGCTCAACAGTGCATGACTGTACCTGGAAAGAGCCTTGGCTGTTGTCTAATGAGGAATCACATTTAGCTCTGCCTCCAAGTGTGAATATCAAACACCTCTCATCTCTCTCTTTTTCTTCTCATTACTCCTTCCTTCTTTATGCCTGAAGGTTTTCAGTTTTGATGATGCTACTGTGAGAAGACAGACAGGGATGAAGTCTGGTGAAGGACTTGGGTGTACTCTCTTGGATGAGTGTCTCTTGTGGGTGTGTGTGTGTGGGTGTGTGTGTGTGTGTGAGAGAGCAGCAGCACCAGCGGTATTAGCTGCAGTTAAACACATGCATTTATGGTTATTTTCACTGAAATGACTCTGACTGGAGTCAAACTTAAATCTTCATCGATGCTAAAGAAAAAGCGTGTCTGTTGTTTTTTGATGAAGCAGCAATGTCAGCAGCGTATAATTCCTGCATTATTCAAACAAGGGAGAATGCAAGAGTGCCCTTCATAACTGACCAAGATCCATATAGAGAATGTGATGCTATATCACGTTGGAGCAGCTTCCATACAACATTGGAGGAAAATGCATAACAACAGTTGGGAGGGTATTGTTCACACTGTGTCTATCAATGAGGAGTGGAGGTAAAATTTCCAAATTACCCTACAGTTCCTCATGAAATCGTGCACTTTAACAGCAAAGTATAAAGTACCTGAGATGATAATCTGTTTATGATCTGTCTTTTGACACAAGACTTAATGTTACAGATAAAGTGCTAACATGGTTATTAGGTGCTCATGTTATCCATTTGAACAGAGTATCAAAAGTTTTACACCAGCCCTAAAAAATAGGATTAATTGTGATCAGGCAAGATTGACGCTTTCTGATTGAGAAGGTTACTTCTTGGCATTTTCAGTCTTACTGGGCTATTTTCCTTACAATTTGTTAAATATTGTGATGAATGCACATGCCTTCTTTTATTTCCCAGTATATAAGCATTCCAATTTGCTTACACACATGAACTGCTGCTTCCAAGTATTTGAAAATGGGACAAGGATCCAGATCATTCTGCTATTCTTCTGTTGGAGACATGAAATTAAGCTGATGTTAAAAACTAGTATTCTTCCTTTACATGAATAATAATTAATCATGGATTGAAGACAAGGTCTAGTTACAAGGTTCTTGAACAGGAAACATTTAATATGTAGGCATTAGGGACCACACCAGGCTGAGTGTAGTTTATGATGATTATTGTGATAGAACTGAAGTTGAAATGTATACAAAAATATCCAGTGCTCTTATAACTGCTGCAGGTTCTCAAATGAATTAATTCAAAATACACAAAATAGAGAAATGGAAAAAATAGAATCATACATAACAAAATATTTTGGGCACATCTTGTATGATAGCTTGGCACTTTTCCACAGTGACATCTCTATTTCTGTTCTCTATATGTATAGCAACAGATAATTGTGCAGATTCCACATAACCTTTGCTAAACAGCAGTCTGTTCAGTAATGATGATGTCGACACAATAACCTCTGCTGATATGCAGGCCAGATGGCCAGTCAAGTTGCTTTTTCAGATCCCTGCTATACTCGGTGAGGAATGGTGGCAGCCCTTGTGTGTGTGTGTTCTTGGTTTTGTAACCACACTGGGATCTTTTCTGGCATAATCCTTACCTTGTAAGATCCAAAATTTCTTATAAGAACCGAGGACTGGGCCTAATGAGGCAGAACATTATTTTCTGAGGACGTGGTTAGGGTTAAGAGCACGGTCTGAATTGAGATTTAGGCTAAAGTTAGGTAATGGTTAAGGTTAGGTAGAGGGCTGGCTGCACATGCTTCTGTGGGTTTGCGTGTATGGGCGAGTGTGAATGTCTGTATGATATTCTAACACATGTAACTGGTTCCATGGAAAGAAGAACAATACCAGATACCAAAATCTCATTACAGGTGTTTGTTTTATTCTACAATCTGTATTTCATATTTCTCATCATTATAAAATCCTATCAAACCAACAATGCCCCTCAAACTTCAAAGATTATGTATTTTTTTCCCATTTTTATCCAACATCCAACTTTTAGCAAATTAAAAAAAAAAACTGAAGCAATACTGTATTTACTGGGGCCAATTTTTTATTATAAACTGAGACACAGTGCACCGCAGAAGAAATTTATCCTCTTATTCATTTGAATTGAGATGCAGCACCAATTCGCAAATCTTCAGGATAAGACAGGGGTGTGCATTGGCCACTTAAGTGTGAGGAAGGCACACAATGATTGTAACATAATTTCTGTACTAAACAGTATCATCAAAGAAAAGCTGATTGTCACTATGATTACTTTGCCAGGACTGCATAATCTTGTCTTTTAGAATTAAAAGCAGCTTTTGTTGATCTTAGTATCATCAAACTCATGAATCAATCCCTCAACACGGACTTCTTTGTCTTTGTTAATAGCTACGTTTCTTTGTAACTGTCAAGCGAATATAAAGTGAGGCTTTGAAATGCTGTTAAAAAGATAGTGTGCTTTTGTTCAAAACTTTCCTCCTCTTAAATACAATCCCATGGGTAATGTGCTAATGAGGGCCAAAGCAAGTTTTAACTTTGTTTCAAAAAAACAAAGACAGAAAAAAGTGACTGTGGTCGTGTGAGTAACTGCACGTGAGCAGTAAAAAGGGTGTCCGTGGAACTCACGGTTGCATTGTGAAAATGTGTTCGGATGGTATCTTTTTTTACAGGATGGTTCATGCTCATATATATGACCTGTATGATTGTTTTGATTGGAGGACTTGTTTCATCCCCTGGGTGTAGGGAGAATAGCTGAGCACAAAAGTGTCATCACAGGGATTTAGTGTATGATTCATTGTGTGTAGCTCTAATAAACAAGAGTTGTAGAAGTAAGACTTTGAAGAAGAAACTGGGAAAACCAATCACCTTCACAATATATAAGATAGAAATAAAGAAAATAGTTTTCAGGCTGAATAGCCAGTAACACACATCTGGTTCTGTAGTAAATGTTTAAAATACAACAACAATATACAATACAACAATATATGTGGAATGAATAAACTACTTTGGCCATGTTCCTTATATTTAAAGTAACAAAGTAACATTGTGGTTCTCGATGCATTTTTTAGATTTACTGGGCTACAATGGAAGAATGGCATAAAATAATTCACTTGAACAGGCTCTGGCCACGTGACTTGATACAGGAATCGTTGGTTTTTCTTCTTTTGGTGTGACTTGAGAACAGTCAGAAACATTCCTTTACACTAGCAGCTGAATGCATCAAAAAGAGAGAGAAACACTCGGGGGGGGGGGGGGGGGGGGGATCCTTTGTTTCTGTGGTATTCTGGGGTAACTTGTGCCATGTGAGCAGGTGAGGAGCACTCATCAGGTTGTTAACTTGTCAGAGTAATCCAGTTCCACCTTTCAAAGAGAGCCACTGGCATTTCCCCCGCAATTTGTTTTAAGAGTGAGTTTACATTTTAATAAGGCCCACAGGAATGGCCCCAAACAAGAATCAATCATCATTCTGGAGCAAAAGAGGCTGGGCCCGCAAAGAACAAGATGATTGGTTACGATCAGTCGGGTTAGAACTAACTTACTTGGCTTCTCCTGTGATCTTATCCTTCTTTTTTTTTTCTTTTCACAGACGCACATACATACACAAATACACGCACACAGAGCCAGCGTGTGGCAGAATTGTGCCAGTCCATATCAGTCAGAAAAGAGGTGGTTTTCATCTAACCAGGAATCAAAGCCTGGGTTTGTCTTACCACATGATTGTTAGAGGCACATGAAGGAAGCTGCTTCACTTTAATAAAATATGGCCTTCTTGTGAATAGAATGAATGCAAATGTATTTAAAGCACAGAATCACATGCTGCCTGGAGACATCAGAGCCTGCAGGGCCATACTTCTCTGTGTTCCATTTCTCATTAGTGTCTAATACCTTGCTCCCTTGATATGGCCCCGAAACCTCCTGATGGAACATTCATAATTGATTCTGATTTGAGACCCTCATTACCAGCATGTGACTCTGTATTGGTGTGAGCTCATTCAGCTCCAGGGGGCAGATCCTTTAGAGTAAAAGTTTTAGCTTCACCCTCATCTATGTGTATGTATGTGTGTGTTTCACACCTTGAATGTACAAACAAGGAAGGATCGTCTGTGAAAGAGAAGAAGGGTTGGTTTTCTTTGGAGTGTGAATCTTTGCTTCTTTTCTGTCCTCGGCTCGTTCTCATTTCCTTTGTTGCACACGTACACAATGCAATCGCACACACGCACACACAGATACCTGTCTTTGACTCTGCTGCTTTTGTGCGCATCTTTTTTTTCCTTCTTTTTTTTTTCTGCATCTCACACAAAACAGTAGCAGCAGGATGGTCTGTTTTGCAGATGGAGGCAAAACGGTAATGATATGAAAACTGCCAGGGTGACACTTACAGGGCGCAGGATTTGCACTCCTGTAGAAGGAAAAAAAATTGAACAAGTTGTATAGTACACATTGTTTTCCTGTTTAAATTTCTGACTCTTCAGGAGCGGTCCCTCTTGAAAAATAAAAAAAAATCTTCATCCTTTAATGGGTGAAGGGGCCAGGGTCTGTTCTCTTGACACTGAAAACACTACACCTATGTGATGAGATAACAAGCTGAGTGGCCCTGACCTTGTCTAATGGCACCTCTGTCATATTTACCAAATGGCATTTGGAGCAATCTCTACCACTGAGTTGAGATGGATAGATTGACAACAAAGCAATCAGACCCACAAGGATGTGTGTAGTTGGCTTATCCCAACTACAACCTGTTCGTGGTTCAGGCAGAACAAGATGGATTTCAACACTGACACGACCAGCTCCCCATCTCCCTCATCAGGACAAGGGCACCATCAGTGCTTTGTTCTCCAGCCTATTTTAATCACAAGTGATCAAATTAGAGAGTGAATGTTCAAACAACAGGGAGCTTCCTCTCCATTTCCTCCCTTGATTTAGTTAAATACTCAAATGTCTAAATCTGAATGAACCCTTTAAGGGAAACATGTTAATCTCCTTCACTGATATTTTCCCCTCCTCGCATGCGGCTGGTGAATGGCTGCTGCAGGCCATCAAAATTCTGCAGGAATCATTCTCGATGGTGCCTCGTGGGCCGCCCTCCTTGGAGGATGACCTGAAAATGGCTCCTGGTCTAGTCAGTCATGGTAATACAGTGCAAGACACTAAAGGGATAAATACCTGGCTGACAAATAAATGTGTAGTAAAAGAGGCATTAATCGCCAGCTTTGTGAGACGGGTGTCCTTATGACAAAGGAGGGAGATATTTGTCAGTCTGTTCCACAGATGGCCCCACAGAGCCCTTGATGAATCACCTCCACCTTGCTTTAACTGGCCGCAGAGGCAGTGGCGCCACAGCCGCTCAATTTACAGCCGTCTGGCATCCAATCTACTAAAGGGGTGGCAGGAAAAAAGCAAAACACACTTTGTTCCCCAGAACACCTCTGTCTTCCTGCTCTTCCAAAATGCTTTTTGTCATCGTGATACAACAGATATGAAAAAGCCTGCAAAGGCTAGAGGTTTTTCTAATCATAGACTCCTTTTTGACTGAATAGATTTGGTGAGTACAGTAAGCTTTTCTGTATAAAACTGGAGAGAAGATTAAATTAGTATGTTACTCCAAACAAAACCAGGCTTTAAATGTTAGTCTGACTGAAATCATACAGCAAGCTTCTAAAACCTAACCAAAACTAATACATCTAGATACTGCAATTAGCAATCAAAACACTCCTGCATGTATATCCCCAGCTAGACTCAAATGGGGCTAGGTGCTCTATACATGTTTAAAAGTGCCGTCTTTTGGCACATTTTTGTAAAAACAATATATCAGAGGTGTATATCAATACAGTGGAATTCCCAATAAAGCTGCTCTGATTCACATATTTTCATGTCTTTTGTCAGATGGCTTAACGGCTCATAAATAATATCATAAATTATGACTATGTCGCAACTTACAGTCACCGAAAACATTTCTAGACTGTACTAATAAAATCCTGATTTTTAAACTGCAGCATCACCTGACAAAATCACCATTCAAGTGACTTTAAGAAATCTGCACAGTGAATTCGGCTTTATTTACATGTAGATGTCTCACAGAGAAAGCTATTAGTATCAGAATGTCTTTTATTTCTCACATAGTCCTCACTGTTGGATGCTTGGTGCTTGGGTCAATAACTGGATTCCCCTCCCATTCACATATACCGGGGAAAAGAAGGTGGTTAGGTTAAATGGCCAAATCAAGCTGTAACTGTAGCTTGCCTTAACTGCGCATATAACCATGTTGTATTTTGTTACAACAGTAGAAACTGATAGACAAAAATTTGATGTAGGTTATGATAAACCCAAATGAAGCCTAATGAACCTCGGAAAGTCTACTCTACAATTCATATACACATTGTTTGGTCTTATTAACTGATTAAGCCTCGCTGTATGGGGCTGCCCATTAGTGTGCTAGCGTAAGTACTGCAAATTTTTCCAGCAAGTGTTTAACATTGTTTAGAAACCTCAATGTACATGTCTCAGGTAATTCTCAATTCAAGCAGTCCCATATATCTCCTACCCTGCCTGTCCTCTGAGTCATTTCCTACAACATGGCTTGTGACTGCACCTGATGGTTTTTGCTGTCCAGGACATTTTGTGATAGACCCAGGAAGTGTGTCCCACTCATTCTCACCAAGCAGAGTGACCCTGACTTCTCTAATTGGTCATGTGGTTCACAGAGGCTGTGATTAATCACAAGCCAATTAGCCACTGGCACCTGTGCCAACGCTGGCTGGGAGTGTGAGCAACTCAAGTGAGTCAGTGGCACACTGCTCACTAGATCTCAAAAACTGTTTTAATGACTTTCCTACTTTGTGTTTTATTTTTATTTCTCCAGTGCTCAGCGTATACCGCAAAGGACTCCCTGCGAGCGAAAACGATCAATTATGCATGCCATTAAAAATGTATATCTCTGCCTTTGTTTATTCGATTGCTGTACACTGATATCTCTTTTTCTCATCCCAACGATTCACAAAGAACGTTAGAGAAGACTCCTTTTTACTCTCCCTCCTGTTAAGCTTTGACAATTGCTGACAAATATGACCTGCAGATGACTTCCTGTGTGACATCACTGAAAATCTCCTCACTGCCTCTGCTAATCAATACTGTCCCCCTCCTCCTATCAAGCCTGCAGGGACACTTCCCTTGGTACCTCAAAGTAACTAAATCCTTTTACAGTGAAGCCTCTGGCCGTGTTACAGCTGACTGATGATCCTGCATTACACATTGAACTGACACAGAGAATAGACACTTGATGGAAATCCTCCAACCAGAGAGGAAGAGCAAAAGAAAGGAGTCTAAATGCTGGCTTGGGACAGATGCCTAGTCTACTCATGATTCAAAGACGTGTTGGGGCTGGAGTTCGGCAGGATTAGAGTGCATAATAGATTTCAGAGCAAGTGAGCACTGATGGAGCCCCAAATCAAAAACTGCCCGGGGCCTTTAAACTTTCCCCACAAAGGATTGCAGGAGAAATAATGGTAAGTTGTTTTTGCTAGTGGTAAGGCACTAATCGCCGCTTAGGGAAATCCCAGACTGGTGTCAGACTGCCCATCTTTGATTCAGTGGCAAAGCTGAAGTGAAACCTTAAAAGAGCTTTTCTTGACTGCTGCCACTTATTCAGATCTCCTGGAGGTCCCTCTTGAAGATGACTGCAAGGTAATGTCAAGTTGTGTCAAAACTAAAAGTAAACTATAAAAATTCAACTGTTACTTTTTAATGATGTAAATTAAAGGGATGCACTGTTGCTGCTCTTGTCTGTTTGAAGAGTTTTTGTTTATCTCAATGTTGACTATCTGTGGTGTGTTAATGTGATCTGAGCAGAAAGATTAGGCCCTGACCACTGACCCTAAACACTGCTAAGCCACATAGAGACAGATAGGGCTATTAAAGTACCATAATGGAGGGAGAAAAGTGACACCAATTAGATTAAATGTGTTAGATATTCACCAAGCCTTTTTCCTCTTCTAATTTCTCTTGGCAGAGAACCAGAGAGCAACTCAGACTGGATAACAAAAGATAATGATCTCATTACAGTACACACTCTTCTTCGTATGGAACCTGAGAGATAAGTGGGCATCATCCATGACTGATGCACAAATACACACACATGCTCAAACAGTACACTCAAGCTGAGGTTTATCTGACACAGCCTGTGTGATATCTAAGTGAATATTTATTTCAAGGCCAGTTAGACTTTCTGAGGAAAACCAGATAGTCTACAGCTTGTACTCCTTGAATTATTAAGCAACTTAAATTTTTTACCAACCCCCAAAAGTTCCCCCATGCATTAATTAAAGAAGTTATGCTGTGTAACATTCCCCTTGATTAAGGTAGACAAGATACGACCATGATATTGATCTCTGGAGAGCATTTACACCAGATATCTGCAGAACTCTGTTGTATTGTCTGTAAGCCTATACATGAATATATGCTTAAAGTAATGTTTTTTTTTCCACATAGTACAAGGCATTTAATAAGCAAAATCCACTATTAATGCCATGGCTATCCACATCCTCAGAAAGGAGAGGTCAGACACAGTTCTACTTAGACCATTTTTAAGAACAAATCTCTGCAATTTGTAGGATTTGGCTTTACAGTTAATGTGCATGCACTAAGAGGAGCCAATAAACCACAAATCTAGCAAGCTATAGAGATGAAGCTAGCACAAATTAGGTGGAGAAGACGATAGGATAAGGCTGAGCGAGCCAACTTAGGCATACTTGGTCAAAATATTGATTAATCTTAGCCAAGAACTTATGGGTAAGTTGTTTGCTTTGGAGCTAGTCAAACTAGCTCTCAGGACAATATTTCCAGTGCTGCAAGAGCCCAAAGCTTGCTAAATTAGCTCTTCTGAGCGCTCAGCCTAGAACTCTGATGAACTAGAAGGATCTGTGAGGTTGCAAGCTCGCCAGGTTAGGTAAGCCACCATTTTAGGGTCTCTGCCAAGCTAACTGGCTGTGAGCCACGAATTAGCTCTGCATGCTACCTGAACTAGGAGCTTGCTTGCAGCAGCTCTTGGCCAGAAAACCATGCTTTTGTAGCACTGGTGAAAGCCTGGGAAAGTGAACATATCATTACTCTCATACTTTAACCAGCAAACGACCTTGCATCTTTTTTTTTAGAATAGCTCTCTAGTTAAAACATTCACAGCTGAAATCTTCCAATATTAGAGGTGGTAAAGTGTAGGTGGGTGAAGAGATGTGAGCAAGGTTGAACGCCTTTCATCTGCATGAACAGAATGAGGAAAAAGATGAAGAGTCAGTGCCAAGCCAAGCTAAAGTTGAAGATCTTTGGATCTTCATCTTCTCAAGGACAAGCTGTAGGTGAGTGGCATCAGTAATCGGGAGCACCGCCAACTACCACGCCCACAGGGAAGTAGGGAACCACAAAGAGAGTAAAAAAAAAAGTGAGACAAATAACAAAAACATAGACCCTTACGCAAAGCCTGCTTTGAAACTGTTAGACAATCATAGAAGTTGGGAGTGGTTATGGTCCATGGGTTTTTGTGGTTTGATTTTCATTTTGCTCTTGTTTTGATGTTTCCTGTTTAATTTTAGTAATTTATTTTGGCTGTGAAATACATTACTCACCTGTTGTTAACCCCTATATATTCTCCTGGTTTTCCTTTGTTCATTTGCAACAGCATTCACTAGATTGCTGTCTTTAATCGGTTCTAACTGAATTGTGTTGCTTCTTTTGGTGTCTTCATTTCCCTGTGGTACTCAGTCGGTCTGTCTTTCATTCAGTCAGCTAATTTGTTTGTCCTTCTGTCGGTCAACCAGTCCTTCTTTCTTTTTCTTAGTTCTCTTGATTTAGCACAATATGTTTTTCATTTTACTTATCCTGCCTCAGCTGCACCCTGTTGTTTTGATTAAAAACCACCATTACCGTCACCACCAGTCTTCATCTCCTTCCTCTGGTAGTCTTGTGTTTGGGTCCTACATCTACTAGAATACTCTTCCTGACAGGAGTAGCAGTAGTGTGGGGACTACAAAACAGGAAGTTTACTGGGCAAATTGGTTTTCTGTGCCTCAGAACCATGGAAAATGCTATTTGGAGTAAATTGGTTTTGCAAAAGATAGACCCAAATGCAGGAAACCAACACAGATAAAACGCCAAAGTCAAAGTTTGATTAGTTGGGTGGAGTTAAGCTTTGTAAGCTAATCAGCAGGACAGACAAAAAGTAAAAACTCACTATATAGTCCTCACGATAGTTTCTCACAACAGCCTCTGATACATTTTGGTCACTACTTGAAGCAAGAGTGCTTTATAATGTTGCAAAATAAACGCCTGCAGGACAGGAACATGCTAAATTGCAAAAATGGAAGGAGACATTAGGTATTTTTGGTTACAACAAATATAATGGATGCACAAGTGACAAACATTTTGTAAAACGCTGCCTATTCCTATTTTTAGTTCTGGTGTGTTATTAAGTTAAAGTGCTTTCTTGTATGCTATTCATGTCAGGGTCAGTAAACGACAAATTACAGATAAGCAATTGTCATGTCGACGAATATGTTGCAAAGGTGTGTTGTCCATATTATGATAGACATATAATATATCTCAACCTATTGAGTAGAATTTTGGCCATTGAAGTTAAAACAAAAGGCAGAATTTATATGACATCTTTAATGTATCGTCTATAGATTTCTCCCTTGCCACCTGAGTCTCAATCCCATGCATCTGTAGCTGGTGACTTTTGCATATTTATAAACACATGCAAAATTATCATACAACTGTTAAACTATCAATATACGAAGATAATAATTATATACGCCAGAATTTAAAAATCAAAACAATCTCCTTTTACCAAAATGTATCAAAATCTACCATAAGAACATTTGACATGTGTGTTCCAACACATAAGATGTATGAAAAATGTTAAGTGGCTGAAATCCACTCCTTCCTATTTGTAATAATTGATTTAATCTGAGAAAATTCATTACAGGACCTATGATGGACTGGCGACCTGTCCAGAGTGTACTCTGCCTCTCCCCCACTGGCAGCTGGGATAGACTCCTGGGATAGACTCCTGCCCTGAACTGGATTAAGTGGGTATAGAAAATGGATGGATGGGTGTGGAAAATGAATGAAAGGCTGCAATATTGAAATTGTTTTGACCTGTTAGTAGTTTAAAACACAATGCAATTCAAAAAATAATTTTAGATCCCAATGTGGATGAGTGATTGGTTATATTGTAGCACATTTATATCTAATCCGTCTCGCTAATGACTGTTTGGCTGAATGTGCTGCTTCTCAGCAAAGCTTTGTTCTTCTCTTTCCAGTTTTAATCTGAAGCTAAGATAACTTGCTGCGGGTGGTTCACGCACTGCAAATATAGACATCTTCAACTATAGCATGCCAGAATATCAGAATAAATGATGTCCCTGTCATTTATCATGATATGACGTACATTCTATTCAAGCTACTGTAGCTCTTTAAAACATTTTTACTTCCTGGGTCAGACTCTTCAGCGTTATCTTCCCTCCAAACTTGGAAGAGTACAGACTTTGAAGCAGATGCCACAAGTTAAAAGACAGACGTCATTAGTCACATTTGGTCTGATGAGTTACTGGGGTACTGTGGTCCATCTGCTCTCATAAGACACTGGCTTTCTGGTTGCCAGCCTCCCACCAGTCTGACTGTACTCCGCTGTGACTTTGTCGAGAGTACACTCATTAGGGTTGAGAGGAGTATATTAAAGTCAGTCAACGGCTATGATATTAACTCATATCTTTCCAACTAACTATGTTTGGACATTGTGATTATGGTTAATTGAGCACCAAGTTTATCCAAATAAGAAACACTCTACTCAAGACATTACAGATGAAAGTGATTAATTGGTTTTAACCGAACAAGACTTTGAAAATCTTTACTCTTAAAATTCTGTGTTCTTACAGAAAGCAGCTACACTATAGGTATGTTATGTGGCAACAAAAAGATATATTTAAAGAAATTCTCAGTCTGTGTGTCTTGCTGAACACAAATTCTCTCTCTCTCTAAATATATATGTATATGTGTGTGTGTATATATATTCTATCAAATTCTTAATACTTGAGTCAATAACTTGTGGTGGGGATACAACATAAATTTATAATGCTGACAAGGGTTGAATTTGTGTAAGTTGTTTGAACAACTCATAACTGGCTAAAGAACCGACGGCTTCCCAAACAGTCTGTTTAGTTTTCAGTCTAAGTTTCTGTTGAGTGACCTCAATTATGTGCATAAATAAAAGCAAAAGGTTCCCTTAAGAGGAGCTTTTCATCTTGTTCAAGACACCATGTTACCTCACACAAATGAGACAGTTAAATACTTTTTTTCATTTCAAGTTGCTCTTTCCTCATAGGAGAAGTTTGTGAACCTTAAAACCAAGTGCTTTCTGACTTGTACACCAACCTTTGTCATACCCATCCCTGGACCTGAAACTGCTCTGGAGCTCCCCAAGGATTAGAAACTGCACTTCAGAACTTCGGTTGTCTATGTGACTGACTGACTTTCCTTCCTGCATGACCTTGTTTTGCTTTACGGTAGCATATCATGCTCCAGCAGCTAGATAACAACGCATTATTCCCATGATAAATAAAATTTTAACAAGTAAAAAAAAAAAAGTAGACAGGCGCAGCTACTCGATCCAAGACAGACCAGCAAGACAAAAAACAAAACTTATTATCAGATTGGATTTTACCGCTTGAGCGAGCTCAGGGGAAAAAAACCAGACAGACAGACAGATGCAGAATTAGCGTCATTGTTACTACCTGTAAGTGACAACTGATTAGCTTTCTTGTTCTGACATGTTTGCTTTGTTTGGCTCAGTTGGTAAATATGCTGACATGCAGGTTTGATTTCATGAAAATAACATGATTATGATCATTTCTCCATCTGCTCTGTGTAAGCTATGTGTCCCCATAACAACACTAATGAAACATGTTTATATACTGAAGACATTTAGATTATGCCTCAGGTTGCACCTCAGTTCTGTTTCAGACTAACATAGAAATAAGCTCCTCTCAAGAAAGAATGTTCAGTCAGTTGGAACGAATTTCACACCAAAATCGTGGAACTTTGCAGCCGTTCAAAATATTCCTTGCTATCTTGTAATATATGTCACTGTGTAATGTACAATTCGATGTGTGGAACTAATATATGAGTAACATAACGCATATGTAAATCCAAAAAGACAAACTATATTAAAGGCAGACATGAACATTTTATCCTGTAACATGAGCCTACATTGTCAGAAATTTAATCTGAATGATACACATTAATCTTACAAATGCAAATATCCAAGCATCTGGCTATTCAACTTTAAAATGTTATAACGTGTAATGTTAAATAGCTTCCCAGTATTGATCCTATAGTAAAAATACGGAGAATATGTTACTTTGCCACTTAGTAATGACTGGTTCTTAAGGATGAATATCTAGATGCGTATTTAATCCTACAATTTTACTTCCAAATTAAGCATTCATGAATCATGAATTATTCTGCTCCAGGAAGTAGCAGGCCTGGCAGTTAGGAATTGTAGATCTATTCAATCAAACTATTCCTACAAAAATGAAAACACAATGCCTGACTTTGACTGGTAGGTAGCAAAGTCCACATCTAAGTTCTCATATCTTTCATTGCCTCAACTCTTTTTTTTTTCTTCTGCCTCCAATCACACGGAGTGGTCCTATCATTACTAAGTCACAGGTTCATTCTTTTTTGCCTCAGAGTTCCTCCCTCTCGCTACCTTTTATTCTTTTTCTTGTACTTTCTTTTCTCTCTCTTTCATTCTGCCTTCAGATTGGCAGTGAGAAAGGGACTAAGTGCAAAACGGTCGTTGGTTTCACTGCTCTGACATCATGCTAATCACGGCAGAGGAAAAATGATGGTGGTGGTGGTGGTGGGGGTATGATTTTGACCTAATCTAGCGACTTGCAGTGGCAGCTTCTGGTGAGTTATTGTGCCTCAAGGGGCAAATTTTGCTTCCAGTTTCCTCTATCCCCTTCATCTTCATCACAGTCCACAGTGAATTTGTAAATGTGTGCTGGTGCTACGTGTGTGAGCATGTGGGGCTGGCCCCGTGTGATCGTATTGACTCCAAAATCTGTGTATCAGTCATATCTTTTTACCTGTTTGCATATGTTTTTTTTTCTTTTGTGTGAGTGTGTGTCCACTTTTTTCACGGTAGTGGACATGATTATGTTCTCTGATTTTTGCCCACACAGATAACTGAACACATTCCCTGCGAGACTTTGGTGACATTAGTGCTTGTACTGAAGGTCAGCGGCACACTGTGGCCTCTGTGACATAAAAGGACATTCTCACATGAGATTTGATAAAAGGTGACACCTCAAAGCCTCAAGAGTGAGCATGAAATAACAAAAAAATATCACAATGTCACAAATATCTAAATCCGCAGTCCAAATTTTAAAGCTATCAAATGCTAAACCCCAGGTAATCAGAGCGTTTTAATTTCCTGGCCACAGTGAATGGGATAAATACAGTTGCCACAGAGAAATAAAAGTCTGGCTCTTCCAGACAGCAACAACAACAACAAAAAAATACTGTATTTCCCTAAAGTTTTGTAGGTTAACTCCACATACAGTCAGAGCGAAGCAGAAGGAACATCTGTGTGTGATAGTCGATCTCTGGGTTTTTTTTCTTAGCAAGGCCAGATGGTATCAACCTCCTCTCTCATTTGTGTGTAAACAACTGCTTGGTTATGCTAACTGAAACTCAACCCTTCTGGGCAAGTGTGCTAAGATTCTTGTAATCAGTCTTCCTTTCTGCAGTTGAAGCTCGTGAAGCAAAGAGCATGGAGACTGAAATGGAGAAAAGGTGGAGTGCAGCCTGAGTGAATCTGAATCAGCTGGCTTCTGCACTATCATCTCTTTGTTTTTGTTGTGTTCTTTTTCTTCACTGCGGGGTGTTTACAAGAGCTTACAATCCCAGGGAAATAGCTCTCCCCATCACAAGTCAGAGAGTAGATCCAGTCAGAATCATTCTCAGCATCCTGTTGTCCCTTTTCTTTTTTGTCTACAGCGTCTTTATCTCCAGACACCAGCCTTCAAAATGGAAAAAAAACGGGCCTTAGCCTGCAAGTTGAAACCAAATACCTCAGGAAAGTAAAATAGAGTGAAAGCATATTACTGTGAAGTGTCCCATGGATACATAAAAATAGGGAAGGGAAAAAAAAATCCTCCATCTCATTTCCCTGTTGAGGACTTTCATGAATTTTCTGAATGATGCTGAAAACAGATTCAGTGCCTTCAATCCTGCCACTGTGAATGGGTTCTGAAGATGACCATAACAAGAGGGGCGGGATCTGAAAGCAATCAAATCCTCTGGAGTGCATTGATAAGGAGCTGACTGTGTGTGTGTGTGTACATACTGAGGGTTTGGCTGGTGAATAGTCTCAGGATGTATGTGTATTTGAAATTGTATAAATTGAGTGAGGTTGGGGATCCTGGGAGGGACAGATCAAAATTACAATTACATTAATACCCCTTCTTATTTCCCTAATTCCTTTCCACACTCACTTTGTTTCGTATAGACTTTTGAGTCAGTCCATCATTTTGACCAAAAGCTTTAAGATGGACAGTACTTAGAATAACAAAGTATAGTACAGAGTTAATTGCTAACAGCACTGAAAAGTAAAAAAAGGTTATTACCAGATTACTGGGTGTCTTGTTAAAAATCAAACCGGTAAGTAAAAATTGTAGTTACTTAATCAAAGTATGGTAACTTATTACATTCACTTGCATAATGATTACTTTTAAATTCATGTTTAATTCATTTTTATGCTATGCTGACGGCATTTTCACTGCTGGTTAAAATCTGTTTAATGTTCGAGTACTTTTCTGCATTCTCAAGGAAAATATTGCTGAATTTCTACCTCAGAAGCATTCTTCTCCTATTTGGAGTGATCAGTCTGCGATGATTTGTCACCATAACGGATATGAAACTTAATGCATTTACTTATGTATAATGCCTCATGATGTTTTCCACACCTTAACCAAGTACTTTTAATAGGTAATGAATTACATTTTCCCGTCTCTGTCTTTGAATATTATTAGTAAATGCTACCTCAAGCTTTGAAAAGTGGCTCAAAGGGCTCTTGACAGAGTGTCAGTATGTTATGAGCTGAATAAGAAGGTGCTGTTATTGCTAAACACATTGGCCTTTCTAACTCAACTTGTGTCATCAACACATCGCCACTTCTCAGACTAATGCCATCAGCTTCTCAATTTTGCTAATGTGCCATCGGCGGCATATGTGCAGGGGTGACAACACTGAGCAGAAATACAGCTTTAGTCTCCTTTTCCTTCTTTGTCTCTTTTGTTCTTCAACTCCCTTGCACAGCCTCTCCCTGTGGAAGTTGCAGTGTTGTGTGATAACACGGAACACACTTGCCATTGGCCAATCGCAAATGAGCAAAAGCTCACACAAAAACTTAATTGCCTTTGCCATCTGCATTGATTTGATTAAGACTATACAGTATTATCCCGCAGGAAAAATGTGATTTCATTCAGAATCATATATTCGAAAAATAAAATAGTCTCTCCTCAGTGTTTCTTCTCCATAAATGATGAAGAAATAACTTAAATATCAAAAAAGAAAAATTAAATCCTTCGTGCCATAAAATTTGGACGTTTAGTATGCATATTCCAAATGATGACACTCAGCTAAGTCAAATCAGACAAGACCAACACTGTAACTCTAGTACAATCAAAATGCAATTAATCATCGCATAGTGTTTGTATCCAAGTGACATTTTCCTTCTGTGTTGTCAGAAGAATAGATTTGGATGTCTCTCATAATCCTTGGGGATCATTTTTCAACTTTATTTTCATTTCTTTTGTCTGATGAGACATGATTGAGCACTTGTTTTTCTTTATGTCCCCTTTCGTACATTTATCCACAATCTCGGAGAATAAATTGTGGTAACTGAAAGCATTGCTAATATTTTGATCAGGGTCGCTCAGGACTAAAACTGAACTTAAGCTTAAATCTTTCTACAAATATTTGTGCTTAAGGCCTTGTACTGTCACTTCACTTCCACCGTTTTTTGTACTTTGAGGAATTTCTAAATTACTTTCTGCAAGCATTTCGAGTGGTGTCTTGAATGAAGTAGGGCATCTGTAACAGACAATATGGGCCTTGCCTTGTCATTTACTGTGAAATTTCTCGCAAATTCACTCTTACGACTTGGATTTGTGTTTGCCAGTGTAAAATAAACCGATAAAGCCCATCTTAAAAATAGTTTGTCTTTACTGTAATAGATCGGCTGACTACGTATTCCTGCTTTTCAATAGTCATTAATAAGACTGCGATTGTAAAATTTCCCCCACAAATCATTCACACCCATTAGATGTGTCAAGTATAATTAATGGTTTTTAATAAAGAAAAAGAGATTTTTCATAAAGCGGCAGGAGCAGGAAAAGGAACAGTGCAGCACTGTATTAAAACATATTGCAATGCTGAGAAAGAGGAAAACAGTCATTCATCATGCCATGCTAATGCCAGTGGTTCAGTATCCACCAATCAGCGACTACCTCTGTCTGCCGTTGTGTACTTGCATGCATGTGCATGTATGCACGAACAGACATATGCATTGGTGTGTGGTTATATACTGTATGATGTAGGTCCTCATTACCACGTAATTGACCTGGTGATAAAATAATTATGGTTAGGGTAAATCACACTGTCTGTACACACCAAGAAACACTGCAGAAACACTCAAACTCAAGACCTGCATGGGGTGCTTGTTTTAAAAGAAGAAAAATGTGTGAAAAGACACTGCATACAGGCTGTCACTTTGATGTTCTTACCTTTAGCCAGGCGAGATTCTGGCATTTGTGGGAAATGTGTTAATTAAAAGATCCTATCTTTAAATCTTTATTTTCCGTTTCATTTAGATAGTCCTAGTACCTTCTGGCAACCAAAGAAAAGTAGACTGACTCTACATAGATAGAGAGTTCCCGGGCTTAATCAATACACCTTAATCAAAGCTAAAATATGAAACATTTGGCCTTACAAAGGAAAGTGCACTTAAGGGGAGGTGAACACTAAGGAATTCATTAGTGTGGAATTTCTTCCACATTAAACTTGAGGAAAGTTTACTTTTGGAACATATGAATGTTCATTAAATCCCTTGTATTCATTTCTTGGTATTTGGTAGATGTGCTCGCACACATAGAACAGTGACATTGCTTCGAAGAAATTTGGTTTCATGTATTTGCTTGACCCTGTCTGACAAGTTGCACATGCATTGCTATCAAAAATATCAGTCAATGTTCTTGTATGACTTTTTATTTCTACAAATATGTCTACCTTAGCAGTCCTAGAGCATATAACAGGAGCAACAGCGTTACATGGTTCTTTTTTTAATGGTTATGTTTGGGGAATCAAAGTGGAAAAAGTCTCCATTATTTGATGCATTACATGTTAATTTACATCTGAACAAATCCATTAAGTTTGTCTTGACCAAAGTGCTTTTTGTTACAAAAAAACCACAATATATAGTTCTTACATTAGAAGCGGATCCTGGCCTCTGGCGCTTGACAGATTTGTGTTCCACCATCAACTCCAACCACTCCATCCTGATTCAAATGCTTTTCATCAACTTGCGACCTTGCAGTTAAATATCATATGAAAATGTGTCATCACTGTGCATTTTTTCCAGAGATACATAGACACATAGTCCTAACGAATGACACCTCACCCTGAACTTATACCCTGACCCTAACCTTTGTGTGTCAAACAACGACCCGTAAAAATTGCCAGAGGTGGTGTGCTATGTATATAGAAAGCGTGAAATGATATTAAAATGTGACATTTCATTGAGTAATGAAAATGTTGCCCCTGAACACACTCCAGCCAGCTGTCCCATTGCACACGAATACAACAGGGTTTGAATCAATTTATTCATGCAGAAGATGTTGTTCTCAAAGTAATTTTCCTTTTTTTTGTGTGTGTGATGCAGTTTCTTTTTGTAGCCGTTTAAAAATTATCGTCAATACTGCGAGTGAATGCATATTTAGAATTCTTGTCAGCGGGTCCGACTATGCTGGAAATACGGCACAGTAGAACTGTTTTTTTGTTGTTTTTTTCCTGACTGCAATCAAGAAGAAGAAACTGCTTTATAATTCTTTAATAAAGAGTAATATAGCCAATGATATTTCAAGAAAGCCAAGAACAAAGCTACCATCCAGACGGTGACTGCTGCACTGCAAGTCAGTGACAAGGAGCACAGACGCTGCTGCTAGTGATAAATCCAGCTTCTGTCATAAAGTTTGATCCAACCGCACAACTAAAAACACCAACACGTCAACCTCTGGCCAATCAACAGTAGACTTCTAGTTACTTCATCATGTTAAGTATTGTAATATTTCCAGAAGCAGCACCTCTTGACTGTAGTAACTGTAGCTTTTGGCTGATACCTTGTAACCAACAATGCTGTGAGGAGGGACAAAGAGAGAGCATTAAAACTTGGCATCAACTGAAAATGTATTTCACCTTCTGAGGCACAGATCAACATCATTAACATAACATTAATTCCCTAACTTGGGCCCATCTGGACATCTGGCCGATTCGGAGTGATTCCACCTCTAACACCCTCTTCTTCAACTGCATCCGACTTCCTAAAACAGCTCACAATCAAAAACCACCTTCTTAAAGGGGAAGGCTCCAGTAGTATGGCAATATATATTTTTTCATTTCACTGTTGTTTGACAGCACAAAAAATTTAGTTTCTAAGAAAGCAGGTTGGGAAAAGTTCATTGTAGCTGCTACTGATCCTTCAGATGGCCTCATATTTTCTGGCTGTTTTATCAGCCTTGCAGACATGTCCTCAAGGTGAAAATCAT
The DNA here is from genome assembly GCF_036924035.1 of Leuresthes tenuis. Classification (NCBI taxonomy): domain Eukaryota; kingdom Metazoa; phylum Chordata; class Actinopteri; order Atheriniformes; family Atherinopsidae; genus Leuresthes; species Leuresthes tenuis. Next base: position 13,652,849 of record NW_027325378.1, read on the forward strand.
TATGGATTTAACTCATGGTTAAAGCTGTACATACTGGCAAAACCGAAACTAGCCACGATGAAAACTTATTTAAAAAAAGTCACATTGAATCTGTTGCTGAAAGCAGATGCTTTGCACACGAGCAGCTCGTGTAGAGAAGCCACACATCTAGCATAAATTATAACTTTGGTGGAGCTCACAACCAACAATTTAGGTTGTGACTGAGTGACAGAGGAGCTAATTAAAGTCTGCTTTTTTTTCCCCCAGCTTGTAAATCTTGTTAAATGTTTACCTTTGCCCTTGCTTTCCAATCATCATTGCAGTTTGACTGTGTTTGACACACTGTCATCTTTTCAACAAACCCAAACAAAGTCAACTCTACGATAGCTATAGTTTGAAAATGTCTCTTTTGGCTAATGTTTGGGAAAGTAAAATTGCTGTTTTCACACTGTATTACCATGTGAATGTGACCTAACAAAAGACATTCTACACATTCTAAACTTAAAATACAATCAGATGGTGGTGCTTTTTTTGCCCAAAATGACGACAGAAATCTGTGAAATGATTTATTTTACATTTAGAGAATGAGTTTACTTATGTGGGAAGAATTGAAATCAAAGGCCTGCCAATGTTGATGTGGATGATGAAAGCATACAATAACCAAATAGGTGTAGCAGAGTGTAAATCAATCAAAAAGATCTGATTACTTGAGTAAATTTTACTGTAATCCTAAATCACGTTAGCTAAGGTTTTCACTGCTTCCCCCACTTATCTAGTCTATATAGTCATGAGTGCATTAGTATAAAATTCTAATGACATTCCGCACATGGCGACATGGCTTTCATGGGCTCTTTCAATACACTGAAGCAGATTGTAATTCAGACACAATGGGTGTTTGTTACCGGTCATTTTATCCTTCCCTATCCCTAAATAGGCCTCCCCTTGGTGCAGAACCCCTTCTGAAAGAGCAGACTCCATCTGCAGCAGGTGCAAGTCTAATGATGCTTTGATGCCATATGTCAAATCTCATCACTTGCTGAGTCAACTGACATTTCCGTTGATGGCTCCTAGCAACAGCATTACAAGTGGTCGACATTCACCACGCCTGTGAAGAAGGAATTGCTAAGTGCTGGAAGGAAAAAATAAGAAGACACAAATATTTATGATGAACCAATTCGCAGTTTGTATATGTGTATAAAAACTTTGATTTTGCTTCCATTACAGAGATGTTTTTCTGAGTAGAAATCATTCTGAGCATGACAAAAGGTTGTTTTGAACATATGGCGGTGTACAAATCTTTGTTGGTATGCTTTACTGTCTTTGTAGCAAAGATTATACCTTTGAATACTTGAATGTGTGTGTGTGCAGGCTGTTTGTGGACATCAATGTCTGTTGACTCATGGTATCAGCAGACAACTTCTGATTATTGCATCAACAGTCGTCACCTCTTTTAATGTCTCCCCTGAATTGTGTTTTTTTTTTTGTCAAATCATAGCTCCACAGCCCACACATGACTGGCTGGCTAACCAGTAATCATTCCACCTCTGTTTGATGGGTGGGTTGCTGTCTAGTCACAGGCAGCCCATCAGAGTGAAGTGGTATGGAGTGATTGCCTACATTGTGTCAGTGATGGAGATAGAAGGCATTGTTTGTCCTTGTGCTATGTGTGTATGAAAACAACAACAATGAATTCAATGAAAAAAAAACCCAACACAGCCAAGTCATGTGTTTCTGTGATACTGCTTGTGAACTGCTTTTACGTGTGTGGTTGCCAATAAATGTACAACTCTACCGTCAAGTGAGTGAAACCTGCAGAGCTGATCTGTGTCTCTGTCACCTTTGTTCCATACAGAAACAGTATATTTATCATTCAATCTAAATGGAAACCGAAACGCAGAATTTCCTTCCCTAATCGATGAATTAAGGTTCCTGAAGTTGCTGCTGTAACTTGAGCTTCACTGACAATTACAGTGCATCCAGGCTGAGTGTCTGTTTTCTTTATTCTGTGAAAAATTTCACTAAGATTTGTAAAATGCTGGCAGCAATTACTATTGAAGTTGACGATTACTATTGCTATTAATGTAATTCTCCACAGCAGAACTGTTACTTTATTGTGGTGGAGTTTGAGTACCTGAGTGGCTTGCCTGGAAAAACTCAGAAAAAAAGCCACAGGATGCCATCTCCCCATGGGCTCACAACCTGCAGGTAGCATCACTGAGGTTGGGTGCAGTGTGAGCTGGGTTGCAGCTGAAGGCAGGGCCTGGCTGGTCTGATCCCTGGTGTTACAAATTCGATCTCGGGACGTGAAACATCACCTCGCTGGTAGGGAGTGAGCCTGAGCTGGTGTTTGAGATGGTGCAGTACCAACTAGATATAGTTAGGCTCCCTGTCTAACTATATGTAGTTGGAGCCACTGTTAATGGAAATTAGGTCCCTGTATAATTAAAGAAACAGCTGTGTCGGCATTCTCTGCACAAATTCGACCTTGTTTATGACATGTGTTGAACTCCTCCTTGCCACCTCTCCTGTTTCTGGTATTCATGGACAGGATCTTGAGGGATGTTCACAGAGAGGAGGTTGTTTGATTTTGGAACCCCAGGGTTGCGTCACTGCGCTTTGTGGATGATGTGGTTCTGTCGGTTCTTCAAGCCATGACCTATCAGCTTGCAATTGAGAGGTTTGCAGCCGAGTGTGAAGCAGCCAAAAGGAAAGTCAGCCCCTCCAAGTCTGAGGCCACGGTGCTCAGGGAAAAGAATGGAGTGCTCCCTTTTGGGTTTGAGATGGGTCCTTGCCTCAAGTGGAGGAGTTTAAGTATATCATGATCTTATTGTTGTGTGATGGATTGGGGCTTCGTCAGCAGTGATGATGGCGCTGCGCCAGTCCGTAATAGTGAAAAGGGAGCTGAGCTGAAAGGCAAAGCTGTCGATTTACTGATCCATCTTCATTCCAACCCTTCCCAATGGTCATGAGATTTGGGTTTAAACCAAAACAATAAGACTGCGTATACAAGCTGCTGAAATGACTTACCTACGGTGAGTGGCTCTGCTCAGCCTCACACATACAGAGAGAGCTTGGAGTAGAGGTGCTACTCGTCTGCATTGAAAGGACTCAGCTGAGGTAGTTTGGGCATCTAGTAGGAATGCCTCCTGGTCTCCTCCCTTTGGAGTTTTCTGGGAACATCTTGGGAGGAGACCCTCGGGTAGAAACAGAATTCGCTGGAGTCATTATATATGCCCAAGAAAGAGCTGGAGAGTGTCGCTGGAGAGATTAACACCAACACCAAGTTTTGGTGTTAATATCTAAGAGATCATCCTACTCTATGTTAATATTACATATCTGTGGTAGAGGCCAGGGTGGCTGGTGAGCAGCGTGTGTGGAATACATTCAGACAGCCGTAGGTACTACCAAACTGTTTTAATTCCACAACTGTCTTGAATTGTGTTTGTTTCCTGCAAATTCAAGCAGAATAAAAAGCAGAAATTTGAAAACCATAGACGTTTAAAAGTCAGAACGTGTTAAACAAACAAGTCGCATCAGGGGAAATGTTGAATCTAGAGGCTGGGGTAAACTGGACAAAAAGTCAGTACATATTATGGTGCATGACTTTGATTTTGACTGTTCTCTCTCTAAACTGCCTCTCCCACGCACCATCCTTTATTGGATTACTGAGTTACTAAGATATGGCAGGAAGGTCTCCCATACTTTCGTGTTCAAACAGCATTGTGTTTTTTTGATTGTGCAGAGGCTGTTCAGACCTTCCTGGGTGTTACAATGGTTGTCTTTCTTTATCTGCTTCAAAACTGTAATTAGGACAGTCAAGGTGAGATACCACTCAACAAAAGCCAACAGATATGTGTGATATCAAAGAAGCAAGAGAGAAACAATATTTTCCTAACTCTTGCTGCTAAACTGGTTCCCTCAAACAAAATACAATGATCCATATGGCCCATAGCTGAGATGTATGCTAATACAGAGTTTGTGTCAATGTTGTTAAAGGTGCATTCTCTCCCCTGATGGCCTCTAATCAGCTCCAGTCAGCCAAGCTTACTCCACCTGGAGGACCGGCTACTGATTTTCTGTCAGAAGGAAAAGCACACCATAATTATGCTGCCATTTGAAATTCCATCTCTCTCTTTTAGCAGAAAAAATAAGAAGCATCTCATTGAAATGTATGTGGAATGCTTTAGGGACATATTCTTGGGCAAACCTAGTCTTTTTAATTAAACACACAGTGGCCTTGGCGGATTGCTTGTGACACAGGGAATGATCGGGGCACTTAGAGGGCTTCGGTTCAGGTAAATATGCCTTTAATGCCCCAGAGGGCAGCTGGAGGTGCATGACTTGGCATGTTTATGGAAGTCTGGAGTTTGGAAAGCATATTCAAAACACACAGTGTACAATAAAATTTTTTTAACCTTTTCCCCCTGAAGTTAAATTGCAAACAGAAAGAAATGATGAAAAAGTCGAGTTAAAAGCCCATGCTTTTTCTGTGTAGTCTTCCCCAGAGGTGCCCAAAAAATCTGCACACGCATCTATAAGATATCAAGCCGGTGGGCAAATGATGGCATGCATTCTAATGATATAGGCAGATTATAAAGAATGAAATAAGATCACGCTCCCTCTTGTACCACCATTGGCATCTTGCCAGAATTTCCAAATCCCACCCCAAGCCCAATTCCAACTAAGTTAGCTCCCACACATGACGCTGCTGTTTCCATCTGTCTCAGAGCCACTAGTCCACTGGGGGAACATTACATACACACTCATTAGGACGATCTTCTTAATATTTGCTTTAATTATTAAAAAAAAAAAGAAAAAAAAGGAAATGCATGAGAAAATACTCTCAGGCATTGAGAAAATACACTGAGATCAGTCATTTTAGAAAGACAAAGGTGACCTTGACATTTCACTTAGCGGAAAGGCCAGTAGATTATTCAGCCCTCTGAAGAGCAAGAAAGACCTACAGGAGGAGAGAGAAAAAAACAAAGCAAAACAAAAAAAAAAAGAAAAGAAAAGAAAATGGAATTATTCTGAGGGGGAAAACAGACATTTGTATTTCCACTGATAGACCAAAAATATTTTCAGCTGAATTTACAGGTTTTTTTCTCTCATTGGAGCTACAGTAAACAATTTACTTTATTTTTTAGTCCATGTCTACGTGACTGATGGACTGCAATTCTGGGACATATGTAGAGATATAGACATAAATACAGTATGTGTATATTTGCTGGAAGGGTTTTGCAGAGGGGAGGGGGGCGGACACTGTGGGCGCTGTGAGTCAGTCGTTACCCCCTGACTCTGCTCTCGCTTCACTGCCTCTCACCTCACACCTGCCCTGTGGTCCACCGCCTGCAGACAGCCACTGGCTAGCCTTACCCTCCTTCACCCTCTTTCACTCTCCTCAGCAGCCTCTCACAAAGAATACAACTGACTACAAAGCTCACGCTCTGGACACATCAGAGCCTCAGAAAACTTGTAACTAAATGTCACTTTACGGCACTAAATATCCTTGAACGATCTGCAGCATAGAACAGGCGTGGAATCAGAGGACTACTCTCTTTTGTACTTCACGTTAAACAGACTGGGTTTAAAGTGAGGAACGCCACGCTGCCATGTACAACTGATCTCTGCTCATCGTTCCTGTCTTGTTTAATAAACGCAGCAAGTGGTCCTCCTGTCCGCATTGTTTTGCCAGCAGTGCTCTGTCGCTCCTACTCGTCTCCTGAAATGTGCATCTGCATCACCTGTCACTCACAGGGAGGCATGCCATGTGCTGTTTGATTGACGTCTGGATCTGCTTGAGGAGAAGGGACCGTCTCTCACGCGGTTCAGTGCGCCAAAATATGTGCGAACAGAAACAAGGGCATTTAGGGATGATAAGAAACTGTGAAGACGAGGAAGAAAATAATGATAAAATTAAGGAATTTTGCTCGTGTGTCTGTGTAAGTGAGTGGGGGAGGAGGGTATATATTTGACAGCGCATGAGAGGTGTCTTATGTGCGCATTGTGCGTATTCCTGAGTGTATTCTTGTATGCAAAACTGTGTGCAAAGGCGAGACTGTGAGATCTTTTTCTGCTGTGCCTCGTCTCATGTTTTCCTGCCAGGACAAGCGCCCGAGTAAAAACAATGACAGGTACACAGGTGTGGTTTGACAGTGCTCATCCGCAGGCCTTGCAGGCTGCTTGAGACCACAGCATTTACACCCTCAGGTCGGACTGAGCACACCCACATGTCATCTCTCTACAAAGGGCTGGAATGTGTTGGGCTTTGATGTTCCTCAGTCCCTCAGTGTCCTCTGTGGTCACATTTACCTTGTTGTAGGGCAGTGCCTCTTAAACCTGAGCACAAATCAAAGCACCGTGTACCTCAGTGATGTCAGTGAGGGTCGGTGCAGCAATTTGAGAAAGAAAAAAAATCTAAATTTTGTAAGGTGGCTGCTGTCGGAGATCCTCTGCGACATGAAGAATGAAAGAGAGAACTGTGTCTCCTGTGATGTAAGCCATGGAGGAGCAGTTCCAGAAATAAAACATCAGAATTAACATGTCAGTATAGGAGCTTAAATCTGTTAATGAATTATATATTTTAAGAAAAAAAAGATCTGTTTTCGAGTGCAGGATCATTTCATAGTCACATTCTGCAGTGTAAGCCACAAAAAGCTTTGCAGATCAGCCGCTTATGTTTTTGCTTTATTTATTCAACAGTCGGCGCATTCTTCGACACAGTGAGGCTGTGTGTTTTCATAAAAGGATCCACAAACTGGCTGAATTCACCAAAAATGAAGGGTTCACCTTTGAAGGAAACGATGCGCTGTTTGAAAATGTGTCTCTGACAGTTGCAGAACGCTCTGCACCCCCCCCAAAGATTTTTGAAGGAGTGGAAACTTGACAGTTTTGTGACTGTCTCCATGGAAACGGTGAGAGGGTCTCATTAGGGTAGTGCCAGAAAAATCTGCTTTGGAGGAACAAAACCCCTGACGGAAAAATAAAAAAAGAAAAGAAAAAAGAAAAAGGCTGAGACCGGCATGATTTTTTAAAGAAGTTAAACGACACAAAAACAACAAAGGAGTGATGCACTTTGCATGGGAATGTGAAAAGAGTCAAACTTCAAAAAACCGAAGACAGTTGAGGAGTGCCATTATTAAACATATTTGCAGAGCTGCAGATTCAGAATGGCTCTTGACACAGAGTCTGAGTTAGCTGTTGCATCAGACAAAGCTAGTTTTCAAGGGCAATCTTATGCCTACTATCTTTCTGTCTTCTCCATCATCTGCAACATGTTTTCTTCAGGTCTCAGCTTCGCAATGAATTTCCCCACACTGAAATTTTGCACCTCATAATATTTCCCACCCACATACAGATACAACTAGCATGGGCTCCATTTCTACATGCACACAATAGATAATCTCTCCACTGCACTGCCTTTAGAAATTCCTAGTTCTCTCAGCTTACAGAATAAAGTCACACATTTTTCTTGAACATTTGAAAGACACTCAGTGACAGCGTGATGAAAGCTATTTGTTTCACACAATCATTCAATGCACAGCAGGCAGAAAAAAAGGTATAAAAGCATGGGAATAAATGGCTTTCGCTAATTAATTTCCTATGACACTTGCATTCAAAATGCAATCTTACACAAATCATGCCATATTTTTCTTTTATATTTATATCATCATCATCATCATCATATTACAATGGTTTATTCAGGAGTCCGTTAATAAATAATGAACGAATGTTCAACTTGCACCCAGAGTTCTTTTTTATCTCAGTGAAATGCCCCCCAGGATGTAACAAAATGTAGAATTATGGCAAAACTGAGCCAGAGGAGAATGTGTGGGGCACACAATGACTTAGAGTTTCAACACTTGTGAAATAATTAACATACCTTATTCATCACAATCAGGGACTACTTTTGACTCAGTGAGTTTTAGTGGGGTAGATGAACCCATATGAGTTCACATAAGACAAATATGTCTGTGACGGGTTTTAAAAGTGGTAAATGCAACCCCATTCAAAACAAAAAGGATACTCTAACATAAAACTTTGCTCAAGAGGGTCATGAACAAAAAAAACAACTTCTTGGAAACAGAATGTTGCATTGTTTCTCTTTGGAGGTCCTCAGCTTTCAATGCAAATGACCACTGTGTTTGCATTTTTATATAGCACAGCTTTTATTAACTTAATGGATGCTAGTAGTGGCATTTACAACCATTACTATGTTTGTGACATAAAAGGTGCTTATCAATAATAAGAAAGTATCTGTACTGTTGTTGCCTTTTTTTTTTTTTAAATATTCATATTGAACACACAAAGACTCTTTACAAGAGCTCATTAAGGACTCCTTTGCACACATCTTTCATCTTCATGCCTCTATGTAAAATAACATCATTAATGTTAAACTGAAAGTAAGTGAATGGGTGAAATGTTAGCATTTTTGCATCCGGCTCAGGAAGCTCACAACTGCTAAGTGTGTAGCCGGTGAAAGGGCCGCAGCATGCCTCCTGGAAAGCGGGGAATTAAGATGTATTATGCCAGGAAGAGAGGACTTTATTTATGGTTGCATCCGGAATAAGCAGAAGGAAATATGGTAGCAATACCTGGGGACAATGCTAAATAGTGTTTGGCCATTCCCAGGACGGGGACACTTCTGAAAAGCCAGGGGAAGAGCTGGATGTGGCTAATGAGAGCAGAGCTGGATCTAGCACACGGCGCTGAATGCAGAGGCAGCAAAACAAGTGACTAAAACAAATGAAAAGTTAATGGCTGCCATCGGCTTTCTCACATCATGGTGCACCTTTAAACTGTGTGTTTATGTGCAAGCTGGCAACATGCGTGTGTACGGCTGTGCCTCCTCACTCACGAGTGATATTAATTACAGTTAAGCAGTCAAGCATACATCTCATTATCGTACATCTGCATTTTTTTTTAATCATCTTTGTTGTATATGTGAACATGTGCATTTAAGGGTGTGTGGATTTATCACACGGGAGTATTCCTGGAAGAGAATGAGTGTTTGGCAGGTGTCCGATGATTTAACAGCGAAAAGAGAGTGAACGCAGACAGCCGAGTGAGGAAGGAAGGTTCGGGTGACGGGAAGGGTGCTACACAGTGACGGTAACAGCAGGGTAAGGCAATTGAGAGACAAGAAACAGAGAGTTCTTCACCAATTTGGAGACCCACTCTTGTCTCTTTTTTTTCTTGCCATACAACGTGGCCTTCAACCCAGTGTGTCGACCATGGAGGCCCGCCGTGTGCAGGGAAGAGGCAAGCTTGTTCTTTCTCACTCATCATCAGCCTCTCCTGAGAGCACATGACAGTGAGCATCGTGCAAAGCAGCCAGCTTTCCTCAGTCAAATTCCCCAAGATGCCTGGGCCCGCCAAAACAGCTCCCTACTTCTCCACACTATGCACGAGCCGCAGAGAGACAGACAAAATATTTACTAATCATCACAGCTGAATTGTAAGAGTGTGTGTCTGTTTGTGTATACCATGGGGCTTGACAGCAAATTAGTGCCCTGTCGTGACACATGTGGTTGTGTGGCTCGACAGGTCCCCAGTTTTTCCTTTTTTATTTTATCATCCTTGCCTGAATTATTCAGTGGCATCCATTAGCATAACAGCAGCCATTTTATATTTAGCTCCCCCTATGTCGACTGCATCAACATTTCACTCCAAATAGTCTGCTAACTTCCCTGACATGAGGAAAGAGGCAGTGGCTCAGAACCAAGCTCAATTAGTGACCAAGAAGAATTTCCAATTCTGATCTCACAAGTTAATGCCCTTTCAGTTCCTAAAGAGAAAAGACAAAAAAAAACAGGCCATAATCTTGATTATCATGGCAAACGGGTAGATTCTAATGACATTTGCCAAGAAGAAACTGCCACACATTTATGGATGTGCTTTAGCTATCATCCTGTCCCATTTGTCACTATTAGCAGTAATATGAAAGATCCCTCATCTCATCTTGGAGGTCTAATTCGTTAGCTTGCAATGGGAGCTGGACAGAGCAGACTGCAGCGACAATGATGAAGGCGCTCTATGCGCTTCGCCCTTACTGAGTGTCAAATTAAAACCTCTGCACCGCAGTTAAGGCTGATCTGAATCACTCCGGACTGATATTTTAAAAGTAGATTTAATTGAATAGCATTTCATTTCTGAGCATGATATATGCAAGAATATGTCTCACGAGGCCAGAAGACACTCAATTATAACTGTGGAAATGTGTGAATGCTACTGTCTGTGTGTGACTGTAAGTCCGCAATATGTCCGTGCCTAGCATGTGATCCCATCTCTCCTCTGCGTTTTGTGCTCCCCTCATTCCCACCAGCTGTACACTTTGACCTCCCACTCATCTTTGATCCACTGTCAAAGAGCTTGCTTGCTGCCGTCGCTCAGCTTCGCTCTGCAAACCTTCACTTCTTGCTCCAGATTTGGGCCTGGAGTTACTCAGTGTGAGCCTCTGACAGTCTGTTTGAGGCTGCTCCCTGTTTTTGGCCCTTAGAACGGAGAAGATCCATTTGTAATTCACTCAAACCGAAAGGAAAAAAAAAAAACTGGCTCAAGAAAACTGCCAGGGCATCCAAATATATGCAGCGTGTAGACTTAATTAAACTACAAAATGTCTGGGAATCACTGGAAATAAAGCTCTCACTTCCCCTGCGCAACAGGATTTAGAGAAATTAAGCCTATGGCAATGTGTTCTCACAACGTCCAACATCTTAAAGTGTATATGTCGATCAAATATATTTAGAAAAAATGCTTAACCTTTTTTGACTGGCAGCTTCTCCATCTACACTGACCATGAGGATGTTTACATCATAGAATAACAAAGACAAAACAGCACATATGCTATTCGTGATCGACATGGATTTGTATTTTATCACTCAGTTTGACCCTGCTGATTTTGGATTAATTATAGTGAGCTGAGGAGAACAGACTGCCCTTGACACAGGGGATACAAGATAAGAGAGCATAAAAAACTTTAGCTTATCCCCCTTTTTTTTGGCATTTTATGAAAAAAAGAAATTTCTTATCCAGCACCTCGAAATCATTGCATAGATGTTCATGCTTTTTGTATATCAGGTCAGGACAGGGCTGGAGTAATTCTGTGCAACAATGTGGTAAAACACAAAGTATGTATGGCAGATCTCTTTTAAAGGGAGAATGGAAAAAAAAAAAACACAAAACTGTTACTTCATATGTGGTCCCTGGGTCTGAAAATATGTCATTCAGTAAGCTATTCATATTTGCAAGGGAAAAGAACCTTACATTTGCTGCTCAAAGACGAAACATCAAGTCAAGTCAAGTCAAATCAAATCAAATCAAATCATTCATGATCTGAATGCTGCATTTGATGGACTTCGGAGGTGAGAAATCAAAACTCTTTTGTTCTTGTTTTGAACTTAGCAGTTATACAGTTCACAAAATCACGACATTGTTTAATGCTTTATATCCCAACAAGGAAATCAAGCAATTCTTCATGACATTCTTTGAATTCTTTTCAGGACGTTGTTGCAAACTTAGTCAAACGTTGTGCGTATCGGAAAATGAGGACATGAGCCAGACACAGAGCTCTGAGATACCCAGGGCGTATCCGCTGAAGACAGATCTCAGATCAGCTCAGATGTACCATCCTAATGGTTAAACAGAGCTTGTTTTAACAGGCACCTTAGATGCAAAATTACAAATATACACTACTGAAATGAAATATTTTGATCATCTTCCAACTATGATTAATTCAGTACAATTACATTCAGTTCAGCAATTACTTTAGCACCACGTATGTCATTTCAAGGCACTAGATACAGTCGTGTTCAAGCAAATTAAAATAGTTTTACTTCAGTTGGAACCAAGTAAAATATAATTGACCAAAAACCTTAATTAGTCCAATTTAACTACAGCTGGCTGTTACAGAGATGAATACGTATATCTATTTATTCCAGCTGTCTCTGGTAAAGGTTTTTAAAGTTACCAGGTTAAAAATGAAGCTAGTTTTGCTGGTAATTCCCAATTCTCTATCACAAAAGCAATCAATGAGCCTCCAACGACCAGAGTTACACCTGAAACTTCAGTTTTCTGCCCTCAAACGGTCGCGATGTGATACTGGCACTGCTGGTGTGTTGCCACATCTGTGGTTGCTGCATATCAGCTTCAATTTTTGCAAAATGAGTCCAGTTTTCTTGTTCATATTGTGCTTCTGCAGTTTAAGAAGACAGTCAAGTTTAGAAAACTCTGGCATCAAAGGGAGGATGCATTTCAGTCATAAAGGCAAAACAGTTAGCGAGCTAGTTGCTGGCTCAAGGCTATTGCATTGTCGTAGTCTATTCATACCATTCCAGTACAAGGGGTGGGGTTGCTTTTCTCATCTTGGATACAAAATCCAACTTCCAAGAAAAATGATGAGAAGGTTTTAATTGTCCAACTTCTCAAAATTAGTGAAAAACATCCATCCATTCATCCATTTTCTGTACCTAACCCAACTCAGGGTCTTGGGGGGTGCTGGAGCTTATCCCAGTTGTCATTGGGTAAAAGGCAGGGTACACTCCCAGGGACAGTTTTGAGACCAATTAACCTGGCATGCATGTTTTTTGGATGGTGAGAGGAAGCTGGAGTATCCTGAAAGAACCCATGCATACGTATGGAGAACAGGGAAACTCCACAGAGAAAAGCCCCCATTCAAATCAGGAACCCTCTTGCTGTGAGGCGGCGGTGTTAACCACCACACCACTGTGCGGCCCCTCAGTAAAAAACAGTTGTTGGCTTTTTATACGTGTTGAGCTTCTATTGTCAAACACATATAAGAGGTTTCCTTTCAAATCGCTGAATTAGCTTTACTTGAATGTTAACATCAGCCTCTAAAAATGTAAAACACAAAAGAATGGACCAACAGCAAAGCCCAAGATTTATGAAGCCATATGTGATGGAAGATTTAAGAAATTGTTTTTGACTCATTCATCAACCAGCTGGCAAGCTGTTAGGTTATGCGGTATAGTTTCTTAACAGCCTGACTTGGTTTAACTTGTGACTCGCAATGAGATTGTGCCTGAAGAGTGTAAACCACCAACTGTCTGCGGCCAAAGTGCAGAAGAGGGAAATGTACGTATTTGAGTATAAAATGGCCGATCAAGTATATTTGTATGACTTTGATATGTGTTTGTTGCCTTCTAGAGTTAGCTCTCGGAGTATTTACTGTATGCTCTGTTATTCAAGGGTTACTGAGAGTACTGCTGATCTTAAAATAGGCAGACCCTTCTGAGGAGAAGGATGGAGTGGAGTGATCCACTCACTTCACTCTCCAGAGCAGTCCAATTTCAATATAGTTGCAATATCTTAATTTAAAAAAGACCTGGTGGACACTCTCTGTGTTATTCTGACCAAAGCATATCAGACATTTCATTAAGACCCCAGGAATTGCTGTTAACTTGTGAGAAGGGCATAATATGTCTATTTTAAAGCATCTCAGTCACATTTATAGACATATTTATGTCCATTTCCCTCATCCGGCATTTTACACCTTTCAATTTTGATGGGAAATAACACAACAAGATTTTTCATTAATAATTAGTGTTTTTAAAAAGGCCTTGCTATCATCAAGGTGCAGGCACTGTGATCGCTCACTGATGCTTTGCATGATTTAAAAGGATAGGTCCATTTTAGAGACTGTTTGTTCCGGTCCGTTTTAAAGACTGTTTGATGTGGCCGAATGTGTGCTCTTATATATATGTATATAAGTTTCAATACCTCTGTCAGCAAATCTGCCATTTGGTTCCTTGCAGCACAAAATTCTCTCCAACACAGCTGTAAACAAATAACATCAAACCCTCCTGAGCAGGATTCTAAGCGGTGGCTGTCGCGTTGAGGCCTAAATGGAAATTTGGAAGGTGCCGATACTCACAGATCTCACGCTGATCCCCCCTGAAATATATTAGCGAGTATTTTCCCATTTCCCCAGGACAAAGCTATGTTTTTCTATCTTTCTTTGAACTCTCTGGATATGATTTGCAGTGTGCTCGATACATGCGCAGGAAACTGCTTTTCACTCCTTTACTTTCTGTCTGCATTAGCATAGAGAAACGTTGCATAATCATTCTCACTTCCTGTACTCAAACAAAAAGTTTCACTTAAAGGAAGAAAAAAAAAACTTTTTAACACCTGTGTCAGACTGTTAGAGGATCATTTTCTAGGCGTCTGACGCTGCAGACTGTGTGCAGCACACATATTTGTGTATTGTAAAATACACAGAACATGCGGCTTAATGCAGGCAGTCACATCTTGAAGCGAGTCTGATGAAACATTGCCTGTGCTGGAGAAGCGTGTCACTGTTCTTCAGACTGTGACACATATCTTGTTTGGCCAGCAAAGCTTCTCTCTGTCTCTTCCCTTCTCACTATATTTCACATTGCAGGAAAGGAACATGCTCTCTTTCTATGCGCTCCATAGACTCCTTGTTCTCTCCTTCCACTGTAACACTGCAGTATTTCAGCATACCAATAACAGAAACTGTGGGGGATCCTCTCCTCCTCAGTGTGCTGTCAACCACCCAGGTGTGACTACATGTCAGGGAGCAGTGTCACTATGAACACAATTACACTCTCCTCCTAACATAGCAATGCTAGCCTGCCTTATTAATATACGACCCACAGAAATTGCTGTTATGCATATGCATAGAACTGTTGCAATGTTCAGCAGTTAGCATTGTTGCTCTTGTTAAGTATGACCTTTTTGGTCATAAAGGCAGCGGACATACTGTGTGGGTGTGAAGGTGAGGACAGGTTCAATAGATAGAGAAGAACAGGTTTTGGTCTCATTTACTGTTGCTGCCCATTTGGAACGTGCACCAGCTTTATGCTTCAACACAAACATGTGATGTCATTTTTCAACCTTTCATTAGTCATTTCTTACATATGGACTCATCACTGCGACAGACGTCTTTAATTATCTGATGACATCCAAAATGAAAGCATCTGACCACAAACTTCGTGAGATTATCACCAAGTGGAGAGTGCAGCTCCTTCCAGTGGGTTTCAGGTGATTGACAGTCGGCACAGTGAAAGGAAAAGTGTGTCAGAACATGAAAACACTCATCTCAAAAAAGAATAAAAACAAAACGGAGCCAATATGAAATTAGGACTTCATACAAACCGTGATGGACACTCTTACTTGGAATAACTTCAAATTCTGTGGCTATTTCTTTTTTGTTGTGTTTTTTTCACAATTTACAAGACTGACGGGCAGTAGATGGCAGCTTTCTATATTTAGGCAAGTCAGCCCTGACACCTCCAACTATGAGGCAGGTGTGTAACCCAGATGACTGCAAGTCACAAACTTAGAACATACACACAGAGATATAGCTCAATTAGTTGGGTGGTTGCCCCATGTACAGACGCTGTAGGTCCTCCATGCAGCTGGCCTGGGTTTGAGGTCAGGCCCGAGGCCCTTTGCTGTATGTCTCCCTGCACTCTCTCTGCCCAGTTTTCTGTCCATCTACAGTCAAATAGGCCACAAGTGGCCAAAAAAGAACACAGCCACAAACCTGAGGCAAAAATTCCTGATAACAGAACCTTGTAGAACAGAGCCCCTGAGATATAAAACAAAAGCAAATAATACCACCATGATACAAAGCAAAGACGCTACAATAAAACAACAGTACACAAAACAATAAGACAAAAGACACAAAACACAACACATTTCAGAAAGCACAACAGCGTAGCAATAAGGACAAAGAAAGTAAAGACAACAAAGGGCACAAACAAACAGCAAACAACATGTTACAGAGCAATAAACAGAAACACGACAAGAAAAACTCTGAAACAGCAAAGTTTCGATGACAAAACAAAAAGCAAGAAAAATACTTTATTTTTTTTCAAAAACAGTTGTTTTCACAAGTGTTGTTGACTCTGGAATGTTGTGGCCTGTTGTTTAGTTCTGTTTGATTTCTGTGTTTTCTAAAAACATTTCAAAATGTGTTTTGTGTCCTGTTATGTTCTTATTCACACTTCAGGGTCACGAAATGAAAAAAAACCCCACATCTTATTTATCCATTTTCTTTATTCTCTGACCTGCTCGTCCCAACACTTTTCTGTGTCAATACTAAAAAATGAAAAACAAGACTCTTTAAGATAAGTAAGTGAAAATTCATTTTTAAGCTCACGAAAAAAGTTAATCATTAATCATGTATTTGAATCATTTCAAAAGGTTTTTTTGAACTACAGTGCCATTACTTCCCATATATTAGAAATTTTGGGTTGACAGTGACATAAAATGCCCCAGCTGCCTTACAATCATGTTTCAGCTTTTACTGTGCAGCAGCAAAAATATCAATTCAATGCTGCTTTTGGTTGTAGTTCAAAAGCAACAGGATGAGTAAAGCAAGTTTTCACAGCTTTCCTAGGGTTCCTTTATCCATATGGTACTCTCATCAGCCTACACGAAAGAGCTCACAGGTGCTGATAGTTGTGAAAGAGGATATAATGAAATAAGAAAATCACATTCTTATGTCCAACTTCTTTTCCAAGAACTGAAGGGTGCACCATGAGATCAGTGGCTCAGCAAGATCTCTTGAGCAGAAAGCCAAAGTTTTCAGTGTCACAGAAGTGCCTCTTTTTTCAACTGGCCTCGTCCAATTTAAGCGGTTCTCCTGGCCTGGTCGGAGAAGTTTTTGTTCAGAATTTAGGATAAATCCTCCAAAAATGTAACATTCTTTCTTCAACGTCAGAATGAAACACCATTGAAATCTCATCAGGGTGAGGTGGTAAATGTTAATGCCTGTAGTAAATCTAAGCCTTTAACTGATGCCGAAAGAATGTTGGATTGCCCAATAACTAAGAGAAAATCAATAATTTAAAGATCATCTTAAAGTCAGTGTTAGAGCTTGGCATTTTAATTGCCAAATTTAAAAAAACAATACACATTTTATTCACTGACATTCAGCTTTTAATCTATTTAATATTTGGCTCAGAGTGAATTTTAATCTTAACTAAAAATCTGTCCTTTCACCAAAACACAGTCTGGAATTAGTAACTCCCAAAGCAGACCCTCGGCAAAAGGAATATTTTAAATACCTGTTGAGCCCAGCGTTGTGTCACCAAAGCTACATGTAGGTTGTGCATCACATTACCATGGGAACCACGCTTTCAGCTGGTGATACAGACTAAGTTCTTATATCTTGTCCTGATTTGCTTTGATTTAGTCAGTAACTTATGTGATTTCTATTTTATTATGGAACAGTGTCAGAGCTCAATGTATCTCTGTGAAAATGTGAAAATGTAAGAGCTTTACATGCAGCTGTCATGATATATATGTTTTGATTGGCTAATTTGCTCAATTAACCATTTTCTGGCACCATCCCTTTGTCTTAATTGCATCAACTCTGCTTTTGATTCTGATAGTTTTCCTACTTCTCCATTCATACGACCAGCTCATATAAATAATGTGTCAGGTAATTGGCAGATCTTGTATCTTGTGTGGAAGAAGTATCAAATGATGTGTAAAATGGGCATTTCATGTGAGCTCACATGGGGCTTGAGGGGGAAAGTCTGGGTAAACAAAGAAAGATCAGAACCACCATTGTAGCGCTCATCTTCTCTGAGAGGAGCTTTTGGTTTTCTTAAGCCTGTTAACACAAAGAAAGCCCCATTGTGTCGAACTCTCGGTTATTTACTACAGCGATATCACTGCAATGTTTATGGTCTCATTGTAATGCAGTTAACGGGAGCTCTGGTCATGCCTCTATCAGCAAACACTAACTGATTATCTCTCAGTGCGGTTACATGCGGGCAATCGGATCGGATTAATGGCTAAACTACAATAAGATTGAGTTATTCAGCTCATGTAACAAGCTTAATCCGACAAGAAATCGAATCGGATCGGGTTACTTGCGTTCGAATTAAGACCCCGAGATAACTCGATCCGATTGCCCACTTAACGTGCCCGGAGACGACGGTGGATAGAATCGAGCGTTCTGCGCATGCTCGAGATTTTTCCCCATGATCGTCACCCGGAAGTCGAAGGAGACGATATTACTGTTGTTGTCGCCGCCGTCAGAAAGAAAGAAACAACGTGATGGAGAATGCGCCGTTGTGCGTCGCGTTCGTGCCATAACCAGCTCATCACAAATGTAGAGGGACGTAGCTTCATCTTGCTCTTCGTTCGCCATCTTTCTCGAATCTAATCTTTCTTAGTTTTGTTGTTGTTGGTGGTGAAAACGTCAACCGGAAGTGGCTCTATTAGCGATAGTTGAAATGGGTACAGCGCCACTTATCTACTGTGGTATTGCATGCTTTGTGCCAGTGATTCGATTCATTCACCGCCATGTAACAAAGGATAAATACCCCTGTTCAGATAAGGAGCATAACCCAACTATAGCTATAATCGAGTTAATCTCATCATGTAAACCCACTCACTGTTTCTCACACAGCCTTAAGGTGGTTGGTCAGTGTCTTTTAAACTAAAAAATGTTCACAGTCATCCAAATGTTGAACCTAACAATCTCATGAGACTTTGCACAAACCAGTGTGAAACTCAAAGCCTTTACCGCGTGTTTACCTCAAAAAGCTGATGAATGCTGAGGGGAACTCCTACGCTGGTATTGAAATGAAGCTTTTTAAAGTAACCCACCATGGACTTTTCCCCACTCTCACCTTTCCATATCTCTGATCCTCTTCACCTTGGTGTACATTTCAAGCAACATTTTAAGTTGCTTTAGCTGCAACTGAGTTGAAAGAGAAACAAAGTCGTATTTATTGCACTGTTGCAACCATACCCCGCTTCAATTCTACTCATAATCCATTGCAAGTTAACTGGTGGAAAACAAGTGAAAGGACGAAAAGACGTCTTTTGTCTTCTGAATATTCTGTCTTTTAGGCAAAGCCACTGTTAATCGAATAAACACCAGAAGTCATATTAGTCAAAGTTCTATTTAACGCATGAACACATCACTGGAGAATTTGGCACTTTTTTCGGTTCCTTTGGATTCTCTTTGGTTCCTCTGACAGTTGTGGGATGTAACACCACAGTTGTAAAAACAAATCTCAGTCTTAGTCACATGCACATCCAACACTTCAGAAGCTGACAAAAGTAGCCTCCAAAAACATCAAGAGACGAGGTAGGTAATGTTTTTTGATCTAATGTGAATAAGACATATAATAAGACTACATAAGAATACATAAAATAAGACGTGTTTATGTATTCTATATGTCCGTATTTCTGTCAGAAACATTACATAGCACTGAAGTGAATGTGTGGTGTTTACAGATATGTTGCTTTAGTTTTATCATAGAAATCAGTCACAGCATAAGTCTCCTGTGAGTTACAGTTTAAACAGAGCAGGGGGACAAATGGTCATGATTGTATTCTTTTCATCAATCTAAACCAGCCCACCAGCTACTTCGCTGACAGAGCGAAGCAAAGCAAACGTGACAAAAAAAAAGAAAGAAGAGGGCTAATCAGTTATCACTTACTTATAGCAGCAATGAAGCTAATTCTGTGTCTGCTTTTTGTTTTCTTCGAGCTTTCTTCAGCAGTAAAAACCGTCTCCTCTTCCTCACTTCCTCCTTTCTCTCATTGCGTTGTCTTGGCTCTCTTTGCTTCATCTGTCACAGAGATACCTTTTTTAAAACTTTATTTCAAATGACAAAAGTTTCTCCTCTCCACTTCATCTTTTTAATGGATACAGTATGTGTGTGGTTTTTTTTCTTTCTTTTTTTTCATTTATTATAGCAAAAAGTACGCTGCTGTTCAGTTGCTAGTGTGTTACAGTTATAGTTTCAGGCCCGAATGTGCATGAAAAGATATTGGTGTGCTTCAAAATCAGTCAGCAGCACATAGTTTTAAGGTTCACAGACTTCTCTAAAAATGGTTTTGGGGACACTTAACAGCAGACAACAGAATTTGGATACGTAAAAATATGTTTTACAGATTTTCTAAACAATTCGTGCTAATTGTGTGATCTTGATGAAATATTATACCACATGTCAGTTTATTGATATTAATTAAAACAGAAGCAGTTGCTCTATTGTGTGTCTTTGCATCAAGTGAGTTTTCCATAGTAACTAAACAAAACTTGCCAAGAGTTAGTTTGTAGTCTGGGCACAGCTTTAGAGTGTCGATACTGAACTATATTTGACTCATGGCAGTTGTGGAAGCCCCTCCCTTTTTCACCCCCAGTTACTTTCTGCCGGACTTGCTGTCGACCACTGTGGGTCAGAGCAATTATCTCGACCAAAACTGCAGGGGATTTACATTGTAGAGTGGGTAAAGGGTTTAGTGGTTGTATCAGTCTTCTGATTCAGCTTCTCACAGAGTTGATTTTGATGAACAGTATGTATTTTTCTGTTTTGGAAAAATTTGTGAATGTGTTAAAATATTGACTGTAAAATTAAAGGAAAAGTCTGAGCCCTGGACTTGTAGAGTTTTGCTGTGGGTGGCATTTTTTTCTTGCATGGTCTGGATCTACTTGCCCATTTAGAGGGAAAGGTCACTGCAAATCAATACTAGGTTGTTCTGTTTCTGGTTCATGATGAAACATTTTCATCCTGATCGTCACCCTCCAGTTTGACAGTGTCCTCATCCACAGAGCATGAGGGGGTCACTGAATGACTAGATGAGTATGAAAATGATGCAATTGTATAGTCGGTGCTTTTAAGTCATTGTGTTAGGCAGTGCTCTCCACCACCATCATTAAAATACCAAATTGTGGATTATCATTTGGTAAAGAATGGCGTTCCATCCCTCCAGCTGAGCTCAAGGGTTTGAAGAATGAATGAGAAGGGGCACTGAAGCTGATGTTGCCCAATGCATTACAAACATACTGTTGTACTGACAACACTGGGACGTTTTTTCTGTGATCACAGAGATTTGTTCAGCAGCTGGTGAAGGGTATTCAGCTGCTAAGTTTAACCCTGAGAACTAGCACTCCAATGTTTTTTGATTACGCCATATTTGGTAGCAGAAAATTAAGTAGGGAAGCAGGTGTAGGTAGGCAGACATGCTCACCAGTGGGGTGCGATGCTTGCTAATGCAGAGGTGAAGGATGATCCATATTGCTCAGCAGTGATTTTTGAGTAACGGTGCAAGAGTGACTGGGAAAAAACAAGGGGGGAGGTTAAAATGCAAATGAGGGAGGAATCAGAAAACGGAAGGGATGGGAGGAGGAGGCAGGAAGGGGGGCTTCCTGCTGAGGGATGAGGAGGAGGGGGGTGAGGGTGTGGTGGGGGGTAGGGTGTCTGACATCGCCCCCACGGTCATAACAGCAAGGTCTGCATATGGGAGCAGCTGCCGTGCCCTCTGCTTCCTCCCTGGAAAATATGGTCGGAATATTAATTGAGTTGCTAATTGTGCTTAACGCAGCTTTTCGTGACACTCAGAAGGTCCAGTGAGCCTTGTTTTCTTTGTCTGTCGGCAGTAATGATTGTCTCGCGCAAGCATGCGTTAGGATACCTGCAAGTGAGAGATTTGTATTTCGAATAAACCTCGTTTTGTTGATTAGAAAATGAGCAACAAAAATATCAGTCTGTTTTTTGGGGGTGTGTTTAGCCCCTTGTTTCACTGCTGGCTCCTCTCCAGAATTCCATTGACAATAAGAGGTAAATAAAACTTTCCCTTTCTGCGATGCAATCGAATTCAGTTTCTTCCTTTGTTTGAGTCTCACATTGTCGGCTCACCCTCTGATGTGACATCAGCTTGAATGACTGTGATGTACTTGTACAAGAGTTGGGCTAATTTGAAGTAAACTCTGCGCAAGAGGCTGAGTCGTTGTTTTGTGACCCTGTTTGTGTTGGATGAGTGCACCGTGTCTCTCTTGGGAGCAGCCTACAGGCATCCCACAGATCTGACACACGGCTCCGCATGCTCAGAGAGAAAAGGGAGAGGAAGGAAAAAAATAAAGTTCCCCAGGAATCTTGGCTGAATACATTATGGAGAAATAAAAAACTAACTTCATGAATTTTTTGTGGTTCAAATAAGTGAAGGTGAAACACGCAATTATACACAAAGATAACTGCAAGGTTTCTGAAGCTTTTCACATCATGCAGTGATCTGAAGGAAGAATGAACCTGAGCATAATCTACAACCTAATATCTTGACATATTCATCACATATTCTTCTGAGTGACAACAGAAGGACATGTTTGCGAGATCAGAACAGATTCAGGACCATTGTGGATCTACTCATAACGGCCTGCAGGGATTTTTGGGCTAAACCCCCACATGCCACTGAAACACCTCAACTCTCAGCAGGACCCTCTAGATGACAGAAGGAGCTGAAATGTCAAAAGAGGGATAGGGGGAGAGGTGTTGGCAAAAAAAGATGGGGGAGTGTGTG
Organism: Leuresthes tenuis; assembly: GCF_036924035.1. NCBI lineage: Eukaryota > Metazoa > Chordata > Actinopteri > Atheriniformes > Atherinopsidae > Leuresthes > Leuresthes tenuis. Next base: position 13,675,142 of record NW_027325378.1, read on the forward strand.
TGGACCCTGGGGAACCTGGTGTGGGCTGCGTGTATGCTGGGAAGGGAGGGGCAGCGAGGTCAGAATCAGTGAGTGCTTTTTTAATCTGATATGAGCTCATCCATGTAGAGGAGCTGGAGAGCCATGCAGAGAAGCAACAGTGATCTGCACAAATTATACACCAGTGAGAGGAGAAGACAGACAGGGGAGAAAACACGGATGTGTGTGTGGAATTTAGATGATATGGGACGAGGAGGGAGAACAGAGAAAAGGGGAATCTTGGGGTGCTTTGAAAATATAACAGCTAAAGTCATGCGCAGGTAAATGTGAGCGGTACAAAACTACACATTTAACATATAACTGCAGTTGGTTGTCAGCAGCAGAAGAAAAGGAAGTACATTGATGGAGATAAAGAGTCTATGATTTAATCCACAGAGAACATACAGTATCTCCTCCTCCCATCGTAGCAAACAGCAAGGGTCACCCCTGCTTTCTTCTCCCCTTCCGCTCCAGCGCATCCCCTTGTCATGCACTGTAATTAAAACCACAGGTGGGGACCCGTAACATTGCCTGGCTGCTCCCAGCATGCAACAGGCACCATCTGGTTCAGAGGAGGGGTGTATTTTTTCCTGCAAACAGCCAGGGGTTAAAACATCAAAGGCTCAGATCTTTGATCGGACCTCAGCGGGGTTTGGAGCAGAGGGAATAATATCCACTGTCTCTTGAATCTTTCTGCAACACAAAGCGTGAAATGGGAACGCGAGCTTGAGCTTGTAAGCCACCGGGTCAGCTTTTTGCCATCCACGCAAGAACCTTTTGTTGTCACCTATACTTCCCTTCCTGGTATCATGTCCTCATAAAACGTCTGCCTGCAAACCTCTTAGAAAGTAGTCTCCAAAGACTCCAGCGGTGCTGATTACCTTTGCTTCGGTGCATGCTCCGCTAAAACGAACATGCTCACTACACCTTGAAACATGGCTGAAGTCATGAGAGAACATGAACTCTCTAGGTCACAGCACATCACAAAGCTTTGAATATCATGAGATCTCATGTGTATTTTGTAATGTTTCTCTTTCGGAGTCTTTTCTTAAAGCGAGTATGAAATTTGTGCGGTAAGTTAAAGGTCAAATCGATATATCTCATAGGAAAAGTTATGGAAGACAGAATCTTCTCGAAAAGCTTTCCTTCTGTCTGCGTAGCAGAGCCCATAAACGAGATATGATAGAGCTGTCTCCAAACTCAAAATGACAAACCAGTTGAGAATTATTTTTACTCAGAAAAGTATTAAAGCACAGAATGGAATGGAAACACTCATTTGACTTTAGCAGAGAGAGGGACAGGGGTATACCTGGGGCGGTGGCAGATTGCAGATGATATGCCTCTTCTCTCTCCAGTATGCACTGTTCAAATGCTGTTCATGGAACAACACCCCTGGTAGTGAAATTCACTTTAAGTTTGGTCTCTGTGGAACAATAAATCCAAAACAACGCGTCTAAATTTAAACAAGCGTGAAAATCTCCACCCACTGCTCCTGGGTGGCTGATTTACCTCCTCCTTCCTCTCTGAGAGATACAATTTGTATATGCATGTTAGTTTTATGTACCAAGAGGTTTAGACTAACAAAAGTGCCAGCCATTTGTATGACTGCAGCATGTGTCTCTGTCCTGATGATCTGTTGAGGAATACCAGGCTTAATGGAAGAGGGTTTAGAGCTAACTGGAAACAAAAGGGAGTTAGAGCATCATGTACAAGCTGGGCCTTTGCAGTTCTTGTGAAATGACTCAGTCACAACGGCAGTTGTTTGTGTTACGGTTTAATTACAGCAGATATGATGAAAGGAAGTGGAAACAGCACAAAATACAATTTAAACTAATTATAAAAAACACAATTAATCAATTAGTCAACTTCTGTCAGTGAAGCACTCACTGAGTTCCTCCCTTAAACAATGATTGTATAATTGTTGGTTCACATCTGCATGTGTCTTAAAACAAGATGCATCCTCTGTGTATAAACTACGAGGCAGACCATAAGTACTGCCTGGGTTGCTTTTCATACTCATAGAATCAGTGCAAGAAAATAAGAAGTCATTCCCTTTATTCACATCACCTGCTTTTCGACACCATCCTGTCCCTTGAGGATACCACCAGCTGGTCCTGAGTCTTTTCACCCAAATAGGGATAAATGAACACGACTCGTGAGCACATACAATGACAAGTTGTAGCCCTTGCAAGATCTTACTTCTAAGGCCAGACACTATTTATACCCACACACTGTTCAGTCTTTTAGCTTGATTAATTTAATCTTGTTTGTCTAAGTAAGCAAAAGTAATTTCTTAACGGACAAGATAATATAAAATGAATAGTTTCACAAAGTGAACAAAACTGTGACTTTTTGCTGCCCATTAACACAATGTGCTGCCCTCAAAGCCATAAAACGACATCACCATTGTTTTAAAGTCATTTCAAGAATAAAATCAGTGAGAGAAAACATTTTAAATCAACACAAAACTAACTTGACTGCAAAGTAAAATGCTCTAAAACTAGTTTGTGTGACAAGCAAACCTTGACAGGCTCTATGTTACTTTCAAACAGAACTTTTGAACTTGTGCCGACAATATGGGAGGTCTTTTACGCCCTCGCAGAACTGTTAGCTTTCAGAAAACTTCTTCAATTGAAGGAGCATGAATACGACAAGGGGCAGAAGTTTTGTAAATACTGTAAATAGGACTCCATTTGAATAGAAAAAAAAAACAAAACAAGGAAAAACAGTTTCTTAGCAAACATCACTATAGGACAATTGTTGATTGTCAGTGAGAGCCACATGTTTTATGCGACGTCTATTTAATATTTCAAAAGAGTTTGGAGGCAGTGTAATATATAAGTAAAAACAAAATGCAGTGATTTACAAATCTCATGAATAAATATTCTATTCACAACATCCCCTAAAAACAGCAAGTGATATATTTCACTATTTCATGAAAAATACTAGCTTATTTTAAATTTGATGGCAGCGACACATCTCAAAAAAATCTGATAGAGCGGCAACAAAAGGCTGGAAAAGTAAGTGGTTGTAAAAATGAACAGCTGAAGCTGATTAGGTTAATTGGCACCTTAGAAAGGCAGAGTCTCTCGGAACTGAAGACGGGCAGATCTGGAAAGGCTATCGATGCTAAAAGTTATATACAACATGACAACATGGTCCCGTTCAGGCATTGTATTTTTCAGGGAGGGTCTTGCATATTTCAGCAAGATAATACTTGACAGCTTACCGCATCTATTACAAAAGCATACCTTCATAGTAGAAGACTCCAGGTGTTTGACTGACCTGCCTGCAGTCCAGACCTTTCATCAACTGAAAACTTTTATCACATCATGAAACACAAAATATGATAAAGACCCAGGCCTGTTGGGCAGCTAGAATTCTTCATCAGACAAGAATGAGGCAACATTTCTGTCCCAAAGGCCCAGCAACTCGTCTCCACAGTTCAGGGACGTTGACAGAATGTTGATAAAAGAAGAGGTGATGTTTCACAGTGGTGAATATGGACCCATCCCAACCTTTTTGAGACATATTGCTGCAATAAAAAAATAAATAAATTCAAAATGAGCTCATGTATTTCATGAACAAGTAAAATGCCTCTCTTGATAAAAACAGAATGCAATGATTTGCACTCAATGAATAGTCGACAGACTGCTTTTTCTGGAAAATATTTCTTGATATAAAAATTGGACTGATTTAAGTAGAGAAAGCCATAAATATTCTGGTAATTTCTTTTTACATATCCAGCCTTACAAATCTCTTTTGGAAGAACTCAATATATAATCTCAAAATTAATTTCAGAGCTAAATGAGATGAAAACACACTGAGTTTACAAGCTTTTAGGGATAACTTGAAAGTATTTGATTTAACTGAACACCTTGGATGAAAGAAGCCAAAATGACAGTTGCTCTTCAACTCTGTTGCGAAATGTACTGCATTTCTTTTAAGGTAGAGGTATGTGGAGATGAGCGCTTTTGCTGACAGACTGAGGATCCAGTAAAGTTACGTGCTCTTGTCAACATTTTTGAGGAATTACGTTTTTTGCAAAATATACAGACAGATGCCCAGAAGCATTGATTTAAAAAATACAATTACATGTGAAAATATGTAAAAAGGGTAGAGTAATGTGCATTATGTTCATGTGCATTAGAGTATTAATAAATTGTAAGGGTAAACTAAATACCTGGACATACCTTCCAAAGCTCTTATCATATTCAAGTCAAATATTGTTCAGTAAGTTGTTGTTTATGAATTGAAATTCACGGAAAGGAGGCTACACCATTGGGAAATGATTTTGAAATTGCAAGCTTGTCTGATTAACCGAGCACTTAGACGGAGCATACGAATGGAAAGTGAGACCGCTATTACATTTTATGTGATCACTGACCTTGATCCAGGTCTCTTTCTTTGCTGTGAGACCCATTTTCTCTGGTATTTCAGGGGAAGAGTAAAAGTGACGCATTCATCGGCACACTATCCATTAAGGCCAGTAGCAGCAGGGGTATTTTTAACAAAATGCAGCGTTTATTGATGGATTGAGATTCATGTCTCGCAGTTCAGATATGATAAGCCACGCTACTTGGCCTTCAATTCACATTTCTTTTGGCCTCACAATTCATCCCTCTCCTCTCTCTTCACTTGTGCTCCCTGCTCACTTTCATCCTCACTCCATCATCCCCCATCTGTTCTTTACACAGTGTGTCATATCTCTTTCCCCCCCGCCCACCGCTGCCACCACCCTCGTCTCTTGCTATTCTTCTCCTCTGCCTCCACCATTTCCTCACCTCTCCTTCCCCGCTCAGCGAGAAACTGTTGGAACTGGCAGCTCCAGAATTCTGATCAGCCACTTTGTGGCCTAAGAAGCCTCGCCAAACTGCCTTTCCGATTAATCAATACTTCCATTGGCTGCGGTTAACACCTGTAACCTCTGCATTACATGGAGGGAAATGTTCAGTCTTGGAGCAGAATAACAAACGTCTAACTTATCCTGGCCACAGTAAAATCTGGTTTATTGCTAAACATTTTACCCACCGAGCAGATAACTTCTGCAGGATTAGAAACATGGTGGTCTCTATCTTCCATCTTCTTATTTATTCTAAGTGAGTGAGTGAACAAGTGAGCAAGTGAAGGAGGGAGCAATAAATGCTGATGAAAAAAAGCCTACCTGTGGGCTGTTTTTGTATCCGCTGCAGCCCCATGAATGCCATATGGATACGTAAGGAAAGAGAGGTACATTTAGATGCTGTGATAGAGGTAAATGAAATTCATACTCAAGTATCTAGGTCATTTGTAAGGCCCAAAGCAACATCTCCTTTCCCGCATGCCTGCCTGCCTTTCCCATGTGTTGCTTGAGTCTGTGGAACATCAAGGAGATAAAAACACTCTACATCCTGTATATGAAACAGCTCACACAAGAATAGCGTGCTGCAAGGATGCCAGCATGGCCTGTGGAGTTTCTTTTGACAGAGAGTAGACACAAGAAGCTATTATTGTATCACCTCATGCATTGGTGTTCATTAGCTGGAATAATGTGCACAAGAAAACCAGCCTTCTTGTAACAAAAGAGTTAAAGGTGTTTTATAGGAAAAAAATACTTCACATCGTGTTAAATTATTGAATGAATCTATGTCAACAGTCAAAACCAAATATTTGAAAAAATTAAGAAAAAAATTGATTTTTTATATTAAATCAAACATGGAAAAAAATCTCCAAGCTATAACTTGTGTGCCATTTTTGACTATTTCTTTTAGCCACTTGAGGCAAAGAGAAGCAAACTGCAAACACAACACTACATACACACTATGTCAGACTGCTGCTGGTGCCAAACACCGTGCCAACAAAGCTATAGGACCTCCAGTCTCAAATCATTGACTTTTAAAGGGGCTAAAGCAGAACATTTTCCACTATTATGCTAAAATATGAGCAGAATGGAGCAGCGAGAGGCTTTGCTCAGTGGAAAGTTGAGTCAAACCCGACGATGTAATGCCTCTTATGTCTTGTTCTCAAACTTATTGAAATGTGGGACAGTACTCAAAAGCAAATAAAAGAAACTTTGGGAAACTAAAACATAATATAGCGGCTTCCATCAGCGTCTTTTATGCTAATATTTTTATATTACCATACCCTAGTGCTGCAAGTAAACACGAGACAGGAACTAGATCGGCTTCACATGACTGCTTCCAATTGTTAAGCAGACCACTTGTGTTTCTTTTTAAATGTATGACTTATCTTCTTTCCTGCGCTGCCTTTGTTGCCGCCTTAGAATTTTAGAAAGAGGAAGTTGGTAGCAGCACCGACAACAAAAAAAACAACATTGAAGTGTGAAACTTTAGCTTTCGAAACAATGTTCAAACAAAACAAAAATCACAATTTATATCTCAGAAAAATTCTGTTCAGATTTGTGTGTTGCTGATTCAGTGGCAGCTTGTGGTTGAATGAAAATTACAAACTCAAATAAGCAAGTCATGGCAAGGTCATGCTCCAAAATACATTTTTCAACAGGGATTTCTGGTGAAATGTTGCAGCAACAAATTGGTTGATTGCAATAACAGAATATAACTAATTCCTCTTAATTAAGTAAAGCACTAACATGGGTTACCTGTGCTTTGATATACTTTCTCCTAATCTACTTTTTTCAGATGAGAACATTATACTCTGTGCCTTATGTAATTTATCTGAGAGATGTAGTTATTCGTTGCCTTTGCCAAAAAAATAAAAAATTGACTCAAGATTTATGAAGTTTAAGAAATGTGTTTGTTTGTTCAGGTATAGATTCTCATATAGACGCAGAGCTGGAATGCTTGGTTTGAATTCACATGATGAAATGATCTTTGATTATCTTTAAAGTAATGTGAAGTAATTTCATGTGCCAATATTAAGATTTTTGTCCTACTTTTTAAAATGTGTAGATTACCTGCCATTGTTGTCATTAAGTTTTCATTTTGTTACAGGTTTGAACTAAATTAGCATTGTGATGAGGTCTCACTGGGCTAAGAGATTATTTCCTGAGAATAAGAATGACTCAACTGAGAACATGGTCTTCAATTTTACAACAATAGCTATAAGATGCAGCCTGACAAATCATGCTCAACCTCCCCTGAATACAACAGTGAAATGTTTTTTCTTTTTACATTTTAATCACTGTAGGCATAATGTTATGATATCGATGTAATATTGTAAATGCCATGGGAAACAATTTGTATCAAACAACTTGTGAATGAGTATTAGTACTAGTGTTTTATACTTTTGTTTCACAAAACCCCTGAATACTTCTTCCACAACCCACAAATTAAGACTGAAATCATAAGGCTGACCTCACTGACCAGAGCTGCTGAGAACTGTCACTGTCTCCTGACAAACGCAACAGTAGACCATAAATTGCATGCCAAGTCTATAAGTTCTGCTCTCAATGCTTTTACTTAACTTTTAATTTTACTATTTTTGTTTTATATTCATATTATTTAGTTATCTTTATACTGTGTGCCTTGTGTCTTTTGTGTGTTCTAAGCCAGGAGCTCCTGAACAAAATTTCATTATACCTGCATAGTGACAATAATGATTCTTGATTCTTGAAATAAAAGAAGAAGAAGAAAAAAAATCCTTTTAGCTCAGAGAACAAAATGATGCAGATATATTGTTGTTCAGATTAAAGTTTTGCGTTTAGAAGGCATCAAAAATCAGGGCAGATAAGAGAAAAAAAAGAAGACAAAGGAGGTTGCAGCTTGGCTCATATTTAAAATGTTAATTGTTAAATACGGGAAAATAAACAGTTTGCCCCTCTGTGCATGCCTATGCTCACATAATGAGGTAATATTAACTAGTGTTAGCAAAGGGAAGATTTTATCACATTAGCTCCTAGCCATGTTCTGAATTCAGTGTTATGTTGCAAGTAATTTATGCTAGCTTGATACTTACTTTACTTTGTGCAGGTGTCGGACAATGAATAACTGAAAACAATTAATCAAGGTAATTTGGCTGTGTTTTCAGTGATAGTTAACAATCGATGTATGAGACTAGCAATCCCTCCTACTTCAGACTCCTAGCTTCTACTTCTGACCAAATATAGTGTGCAACTTGCCATTGATTCGGGCCCTCAGAAGTCATCAGCAAAGCTTTAGCCAAGTTTACTTAGCATAGTATTTTGGAGTGTTTATGTGGCATTTGTGATGTATATGATGAACCCACAATTATGTAGTTGTGTAGTGAGGGGAGGAAGGGGCACCACAAAGCAATTGTTCTGAGAGCACCCAAATGGCTAGCAGAGGCCCTGACCATCTTCATCACTGACCTGATGTCTCAGCATTCTCCAGTAGAGTGGAGCCATGTATATCTAATTTGAATGCAACAAGTCCTTTTCGGTCTCTTGAATGAATGGTAGGCTTTGAATGTCATAGGCTCGTTGATGCAAGTGCATACAAAAAAAACAACAACTAAACTATGGCACTTTATCATAAAGATGCACTGAGTATCATAAGCTGATGATATATAGTATTAGTGAATCTGAAGGTGGAATTCCACCTTAATATCAGTGGAATAAACACGGTGGCTCTCATCCATTTAACTGCATCTGGGATTATTCCACTGCTCATAGATCACTGTTGCCTTTCTGCAAGGCTCCTCAGATCCTCTGCCTGGATGAATTCCTATCAGATTAAAGGTCTCACTCCCTCCCCCTCCACACCCACTCCCAACATCCTCTCCCACAAACCTTTATCCATCCCCTGTTCCATGTGAATATCTAACTGCCAGAAGCATGCAGTGCACTCATCTGTAGGCCCTCCCTCTCATGCACATGCACAAATATGCGTCCACACAAAAAATGGACCATGAAGGTGAGCTTGCCTCTGGTTGTCATGCATGTCTCAATCACACATCAGTGTTAATTAGCTTTGGCTGTTTGATTACGCCACTGTGGGGCCAGCTTTGACGAAGGACATAACATTATCAGTAAATTTGTTTTATAAATGTGATATAAATGAAAAATGAAATCGTATAAACCACACTACATTTGTCACTGTGTACATCAATATGTCCTCTAATTATTTCAAACATCACTAGATCTAACGCTGGGAAGCTGAGGGTGAGCACTATGTTTGCATCATGCCCTCTGCAGTGACTCCACTCTTACAGAAACACTTCCTCTCATCTGATGTTATTTTTATTTGCGTTTGGTGAATAATATAACACCACGAAATCCAAGGCAAAAGTCACTTCACAAAGTTTTGACATTTCCCAACCTTACTTGACAATAGCTTAGGTGCAGGTTACTGAGTCTGGGAGGCAAATTTCCAACGCAGACAGAGACGGTACCTGGAAATAAAAACAGATTGTGGCAGTTGACAGCTGCAATAAAAAGGCTGTAGTTTTCCTTGATGTTGAGAGGGCTCAGAAGACCCTAGATCAAAGTCAGAGGTGACTTTTAAAATAATCCAAGAAAACTATTTCAGAAAACATCAGTAGGTGTTTTTCTTCTTTTATTTCAACTGTTTGTTTGACCTCAAAAAGATGGTTTAACTTTAAACACTAATTGTGCTTCATCTAAACAAGCCAGTCATAGTAGGGTTCCACTTTTAGTCCTTTTTTAAACCTAGAGACAATTAAGTGGTGCTTTAAATTTAGCATATTCTTAAGTAATATCGTGAATCTCTGCACAAATATGACCCAATTCACCAAATCTTCATCGAAGTATGAAGAAATTAAATAATACGGGTAAACAAATACCTTAATCTTTATTTGTTGTAAAAAAGTATGTACCTGTCTGAGAGTAGGAAAACTATGTGAACTGAAATGTGTGGCACAAACAACTGACAAAGAGAGGACCTTAAAGAAAGAGGGTTGTTGCACTGGGCTCCTACAGATCGACTGGGCACAAATGCAAAAAAAATAAAAATTTAAGAGCCATATTACCATCCTCAGGAGTGATCTATCACAAAGATAGCTCCAAGAACAAGGTTTGAAACAGTGTAGGCAGCCACAAAGAAACCCAAGGTAACTTCTAGTCAACTACAGATATCTTTATTTGAAGATGTCATTAGTTAATGTTAATGTTCATGAGCCCAGCATTAGAAAAACAATAACCAATAATGGTGTGCATGTCAGGGCTGCACTAGAAAGCCACTGTTCTCCAACAAGAAATATTACTTTTATATTTCGCTAAAGATTGCATGGACAAACCAGCATAGTGAAAAATATTTTGAGTAGGAATTTGATCTATATTAAACCTTTTTTGGTTCAATCATGGCTGTGGCGGGATTGAAAGAAAGTTGGAGGTGAAGTAAAACTTCATAACATTTAAATGTTTTTGTCATTAGTTTCTCATTTTATCCAAACCTTGAGAATGAATTAAACTGCCAACTAAATCTCATTGATTTGCCCTGATATGATATAAATTGTATCACTCAAGCTTAAAGCAGGGGCACACAGCTCTCAGCAAAAGTGAATTCACAATGCATATTTCATAGCAGTGTATGTACACAGGTGAGGTGGAGGTGTGAGTTTGTGAGAGAGATCAATACTTTTTCTGGTCTGTGGCTTTTGGTTCTGCCACTACTAAAATAAATAAAGCCTGGGATCAACAAATGCTTAATGTTGCAGAAATGTGGGAACGTGAGGGTTTAGATGACGGTTCTACATGTTTGATGTGGTATGCTCCTGTAGTATAGTGTTACTCTGTAGTATTTGGTGAAGCGTAAAGCTAATGAGAGCTAATGAGAATATAGAGCATATAGAGAACATTTAAGATCTGTGTGTTGTTGTAGTCTGTGTTCTGTCAGTGTATTCCCCCTCACTGTCTCACGTTGCTTTCCATTTCAAGTCACAGGTGATATTCCCTTGTTCCCCTCAGGATTGTCATCAACTGTCATCAACTGCAGCGGACCTTGAACCGGATAGAAGATGAGGGATTTTTCTGCACTGCCTAAGTGTGTGTGTGGCAGCCAGACTGAGAATGAGTCAGGGGTGAGAATGGTAAGAACAAAGCACCGTGTCTGAGACCTACCAGGAGACCTCCGATAGCCAGTGCACCGTGTCTTAAATCTCTACCCCGGTGTCATCTCTCCTCATGTTCCCACACACAGCATGACCCAAACAACAACCTATTCAGACACAGAAGGCCGAGAAGCAGCTGGTGGGCTACAGCACTGTAAGAATAGAACCATGTGCTTTATGCTTCACTGATATCAGTTTTCTTTCTTTATGTTTTTCAACATTTTGTTTCATATTTATGTATAATAGTCTTACGACAAAAAATTAAAGCTACATTGGTCTTCAGCACAAAACGTGGAAGATTCACAATGAAGGATAAAACATAGTAAAATGACAAAAAAATATATTGTATGTCTACATCTGCCTAAGTCTGTAATGTCGAAGTTGGATATAAATTGTTTTTCGAAATTTGAGAATTGAAAAATAAAGAGAAAAAACTAAAATTTTGGTCAAATCTCTCGCCAAAAATGACAGCCAGATTTTTGACAGCCAGATTTTTGTGCATATTGTCCATAAGCAAGATACGTTTTCAGCACTAAAACTAGACTTTTTGGAAGATGCCTTATAGAGTTACTCTGACTATAACATTTATTTGTGGACAGGAAAACTGGGATTTTTGGCTTGTGACATGAGACTGTGTGCCACTATCGCCTCGGTTTACATCAGAATATTAGCCAATATTGCAGTTGATTGAGCTGTTTCGTCACCGAAGGGCTATCATATGTACATCTGTAATCATACGTAGACTATAAGTAAAATAAATCCACAAATATTTTCTTTCATTATCTGAAAATAGAAAGCTAGACTCAGATGTAGGAGTAGCAGGGAGGGGACAAATCGTACTGGACATGAAGAAATATCTAAGTCTTAACAACACAACCACAACAATTTTTTACAAGACAACTTAAAAAATAGAATCACAATTTGGCAAACTGAAAATTTAGACACAGGGAACAATTCTACTGTCTTACATGTAGGAACATACCACCGTCAGTGGATAACTGGCAGGATATGGATAAAAATTCATATCATCATCATGATAAATTTTTCACTGAAAAGGATTTCTAAAACATGGAAAACAGTATTAATTTTGCAGATATTTTACTTGGGTATAAATTTTTGCAAGATTCTGCCCCCGCTTCAGTCAATGAATTCATTAAACAAAATCAACACTGATCCACCAAAGCTTTTTCTAGGGGGGATTGTAAAATACCATATAGATGAAGTGCCTTTGGGCAGTCATTCCTCCCTTACTGAGCAGCACCCCTGAAATACCTGAAATACTACACCCACAGATGCAAAGAACATCACACCTCTCTACTCTGTCTCCTTATCTATAAAACAGCAGTAATGAAACAAGCTATCATAATTATTAGTAATGGCTTCTACATTGCTTTACTTATTCTCTGTGCTAATCTGCATTTTGCAAGTGGACAAATGATTCAGGACAAATAGGTTTAAAAACTCATTTGTTACCCTATAGCACTGACCGATGATGACCCCCCCCCCCCCACCCCCCATCCTTCAGATGTGCATTATGAGCTTATGTGATGCCTTATAATAACAATTATAATAACAATTATAAGGCATCATTACAAACATAAGATTTCTGTTTTGTAGCAATTTCTGTTTTTTTCCATAAGACTTGACTGAAATTTCGTACGGTACACAAACGCAACACTATGACTGACTTCCTAATTGAAGGACACGGTCTTCGCCTTCTATGTGACAGACTGCTTAACACCCCCCAAATCAAGTGCCTCTGAAACAATTATACATGCTTTTTGATTTTTGCTATGGACAAATCATATATAGGAGGCACTTCTTTTTGTGCATTACCGAAACACAAAATATATACATCACTTTGTAAAGTAGGAGTGTCACAAGATACTGGTGTCAACATTTATCTTCATATTAAAAGAAGGAACTATCAATTGTGTTTATGATACATATATGATAATATCATAACTTGATCTCAGCGGATGAAATAAAAACAGTACTGTTTAGGGTTTAATGAAATAAAAATCAAAGTTGAATTACACTTCCCAGTGCGCTAAATTATTGAGTTTTTTTTACTCATACCACAAAAATTGAAAATCGTGTAAAATGTAATCATCCGGTATTAAGACAGCCCTATTGTAAATGAATATATTGTACATACCTTTGTATTCTAAGTGACGTTTTGGTAAACAAAATTAATATATTGATTCATGCAAAATCCCTGTAACACATTCTGAATAACTGCTTAGATTTGATGTCATGTTATCAGGTCATTTTTGTATTTTATTTTATTTTTTTAAAATAATACATAAGTAATAAATAGCATTTAACAAGTAGCATTTGTTATTTTTAACTTCTGTAAAGTTGTTTTCTGGTGAAAAAAGATACAAATCCTAATGTCTGAATTGTGCTGCAACCATTAAATAACAAAAGTTCACAGAAGAGTGGTTGACGAAAAAGTCCCAGTGCAATCACAATGAAATATGTAAAGCTGCAGGATGACCTCTCAGGCAAAAAAGAATGAGGCGGCCTCATTGGTCCTGAAGGCAATGACAGGAGCCTTGGATGTTTTCATCAGTGTCTGTGCTTCCACTGTTGGCTTTCCCTGCACCTTGCAGCCCCTGTCTGTGCTCAGCCTGCTCCCTGAGCAATGCACAGCTGTGGGTGTGGATGGTGACAGGTCAGCTAATTAGAGCATTGCTGTGTCTGTCTGAGGCTGCTGTAGGGAGCTGCTGGGCACATGAGTCTGTACACACTCATCCAAGTCTCTGACTCCTTGGAGGCACCCGTGCATGAACACAAACACACTCACACACATGTACACATGAAGAAATGTTCAGACAAGTTATATCAAATTTGTATTCAGTACGGTGGCTACTGAGCAATTCTTTATAAGGCTTCTTATAAAACATTTCCCAAAGCAAAGCTACTGATTTTACAAATTACAGAGCTATGTTGTGCCCAATTAATCCAGTTTTTTTTTTTTTTTAAATAGAAAATTAAGAATGTACTATATATTATGGAGAAAAATGGGTCCCATTTACACGTGTCGCCTAAACACATGAAGAAGATGAGGAGTTCAAAAAGATTTCTTAGAAAAGCTAAATAGCTATAATTTTGTTTAGAGCAGCAGATATGTTTTTGGTTCGGGTCACTTTGAGACATTTCTTCTGTATTTTTCTTTGATACAAACACGAAAAAAAAAGTGCTGTTAAATGATGCTTTGGGAAGCAATGTTTTGAAATCTGTGATTAAAGATGCCTCTAATTTGTTGTTTAAAGTTTGAAAGCATACTAAAAAAACAATTGTTTTCTGTGGCATTTCAAGGTCTCAGGTGATTAAATGTGACTATAACATGGTGACAAAGTGGGTTAAAATAAACACCACATTGTGTTTTGTAGACATTTTCTTTTCACTTGTATGAAAGATGACAGTGAGAAGGCACAATGAAATACAAGATTTATTTGTAATAATTTTGGATCTATTGGGAAACCCTGGTTGATATGACAATGAATGAGCTTAGAAATATTCTCTGAGATATTTTAGATATTCATATTTCTACCAATGTGAGTTGGAAATCAGAGAATTTTTTGGATTATTATTTGAAACGTTTACTGAGGAATAGAATGTGAATAAAGGCAACTAAAAGCTAGATAAATTGAAAGTAGAAATAAAAGTGGCATGTTGCAAAAATAACACTAGAATACAGTCTTACATTTCTACGGTTTCATGGTCTTAATAAAAGAATAAGCCGGTTCTTACCAGGTCTTGAAATTAGCTGAATAAAGTCTCAGAGACATGTTCCACTGTGCCATTGTTTATTCACCCAAGCTAAGCCAAATTTCAGAAGCAGTGTGTGAAAAAGTAAGCATTTAAATAATTGATCATCAGCAAGAGTGAACACCTCTATGAAAGCAGAAATGTTGTTAGTTTTCTGGTCTGCAGCATTCAGGTGTGTTAACTCAATGTCAAGGAGGAAAGACATCAGCAAATATCTAAGAGAAGCAACTGTTGCTGCTCATCAACCTGGGAAGAGTTATATGGCAATATCCTGACAATCTGGACTCCATAATTCCACAGTGAGAAGAATTAGTAACAAGTAGAAAATATTCAAGACAGTCGCAAATTTAAAAAACATTTTTTTATAGTGGATGTCCCAGAAAATTCACTCCAGGTCAGACTCCAGTAATTGCAAAAAATACCCAAAAGCTACATCTCAGACTCTATAGACTCAGTTAGCATGTTGAAGTGAATTTTTGCTGTTTGGCTTCCCCTAAAGTTGTGGGATGTAATGTGACTGTCGTAGAAATAAAGCTTCGTCAGAACCCTGTACGTGCAGAGCTATACAAGTGAATTCATTGTCATGCTGAAGAGGCCGACAAAAATGTGAAGACACATTGTAGGGTAATGTTACGGGACTCTAACAAGGATAAAACAGCATATATTTGTATTCTATGATATTTGTGTGAAAAAACATCAGAAAAAACAAAATATCATAATTAAGTATAAGCAAATCTCCAGCAGTAAATTCTAATCTTATGTTTCTTCTTCACCCAGGTCTTGCTTGTACCTTCCACACCACAGTAGTGTTGTCTTGGGTTTCTTTGCTGCATCTGCCACAGAATGTTTTGCAACTTGTAATGAAAGCAATGTCCCCAACCACCCACCCACCTCAACTTAATTTGTAATTGCAACAGCTTCTTTTTTTTTTTTGTTTTCATTCCATTTATTATAAGGCAAGTGTGTTGTTATTTAGTTGCTGGTGCATTACATGGTACCATAAATCAAAACTGTGGCAGGAAACCAAAGTTATGCGGTATCTCAGTTTCTTGGTGCTTCAAGGCAGTTTTAGGACTTAAAATGTGCATAACAAAGGTAGATGTATTTAAAAAATGAGTCAGAAAAAGGTGAGACATTGTTTAAACGTTAAAAAAAATTCTCAAGTGTTGCTTTAAATCATAATGATCATGGCAGTGCAATTAGAAAAAAAATATGACTGTCCAATGGTTGCCAGGATTAAGCCACTGTTGTCGAAAAAGAATGTGGCGGAATTTACAAGTCCTCTGGAACAATGTCCTTTGGACAGATGAAAAAAAGGTGGAGATGTTTGACCATAATGGATAGTGCATGGCTGATTTGTAGTTTTCACCAAAAAACAGCATATCAGCAAAGGACAACACATCAAAATAACTGTCAAGCTTGGTGGAGGGATGAGGGCTTGTTTTGCAACCACAAGACTAGTGAGAAATGGAGCTATGCAAGGATAATAGTCCCAAGCACATCATGTTATCAGAGCTATTCAATCATGGGGTGTATCTATTTTTCACACACTGCTTCTGCATTTTAGCAAAGGTTTTTTCTTAATAAATAATTACACTGTGTAACATGTCATGTGTAGTTGTTCATCTTAGAATCTAATTAAAAGACCTCGTAAGGGCCAGAAGATTTTTCTCATTATGTCCTGATACATGGAACCTTATAGTTTAAAGAAGGTGTACTTTCTTTTCTTTCCATGACAATATGTGAATTCTTTAGCAGCCTTACAACTTACAGAGCTCACTTTCCTCATGTAACTGACCTTTAAGGAGATGACTTTATTAATAATAAAAAAAAGTTCTATGTATCCAGAACAACCAGTTTTTCACTTTGACCTTCAGACACAAGGCATTACCCAGCAACCACGGCCATCATGGCCACTTTGCTTTCTCAGAACTCATCTTACCTCCTTTAGCTATGATGCTTAGTCATAACCTGACACCTCCCCCTGTCACACAGATTGACCCTTTGCCCCAAGCAGTGACCAGACTGTAGAAACAGATGGAAGCAAGTACACCCTGACACATACAAATACAGCACTTTGAGTACTGACACACTTGGAGCATCAACTCCAGAGGCATACAAGTGGACATCCCAAAAAGGAAAAGTAATTCACAGACACATTGCCCTTTACCGTCTATTGCTGTGTAAATATTAATTTGCAACTTGTCCTGAAATAAATTTCTAGAGTATGATGAACGTTTCCATTTCAATTTTCAGGTAACCAGGGGTAGATTCGGCACATGACAGTAATATCAAATCTTTGTAATCTCTGTTTGGTGTGAACTATTACTTTGTTATTACCAAATATGTCACCGGACATGGTCTGCTTGACAGCAGTGTATCTATATTGCTGCAGTATCCAGCTCTTTCTGAGTTGCTGCCAAGGGAGGTCTTAGAGGTGACCTTCTTTTCCCCACTGATAAATTGCTTATTTTTCCTTCTTCTTCCTCTATGAACTGGACCTTTTGCCCCACTCAGCCCTTTGGTGGCACAGAGTCGCCTTCCTTTATTGCAGTTAATGCTCTTAGGTGTAAAAAAAGCGGTGATGCACAGGGAGTTTGTACCCTTGGCAAGTGCCAATCAATTTTTAATCACATGAATGATTAGTTGTAACTTATTTTTGAATGACAAAAAAAGACAATACATGGAAGAATGCAATGCAAATTCATCTATAACTGAATTTAGTCAATGATTATCTGCATTGCCCAGAAGCCTGATCTGGAATTCAGATCGCAAAAGATGCCAAACACATTTAATAGCCACCTTATGTGAAATATTCAAATATTAATTCCTGCAATTTAATTTGATATATGGTGCAGCCATAATATCAGATTAAAAGCCCCAGTTGAGTGTTTTTTTTTTGTTTGTTTTACTTGTTTTTAATGGACTGGAGGACTTTTAATGACTTGCACTTTGTACCTATTATAATAACTGCAATGTCACCTTCTGTTACATTCAAGTTCATAAAATCATAGCAGAACAGAGTCCAAATGAATGGAGCAGTGTTATATTAAGCAAACCTAAATATGGGTCCTAAAGAATACACCATGATATAGCAAGACCTGCATATCAACAGCATCTATACTAAAAATTTTAAATGATAATAATGATGATGCTTTACCCCTAAAAGCCTTTTCCCCCACAAGTTTTAGTCCTTCACACAAAAGGTGTTGATATACGATGTCATCCACTATCTGTCCTTGCATGCATATATGCAAATGACAGGGTGGCATCTAAGTGGCTGTGAGAAAAAATAAAAAGACTCCAATAAATGAGTGGCATATGGTTTCAGTCGGCTCTTTGTTGGCAATTCCTATACACAAGGCAATATATACAGGTGGAACTGCAGAGACAGCAGAATCCTTAACTACAGCCTTATGCTGCCCTCCTGTAATGACTAAATTAAGTTTGGTGTTTGAGAGTTTTGTCCTGGCTTGTTTCTTTCTTGACAAAAAATCAACAGGAATGGTTGCTCTGTAAATATCAACAATCTGTGTTTAATGTGTTGTACCAAGCTCTTCAGCCTCTAAGTTTGAATTAATGGGATTCTTATTTGATCTGTCCCACTTAAAATGTATCACGCTCCAATATTACTGTATCTCGACTGTGACGTGTCAAGCTGCGGCCTAAGTTGCAAAAGCTGTCCAATGAGTTACAGCAAAACGCAAATCTCCACTTTTAATAATTCATGTCTGAGTTTACAAATGGCACTGTTGCGCAGAGGCGAATCTGTTGAGTTGTCGAAATGCTGTTTGGGGGAGATGAAAGATTAATTCCTGTCCTAGATTACTCCTCCTCGCATCTAAGCAGGCCCCTTATATTGCCTCCACCAATGTTTTCCCACCCGCTTTAATGTGAAATGAAAGAAGACATAGGGTGCGATGGTGGGACATGACCAGTTATGTACTCACAGAGGATCCTCCCTGATAGGTGACAGCTGGGGCGGCTATTTGCATATCTGTTTCATGGAAAGTCCTGTTAGGCCACAAGCTGCTGGTATAAACATAATCAGTAACATGTTGCTGTGTGTATGTTTTCAGTATGTACAATGTAATGTACCTTATGTACAAACGCAAGCGCCAAAGGAGCAAAAAGGAGGAACCCTGTTGATGCACTGTGTAAGCCAAAGGCGTACACTGGGAAAAAAAACACTGATGCCCTTTTAAGCTGCCTGTTGAAATAATTGATGAAATTTGAAGCATTGAGTATGCAGCTGTTACACATGTGAAGCTTTAATGTATGCATATACACAGACCAAACACAAACCCTGTGGCAACGCCAACGCCCCCCCCGATGGCAGTGGCCTTCCCCAGCAGGACAATGCACCTCCGTACAATGTAAAAACTGTTCAGGAATAGCTTGAGGAACACAATAGAACCCCATGCTACTCTATGGACTGATCCATCACTTGAAACCTGTTAAAAAGAAGATAACTGATTGTCTACAAAAGATGGATGTAACCAATGGGCCTGAGATGTGACGCAATAAATGCATTGCCTGAAGGTCTAATATTGGACTGTAAACCATCTCTGGTTCCAACATTCATGCATTTGAATATCATCCTCTTATCTCACGAACTACTAACCAAATACATTTTTCCTACAGCTCACTATAGTCCCCCTTCTGATTAGCGTGCCTATGGTTATTTTAAGAATAAAACTGTGATGAAATAGACATAAGGTTTATATACATCTGATCAGGTTTCAAAAATCCCTTATGGGTAACATTATGGTGACAATGTCCAAACTATTAAATAGTCTATTAGCATAAGGGTAGGTAACCAGCTTGGTGGAGTGGCCAAAGAGTGTGTCCACTACGCTTGTTCAGAGTTTGCAGCAGATCATGGAAACAGTTAATTTAGCTTGAGAGATGTTGGAAAGGTTCAGATATATGCTTTAGCTCGAGTCAGGCCAAGAGTCAGATGAGCACCAAAACTGGTAATTAGCTGATGCATCAGAACACTAAATTTATTCAACATCACTCTTGTCCTAGCTATTAGCTTATAGATGGTTAATAATGGCAGTGGTGTTTGTAGTTTAATCTGTATGCTAATGCAAACTTGCTCTGTGCACTTGCTCTGTACTGAAAGTTTCAGGTATATTTCGTTTGCATTGAATGTGATCTGCTTTTTAAATTTTGACCCACCAACTCTAGCTTGCTCAGACTTTATGGGAATGCACTGAAGAGAAATGAAAAAACTACTTTTTTTTAGTCAGTTAGACATAACAGCAAGAAATTGATTAACAGTTAAATTATTATGAAACATAAACTACAGATTAATTGCAATTTTAAGGAGTTGTGAAAATCTTTAGCTGCAACCGTACCATATCAACTGTTTGTACTCCTCCAAAGAGCTCTGTTTGGCATTACACACATCACCCAAACTTGAAAATATCTCTGTGTACTGGTGCGTGGGCTACTGAGGATGAGCATGCTGTTTCTGCAAGTGAGGAAATGTTCACGGCACAGAAAAGCTCTTTGATAAACGCTGAGGGCCACCACCCCAAAACTGTGTATCCTCCTCTCTTAGTTCTTCTATCTCTGAACTTTCAGACTTAGAGAACTAAATCAGATGTGATCAAAGGCTTATTTGAATTGTTTCTATGCCTTAAGGTCTGGGGTCAACACATTTCTACAGATACCCATATTTCAGATAATAGGGGATACGGTTTGGGCCTTAGAACCACAGCCCCTGTAACTGATTGTTTTTCTCCTTATACTCTGGATATTAAGACATATAGACTCACAACTACTGCAAATAAGTGTTAAAGAGAAAGTTCAGAGGCATTACTTCACACATACAAGTGCAATATCTCTACACATACGTTTGGCTGAATACTGTAACAGACAAGTGATGATCTAATTTGGTAAATCATGTAATTTGCAAGGTTGCGTATGAAATGACACACACTGGTACACAAAAATTATTCAGTCAGTATATCACAAGTGATGATCCATTAACACATGGATGTATTCTTAGCCAGATTTCATACACCATAATGTCAAATTATCTGTGCAAACTGAGAGCAGGTCTTGTATAGCTGATAAAACAATTTACTTTCAGTACTTAAAAAAAAAAAGATAAATTAATTGAACTATAACGATTCATATAGCAACGGTTCATTTTGTCCTTATTACACGATAATGTATGTTTACTGGATGCATTTAACTTAAAAAAACTAAAAAAACTAATGTTAAATTAGTTTTGACACCTTTTCAGAGTGAAAACAAAGCATTCACACCACAGCTGCAGAATAACTGCAAAACAACCCGACTGTGCAGTAAAGTGTTAACAGTTAGTGATGTGTGATTGTACAAACAAATACAGCCTCAAGTCATCAACATTATTAGGTTATGTTTAAGAATCTCTTCCATTTTTCTGTCTGATTTGCTTCACTGCAAATATTTGTCTTGTGTAGTTTAAGGTTTTTCAATTTCAAACCGTAAACAATACGAACATTCTTTTACTGTCACAGTTTCTGGGTCAACTCATTTGCTGTCGTAAAGGTGCTTCACATTTATGGTGGTTTGCCATTCATTTATTTTCTTTACATTCAGATTATTGGTTGGTCATAACTCAGCGCTATGATGAATATGTGTGAGGTGGTTAGCTTCTATTAAAAACAGCACAAGAGATAGAACCGAGAAGATCCATCTTCAGCGCCTAATACCTCAACCCCACCCGACTGGTTGAAGTATGTATTATATTTTCTTTCAGGAGTCACCTGTTGAGGAAAAAAACAAGCTAAATTGCCATCACTTCGGGGACCTTCTGTGATTTTCTTTGCAACTTTGCAATTAATGTAATTAAACCACAAAGAAAACTTTCGGTTGGAAGCAGTTATATCCATCTATACTCTTTTAAGCCAAGGGAGAGTTGCTTTGTGTTATTTTTTACACTTTACACTTAGATTAGCCAGCCATGCCAGCTACCTATGGGCTTTCCAAACAGCAAGGGTGCTGCTTTCATCCCAGAAGTGCATCTTTTCTGCATCTTTGTAGGACTTCGTATTCGTTTGTTGGTTTGAGGAGCTACGTAAAAGATCCCAAACCAGGTACTGTCTCTGCCCACGAGAGTAAAACACATCGTGTTAAATCCACTTGTTCTAACCTCAATTAAAAATGTCTTTGTTTTGCTTTTGTTTCTGTCTCAGTCATAACGCTGTCTCATCAGTTACAATAATGGCCCTGGAGCAAGATTAATACAGCAATATCCATTTGTACATGAATGAAATATTACTTGTTATACTCTTCGGTCCAGCTCCTTAATCAGCAAGAATACTGTACAGCAACAACAAATAGGCTTTTGTTTTATTCCATTTCATGAATTTGTAATTTTTTTGTTATGTTTTATTTGATTACAAATCTCTAAAACACTATGTAACCAAGTGTGCAGCCAAAAACCTTATTCTCTATTCTGTTATCTTATTACCACACACAACGCACAATATATAGACCAATTAAGTGGAAACCAACAATTTTTTATCAGAACTGCCAATCAATTGTCCTAACTTCAATGCGACACTCATCGGTACTTCAGTAGCAGTTGTAGAACAGTGGGAAAATGTTTTTTATTCGCCTCCTTTTTTCTCAGATATTCCCAGATGGTCTTGAGAGTCAAACTGGCAACGCAGTCACCAACCATTCTCACAGGCCTTGATGCCACAGCTGCCATCCTTGCTGACTGATTATTTCTTCCTGTTGAAAACCACATACATCAAAACATAGAGAGCATTCCAGATGTTTGAGGCCTCACGACATGATAATGCAGGTGTGACACTGACAGCAAGGGGATTTCACTCCTAGTCATTGCCGGCAAGTATTTTTTCTCCCACGCAAAAAGGGCATCATTAAAAAAAAAACATAGCCACTAAGTATATAAGGCCATTACATGCAGAAAAGACTATTATATACAGTCATCAGTCATACAGTCATGGTATACCTTCTGTCAGTTCTAAGGTATTATGTATGAGGATATACTAACAGAATAAAAAAAATATATAGTCTTTACCAGTCCAAACATTTGGTAAATACAACCTTATCACCTAAATTACATAATACACCATTTCACTAACTAGCCAAAATGCAGAAACAGCATGTGAAAAACTTAGTACACCTTTCATCAATGATTAAGAGGGTAAGTAGCTGCCAGGTGCTGCTGATCAAATGCACTTGATTAATTGATTATCATTAAATGTGAGCAAACGTTTTGGCTGGTCTGGAGCATTCAGGTGTGTGTTAACACAAAGCCGAGGTAGAAATACATCAGCAATCATCTCAGAGAAATAACTGTTGCTGCAATTGTTACATCGAGCTGAGAAGGGTCAAAAGGCCATCTCCAAACAATCTGGAGTCCATCATTCAGCAGTGAGAAGGATCATTCACAAGTGGTCAACATTCAAGATTTTTGCCAAGCTCCCCAGTAGTAGATGCCCCAGCAAGTTCATGTCAAGGTCAGACTGTGTAATGCTCAGA
This sequence comes from Leuresthes tenuis, assembly GCF_036924035.1. Lineage (NCBI taxonomy): Eukaryota > Metazoa > Chordata > Actinopteri > Atheriniformes > Atherinopsidae > Leuresthes > Leuresthes tenuis. Next base: position 13,698,437 of record NW_027325378.1, read on the forward strand.
GAAACTGCAAAAAACTGAAGCGCTACATTTCAATCCATAGTCAGCATTTAGCATAATAAATGTCAAAATTCATAACAGTACAATCAGAAAAAATTATTGAACAAGTATAACCGGTTTGAAAGGGTTACCAGTAGAAAGCCTCTTTTGTCTAAAAAGAACAGGACAGCACAGCTTAGGTTTGCTAAGTTGCATCTGAACAAAGCACAAGACTCCTAAAACAATGCTCTTTTAAGTAATGAGACCAAAGTGGAGATGTTTAGTCATAATACACAGCAGCACGTTTTGAGAAAACCAAACGCAGCATATCAGCATAAACACCTCATACCAACTGTCAAGCACGGTGGCGGAGGGTAGATGATTTGGGCTCGCTTGGCAGTCACTGGACCTGGACACCTTGCAGTCATTGAGTTGGCTGTGAAATCTTCTGTTCCAAAGTATTCTGCCCAACAGCTAAAGCAGAAAATGATGAGGCAGTCCGACAATGATCCCAGGCACATCAGCAAATCTACAAAAAGATGGCCTTAAAAGAAAAAAACGAAGGAAAACAAAGGCATCGCGATGTTGGAATGGCCCAGTTAAAATCCAGCCCTCACTCCACCCCACTGACATGCTGTGGTCGGACCTTAAGAGAACTGTGCATAAAGAAATGTCCGAAAAACCTCAGTGAACAAATCGATGTTGTAGAAAAAACAATTCTTCTGAATCAATGCGAGAGACTGACAATGCTATACAGAAAATTACTTATTTCTCCTAAAAGATGGTTTTACATGTTGTAGAATCACATGGTGTGCTTCATCTTTCTTGCTTCTGCATTTTGGTTTAGTTTTATGTTTGACATATGATAAATGTCATGTGTTCAGAATATTTACTCTTCTACATTTAAGACCTGGTACAGATAATAGGATTTTTGCACTTTTTTTCCCCACTTGGCTGTAACTGTGAAACTCTTTCATAGAGGTCCCTTTGAGAGTGACAGCTGAAAGGACAAATAAACTGGAAGCACACATTAACTACTACAGCTCTTCTGAAGCAATGACACTTCTCTTACCTCACTCTGTATTCCTATTTGTCAGGACCAATATATGCCGTATGCAATACGAACAGTACACACTTACTTTAAAGCAGATCAATACAGCCATGCACTGAATCAACCCATCTTATGTTGCTCCACGCCAAGCATTTGAGTGTCAGTGTAGTTGTCAGTTGTCAGTGTAAGGGAGTTAGCCAGGGGGAATATAGAGTATTTATCTCATCTCTTTGCCAAGTCTCTCAGTTATCTAAAGGCTCTCAGTGAACCAACTTTTTTCCATCCATCTATCTGTAAAGCATCATACCCTGGACACCATCAATTACTACCAAATTAAGCTACTTAAATTGGTAAATTTGCATTTATTGCCATCTGGCAAAGCCGATAATAAACACAAACAGCATACAAATAGATCATCACTCATTGTTAGCACCTCAAAAAGTCACAGATGTAAATGTGAAACTGTCTCCCATATATTTTTTTTATTTCATATAATCAAGTGTTCCTCGAGCAGCCAAACAAGAGCCTACATTGTTTTCAGGGTTGTCTGATGGCTGCTGATGGTTGGCTAATAACTGATAATGTACTTGACACAATGATCAAAAACAAATGATTACGTTGGGTTCAGGTGTTGAAACTATAATTGGACCACTATTACAGAACTCTCTTTCATCACAGAGAGATCAATAATCCTGTGGAGGGAACACAAGAAACTATCCTTGGCATCAGCCTGTACGGTTCGGAGCTGATGAGGTCACAGGCGAACACCTGAGAAACACAGCAGCCTTGAAGTTAATGAAAAGCTCTCACCCGGACCACAAATATTGCCACATTTTAGCATATAACAAGCCTTTGAAAGATATGTACCCTCTATTTGCGGGAGGAATGCAATACTTTGTACAGAAATTTGAAAGTTTAATGGTTCAAGATCAAATTCATGTGCTGCTCTGGGAATACATGCTCTTGCATTATTGTTTGAAAAAGAGAGGAGGAGAAACTACAGGATTTTTTGACAGGGTTTTAGGGATAACTACCAAGCGGTATAGGTTCTTTTTGTTATGGAAAAATACATTTTAGGGTTGAATGAATGAATCATAAACTCTTAGCAGACAATCTATATCCTTGTTTGAGTTACGATGTCTGCCATGTGTCTTTATGCTGCACTGTGAGGGGTTCGTCTCATTTTAACATGTTTAAACAAACTCAGTGATAAGTGTCAAAGATGAGTAAATCCACTATTTTTCACAAGAAATCTCAAAGGAGAGAAAATGCGTTCCATCTAGGCCAAAGATGTATTTACTTAAAAATGACGTATCAAAACAGCAGCATATTGTGTAAACAGTGTGGTGAAATATGTTGCTTTGTCCTTGGATTGGAAGCACCTTGCTGGTTCACCTTATGCTCCAAAGCTCAAACCTCTAATATTGTACGAAACCTGGCTGACTTTATTTCTCATCCAAACACCCCAGCAAACCCGTTATATGAGGTCAGATGATTGATAACGGTTGAATGGGCAATGAAGTTGCGTTTTCTCCCCCACGATTTTTTCAAGACAGAAATGGTTCTCCAATAAAATCCTGCTAGGACCAAATCTTTGAGGGAAGTAATTTCATTGGTCCAGGTGGAATGAATTGATATAGTCACTCTCTGTGTGGATTTTAATCGGACAAAATGTACGTGACAAAACTGAAATTAGAAAATTGAGAGACCGATGCCACGAAAAGGAATGAAAACGATCCCCTATTAGGACTGAGGAGCTTGTTTTTGAAAAAAAAAAAATCTTTCATTCATTTTAAGCTGTTTACTGAACATCAGAATCAAATGACCAGAGGTTATACTGTAATGTGTCGAAATTAAAAAATAAAGTTTTGAATATCCTCTTCAGTACTTCAGTTTTTTTGTGGAAATTATTAAAATGACAAGACATCCACAGAGCTTGTTATTTGTAAAATATATCGATGTTACCATTATGTTTTCCTAATGAGAGATTGAGATGGACTTCGAAGCTGAAGTGCTGACTGTGATGCATGCTTTGACAGTTTCCTCATCCTTCAAATCTATTGCTTTAAATTGACTGTGCTTTCAGACGATTCAATTATACAGTCAGTATTGCACGGCTGGCTTTCTAATCCACAATATTTGACAATATGAGAACCTCATGTGACCCATTTATTTTGATTTAAGAAAACAATTGTATCTCATACCTAATGTCTGTCGTGGGGAGGGATCATAAATCACTCCGGCAGAAGCACACAAATGTGTGATAGGTGCTGTGGATTCAGCAGTATCAAAGGAGAGGAATTAACATAGATAATGCCGTGTATTCATCAGCGGTGTGTTTAAATTGAAGTAGCTACACTGGCTGCTGCTCATGTGCCACCCCCTTTTTTTATATTTTCACTATAGCAGAAGTCAAAAGTTGAGCTCTCCTTTATCGACTAATGCTCCCTAATCAAAATAAATTCCTCGGCAGATCTCTGAAGGTATCTCCCTCTTTAAAGAGGAACATGGAGTGTCACTCAGTGTATATGTTTTATGCAAAACAGCTAAGAATAAGGGCACAAGCTTTACCACTGACGATAGATCAAACCCCTGACTGTTACCAATATAGTGCCTAGATTTTCTTGCTCTGTTGTCTTTTCTTCCCATGAAAGAGAATTATAAAAAGACCTCAGCAACTGCAAGAGCAAAGGCAAGTGAGTGCAAGGGACATAGTGAGAGGGTGTGGAGAGATAGTGTTTATTGCTTGTGGGAGGTGAATGATGGCGCAGCATAAAAACCCCACCAAAACCGAGCAGATGGAGCCTATGTGACAGTAAAACCCCAAACGTCCGCTGAAGGTTTTTACCAGTGACTTATGAAAGCTATCTGTCATAACAAAGGGAACAGTTAGCAGGATCATATGCTAATGAAGGAGCCACGCTCTGGTGACAAATTATGCTGAAAAAGTAAATAGTTTCTCATAAGAGCCTTGCATGTGAGCAGGGACAGCAGCGACTGCGAGATTATTGGTCCAGGAGGTGGAACGAGACAAGTGGTTAGTGAAGTTCATAGAAACAGAAGTAATAAATTCATCCTTTTTTTTTTTTGCGAGAATTGTTCCTATCATTTTTTTTTTCTTTTTTAAAGTAAACATTATTTTTATAGATATGGCTGGTGTCATGATGTTTAATACTCTTAGCAACAAGATCATCTCCACACAAAGCTACTTAACATCCAGACTGCTGTGAAATTCTATCACACATAGGGACACTTGCTAACTCAGAATAATCCAAAACCGTGCTTCTGTTGCTTTTGAGTTAACCAAGTATTCGCATTTCATATTTTCTAACACTACTATTCCTTCATGTTTAAAGGGATGATGTAGTATTTTTTGCTTTCTAATTTGTACATTTATAATACATAAATTTATGGACTACAACTCATTAAATGTTAACAGGGTGATATTTGAATCCTCCTCAGAGATTGAGACATTTTTATCCTAACCCTATCCACGTGGTAGTTTTTTGCACGGCTTAAAATTTCATGACATAATTGTAAAATGTGTGTAGATGACATGTGAAAAGTGCCCAAAAAAAAAGAAAAAAGAAAAAGGGGGCTGTTATCTTCACATGTTCCTGAGAGATTATGTTGGATCAGTGCACGGTTAATTAGCAAACGCCTCATTTGCAATTTTAAGCATAAAATGTCAGGTAGGATTGTTTCAATGAAGTACCCAGTTGTGAACGTTTGAGTGTGAAAGCTCATGGTTAGATTTAGCAGTATTGCCCCCACCCCCTCAATTAAATGTTCGCCACTGTGGAGTGCAAACCTCTAAAACCTTCACTTTTAAGGAGACAGAATAAAAGAAGAACACTGCATTGTCAATGTTGTTTGGAGATGGGGTTGAGTTGGCGATTTTGGGTATCCAATGGATAAAGGCAAGGCAAGTTTATTTGTAGAGCACAATTCATTCACAAGGCATTTCAAAGTGCTTTACAGCTGTCAAGAACGGTGGAGGAAGGGTGGACCCAGATACAGACTTCTCAAAGGTAACAAGGTTTATTCCAAAAAATGAGGAGCAAGGCAAAAGAGGACACGGCTGAGCCGGATTATCATAAATACTGAAACTGTGAAAAAACAAAAGCAAGGCAAGACTATGGCAGGGAACAAACAAGACTATGAAAAGAACAAGACTATGGTACTGTGAAAAAACCAACATTACTATGCGGCACAACCAGACATAGTATTAGACTTTTGGTGTGAGCGTGGAAGGGAAAGTGAGGATTCTGCCAAGACTGTGACTGAACCTGGAAACTAAATGCTGTGGGGAGATGATTGGTGATGATGAGCAGCTGTGAAACGGAAAACAGGTGACATGAATGAACCTAATGTGACAAGAAGAATATTAAAAAACTGTGACAACAGCTACATAAAATCACAAGAAGGCAAATAAAATCATTAAATAAAACATAAAAATAATCATGAATTAATTCAATTAAAAGTGCAGATAAAACATGTTCAGTTGTCATATGCACAGTTAAATAGTTTTCAGCCTGGATTTAAACATTGTCAGAGTTGAGGCCTGTCTCACGTCGACATAAACAAGGTTTAGTTGAACCTACATGCAGATGAATTATGAAAAAAAGGGAAAAACAGCAAAATATGTAGATGTTGTTATGATTGGTGGAGATGATGTGATACATAATACAGACTCAGAGGAAACTGGAGGTTGAAGAAAACTTGAACAGATTTTTTAAAAACTCAAACAGATGAGCACAGCCAAGCCACCAAGAAACACCAAGAAACCAAAGTTGATGAAACAATAACCAAAATGCAGATCATCCTGAAAAGACAAACTGATCAGCGCTAGAACAAACCATGAAACAGAATAAGAGGTGGTAACTGCAAGGATCTGACAAAGACTAAGTGAAACCAGGGAGGTTAAATACTGTAGGGAACTGATCTGTGAATGATTAGAGCTGAGGACTATGAGCACAGGTGAGTAAGTGGAGCTGATGACCCGGACAGGAGGGAACTGATTATTGGATATAAACTATTGGAGGAAAGGTAGAAACAAGAAACTGAATAAAACTATGACAAGACTATTTTACCCAAACTAAAACTAACAAAGACAAAAAATGTGTTGCTGTGAACAAAAATACAAATAAAAACTAAACAAATACAAGCAGAATAAATCCTAATAATGACTAAATGACAGACAAGAAAGCACAAAACACAGAAAAACCAAGACCTGCAAAACGAAACCTAAGTCCAAAAAAACACACAAACCCTAACAGATGCGTGGTTTAAAAAGGGCTCATTTTAAGGTGGAAAGTGACTACTTGAATGTATTTATGTGGAATCCAGTCTCCATTAAGCATAATTAATATACCTTAGTTTTTTTAAAGACCACATTGTCATGGCATTTAAACAAAATTAACCAGCCCACACTGCATGGAGATTGAATAATTTTGCTGGTGACTGAATCAGTGGCATTAAGAAAAATCCTAGTGATGAATTATTTCCAAGGGGCATTTTTGGACTTAAGCTAGTTGGACTTTGCTAAATAACTTAAGTGAAAAATAGTAATATGACTGAATGTTTGTAAAATGACTTTATCCTAATAAATAACTTTTTGCAGTGCATGTAAAAAGTCAAAGTAAAGACATTTAAAGTTGACTAAAAAAAACAAAACAAAGAAGGTAGCTGTGGATAGAGGGGGCCCTGTGTCTGCAGCCAAAGCCTGTGAAGGTAAGAAAGGGCAAACCTGCTGGAGATTTTATGACAGAGTTATTGTCAATGTTTACATGCCAGGTGTCAATAGTGTCACAGATTGCAAATCCCAGTGTTCTCAGCAAGGCTTCGGCTTGGTAAACAGACTTCAAAGGAAATGACTCTGTGCTGAAACAGAGACATATATACACAAATGCTCAAGCACAAAACCGCTTTCAAATAAACGAGCATGCATGCATGGGCAGGCTGACGCACACTGTAAGTGTTGTACTGTAATGTATCCAACCGGAAGACCGATCGCACGGTTTGGAAGAAAAAAAAAGTCAGTCAAATTTGAATGTTGTGCAGTGTGGGAATGACAGGGTTGGACGGCTTGGTGTGAGCGTGAGCGCTTTTGTGTGCTGTGCTTTATATGCATGAAAGGTAAATATGTAAGCTTGTGTGCACAGAATGCGGTATTTGTTAGGGAAGTTTACTCAAATGGATTGGAGGGATTGTGTACTGCGCCGTGTGTACTATTTAATTAGGATGAACTTTTTAAATAATCCATTATTAGCAAGTTCGGATCATAAAGGGAAAACAAAGATAGGACCAAGTTTTATTATTTTCCTGTTGCCTCACAGAGCTTCAGCAAGTCTCGCTCTTCAGTTTAGATTCTATTTTAATATTGTTTACTCTGAGAAGCTGCTTTTCTAAATAGGTAAAAGAGCAAATAGGACAACATTACATGGCATTGCAACATTTTCTTAATTATTAATAAGTTCAAATGAGTTCCACTTCTGTGTTGTCTTTGTACACTATAGGCCAATTGGAATTCCAATTGTATGCAATGTTTTATGAATCATGAAGCCCGTAGCTACTAATGAAATATTTTCCACATCATAAAGAATCTGCTCAAATATGCGCCGCAGTTGTATGGACAAAGACGAGGAATTTAGTGGAGCTGTAAGAGCTTGATGTTTTAGGGGGTTTGAAGGTTTGCAAATCACAAAAAAAAAGAAAAGAAAAGAAAAGAAAAAAGAAATCTCTCATCTTTTATGCAGCCAGTGTGGATGTGCCTTGAGATATGCGTTTTGCTGAGCCACTGTGGAGTGTTTGATTTCAAACCAATTTTTAGCTGATCATTATATTTTATTAAAAGCTTCTCAGTTCGTTATATAAAAGCCCTCTCCAATGCTGTAAAAAGAAGAAAGAAAAAAGCCTAGCATCCAAAGCCACACACAGAACTGACTGGAAGAGAATAAGCCTTTAATAGGAATCAGAGTTTACACATTTATGAACCAAGCAAATAAATGCTACCACAAAAGCTGCTGTAGCTGTCAGACTAAATTTATTATTGCTGTGATATTACCCAAACAGATGTTTTAGTCTTTCTGCTCAGATATCACCCTGTTTCCTACTTCTGCTTAGGTAGCTCTACAGCCAATGACTTTTCTTCAGTGGTGGATAAAGATGAGACATTGAAGCAATTTATTTTCAATTTTAAATGAGGGTCTTTTGTTTTGAAAAACAAACAAACAAACAAACTGAAATATTTGTTTATCGCCTCACCAAAAAGCCAATCAGAATTCAATTCATTCCACCCCCAACATGTCCCATCAGGCCATTTGTTCAAATGGAGACACTCATCTACAAATCTGTAATATTCAGTCATAACAACACAGCAGCAAATCACATCAGAGGCAATGCATGTTGGATCATATTGTCTGATCCAATAGCATGCTCCTGTATTGCTATCAATTACAACTTTGGCACCCAACTAATTTGTTCGAGGACTGGATTGGTAATTTGATTCTGGGCTCAGTCACTTGATTTCCCTTACCCATTAATTTCATTTGCACTTGCCCATCAGCGGCACCAGCACATGTTGAGTCACCCACATCCCAGAGCTCATCTTAGCTCGGTCTTATTAATACCACCAGTTGTGGCAAGTGCCAGCCTGACACACTCACAGCATGCAAGCCGCCGCTCTCATTCTGAGCCATCACAGCCTGCCTCGCTCCTTCAGTGGCTTGGAACCTCTTAACCTGTCCACTCTTCACCTCACCATCCGCCTCGTGGCTCTGCTGAATATGAATTCAAAGCTTATGTCACTTTTTTTTTTCCACAGCGCCTGCCAAATGTTGCCAGCTTATATTTTTATTTATAACAAAAATGTCAGACTACTAAAACTTTTTTTGTTTTGATATGAAATTGAGAGCTATCTTTAAGTTAAAATGAAGGTCTGTTGCATTTTTATGGAATCAGCAAGTAATTTATATCAACAGATGGCACAGATCCTCTGCCTTAGAGACTTCCATGTTGTACCACCATGTTCGTACAGCACTCTAAAATGGGTTAATCAAACACTGGCTTAAGAGTGCATTTTTGCATTTTTAATGACAATCATAGTTTCTTCTGCATACTCTGAAGAAGCAAGATGGGTTATGGAAATACTTGCAATGTGCAACTTCACCCCTAGATGTCACTAAATCCTGCACACTGCTCCTAAATAGGTTTTAATCTGTTTATGAAAACAGAAAAAGTCATTCAAACAAAGACATGACAAGGAGATGACGTCATAACTGTAACGAGTTTATTGAGAATCATTAAGATGATATATAAGAAAAACATGTTTATCTGTTCATTTGTGTCATGGAAAAAAAGGGCATTCAATTAACCTTTTACGACAATGTTATCATGGTAATTCAGTCCCGTCTTTGGTGAAAAAATTCATCGTCTTGAGAAAAAAAAAAATCTTTCTTAATCTAGACTAAAACACACAAATAACAGAGCCTTTAAAATGAGTAATAGAATGTAGAGATATTCACTGATGAGGAAAAAGTATCTACAATAACAAACTCACGCAGATCCCATTTGTATTGATGAGCCCACTGAAAAGTATAATGTGCAAGAGACTTGTGTTATTGAAACTTTAACAAGGATAAATGGCAGAGACACACTGGAACCCTCTGGGGAATCTTCCCCTCACTCATCGCTGGTCTTACAAGAATGTCTTCTCTTGCGACGCTTAAATGAACTGGGCTGTAATTTGACTGCTTCTCTATATTTCATATCTTATAACATGTCTTTCAGTGAGTGTAATTTCTCTTCCATATTGGCGCTTAGCGGTAAGGAGTGCATAATAAAGAAAACCCAAACAATTATGCGGCTTTAGTCACGTGTCGCTGGCCATGGTAATGTCACTTGTTTGAGAGGGGAAGTGTTCTGTCTTAGTTAGAAGCTCTGTCACCTCAGGCCTTTGGAAATCTGACTCAATTGTTGCTATATGGCCCTTGAGGGTTTTATTTTCTCCCTTTGACACCATGCAGCTGCAGTCTCTTGGCATATGTATGTGACGCTCTAGGTCGCATGAGGTAAGAAAAATTGTGAGAGCACATCTGTCTAAAAAATGAACAGGCAGTACCGAAATACAAAGCCTGTAGTCTCTTTCTGACATGAAAAGATAAGGTGATGTCACATATGACACTGTGTAAAACAGGAAAAAATGAAAAAGCATTATTTTCTCAAGCTAAAGGGTTGGTCAACATTTATTGCTCTTTTTCTCTTCTAGTTTTAATTTGGGGCTAGATTTGGATTTTTGATGTGCAATGCCGCCACCAATCCCCAAATTTCCCATCCCTCTTGGTAAATTATCAGGTCCCTTTCATAAATAAGACTGTATGAAAACACATTTGCCGTGTATAATATGATACAGTAATTAATGTCATCGATTCACATCTGTAAGAATACTGACTGGGAGAAATGTGATTACTCTGATCACATTTCAAAACTTGGAGTTAGTTTTGTGGAGCCCTGTAACTCAGTTAACGTGTGACTGTGGAGAGAGGGCTGCTCTTGTTCTGTGATTGATGAGCACACACCAGGCAGGCTATTAAAAAAGCTGCAGCATATTCCATAGACAATGGCAATAAACATATTCAGGGTGCTGGATTCAAAATGACTTATTTAGGGAAAGAAAATGCAATTTTTGCACCAACCATAACCATAAACCTTGGATTAATGGGGAATGCTGTGTGCACATTTAAATGTGCTTCTGAACATACACACACAGGCACATGTTTGTGTTGCTCTCTTGAGTAGAAAAAAAGAAAATGTTATTCATTGGTTTTATAATCAGTATGACCTCAAAGTAATCACGATAATAATGTTCAGCTGTCACATTCTGTTGAGACGTTTTTCGAAAAGCATTTATTTGATGTTGAAACAGCAAACCTTTAAGTGGAGCGCAGTTAGCTGTTAGCTTACCTTTGCACAAAGTCTTTAAACACAGTCAAGCCTACCGCACAACAGTAACAAAAGCCCCAAAGCAATACCACTACAGCCCACAAATTACAGTATTATATCTTTTTGGACTAATCTGTTGAAAAGAAATAAGCTTTGAATCCTCAAAGAGTTGTGGACACAGTTGTTTTTAACTTTAGCTGAGCTACATCCCAGTAACTTGTAGATTCTTCACAGGTAGAATTTCCAGAGATGCTTGGTACCTGTAGAGCTTGGGATAATCTTATACAATTTTTATTCCAAAAGTAGTGTTTAAACAGTTTTTTTCTTTTGTCATCTTTTTTTTAAAGCAAGTACACCCACTAAAACAAGACATTAAAACTTTTTTTCCATTTGGTAGTTCTGTTTACCCTTCCGAGTTACATTCAGCACCACTATCTCCCAGGTGACAAACCTCTATCGTCAGCTACAATAACATGAAAAGATGGAATTACCCTGTATCCCACAGTGTGTAGCGGACCATGTACTATGACTATTAAGATTTTGTGACATAATTAGTAATGTTTATTATTTCTGATCTCATCTTTTTTCATTTACAAGTTGTTGCCAATTTAAATTTGAAATGAAAATCAACCACAAATAAGGTGCTGCTTTTGCAACTGTTAAACCTGGCTTATGAGTGTCATATGGACAGAAAAACTCGATTTTTTTTTCATGACCTAAATATGTATTTGGTTAATCTCATTGTACTGAAGTGCAAAAGACTCTACGACCATGAGAGAATGGTAAGCTCAACAGCAAGAGTGGCCAGGTTAACCTTTTATCCATGCCTGTTTTCAGGTATGAACATAAGATGAAGTAGCCCATAAATTGTACCATTACACTTGTGCAATAACACTGCAAAGCTATTGAGGATACACAGAGGCTTTACACCAATCTATACTGGACTAATGCCTATGGGGTGAAATTGCTACCGGTGATGTATTTTCTGAGTTTTCCTGTGTTACATTTAATAGATGTTAGAACCACCTTTAGCAGCAATAGCTTGATGTAGTCCTTTTCTTTATCAAGTCTATTTGATCATTGTGGAGAATGTTTGGCCCACTCTTCTTTACAACATCAATTCAGTTAATTGGAGTTTGCAGCACATGCTGTTGGACAGCTCTCTTAAAGTTCCACCACAACCTTTCAATCTGGTTGAGGTCTGGTATTTGACTGGACCACAGACAACATCTTTACATTTTCTGGTGTGCTTGCAATATTTGTACTGTTACACGATTCAAACTCTTTAGCTGTCAAAGAGGAATGGCCTAAGATATGACTAATGAATACTTTTGTATGCAGACAAGTTCCAACATGTCAACAACTCACAAATCATCAGAAGCTGAAATCATCACTCTTCCACCACTGTGCTTCACAGTTGGTATTAGGTGTTTGTACCGATTATATGTTTTGTTTTCTTTTTGGTTTTTGCCAAACATGGCAATGTGCATTATGACCAACCATCTCCACTTTGGTCTCATCTATTCAAAAGACATTGTTTTACAAGTCTAGTGGTTTGTTCAGATGCAACTTTGCAAACTTAAGCCATGCTAGCATGCTCTTTTTTTTTTAGAAAAAGGGAGCTCTTTCTCCAACAACCCTTCCCAAAACTCATATTTATTCAGTCTTAATCTACTCAGTCATGAAGTTTAACATTTAACAGTCTAATTGAGTCTGAGATGTGGTTCTTGGGTAATTGCAATATCTCTTCAGCTCATACAGTCCATTGGCTTTCGTCTTTGGCAGTGTTAACACACACCTGAATGCTCCTGATCAGCTAACTACACAAACCTCTGCTTTTATAGAGGTGGCCACCCGTGCAGAAGACCAGGTTCAATTATAGCACTTAGATGCTGCTTATCCTTTTAAATCCTATGGAAGCGGTAAAAGTGTACTTGCTGTTGTAATGCACTGTCTCTGCATTTTGGTACGGTGTTTGTTTAATAATGATGTTGTTCATCTGCTGTTATATTTACTTAAGACCTGGTAAGGAGCTCATGATTATTTTTGTTTTACTATATGTCAAACCATAAAACCAATTAACTATGTTTTTCAAATTGCTTTATTTGACCATTTGGCAGTCAGTGTAGACTTACACCTTTTTAAAAAAGGCTAAACCTCAACAGTGTTCAGCAGAGAGAAAAAAAACACATTAGGCTCTTATTCAAAAAGAAATATCTTTGGGTAGATAGAGCAGAGCAGGTAATTAGCAATAATGTAGATGATTTGCAAAAATGAGGGAGCTGTTAGGTGGAGGGAGAAAAGGCAGAGAAATCCACGCTGCTCCAAATGGATAACTTATAAATGTGCTGTTCATGCTGATATCTCCAGAGATGATAGAGTGCATACATCTGCAAATCGTAGAAGATGGGGGTTTAATAGCAAAGTAACAATCGTGTCTCGCTTGACAAAGTTATTTTTTCTTTTTCTTTTTTTTTTTGTCTTGTCCCAATGTTGCATTACTTCACCAAACACAGAAATACACACTTACTATACAAATATACATATATGAGCAGAAGTGTGCATGGTTTTGCAGTGATTGGGCGCAGGTGTTCTATTATTCAAAGTATCTCCTTGGGCTTTAGAGCCCTGACAGAGAACCAGGCAAGACTTCTCACTCCATGCTCACCCTCCCCTTCCCTGCAACACCCCTCCCAACAGCAAAAATTTACCAGAGCTTCCTTGGGGAGAAGCGGAGGGGAAACGTGATCTGGAAGAGAGGGGCGAATACACCACAACAACAGCTGTTTCCAAATCACAGCAACCTGGGGAAGGGTTGTGGATTATATTTTATGGGTGAAGTGGGACGGATGTTCATTTATTTATCTCCACAGTCAGCACTGAAGTGTATGTGCATGAGTGTGCTTGTGTCAAGGTACCTCACAGCTAACTTTTTACTGCTATAGGAATATGCCTAAGGTGAAAAGTGACACCATAGAGTGTGGACCTAAGCTACAACCAGAATTGTGCTAAAATTATGAATATGTAAAAGTGATCAATTTTATGTGTCAAAATATTATAATGAATATGTGGAACATGGAAAATCTTATTGAGCTGCTCTGATGCCATTTACTTTCCTCTTCACTCACTTTCATAGATGCCACTTCATCCACGGGTACAATTATGTTGAGAGCTATTTCATATTTCAAGTATGCAAATATCGATGCTCTGCCACCACAAACAGTTCATATACTGAAAGTATGTAGGCTGCTGCACAGAAATCTTTTTGAAGTGCCGTGGTAGCTCACTATTTAAAATCTAAATTAGCTGGCATGCGCATTTGAATACATTCATGCTCACACACACGTAGACTCAGGGACTGAAATTAGTCTAATGATTCTCAGTAGACCTAACTCCAAATATACATGCCTCTGGTGGGGTAAATGGCGGGGCATGTACTGAAGCAGAATACCAACCCAGTCATTAACACGTGGAGCAGGGCAATCAGTGGCGATGACCTTGGAGGTGTTGGTGTCTGCTAGCTCCTTTGTTACAAGCTGTTATTAATTTTGCTTACACGCCATTCCTAATGCTAAACAATAACTCATCTGCAAGTGATCTCCCTTGGGCCAAAAGAGGAGCTGTGGCTTCTGATCACCAGGGAGAAATTGTCAAAATCAGACTCGACAAGGTGTCATCAAGGGCGAAACTAGTACTTATTTTAATATACAACTAAACTGCTTAAGCAGAAATGTCTGACTAAAAACATTAACTTTAATTGGTTTGTTCATCAAAGTACAAAGATTTGGGTTAAAAGAGGATTTTTTTCTTAGATAAGCAGCTACAGCATTCAGTGGACACATTGCTGTTCTTACAGATGCAACATAATGCCTTTATTTTCAGGGTCAGTATGATCAGTAAGTTGTAGTTTTCCATCTGCTTTTGTGTGACTATAAAGTGATTATGGAAAATAATTGCAATGAATCAGATACAGAACCTCTTAACACTAACAGTGAAAACAATGCCAATATAAAGTCACTTAACAGCTTTGTCCCTTTGTTTCAGGCAAGACAATGTCTTACTTGTGAAAAAAAAGTCCCTCATGGACAATTTTTTTTAGATGCATTTGCATTATTTTTATGATAATATTTGTTTTGTGGCACATAGTTTGTCACATAGTTAGTCTTTCTGCCGTAATTATGTGTATAGCCCCATCTGTGCTATTCTGGTAACTTTATCCTCAATGTTCCAAAGCTTTTCTCTGTCTAAAATGTTGGAGGCATGCCCCTAGATTATGCTTTTTTTGTCTGTATTTGTAACGTCAGAGCAAGAAAGTGATTCTTGCTCTGTAACCTTGAATATGGCCAAGGTGATTAGTTTTGTTTTGTTTTTACTCCTGTGCTTATTACAGCCATGTAAACTGTAGCCTATACTTGTCCCTGTGATGACACTCCACAGCCTAGTTTATTTGCAGTAAACCAAGTAGAGGATGAACACTTTGTATTTAGCAATATTTCAGATGTTCTGATTTTTTTTTACAGTTGGATAGAATCAAAGTTACAGTACATTGTATAGCTCACTTCTTATTAGTCTTCCAAATACCTTCTCTGTGTTTTCACAGTCGGTTCAGTTTTTCAACTCCCATGTTAATTGTGAAGTTTATTAAGTCTGTAGGGTAGCAGCAACATGCTGCCATCATAATGCTGACCGTTCCAAACATTTGGGGACAGGTATTTGTTGCTATTCCTGCTATGTTTGAAGACGTTGTCTGGAGAATAGATCTGAAAACTGAGGTACATGTTAACTTTTCACCAGGAGGATTCTCTTCCATTCCTTTCACGTGGGTCCTCTCGCTCTTATTAACTTTTTGTTGTCTATTTTCGTTCTTTTTAGAAGAAAAAAATACATTTAATTTCTTGCCACACCATCTGTCTGTCCTGTGCTTGTTAAATCAGTTTGCCCATTCATGGAGCCCACTGCCTCGACTTCACCCCTAGCATTTTCCGTTTAGTCTCCAAAACCACAGAATGATATGCAAGTCTGAGTCAATCTACCTCAAGTTCTTGGATGTTTGTCAAACAATGCAAGAACAACAGCATGATTTGTTCTGTGCCCAAATCTCAATACCCTCTTGGCATTGTTAAGGGAAGGCAGCAAAGGCTGAGACAGACATAGAGAAAATACCCCATCAATCTACAGGATATTAGCTGCAAGGCACCAGTTCATGCTGCCAATGATGTAACTCTCTCTGCCAGTATGAACAAGTGCCACAATAAATTACTTCACATCATCCATTGCTTTTATCTGATGACAATGCTCTGTCTGGGTTGTGTGATTTCAAGCTTAAGATTTGGTTGTTGTGGCAGCGGGAACATGGTGATTAAGATCATCTGAGGTGCAGAGGGAACCAAAAAACAAAACTGCGGTAGCTACTGAACTGCTGTTCAAGGCTTCTAAGTCATGCAAACGATAAAGTATGGGGGCTCTGGTCAGTATTCCCCAAGCTGTAGCCACATATAATTGTTGAAGTGCCACCTTCAGGTTAGCAATCCAATGACTTTAAGTGTAGAAACATGTATCAATAAATTCACAATGCAGGCTTCAAAATTGTGAGATGGCAACATATTTTAGGCTTTAGTTTTGTGAACATTGTGAAGGTTGGGGTTAAGTTGTGACATACCATAAGGAGCAGTAGCTAAGCTTTTCTAACAATAAGACTTATGACTCCACATAGGACTTTTGATACTTGGTAGATCGAAATTGTATTTATGGATCACAGACCCCATCCTTATTCTGAGCCAGACAGGCATTAAAACATCCTGGAATGGACAAGGATTGGAAGAAATATTCTTCATGAGAGTATATGCAACTTGTTTTCAATTGGAACATCAAACAGGATACAAAACAAAACCTAATACCCAAAGACCAGCTGGTGGGCTGTTATTCCTATTACATATAACACTGGAGTGGGAGACGGAAAGCTGATCCTAAACAATATGAAAGAACTATTGAAATAGAAGACAGTCCAGAGTTCCTGGGAACTGGCTGCTCTGTCATGCTGTTTCTTGGTGCTCCATCACCTTTGATCCCACAATTGCATACACCTTTGTCCAGGTCGCTTGATACTCAATGGGACATTCAGCAGAAGCCGCAGCATGGAGTGAAGGGCTATCAGCTTTCAATCTCAGTTCTACCATCTCATCTATCTACTATCTAACTTCAGAAAATATCCTGGTATATAATCCCTGTGTCTCAAATGAGCACCACACAAGGGCGTGTTTATTTATTTTTATCCAGGCAGGGAAGCTGTGTAGCTCCATTAGTTTAGAAAAAGACTGGATTATGTGTGCTGTAAGACTGGAGTTTGTGCCAGTCATACAAACAAAATAATTCACGGTTATGAAAGTAGCTAAAATGACCAACTAAATTAATCAAACTAGAATGAAAACTAGAATTTTCTGGATTTCTGAACATTCAAAACATCTCCACAAATTATGATATACTTTGTAAATGAAACAAACATGCAATTTGCACTTTGACTAAAATCCTGTTATTTATGTGCCATGAACAATTTTAGCTTTAAAAAAAGGATTGTTGTTCATACTGCTTTTGCTTTAAAAACATGGCTTTTTAGATAAAAAAAATGGTGATATCTACTTCTAAGAGTTCAGCATGTGTAATTGTTTAAGCCCTTTCAAGCAATCATTTTTATAAATATTTACAATGATTTCCAATTAAAATTCCACCATGGATTCAAACTTGCTCTTCCTTCTTTACAGAAAGAATACTTCTCTCATTTTTTTTTCTTTTACCTTCCCACTAACACCTGAAGGCTTGTTTTAGTGAACAGCAGTTTTATTTCATCCAAGCTGAGCTGGCGATGGATAAGAGGAATGTGTGGGTGGTGTACCCGCTGTCGTACCTGGGCAGCCCATAAACTAAGAGGGCCACTTGGTGACGGTGCCAGGCCGCAGATATGATGGCAGAGGTATCGTCACACTCGAGCGTCTAAACCAAAGCAAAATTCTTGAGTAAAACAAACCTTTTTCTACTTAGTTAGAATAACAGATATGTAGAAAATATATGAGCAAGTGAGAGATTCAGAGAGGTGTGAGTACTGAATAAGTTACAGTATCTGATTGCTGACTAAAATCAGCTAGTTTGGCAGCCACCAACATCCAGAAACAAGCATATTCCACTGAGCAGTGAAAAAAACAAAACAGACAGCACATCCATCTTTGCCTGCCAGCACAAATCTGCTATTCTCCAGCAACATCTAATCAAATACTTTCTAACCTATCCATTTACTGGCTACTAATTTTCTGTTGTCACGGCCCATTTACCTTAAATTTACCCCTAATTTCATATTCCAATCAGATTAATGTAAATACAGCACTGCACACAGATGTTACACTAAATAAATTGATAATTTACAGGCAATTACAGATTTGTTTACTTATAATGTAACTTAAATGAGACAGAGACAAGTAGATTCTTGTGTTAAAGAGGAGATGAGACGTTATTCTAATTCCTCGCTGAAAAAATTTGAGACTGAATTATTTAGCATCATCTTATTAAACATACAGAGCCTAATCAGAGGTCAAAAATGCTTGTTGCTTATTTACATATGCATATGCAGCAAACAATTTGATAAACAACTCTGAAACATAACTCATATAGTAATGTTCATTTACGACTATCATTGAAGGGGTACTTGGGGTAGTCTGTCTGCTGTTGGATGCTTTCGTGGGTGGGCAGTGCATGGTGGATTTCAAAGTTTTTTCTGAAAACAACTACCTGCTGCAGACTGGGGTTTGTAAATGAGAATAACGAGAGTGTTTAGGTGCTTCATATTTAAGTAAGTTAAGCACAGCTCCACATCACTGATGATGAGGCCTGAGACAGCTTGGAAACAAGATGGCCTACTGCCCCTGTACGAAACAACTGGCAGGTTGTTAGTTTATTAGTAATTATGAGTTATCATACAACTGTATGAAAAATGAAATCCACTGAGGAAGAATGTACTGAAGTGATAATTTTGGTAAAATATTTATCATGCTTTACATGTAGCAAAACGCTAGCTGACATGCTAACATTACTGTAGCTGAGTTAGTTTCGCTAGAGTAGTCGCAAAAAACAACATTGAGGCTTCTGTGTGCAGCCCATATCATATTTAAGCCTCACTCTTCCCATGAGGATACAATAGCAATTATTCTTTGTCATATCTTTTGTTAAATTTTGCTTTCACAGATTTAAAAACAGAGAAGTGACACGGGTATTTGTCATTAACTTGTGAGCGGATACATGAATAAAAAGAAAAAGTCCATGAACAAATACACAAAATCAGAGATAGGTTTGCCACTTAAGGCTTACATTATGATTAAAAATAAAAACAGAAACCAGATTATAGCTCCAGTTACCACTATTTTCAGTTAGTTTAGCAATGATCTTTGATAATTGTAATAGAATAAACCCACAGAGAGTTTCAATCAAAAACACTGAACATAATTGATGAAAAGCATGCAACAAATTTGTTTTTGCTTGATGCTTTTTTCATCTCCAGCAACACCATGTTTACTGACCTGGCAACATGTCATTTTGTGTCAAGTCTTCATTTCTAAGAAGACTTACTTGAACAGAAAGGTCAGAAAAGCATGCTCATAAAGGGATGTGGACAGCTTTCAGCCCGTGGCATTGCTTTAATCAAAGCCAAATGCAGTTTCAGTCAGAAAACACTTCTGATTTACTCAAGCAACAGTGAACATTGGCTTTGAGTAAGACCTGTAATATTTGAGGCAGTGAGGGCATTGACTAAGAAATACTAACATTTCCTCTGAGGTATGAGGTACACATGCGTATGTGTGTCTGTGTGTGTGTATGTTTTGTGTGCATGCTGTCCTTGTGGCGAGTCCATGCCCTGGGCTGTTTTTCCCCCCGACTTTGTCGGAAACATGTTGCATGAAGCAATACACCTGCAAGTCATGGTGTTAAGTCACTGTGCTGTGCACTTCACAGCCCATGGTGAACCAGATTTATTCCTTATCTTGCAGAGAACAGCTTCATAACCAAGAAATAACCTCCACTGACTTCCAAGATGCATTTTAAATCTCTCACTATATTCAAAACTAATGTAAAAACTACCCAACAACACTACTGTTGTAGATTATCATTACTTTTATCTTAATGACACAGTTGAGAGCATATTTCTCCATCTCGGAATTATAAAATCACTGCTCCTATGGCATTGAATAGCATTGTGGTGTGAGTGAGCATCAAGCGGCCCATTTGTAAAAGCTCCTCCATCATGGTGAGAGACAGCCCACACAGCTCCAAATTGCTGATGAGCTTATTTTTAGTTGAGGGGCTGCCCCAGTGTCTGGTTTACATGTGGGACTGAAAGAAAATGTAGAGCAGATTTCCCTGTTAAGACTTGTACAGCAAGCCTTCCTGCTCTGTAATTAACCAATTAACAAGAAACATGCCCCACCAACACCATACCTGATTCAGTTTGCAATCACAGGAATGCTCATCTGCAAAGTTTTAATTGTGCCCGAGGCAATAACTTACTGTTTGTAATCACATTCTCTCCCTCCCTATATTACACCGTGGTGCGTTTGGGAGGAAAAAACTTACTGGCGCAAGCTAATTCGGCAAACCTCCATATTGGAGGTGAGCACAGTACACATTACCGGCAGTGCTTAGGGTTTTGCTGAACAACAGAATGAGAGTTAATATGCTTTCCAAATTATTTACACATTTAAAGCCTCAGATGAGAGGTGAGTTGCAAGCAGGGGAGCTTTCATCCAGCATGTCCCCCTTATGGCATGGTTGTGTTGTGAGCCACAGAATGCAGACACGCAAAGAAGAAAGCCCCTGTGTCCGTAATTCAGTATGAGATTTCAGGTTAATAATTGAGGATGGTAAAAGAAATGCAAGGAACCTGCACACTGTGCTTGCGTGGTGAGGCCAGCCCTGTGCCAGAGCCAATCATCGTTCAGGAGGCAGACATGGTGCATTGACTAGATGAATCATTAAGCTGTCATGTGTCTGTTTCACATTCTGACTGTCAGAAAGCAAATTATAGGTGACTTAATGTTCCTTTTTTTCTCTACTTTCTGGTGCGCTGCCAGGCCATACACTGAGCTGAAAGGCAAAAATATGGTCTGTCAGATGGAGTCTGCCACTAATTGTTCAGCTCAAATCCCTGCATTTTCTTTAGAAGACCACGGCCACCCACCACTTTTAAAAATACATGGTTTATGCTATGCACGACAATAGACTTAAAGCAATTACAAGAGTCATGCATTCTAATATCACAGGCTGAGGAGAGACTGGGATCAGTTTTGTGCTCTTCATGTTATGCACACACAAAACCTAACTGCAAAATGCAAACAATCTAGGGCAGCTATTCCAAATCCAATTGTTGTGAACATGAAGCCAGCTAGTTTCAGGCAGTGGGGTGAGTTTGGCCCACACATACCAATTAGGCCTGTTTCCAAAGCAATACTGCACAATGCTGCCCAGAGGACTGCGGCAGAACAAGACTTTGATTTCCCTCAATGTGATAGTAATTTCATATTCCTCTGAAAAGCAACATGGCTGCCGAGGCTTGGGTCTCGAGATGAGCAACAAGGAGCAATTCACCAGAAGACGGTTGTCTGGTCATTTACATAGAATTTCTCAAACAAATAACTAAGCTTGGTGGGGAGGTATAAGAAGACTCTTGCTCGTGCTCATGTGAACACAACAGTCTTTGATATATCCTCAGACCAGAAGGAGGCCCGTTTTATTGGACCCACCGCGTCCCCCGGTAGCTTCGTTAACTGCTTACGTTTGATCAGTTATTGTCTCTTGCCTTCCCCCACAGCCCACACGTCTGAGTGTAATGCTTGCATCTGGGATCAAAAATCGAGGCCATAACTGAGAATGCAGCCTGTGGTCTTCACGCCGACTAAACGCTGTTGAGTCCCAGCACAGCACATCAGACAGATTGAGGAATAGAGAGGGAGGAGGCATGTAATGAGAGCCAGGAGAATTTCTACATCTAAAAGGAGTGCAGGATTGTTTACCTTCTTTCTTAGCTGCTTGTTATGATGGGTGGCGGAAGGCTAACCGTTATACCCTTCAGGTTTTCACCATTTGTTCAGATGGAGAGCTTTTTTCAAGATACTTAGTTTGAGATCTTTTTGCTTTAGTTTTCGTCATAGAATGCAATCATATTTTTCATGTTGGGAGGAGCAACAGGAGCAGCAAGACGGTCTATTTACTCAGTGATACTTACTGTATTTCAGTGTAAAGCGGTGTGGGAGAGCCTATTGTTAGAATAAATCTTTACCCTCTCATTCGAATCACTGCGAATGCTCGAACATTTGTCACAGGAGGAGGAGGAGAGAAGCCAAAGGACCCCAAAGAGAGCTGAGGTGTAACTGTATGGAGGCGGCCATATTAGCAGAAATATTCTTCAGGATTATGTGCCCCTTCAACCCAGGCCAGAAATTTGTCAGCAGAAGTGCAGATATGGCTCTATCAATAATCCCTGGCATTGTGTATTTCCCAACTGATGCCATTATACGGCTGGGGGATGACAACACACACCAACTCCATCATCTTATCCACGGGGACCAGGATCTCATAAAGCGCCCTCAACATAGACATCTCATATAACGGGTAATAACTCCAGCCAGTTAATACAGGGGAATTATCAGTGAGAGGAGCAATGAACCCAGCAAAAACCAGGGCAGCCACCACTGTGTTACAGTCATGAAGTGAGTGAGTGAGTGAGTGAGTGAGTGAGTGAGTGAGAGAAAAAGGAGGGGGAGGGACAAAAGAGAGCGGCAGGGCACCGAAAGAGCATGTGAGATAAGAAGGGGGAAACTGGCAAAAGATAAGACATGGAGGGAGGAGGAGTCAGACAGGCAGTGAGATGAAGTGGGTCCTGTTAACACATAAGCAGAGGAGAACTGAATAAGACCTAGAGGAGCATCGGAGACGAATGTAGATATAATTTGACAAAGTGCAGTGAACATTTTCACTGCATCACTGTGACCCAAGTTTGTGGGTCCATTTTTCTTTATATATAGATGAAAATTGTGGGCTGCATGGTGGTGTGGTGGTTAGCACCGTTGCCTCATAGCAAGAGGGTTCCAGGCTCAATTCCTGGCCTTTCTGTGTGAAGGTTGCATGCATTTTCTCCCTGTGTATGCTGTGTCTCTGTGTGGCCCTGTGATGGAAAGGCAATCTGTTCAGGGTGTATCTCGCCCAATGACGGCTGGGATAGGCTACTGCCCCCCACGACCCTACAGTTGAATTAAGCAGGTATAGAAATTGGATAAATGAAAATCCTCACATAGTTTGAGGATCTTTCTTTTGTACTACGACAGTGAAATGGAAGGTATCTTTGCTAAAGACTCTGTAATGAAGAGCTTAAAGTGGTAATCCCTCTAATCCAAATCCAAGCTGTCTGAAATTTTTTCATTAAAGTATCATTTAGTCATGACTGTGCTCACTGTATTAAAGCGCAGG
Source organism: Leuresthes tenuis (assembly GCF_036924035.1). NCBI lineage: Eukaryota > Metazoa > Chordata > Actinopteri > Atheriniformes > Atherinopsidae > Leuresthes > Leuresthes tenuis. The sequence goes on from NW_027325378.1 coordinate 13,721,907, forward strand.
GCTGTAACACCGAAGCATAAAGTTTACTGACCTTCACCGACTGCTTGACTCCAAACTTTTCTAACTTTTCAACCAAATGCTCTCATGAAAACAATAATCACACTTTATTGGTTTCCAGTGGATACTGCAATGCTTCAAGCAGATATTATTGAGAAAACAAATGAAACAAGCCCATTTACATAAATGAAATGTAATAACCGATCCCTGAGCTCAGACCAGTAGAAGGCCCCCTCACTCGTACGATTGAGGACTGAAATCCAGAGAAAAAAGAAACAAAAACATAACTGTTCGATATGATCAGTGTTTTTATTCCTATGTATCTCCAGTCGAGTATCTTAAAGACATTTTCCATTTATTTAAGGTAATTTCTAATCTCTTTATTTTTTCTCGCATAATGATAATTATATGCCTGATTTTACATTTGACTTTATGTTATTTTGTGGTTATTGCCAATTTGGTTGCTTTTGCTCATTTTTTGTCCCAATATTTGTCTGATTATGGGCATTTTACACCAAAGAACACAACCTGGGCAGCATTACTGTCTTCTACCACAGTGCATCATCTGTTTGGACTACTGATTTGGTATTGCATATTAGTATTCAAATAATATAATTTCAAGGAGAGAGCGTTGAGATCCCCTAAGAGAATTAACCTTATTGCAAGTAAGGAGAACACATCCTAAATGTCTTAGTGTAAACCTGAGGGGAGGAACGTTCCCTTTGAAGGTGTGAATATTGAATTTTGACTGAGCCTTCTAACCATCAGCATCAGGAAGGATGGTAATAACAGACAAAGGATGGCATAGTTGCCCCCAAAACACCAGGGTCCCTGGGCTTTGTAAGCCTGCTTGCTAATTTATCTCTGATGAGCAGTACAAGGGCAAAAGAGGGCTAATAAATTTGGCCATGAAAGATGAGTTTTTAACAGCAGGATGAAAGGAAAGCACAATGGTTCACTATACCTTTGATAAAAAACATTAGATGGTACGGGGATCTCATCGTGTAAAAAGTATTTCTTTGAAACCCATCATTGTTTGGAAGAATTACAAAGCAAGTCCAAATAGTGTGATTTCTCTCTTTCTTATACACAATCTCTACAGCATAACCACCATGAAGCGTAAATTAGAAGACACCCAGCATCAGCAAAGGGGCTACAAAGTGATTCAGGCAAGTTTGTAGGGCAGGCTCTAAGCAGGGCAAATTCAGTCATAATTCTCACAAATGGTGGAGATTGATGACACTTGTTGCAGTGTGCGCTTCGGCATCGGCTCAGCGGTTCACACACCTCAAGATTTTTGTTACCTACAATATCCATGCCATGAAAATGTCACGTTTTCAAAAGAGGAGAAGCTGGAAGCAAGGCTGTGCGATCAAGCCTATTTCTCTTGGTGCATGCATAATCCATCAAAACCCAAAGAAGTACAAGAATTGCAAATGTTACAAAAAGATTAGAAAACACATAGAATACTTAGTAAAAGTAAAACACATTGAAACTGTGGATGAAAGATGTACTTCTTTTACGACTTCTTGTAGTGCTTTTCCTGCAGTGAAGCGGTGCCATTTGCTCACTAGCTGTTGAGGATGAAGACTGCAGAGTCCAATGTGTCTCAAGCAAGAGTATAAACTTGTCTTGTGGCATGTGGTCACAAATCAGAAAAAGTGCCACTGAAAGTATCCGGTACTGCAGTTTACTTGTAAAACTGCACCTTATGGTATTTATGAACGCAGGTGAAAAACAAGCAAATTTTTAATGATGGCCTTTGGTTCGTCTTGCTGAACAGTGAGTCATATAAACATGAACTTCCTTACCTGTTCAAGAATATAACATTAAAGAAGGGTTCTTTGGCTTAGATAAAAAGCAAACTGTTTAGTGAGTCGACCGACATTAATGAACTTTTCCATGAGTGTTATAAAGTTTAGCAACATTCAAATTTGACAATATTTTTTCATGGTTCGGATGGAATAGCTCAGATGAGTGAGGAACAGTCATTAAAACCTAACATGTAACCAAAAATGAGGAAAACCTGTTGGACTTATCCAACCCCTAGCTATGGCTGCAGTCTACTGCATGCCTGCTATATCTCTTAACAATCATTCATCCAGAAGTTGAGAGTAAGTGGAAATAAACCTGTGCTGTGTCACAGCTTTATGGCCATTTGGCAACATTATATTCCTCTGCGCTCAGGCACAATAATGGCGAAAATGTGGACACTGACAACTGTGAAGGAAATTAGGTACAGCTTTTGGTCAATATTTTCCATGGGCATTCTGAAGAAATTCAGGGAAAAATTCAGGGAAAGGAAAATAGCCTTTTCTTTCTATCACCGACTTCTCTCACCAGTGTTGACCGACGACAGTGACCAGCAGCTATATCAAGCACGAAAGAGATGATAAATGATGTCGCAATCAATGGTGTAAACCGCACCAAAATACTTTCAATGCTTCATTTGAATGATTCTTACTAAGAATTTTGAAATTTCCCCTCAACAGGGCAAATTTTAAGGCTTTGTTGGTAAAGTTAAAAGCTAAAACATTGACTTTCACCTTGGAGACCCAAGTTCGACTCCTAGGTCGAAACTATTCTTCTTGAAAATGACTTTTTTTTCTCTGTGGTATGTTAATCTGCTGGTGTTTTTTTTCCCCTTTTTGTTGTAATTATTTATGCATACACACCAGAGCCCCTAAGGTTTTGAAAATGAAATACCTTGTTAAGGTAAAGAGATAGAATACCTGGTTAGGATTAGGGGGAAAAAAACCTTCATGTTCCTCACTAAGAGCTATGTGTCATAAGATGGGAGAGACACTGGACTCCTTTGGCTGAGGAATGCACATATGATATGTTAATTTTAGTGTCTAGAATATAAAACAGCAAAGTAAGTCTCGAGAGGCTGGGCTATGTACATGCTATGATGCTGATGTTGAATGCTTTGCGTATGGATAGCCTCTACTGCTTGGACATTTGTACCTCACCTTGTCGTCTTTGCTCTGCGTCATTGCCGATTAAATCTTAAGCATTCAATAATAAGCATCTGGCTCCAACCCTTTATCAGGCCTTTTAGTCTTAAGTGTGGGTGGGTGCCAGCCTCCAGTGCTATTAGCAGTGAGAAGGACAGGAGGGAGAAAATAAATATATAATGGTGCCACCCACCAAGCACAGATATTCAGTGTTTGCATTTCAAGGGACAATAAAGAAGGCCATCTGTTCCTGTCATTTGTGCTTTATTGTTTTCCTCGGCGGGCCACTTACTTTGGAACACCACATCAAAAAAAACCCTCCCACCACACCTAACATTTTCCACAGTCCAGACCCATCGGCATACACAAACTACGGTCAATATATGTTGAGACATACCTACTGCTCACCCTTAGCCTTGTACAGCTGCAACATAAAGGATGGGCACAAAAGGCTTTTCGTATATTGGATGTTAGGTGAAAAATCATGACAAAAATAAAGAAAGACAAAAAAAGATGCAGAGGGTGGCATGGCTTAGAATAAATTCTCTGGCCTTGTCCCTCATATTGGCATCAGTGGAAGTATGACAGAAATTGCCAAATGTTTTCCTTTCATTCATCCTGCGGGATAAGGGAGAGAGAGAGAGAGAGAGAGAGAGAGAGAGAGAGAGAGAGAGAGACTTTACCAAGGAGAAAGCTCGCAATATTGGCTTTAGACATGAATGGCTCCTGGGGGACATATCTGCAGAGCTCCCAGTTTCTCGCCTTAGCACGTCTGGAGTGAGGACTATGCAGGTTGGCAGCTCTCTTTTAATCATTTTATGAAGTCTATGATTTTAATTTCTTTTTCATTCTGCTACAATGAGACCATTCTAACTTTAAAAGTCAAAATACTGTGCCTTTTAAACTTCAGTCAAGTCAAAAGATGTTTTTTGAAAATATGCTTACTCACTTGCCTTCTACAGAATTGATGGATAGTTAATACAGCTCTCCTGTGGTAAATATCTGCCAGTTAATAGCAGTCCATTAGCATTTAACGTAGCCTTAGCACAAACTGTCACCACTTCATGTAAGTTGCAGCCTACACTAAGTGTAAAAAGTTTACCGTATTTAAGGTTTGCTGTTTGTCATTTGCTTGATCATTTAAAAACATGTACTGGCTTTTCACACTCCAGAGACACATGCTGAGGGTGGACCTAGTTCACCACCTGTTACAGGAGAAATGGAGGCAACACTGGATGAACCTGAAACAATAACCTCTGTCATTCAAGCTAACAATTGTTTAATGACTAAATCAGTAAGTATTTTACCCTACTTCTGCTCTCTGTTGCCAATTTGTGAAATAGGCCTATACAATAAAGCTAGCCGTTGTTAATTGCAGTGTAGTACTAGTGGCTGACATACACCTCCAATGCACACAAATATGTAGTGTTGCCAACTATTTCCAACAGAATGTACATGTTAAAGTATGCAAAAAAAAAGGTTGCTAAATGTTTCTAGAGAATGTCATGTGCTAATTAGAATAGTTTTGTTGAACATTTTTATTTTACTTTACAATATACAGTATATATTCAGCCTTTTACATCAGTTGGCTTCTCTCCTACTCACCATGCTACATCTTAATACAACTGAATTCCCTATAACTCTTACTTAAGTATGAAATTGTGACTGAAGAGTAGCCCATTAATACTACATCTTGGTCCCTTTGAAAGCCCTTCAAGGCTGCTGCTCTGCTCTAATAAAATTAGGATTTCATGAATAAAGCATCATCTGACAAAAGCACACACATTTAAGTGTGTGTGCTGTGGCAATTCTTATATGGACATGATCGCTTGAAAAGATCGTTATAAATTGCATTCTGTCTGAAATGTTTTTTATGAAATGATCTCTGTAAGCTGCTGTGTCATAGCCAGACTTATTATTTCCCCCTATCTTAATTTTGTATGCAAAACTAAGCTACCCAGTTGCTCTTTGTGGCTTCATATACAGTATGCCATGCAAGTATGATTTCAATCTTCCAAAGTGCCTTAAGCATTTTGAGATGCAAGGTTTTCAGGGTAACAGATAAATTACACATTATTTTTTTTAATGTAAAAAACAACTAGACATGTCTCCTGGTGGACAAAACCTGCCAGAAGACATGTATACCAACAACATATTCAGTGTTTCTCCCAACGCTAACCAGTAAATCTGAATTTTTGTCACAGTAAACCATACAGATACAATGACAGCCTGCTGTTAAATGAAATATTAAACTTTGAATATTAACTCAATAAATGATGCACATGCATCTTTATAATGAATTGTTATGCACAAAGATTGATAACATGTTCTTTGCATTTGTCACAGTGACATTACACTTTTAATTTATTATACATCATGTAAATGATGACTCTAATGGATGTGTGTATTATCTCAGACGCTACAAAGAAGACAATAGTCGCAAGCAGTTTTTTTCTCACTGGTGATCTGAATGAATGCAAGATTTGCAGGTGCATTTCCATCACAGTCAGCAAGGTTAAACTCCAGAGAAATTAAACAAATTGCTCCTCTAATGCAGAGTAAAACAAACGGAGAACTTTAGTGCACATGTGGAACCCTCTTGGGTTCTAATTATGTAAAACTATAGACATCAGAAGGCAGTGAATTCTTTAATGAGCACTTGAGAGAACAAAGGGAATTTAAGTGCATGTTAATAAGAGAGGCGAGACAACAGGAGGAGGCAAAATGCCACAGAAAGAATTGCTAGACATCAAATGGGGGCATTTGCTGTCTTACCACCACCCAGCAGCTTCCGACAGTTACATGGGGTGCCACAGAATATTTGAGAGCAATCTATTTCTCAGTGTGATTTGTGACAGTTAAAATGAGCGCACAGCTAAGGTCTTAATATATTCGCCATGGATACAGTACAACATAAAATAAATTGAGATGAATTGAATGTCAGAGATTTTGCTATTAGCACAGGAAAGGATGAGCCGTTCCGAGATTTTCTCTCTACAACCTGCAATCAGTGAACTGACTTGGCCCTGACCACTGTGCCACAGGTAGGGAAAATTACAGGTTAAATTCCCATGTCAGATCTCAGGGTTGCCAGCGGCTTTCACAGTGCCAGAGGAACAGTATCATTTGGATTTACTCAGTAACAAACAAGGCTATTGTGTGCAGGAAGTAGTGTTCCACTTCGCTGGTCAGCACATTGGCCATTAGCAATGACAAAGAGTCCCATGAGTAAAGACAAGCAGTCACTACCTAAATAGTACATTTATTTTTGGAGCTAGAATTGATCACCCTTATGGGGGTCTTTGAACCCCACTGCTCCACTGAATAAAGTTTTACATCAAGATACACTGGTGCTCCAATGCTACCTTTATGAAATGTCTCCGATTTGGATGCCATGACCACCACCACTAGTTGATTGCTAGATTACTACAGTATATTTGCATGTGTATGTGTAGGCTTCTGATCAAATAACTTACTTTAGCACGGACTTTTAAAATAGATGTGTGGTCATGTAAATGATAAATGGACTTGTTTAGCCCTTTTCTAGTCTAGCTGACCACTGAAAGCACTTTCACAGTACATGTGGCATTCACTCACATAGTCCATATAAGCTACACAGTTCTTTCTTCAACACATTCCCACACATTCATTCACAGATGGACGCACCAACGTGGGGTTCAGTGTCCAGCCCAAGGATGCGTCGACTCAAACAACCGATTGGTAGGCGACTGCTCTTCCTCCTGAGCTACAGCTGCCCCATGTCTAAATATAAAAGTATCCAAAAGTTTGGTGAAAATGGTCAAAACCTTTGTTACTGTGAATATGTAAGTGAGAATGGGATGAGGCAATCTCCAAAAGGCATGAAGTTAAAGATTAAGGTAAAAGAGCAAACTATCTCAGCATATAAACCATGATATGTTCTTTATTTGTCTTTTAAAAAAATGGGGTTAGGGAAGGGGGAAAAAAAAGTTGAAGTCGCCCCAAAAGATTTGAACTCTCGTAACTTTTGTTAGGGTTGTAACTTGTTCAAAGTCTTCGTGAATGAAGCTTTGTCCAATAATCAGTAATGTACCTCTTGGCAGAGCAAAGAGGAAAATGTTAACATTGAGTTAAACTTGTTGTCTATTTGAACCCAAACCCTAATCTTTTACTTATCCTATCCTGTTTGTTTTGGTTCCTAAACATAACTAAACTAGGTGCCAATCATTGACTGAATATAAGACAAAGTATAAAAATGAAATGAATAACTTAAGGGGACCAGACAAAACACTAACAGTCTCTTATGAAAAAGTCCTGTTTTTTTCTTTTGGGTCATAGCATCATCATTGCCTAAGGTGGACTATGTGGCCTTTTCTTTCTTCAGAGACAAACTTGACAGTCACTTTAAATGGTACATGGCACAGTTAAAGTGGACATGACAGGATCATTTCCAATTATCTAATTTTTAATTTTGGGTACCTCAAGATTAGCTTTGGATACTTTATAACTCCACAGTCTGTTATTAGTTTAGAATGAGGGAGAACTTTCTCCTGGGGAAAGTCTCCTCCGGAGAACCAGGGGATCTGACAAAAGTGATCCTGAGTATCAGAGGTAGCAGCACACGAACCACCCCAACAAACATTATATCAGGACATTTGTTTCTGGTAAATATGCTAAGAACCAGCTATTGTTCAAGTGCTTGCATGAGTAACTCTGTGTTTCTGAGCAGTTGTCACAGTAACAAATTGATATGTTTTGCTGTCTTGTGTATAGACGTTTTAACAAAAAGTACTGTTTGCCACCTTTACTGCCTTTTCACTCATTGTAACCATGATGTTTAAATTCAATGCATTCATATGTCTAATGCTAACAGCCCATAAATTGGGAGTAGTTTTACTCAATATTTGTGACTTGTTCTCTTTTAGTTCTGGAGCAGTCTTGACTTTTAGTTTCAGTTTCCCTGTAAAACCAGTGTCTGTCTGTAAAAACTGATTCTTGTTCATAAAACTTGTCTGTGAAGTGTAGCAAACAAATCCAAACCTTTCCCCAGTTGTGTTGCTGGACAGGAAAAACAAATCACATCCACTGATCCAAGATTGCTGGAGGCTTAAAAAGATCAACTTGCCCTAACATCCAAAAACACTTTTCTTGGGGACATCTCTGAAGCAAATATTGAAGTTGATGAGGTGGTGGTCTCCATGGGCATGCCTTTCACTCCCTGTGATGTGTACATTGTCACGGTTCGGAGAGGTAAGACCCAGATGCAGTTCTTTTCCAAACGTAACAAGGTTTATTAACAAAAACAGGGAGCAAGAACAAAAAACAAGACAAGGCCAAAAAACATAAAGCCGGATCAAAAATACTTAACTATGAAACAAAAACGAGACTATGAATAAGCAAAGGAACACAAAACAAGACTGAGATCGGCAAAACGAGACTTATCTGTGTGGCAAGGCATAAAGTGAGGTAAGGATTCTGCAGTGACTGAAAGGAAACCAGACGACTAAATACTGTGGAGGGAGTGATCAGTGAATGAGGTGCAGCTGTGAACAATGAGCCAGGTGACTTGAGTGAACCGAGGTGGCAGGGGAAAAACAGGACTAGAACATAACTGAAACCATGATTAAACAAACTGTGACCGATAAAACATAGACTGTGAAAGAGCAGACTGTGACATACATGATAAGTTGTGGGGGAAAAAAAGTCTTGCAAGCAAGAGTTTTAGACTACTGGATAAAATGAGCTCTTCCTGCATTAAAAACAACAAAAAACTTATTTTTAGCTTTCTTTATATTTTAGGTAATAATATATCATTTTCACACTGCAAATAAAGCAGAAAACATGGAAAAAAACGCCATGGGTTCCTTTAATATTAGAGAGAAAGTAGATTTTAGATTAAATTACCAGGAGTTTGGATGGATTTTCCAATGGATTTGAAATCTAAAGATGAGTAAGAAATAAAGGAAGCAAATGCCATTTAATGGCAGTCACATTTACTTGCTCTTTTAATGTTTCACTTATGGCTGTGTTGTGCTGATCACCTCCACATTCAGGTGTGTAAAAGTAAATCAAAGACTGACTAACAGGTGGAACATAAAAGGGTAGTGGGCGTCTACCCATTGTCTCAGTGTCTCTTGTCATCTGTTTAGTTTGCAGTCTGAGCCAGAAGGCAAAGAGTGTCATGTGGATGAGAGATGAAAGAGACCATGCCAGCAAAACAATTGATCTATATGGAAAAAAAGCAAGCAAAACAGTCACTGAAATCCAGTACACAGTAAATGTATGTAGTAAGTAAATCAGTGTGGAAAGTCCAGAAGAAATTGGAAACCATAGGTTGGCTTCAAAACAAACAGAGGAAAGCCATCTATAGAGAACAACTGTTTATCTGACATCACTGTGAGTCTAGATGCAGATGTGAATGTGTGTAAATCCATATAACAGAATAGACAGAAGAGATAACATAGGTCATTCTACAAAATGCAAAAAAGTCCAAATCCAAATTTTTTTTAATCAACAGCAAAAAAGTGAATGTCACATTAAGATTTGGCATATGAAGTTCCTGAAACAAAGTATATGTATATGCATAGAAAGATGAGAGTGAATTTAACCTTTACCAAAGAGATGGAAAAGTCATTATAAATGTGTCATGTGATGGCCAGGGTCATGTTACAAAAGCCAATGAAATTAACTGGAAAGTGTTAAACTGTTGAGTCACCAAATATAAACCCTTATATTCTACCTGATGAACAAAGAGAACATTAAAGCGACTCCAGCAACTAAGGGGATGGCTCAATATCCAGAACTGTCCTATCACAATAGATGTTTTTGTAAATGTGATAGAAATATGTTAAATTATTCATTGTGTGGCAGCGGCTGAAACTACATGCTGGTACCACGAAAACCATGCCATCAGAAACTATTGTGGCTTTTTTGTGGCGGAAACACTAATTCCCCTGATTAATTTAGAAAGCATTAATACATTTGAAAAAAGAAAAAGAAACACCCATACCTTCCTGCTACAGCGGGCAGTACAAATGCAAGACTTTTCATCAAGAGTTTTGTGAGACTATTGTTACTGTATAGATACAAGGAATGCAGCATATGATTGGTTGATGCAAAAAAACAACAACAAAAAAAGAAAAGTTAAGTTAAACAACTTGTTACTGTTACATGGGTGGAGTTTTGAAAATATGTGTTTAGGGAAGCCCAGTTTAACCTAGAAATTATTAGATAAGCATTTGATGTCTGGTGTCCCCTGAATGAATGAGTCTTTGAGTTCTTTCACACGAGATTTGATGTGGTCACCTTGTGGGACTCATCATCTTGGTAACCAAGCAGACAAGTCTAACTAAAACACGTGAAATGAGCATGATTTATCAACACCATTAAATCAGTGACGGTCGTACTTATCCGTTTTTGTGTCATGGGGATGTAATTGCAAGACAGTAAGTGCCCCCAACACAACTTTGTATTAACAGTCATCTGTTTTTTGTACATGTATGATTAATCTAAGATCACCATACCATTGCTTATCATTTATGTGTCTGCTCAGGTTCTACCGTGGATGCACTTATAGGGTTTTTGATCACAGACCAGGGACAAAAGAGAAAAACAAGTCCTCATACATTCTTTAATACTGATGTTGATGCAAAAATGTTTCAGCGTATCATACAAAATTTATTATATTCTAAGCTTCTTTGTATCTGTCCAGACATTTGTTTAATTTATTGGAAAGTGTTACTAATCCATTCTGTAACACACTCATGTTTCATATACCTACACATGTAGCAAGTGCTTTGAGTTATTACAATGAAAAAAGGCTTACAGACGCAAAGTGATTCAGTGTCTCAGATTAAAATATGCGCTTTCTGTGGTGGCTGCAAATCAGTCTAAATCAGCCTTTTTTTCGGCATGAAATGTGGTGCATCGGTATTGTTCTGTAGAGAAAATGGAGAAACTCTATGTAACAGACCAAGGACTGACATACAAAAAAGGTCCTGACCCACAAACTCGAGGCAATTCCCAAAAGGAAATTGAAAAGTTTTTTTCCTTTCTAAATAAGAAGTCTCACTGTGTCAAGGCAGCATTTCTGGAGGGTTTATCTGTAAAATTACCAGTCTTATGAATTATCAGTATATTAACTCCTCCGTAGCTATTTTCAAGCCAACACCATTGGATGTGATAACAGAAGTTCCACATTTGAACAAATTTAATTTTATTCACTCTCGAAACTGTGAATCGACCTGGCACTCACGTAATGATTAATTATTATCGCATCAAAATGACTTCAGCTGTTTTTACCTCTCCCCAAACAGCAGAATAAGAAAAGACTACGAAAAATGTATCAGGAGTATTTCATCCTTCTCTATTCAAATTTCACAGCATCATCTTTGATTTCTATGGCCCAAAGTAAGGAAAGCCCCAGGGCGGTGACGGACTGTCATCCCTCCCCTGGGGGCAGGAGCTGCACTCTACAGCTCTCTAATGATGTGCCTGTCTTTTGAATGAAGGGGCCCAAGCCATGGCCTATCACTGAGCAAGCTTAACAACACAGGAAGAGGGGGGTTAGACAGAGGAAGAGACAAAGACAGAAACAGAGGAAGACAGGGGTGGGATGGCGGAGGTTTGGCTTCCGGCAGATGAAAGCTGCCTCTTTGAGAATTTCAAGCAGAAATCAGACATGTTTAAAGCAGGATTTCCTTGACAAATACTGTATTATACAATGAGTGACAGTAGCAATGAGGGATACGGGTCAATTAGTTAGCCATTTAGGGAAAATAAGTCAAACCAAATAGAACACAACAATAATGGCAACGGTGTTCCTGAAAAAGCCCACAATCTATTTGTTCCAGCTCTTACAATTCACAGTAATACAACTCCTTTTAAGAATCAGGCAAATTGAGACTTTCTGCAAATGATACACATAATGCATAAATGACAGGCAGTAATACAGCTGTTGTAATCCTGCTGTCACACTGTAAATATGAACATTCTCAATCTGGAGGGCTCAGCATAATCAGTGTTTATCCATTAAACCCCCCTCCACCCTGCTGAATGGCAGCACACACAGTCAGATTGCTTTCAATCATTCAGTAATTGACGCTGTGGCATTTCATGCTGGTATTACCCAAAACAGCTCGACTCCCCTCTACCACCAGCCTATACCCTCCCCGTCAAGATCTCAAATATCCCAAAGCTCCTGTCTCTGCGGTTATAACTTTAGATTGATTTAAGCTCTCCTGGAAGCTAATTTGGTCCAATTGAATGTTCTTATAATCCCTTCGTTTGATTCACAGTGGAGACTGATGCTGCCTGAACAAAGCAGCCCGCACAGCAGATAAATAAGGAATGGTATCACACTCATGGTGAAGCAAAGGAAGTACAATCTGCAATAACAGAGGAGTAGCCCGAGGGTGTGAGGAGTGGACTTTTCTTCTACTGTGCTTTTTTTTTTTTTTTTTCAATTTTTAGAATTACATAAACACAGGCACACCTGGGACAGCTGCTGGAAAAAAAGATGCAAATGAGTGGAGAGGAAAAGGTGTGGGTTATTGAGGCACCACCCTGACAATATTGTAAAGATATGAGAGGATTCTTGTACAGTCTATGGTAAGGATTAAATACAGCCCACATTGGCAAACATGGATTTTTCTTTATCATTTTTTTACCCACCACTAAATGAACACTTTCACAGATTTCTGAGAATCAAAAGCAGCTCCACACAGAACTGAGCGGGTGGATCTTTTGATGTAGGACATATCTTAAGGTTCATGTGTGGTGCATTGTCATTCCTCATCCCTCTGCTCCTCAGCATACAAGAATAAAGGAGGCTAGAAGTGACTTAAGGAAGCCTTTCCTTGTCTTCAGATATATAAAAACACAAAGAAATAATGTCAGAAACTACCACTGTAGAGGTTTTTACAAAACTCATGTGAATCCATGGGTTTAGGTGATACTTACCAGCTTTACACAAAGAATTGTTTTTCCTTTTTTTAAAAGATGGAGATAGTCAGCCTGAGCAGCTGTCTGTGTCCCCCTTATACACATTCACATTAGAGACAGGAAAGGTCGAACCACTCTCCTTAAACCTCTTTGAAGTGAAGTCGGAACCAAAAAAAAAAAAGATGTGCCAGCCAGGATGTGAGGCACGGGAGAAAAGAACTTTGAGGCAGTGATATCATTTGGTGAAAATGCGGGGTGTAGAATCTGTGTAAAAAAGTGCAGGGTGAAAGAGGAGGGGTAAGGGGGAGGGTGTTTTGGGATGGGAATGCACTTGGGGAGAAGGAAAAAAGACACAGCACCTTCTACATTTTAAAATACTCCACAGCTATGAAAATAAAAGAGGGTATAGGAAGGCATGGCACAAAAGTATATTCCTACTGAAAAACACGCAGAAATAATAAAATAAAAATAAGAACAGGAAGAAGAAGCGTTTCTTCTGCTTCCTTGCCTCTGCCTGGTTAGAGTTTCTCCACGTTGATCACGATTTATCGTCTGAAGATTCACTGGCAGTTGTTGACAAAGACAGAGTTTGTGATGGTAGACTCTGTTATTCCACAGAGACAGACAAGGGAGGGGCAATGAGGGGGAGCCCGGCTCCCCCTTCTTGTTTTCTTGCTGACTCTCTTAACTGTGTTTACTCTTTCAACGCTGACATCCAAAGGTATGCGGAGATGATGAAAATTTCCTTCCAAATCAAATTTCTATTTATGTTTTGCTGCATTTACTTGTATTATTCTTTTACCATCACATTTAGGCAAGCAAAATTAGCAGCTTGCATGAATTGTTCGTTAATTCCTTCTAGTCCTTTTAATGTGGGGGTTAGCTTACTAAATATTTTGATTCCATTTTGAAGAAGGTACCTTGCCAGTCCCTTTTGAAGGGAGCAATAATGTCCATCTGGATTGATAGAAAACAGGATAAAACTTAATTAAAACAGCTTTCACAATTTTCTACAAAACTATTAGCCTGACTCATGGTCTCGAAAGACGAATAAAGTGAAACCAACATAAAATTCGAAACCTAAAAGAAAAAAGGACCTAAAAGAATAAGAGAACCATTCAAGTTTCTCTTCAGGTGAAAATTAAGGGCTCCTGTGGTTTAAGGCCCAATTCCCCGGGGTGGATGAGCACTGCGAGGCAGTGGTGGCAATGCTGGAGCGGCTGTGATCATACCCAAGTTTCATCTGAAGCCTCTGAGCTGTGATCGCAGGGAAACGTCAAATAGTAGCTGCAAAAGCAGTGAGCTGAGTTGAGAGAGGAGAAAAAGCAACTGATTACCATCAAAACAGATTGTCAAACCAGATGGAGACTATTCCAAAACTGGGGCAGAGTGGATGGAAAGGAGGGGTGGAGGGGACACTGACTGGGCAAATCTCAACACAAAGCAGACAGTATCATGAGAACAAAATGGATTTTCTAAGCAATCGGCTGCTTTGCTGTCATGTGACTCTAAATGTTTTTTATAACTTGAGAATTTAAGATTTCATTCAATAAACCAAATATAAAAGTATTCAAAATGATGAAATTCTACATGAGATTGTTCAGTTTGTACTTGTTTTTGTGCTTTTTGGAGAGCATTTGGCTTCCAGGAGCTGGGGATGTCAGGGTCAGCCTTGATGGCTGTGTTTAATTTCCTGGACAGAAAAATTGTATCAAAGTGTCTCTGACCTCTCACCTTCGAGTATGAAGTCTCTGCACCAACAGATGCAGAGTCTGAGTACCAAAAGAGTTTGTGGGGTTCTGCATGTACATAATTGATTCATCCTGAATTATCTGTGCTGCTGAAATCATTCTGCATGCTCTGACCATTATCATGGTGCCTCTGGCAACACCTGAGCAAAGCTCATCAGCATGCCAGCATTGATTCAGCACAAGGTTCTCTCCAAAGTGGATTGGCTCGATCACATCCTTTAAACATTTGATCTGAGCCAACGCACGCTTGAGCCTCCAACAAGAGGCTCTTTCTGTCAGCCGTAAACCACATGGAGAACACACAAGCTCATGTCCAGGCTGCTGTTTGAACAAGAAAATATGATTCTCAGTGTTTTGCGAACAAATGATTAAATTTACACTAAATGTAAGGTTTAAACCCAGTAAATTGATAGAGTACAGGAAATACACTTACTGAATATGCAGCTGAGGGCAGCAGGTGATTTAATTCTGGTAATTTTGAGATGATTTGTTTAGTCCAGCTTTTTTGCATTTAAATCTGTAGCATAGACTGTGTATAAAAGATAGATGTTGCCCCAGAGTCTGAACTGTTGCGTTAATGTTAAAGTCCCTTTAATATCCTCTCTTGTGGCCAGCAGGGGACTTCTTTTTGTGGTTGCTAGAAATCAAATAGGCTATATGAACATCGCAGCCTTGATAATACTTGTTAAAATGTTAACCAGCACGGTCCCTTCCTCTTTACAGCTCTTGTGGCTTTTAAGATATTCTTATAAAAATGTGATGTCTGAGGAAAAGTGGTTCAAATTTCACCAAGAGCATTAAAATCAAACATTTATTTTGGCTTTATGTAAGCCATCAAACAAAGTGCATAGTGTATAGTTTTGATACATTTTGCTCAGACCTAGAAACCAAGTGAATATACATTTTTACTACCATTATTATTATATAACAATTATGATTGCATTACCATAGCTTTGTTTTGTATACACTAGTCATGTTTTGGGAGTATTATATCAAGCATTTACTGAAGCCTTTTACCTAGACAAGATTCATTGTATCAATATGATACACAGAAATTTAAACGATTGAACAGGAATCCGTACTTTTAAACATACAGTCTGAAGCCCTTCTCCATTAACCATTAGTTTGGGTGAGTCCTGAAGTGGTAGACTAAATGTGTCAAAGATATCTACAGGTGTCTCTAAGGTTCCACTGGAAGTGACTGAGCAAGAAAAAAACAAAAGCGTATGAGATACCAAAAAAGTTACTTATAGGTGTTTTTAGACAGATTAGCCAATACATTATATATCTTTTGTATTCTATTCAGATCTACTATTATGTTTGCATTGAAAGAGAAAACTAAATATTTCTGTTTTCTTCTTTGTTGCTTACCTATATTGAATGTTAATACTATTGGATTCCCAATAAAACTTATAATTTACATGTTTTTGGGTTATGCAGGAAAATTTCACACTTGTAATTGAAATAAGACCACACAAGAGAAAGTAGATTCACAGACCTGTGAAGTCACTCTGCAGGGCTGAGAGAGTTGAAGAAAGAGAATTGAGATCCTGCACGCACAAAGCTGTTCAGGTCACCTTGTTTGAACGTGATTAGCCGGAGTTTGTCCAACACGACTCTAGATTTGACAATGCATATCATGACAAAGTTGTGAAACTGTTGAAGTTGCCATGTTGCACAGACACAGGAATATACATACATACATACATAAAAAACTGAGACTACTAAGTGGAGTAGAGTAGTATCTGAAAAACATTTCGTATTTCTCAAAGTTAAATGCAGTTCTTAATGTTTACCTTTACAGATGCCACCAAGTGTCATCAAATCTTGCTGATGGACTATTCAGATTTTAATGGTCCTTCAAGGGACTTGGACCTTCTTTCAATGAATCCTTGGTGATCTCAAAGCACCCTTTGCATCTCCTTCGCAGATGTCCAAGATGGCACAGACAGAAGATAGATCTATGTCAGTTAATTTTCACTGCAAATATGATACTTAAACATTTAGTTTGCACTGTAATTTGTTCAACCAAATGGGTATAATCAAATAGTATAGCCATGCAACATCTGCGGGGTATTCAACAGCCATGCCAATTTTTCAACTTGTGTGAGTGTGTAGAGTGTAACTGAAAATGCCCACTTAGTAGGACAGTTTAATCATGTGTTTGCTGAATGCAAAGAAATAGTCTTTCCCAACCCTAAGAGAGATGCTACATGGATGAACTCATCCTTCGAAGGAAGCGCTCTTGACTTTTAGATGCACCGAGTGATATGTTATGGACTTTTTAACTAAGTGGTTGCCAGAAGGATTGACTGGTTGCCAGATAAAATGGTTAATTGTACATTTTGTGCATCTGCTTGACTATGAAGACTGTGTAACATAAATTTTGTCGTCCTCACTAGACCATGAAGGTCCACCAGGTATCTCTGCGGCCAACCACATGCAGCCCAAATATTAATAACTGCTTTCATATACACCTGGATCAATCTACAAAAAGGTGATTATTGACAGTGAAATAAAGTTTCAACTTCTCCGCTATGGACTGATCGCAAACCAACCTTCACTTTCCAGCTGAGTGACTTCTCTCTCGTTTTTCGCCTTTAAACATGCCTGTAGCATTCCTCAAGGTCCCCTGCAATGCCTGAGGCTGTGGAGAAACTGATGAACACAGGTTCAATTCAAGCCCTCAACCAAGCCTTTCCATCCATATGTTGGCGTTAAGATGAGCTTGACGTGCTCAAGCTTTTATTCCCTTTTCCATTGAGGCATTGATCTCATCTGCATCAATATGAAATTTATCAATATTGTAATTCTGAAAGGTATATCGGCAAAAATAATTGCATGAAGTCCAAGTCAGTTGAGACGATATGACACCCTTTTGAAATGTGCAGTTTTTCCGTTAAACCTTTATGGAGAGATGCCTTAAATCCATCCTATTTTTCTTGCCAATTGTAATTCCTCTGAGAATTTGTGAAATGTTCTTCTAGTGAAGCTGAAACTGCAGGTCAGGGCCAAAAATCTGCTTATACATGGAAAACAAAAGTGCTTATATTAATTATTCCCAGGAAGTTTATTTCATTTTTACACAAAAAAAAACAAGCTGTAAGTAGATGTGACTGTTATTCTGTTTTCCAAGTGCAGGTAGAGGCAGTCGACGGTGAATGCTCTCATGAAACAGCTACATCATGCAGGACTCCAGGACTCCTGGACAAAGGATGGAAATAATGATGGCTGAGCTTGTTCACAAGTTTGAGGATCTTTTTTTTCTGAAACTGTTCCTGTTTGCTATATAGCAGCATTACTGTGACCTTGCAATTATGAATGCTTTTGCAACCAGCTCAGTTTCCTCACCTTGACAAACAAAACCCTGTTGAGACATTATTTTGCCAACTGAGCTCACCTTACTGGACAGGGTTTAACAATACTCATTTAAGAACATCACATTGTTTGTGTCACTTTCTCTGTCACTAATGGGAGTCCATTCTCCATTCTTATGATGGAAATACAATCCTTCATTGCTTCTCTCTCTCCCACTAGTAGTGTGAGTGTCTGAACCCCTGAATATCAGCACCACCCAGCCCAAAATTACATATTTTTTAATTTGGTTCATTTAAATGATTAACCCATCTATTTAGTATACCATCCTGCATTCAGCCATGAACTCTATTGCTCTGAGGCAACAGTGATAACCGCAAGTAATCTTTCACAAGGAGACACGTTACCTCAGAATCTACAAAAGTTGGGAAAATTCAACTTGTAATTTGCTTTATTTGTTTGAATCTTTATTTAACAGTCTTCACAAAGTAACAAATTTAGAATTTCATGCCAATGATATACTTTAAAAAAAAATGGGATAGAAGTTTATTATTGGATTGTTCACCATTCTTGCTGAAAACATCATTCCAGCAACTCAAAAGCATCCATGCTCTCTTCTATATGGTGCTCCACACATTTTCATTAGATGACTGATATGGAGTGCAGACAGGCCAGTCAAGCAAACACATTGTGTCTATGAAGCCACACTGTTGTAAGTCGTGCAGAATGAGGTCTGTCATTGTCTTACTGATATGATCAACAACATTCCAGGAAAAATCTGATGTTGATCTGATGGTAGCACATGTCTCTAAATATCAATATACTAACTCTGCATCAGTGGTAGGTGTGGAAATTTGTAGATCACCCATGCAATGAACATTGATACACCCTGATACCATCAGAAACCCAGGCTTTTGCATCTTTCTTTGTTAACAGCCTGGATAGTTTTTTCATCTTTGAAATGTAGAACCAGATATCTATTTTTTCCCTCAAAATATGCTGAATCAGGGACTCATCTGATGGAGCACTGTCCACTGTCTTACTGTCCACCTGAGATAAGCTCGTAACCAGAGAACTCAGCAGCACTTCTGCACAGCGGATGTATGGCGTCACCCACGGATAATACAGTTTCAGTTTTTGTTTGAGTTGTGTGAGAATGGTTTTCCAAAGTTTTACCATGCTTGTGTATTGCTCATGATAGCATGACAGTTTCTAATGCAGTCCTGCCATAAAGGGTATGAAGGTCACAACCATTCAACAGCGGTTTTCATCCTTGACACAGTGATACATGTACTGAGATTTCCCATACTGGGAGTCCCTGAATTTTTTAAAGCTCCATGCACTGCAGCTGTGGACACCCTAAAGTTTGTTGCAATCTTGAAGTTTTTAAATATTTTTTTAGGATCCTCAGATGACTCTCTGACAGACTTGATGAGTCAGGCATGATGAGGTGCGCGATGAGCCATCCTTGCTTGGAAGAACAAAGCCTGTGGTGGATGTCCGTTTTATACCTAATCCTCACACCCTCACCTGTCACCAATTTATCTACTGATTGTAGAATCTTCCAGAAATAAGCTTTTCTCATTCTTCTTTCTCCCAACTTTTTATGTGTTTCTGACATAAATTCTTAATTTGCTTATGTTCTCCAAACATAATGAAGCTCGTCAGTAAAGACATCGAAAAATAAGAGAAAGGTTCAAAGAAATAAACAAATTAAAGACATTAAGACATTCTTAATTAACTTTTCATAAGATTTAGCTTTGTAAAAGTCCACTGCCTTCAGAGGACCACAGTTGAACTAATAATTAGTTATTTGCTTTTCAGTAAATGAATATTGAGTTAGTTTTGATACTATATCACAGTGAAAGTGGCAAAAGACGAAGCTCGTACATGGAATAATTTGTTAATTTGTAACCTGACTCATATTGGACACTGGGTGCATGCTGTTATCAGTTACCATAAGGTGAGAAACCTCATTTTCACATACAGATCAACTGTTCTAAATTTGATCCTCATAAATATGTCTTGCGTCATTGGAATGATATAGCTCCTATTTGTATAAATACTTTATATGGCAATACCATTTTTTTCCAAGTACTGAAAGGTTTGCAGCTGAGCTAATTTTTATAAAGACATTAGATCATGGGACTTTAAAGATGAC
The DNA here is from genome assembly GCF_036924035.1 of Leuresthes tenuis. Lineage (NCBI taxonomy): Eukaryota > Metazoa > Chordata > Actinopteri > Atheriniformes > Atherinopsidae > Leuresthes > Leuresthes tenuis. The sequence goes on from NW_027325378.1 coordinate 13,742,009, forward strand.
AGAAAAAAATAAAAAATACAACTCTTTCCGAAAGGGACAAAATCAGTGGCGGCCTCGTGCTGTGCATGCTTGTAATTAAAGTCTCTTTAAATTTCTCACTTTTGTTTTTTATTGAAATGCATGTTTTTTTGTGTTGGTCAGATGATATATAGATGATATCTCTGTGGTCTGTACAGCGGAGTCATAGCTAAATGGCTCACATCGCTCTCAGTGTAGAAGGAAAGGAGCAGAACAACGCACCTTCTGTAGGTATTTGACATCATCACAGAGCTGTGTAAATGTAGTGCTAAACGGGAAAGTGTGCTAACCCCTGTAAGGTGGCAAGAATCTTCTGACCTTCTGAACTCCTGAAGCATTTTTTGACAATTCGATTTTCCACGTGCTAATGATTTTATGTATACCTGCACATATCTGTGGCTTTTTTTTCATTCTTGCTATTTTTAAAAGCTCACCACCTGCATACAAATACATGCAGCTCTTTCTGACCCTGTCAGCTTGGACAACAAACTATGGGTGAATTGTCTGAAATACGGAGATACACTGTGCATGACTTTCAATGAGTTTCAGATACCCTATTTTCAGTTACAGAGACAAGAAATATAACCTTATTAAACACAGTGCTATGCTATGCACTACTTCCTGCTTCTGAAGAGTGCAGACGTGTCTCTGCTTCCTCCTGCTGCTTATTGCTTTATTTGCTCTATAATCATTTTACTTATTTCCACAAGTCTCGCATATAATTTTATTCTTTTAAGTGAACCAAGACTTTTTAAATAATTTTCATTATTTTTCACAACTTATCTGACAACCCAGCAACTACAATCCTTTCAACATGCCCTGTGAAAGCTGTCGAATATATCAACAAGAAATCTGTGTGCTACAAGAATGGAGTTTTGCCTTAGAAACTGAAATGGGACTTCATGAAATGCTCCCACTGGAATCCAGTGGTAAGAAGTCCACGTTTACTTCCAAATGAAAAGGGTGAAAAAACTGCTACTTACAACTTAAAGCTAAATGATACTGTGTCTTTTCCCAGACTCTGTAATGGACTTGGTGCTAAGCCGAAGAAACGTCCAACTGTTGGCATCAATGGAGGATAAACAAATTCAGCCAGCTGCTTCAGTTAAACACATGGCTGTCCAAAGTCTGTGAGTCTAGAGGACTGGATTTCATTGAGAACTTTAATCTTTTCTGGCAAAGAAATGATCTGTTTAAAGGAAAAGGCCCACACCTGAACAGAGGTGGAGTGAGACGACTGACGGAAAATCTGCTCCACGTTCTGAGGCATCAGAATGGGCCAGGACCGGGTCCTGTGCTGCTGCCGAGAGAGAAGAGGAGCGAGAGAACAGCACTTGCCTCGCCACCCAAGGACCCAAAATATGATTCAACTACTGCAGCCATAGCAGCACCTCCAGCATCCCAAACACAGGATTCAGCAGCTCCTCCATCACCTTCACCACAGGCCTGGGACCCACCTGCTGCATCTACACCTTCCAGAAATGTTTCACTATCGTTCTCTTCTCCACCGTCACCCATGAGATTTCCTGATCACCTTGAAAGCTTGATGAAATCAGGGATTAAAATGGTTCCTCTCACGCCAAACATGGCAAGATCAAGAATTCTATCCTCAAAGAAACATCGAGCCCCTCTCCTACCTCAGCCTATTCCACTGACAAAAGGTTAATCTCAGACACGCAGTACTCAATGTCAGATCTTTAAGTAACAAATCATTCTTGATTAATAGTTTTATTTCCTCTCACAATCTTGATTTTATGTTTTTAACTGAGACATGGCTCGAGAAAAACGCAGCTGATGCAGTCCTGATTGAGTCTAGTCCACCTCACTTCAATTTTGTGTCTGAAATCTTCCATACTTTATGTTATCATTTAAAAACCATCACAGAATTGTTTTATTGATGACTTTATGACTTTACTGAATTACTTTCAATTGTGTGCGCTGCTTTTGACTGTTTAGTCATAACAGGGGACTTGAATGTGCATTTGGATGAAGCCCAAGATAAGCACACTAAAGAACTCATTGTGTGGTCTAACTCAGCGTGTGACTAAGCCCACCCACACCAGAGGGCACACTCTAGATATGCTAATTTCAAAGGGTGTTGTTATCTCAAATGTGGATGTCGTCAATGTATCTTAATCTGATGATTTTTGTGATTTCTTCGACCTGTCTGTTACACCCAGACCAGCAGTTGTGTCTGCAGTTGTTCAGGGAAGACTCATAAATTATAGAACAGGGACACAGTTTATGAAAATGATTAGGTTTGAGAACACCCCGTGTTCTAATGTTGATGATGAAGTCTCCTAAATGTTTTGGATACCATTGCTCCTGTCAAGGTTAGAATGGTTAAAAGTAGGCAAAGGGCGCCATGAAGAAGAGAAGGGCACAGAAAAGGGAGTGCTGGAGAGCCGAACGGAAATGGCGCAAGTCAAAACTCCAGATTCATTATGAGGTTTACAAATAAAAGCTATGTGTGTTCAACCAGACTTTGAACAAGGGAGAGTTATTTTTCTGAAATCATCAAAAACTGCAGTAACAACTCTCGTGTCCTGTTTGCTACAGTAAACAGATTAACAAACCCTCCAGTTTCACTGCCTTTAGAACTCATTTCTACATCTATGTATAATCAGTTTGCAATATTCTTTAAGGGCAAAGTTCAAGGCATTAAAAATGCAATAATTTCCAGAACACAAACAACAAGATGACACATTTCACACCTATCACTGACAAAATAGTCGAAGAGATCATCTGCAGTCTGAGTTCATTGACATGCTGCCTTGATGAATACTAGATTTATAAAGTCTGTGTTGAGCAGTTTGTTACCACAACTCGCCCATCTAGTTAACATCTCACTTCAGACTGGAACATTTCCAAAAATTCTAAAAATTCTAAAAATTGCTGTGATTAAATCTCTTCTAAAAAGAGTAATCTTGATGCCACAGTACTGAACAACTACCGGCCCATATCAAACCTGCCATTCTTAGGCAAAGTCCTAGAAACAGTTGTATACCAACAGCTTTCTGACTTTCTCCTGTCTAACAATGCTTTTGACACTTTTCAATCAGGCTTTATGCCCCACCAGAGCACTGAGACAGCTCTGATCAAGGTGACAAACGATATCCGCCTGAACACAGACGCAGGCAAAGTCTCAGTCTTAGTTCTGCTGAACCTGAGTGCTGCCTTTGACACAGTTGACCATGCAATCTTATTACAGAGGTTAGAAGACTGGGTGGGAATCTCTGGTAGTGCTTTAAACTGGTTCAAGTCCTATCTCGCGGACAGGAAGTATTTTGTTGAAATTGGTAACTGTGTCTCAGATGACATTCAGATCTATGTGTCATTGACGGCAGGAGACCACGGACCTGTAGATACATTGTGTCACTGCATCGAACAGATCGGTGTGTGGATGCAAAACAATTTCCTCCAGCTAAACTCAGACAAAACTGAAATCATTGTTTGTGGCCCAGAGAAACAAAGAGAAAGTGTTGTCACTTTGAGACTCTCTCTCTAAAACCGAATAATCAAGTTAGAAATCTAGGGGTAATATTGGACTCAGACCTGAACTTTAACAGCCACATTAAATCCATATCATCAGCAGCTTTCTACCATCTAAAAAACATTGCCAGAATCAAAGAGATAGTGTCTCAACCAGACTTAGAAAGACTAATCCATGCATTTGTCTCCAGCAGGTTAGACTACTGTAACGGTCTGCTCACTGCAGTACATCCAGAACACTGCAGCTCGAGTCCTGACTAGAACTAGGAAATATGACCATATTAGTCCAGTGCTCAGGTCTCTGCACTGGCTTCCTGTCGCACAGAGAATAGACTTTAAAACAGCTCTGCTTGTGTACAAGTCTCTTCATGGTCTAGCGCCAAAGTACATCTCTGACATGTTAGAGCCATACGAACCAACTCGGACTCTGAGAACCTCAGGGAGGGGTCTCCTGGTGGTGCCCAGAGTCAAGACTAAACAAGGTGAGACTGTGTGTCAGTTTTATGCTCCTAAAATCTGGAAAAGTCTTCCAGAAGATGTGAGATGGGGCCTCAACTGTGAAAATGTTTAAATCCAGGCTGAAAACAGTTCTATGTAGCTGCATATGACAACTGAAAGTATTTTATCTGCGCTCTTCACTTTTAATTAATTAATTAATGGTTCTTTTTTATATTTATGGAATGATTTTATTTTCCTTCTTCTGATTTTATATAGCTGTAAAGCACTTTGAATTGCCTTGTGTACGAATTGTGCTCTAGAAATAAAATTGCCTTGCCTTGCCTATGCTATGCCTTTCCAAATGAGCTAAAAAAAATTCCCAGAACCATAATCAACACCTGCTCCAGTAAAAATAGTCTTATTGCTGCTGCAGTGTCCTCGCTTTTGCCACCTTGAACATGGGTGCCATGGAACAGTGTGTATTTCTGCGTGTGCATGTATGATCCAGGAGATCCACACCTGCAGCTGGTGATGCTGAGGCAGTTTTCCTTTTTTTTTTTTTTGTCAATTTTAATGAATGCAGTTAAACTGCTTAGTTGTCGGGTCCAGGATGATGTCTCTCCGGCATACTGTGCCTGAATCTAATGTGTAGACAGATGATGTATTGGAACCATCACATCAAGAAGTAACTCATATTAGCTGGGGATGTCTGGCTCTGCATTGCCTACTGTCTGCGTGTGGTGGAGGGGGACCGATGGAGGTTTTGAGTGCTGAGGGGTGGGCTTGGACGAGGTTGCATTTTCTTTGGGGAATTGCATGTTTCAGCAGTATGGATATTGCAGGCTGTGGCAGAAGGAATAAACAGACTTGCTCTGCCTTTTCTTCAGGGATGGGCCCGCTCACAGAGGCGGTTCTGTGACTGATGTTTGTCAATGTTATGCGTCTATTTATTTGTTTGGCAAACGAATGCATTATTAACAAGCCACTGCCACATGTTATCCTCCAAGTGTATTCTTCGTTTGCATCAGTCTTTTTCTATTCAAGTGCAAATTAGTTAGGGCCATACCCAACTGTAATACTAAAATCGGGGGTTAAATTTATAACTCAGCGAGGCGTATAACTTTTTCACATGTGTGATCAAATGTGGTTTAGTCACTAGGAGTTAAATATTTGAGGGGGAAAATGTATGAAAGCACTGTTCAGTAGGAGTGTGCAAGTGGTTTTATTTTTTAAACAGGCTTTGGAGACTAAATGTGGCTATAAATGTGACCTATGAAATTAGCAATTGGAGAGAAATCTATGGAAAGAGGTTTAAAATATATATATAAAGGGCTCTGGACCATTGAAAGTGATGATAAATCCTGACATTCAGTAGGCATTTCATTTTAATTCATAGTCACATTAGATATTAGATTGAGTGAGCCCCAAAGCATGGTTTCAAGACCTAGAAGGAACTGCCTTTAGGTTTGCCTGAGAACAGCTTGAATAAAAATGATGCTGTGAAAGGCTCATTCACACTCACAATCACACTTAAGGCAATTTCACCCATAACAGGGGCCGGGACTGGGAGAAAATGAGTCTACAGCAAAAGACAGCTTTTTTGTGGCTTTTTTCCTCCCTATGCATATCAATGTGTTTAGATCATCTGTAATCAAAGGGGAAGGTAGAAATTCTTGTCAGAGAGGTACAATGTGCATCCACACACTGACTCCCATAGGAAGAGAACAGAAGAATAAGCTATGGAAATTCAAGAACTACCCAAGCACTAACATGGCATCAAACTTTGCTTCTCGTCAAAACTGCACAGTTCCAGATAATTAGATATCATCAAGTTTATGGTTGATTTGGTTGCACAACAGAGCTCACTTTCTTGTTATTTGGCTTTCCACATCTTACAGACGATGAAGCAAGTATAAAACTCTGCTGCTCTTTAAGCATGGGCTGAAATTCAAGTTGGGTCAGGAGGCCATCTCCAAAAGGTCTCAAAGTGCGCCGACTGAGTTAAAATGTTTACTTGACCTTGTGTCTCTGAGAGGAGAAGGAAACGTTGGATCTGAGGAGGAAGAGGGCTTTTCTCCAAGAGATGAAAGAAACTAGAGTCGAGGTAAAACTCTTCCCCACTATCTGTGACTTTTGTAGAATCTGTGAAGCCTGAACTGTAAAGACAAGTGAAGAGATTTGCAAGGTGAAAGCAGCAATTTATTTATATGAAAAGATATTTAAAATGTACAACAAATTCTACTGGAGTCAGCAATGTGTCACTTGTTTTTTTATAGTTGTTATTGTTGTTTGTTTTAACATCGTTTAATAGTAAATTTCAGGCTAAATAGTCTGTTGTATATAGCATTGCCTGAAGCTAAATTAATAAATAGTGTGCATAACTACAAAGTTATGACACAAATGGTGCATTATGTCAGAGCAGAAATTAACGTTTGGTACAAACAAGGTCAGGGCACTATTCTGCATTTAGCAAAAGCTTAATTAAATTTGTACAGCTTTTTTTCCAATAGAAGACTTTGTTAGTCAGCTGAAAGGAAGAAATTATGGGGATGTTCTGAGTCAATGAGGAGGATGAGGGTGGCATTCATCCTCTTTGCACAAACTCCTTTTTTTCTTATCATGTAAATACATTTTGAAAAGATGACATTTTTCCTGCCAACTATCATACTTCTTAGAGCTAAACAAATCACTCACTGAAGAGGCAGTGTAATTAAATGTTTAGAGACTACAAGAGGAACTGAAATGAATGTCAAAGCAGTGTTGATCTTCAAAGGCTGGCTTTCAAATCAGCCGCAGACAACTTTCATTCTTCTATCTTTCTAAGATAGTTCCAATGTTGTTTGTCCACAGCAGATAAAAGATATGCTCGCATCTTTCCAAATAGTAGCCGCTTTCCTCAAGGCTGAAAGAGCAGGGATCAAACTATGCATTGTGTGTTTGTGTGTAAGCACGAATTTTCCCAAAACAAGTAAATATGTGTCCTTGTTTTCTTTGTGGGTTTTTACTCACTAAAACTCCCTCATTACGGAATAACTCACATGAATCTATTACTTGATTTAAATTCCAATGCACACAAGACTGCTGCCTCTCCCCACTGTGAGGGTGCAGCAGAGCTATGATCTCACTGCATGTGCGCATGTTCTAGAGCTGTACAAATCAAAGGGCCGGTACTCAAAAGAAAGTGTGACACGAGGACATTGTTTTAAAGACACTGTGGAAAGTTATATGAGTTCAGGGCTTTTTAATAGCATCTACAAGTGTTAATTATCTCTGTGTCCAGCAAAGTGCAGTAAAATGCCATCTGTGCTTCAATAAAAGCAGACCCCAGTCTGTTGTACAATGGATAAGGACAAACTGTACACTATTTAATGGTGGGGTTGACTCTGATTTCACTGTTAAACAAAAGAATCCATTTAGGATAAGAACTGTTTTGCAATAATGGTAGCATGAAAGAGTAATTTACACTTTGTTTGTGGTACAATGTGACTATGAATTTGTCAGGTCTTCCTACACAAGAATATCAACAAATATATCTTCATTTGAATAGTAAAATCTATAACTTGATTTACATTTTTCATCAAATTATCTGACCACGTTCATCAACAAAAAGTCTTTCTTTTCAATTCCTGTTTGCTGTGCAAGGTAAGCTTGATGGCTTTGTCAGTTACCTGAAAGGATAACTCGTACACAAACTCTTTATTTCAGTATGGACTCAATTAGCTCTTAATATAGGCCAGTTTAATAAGCGTGCCAATATGCAATGATTTCCCTGGCTGTTTCTGATGCTTTACACAGGCCTATTGCTGGCATCAGCAGCCTTCAAATGGTCTCTCTTTGCTCCCTGCTGTTGTGTTCTGTTATACACAAGATTAAGGTAAAGTTAAGGAGAAGAAAAAGGAGAAAAGCAGATATCCACGTTGCAGAGGCAAGCAAACAAACTCAAGTTTCCAGCTGTTATATGTAAAATATTCTCGGATGGCCCAGCAGCCCAGCAGCTGTTGCTGTTCTTTTGAATCCCCAGCTGAACAAACATTTTTCTTCTGTTTGTGGTAGAGTGTTAATATGTCTCAACAAGCTGGGGATTATTGGCAAGTGCTACAATTGGGCTCTTTACTCTTTTGGCAGGTTTCCCACTTTACTATTAGACTAAAAGTATTTTCTTCTGGCTTGGTCCGAAGATGGGCATTTCCTCTGCAGAGTGACTTTCACCTTAAGGATGACCATCAGATTTAAATGCTTCACTGATCTATCTTAGTCTGGTCATTGATTATTTTGCTTTGTTGACTGAAAAAGGCAACACATAATGTATTCTTACTGAATCTCCGAATTTCAGAGGTAATCTTTTATCCATTCCTCTCTCTGTTTTTCTTTCACACTCCGAGGAAGGCTAATTTAATGGTAAACCAACTTGTCCTACTTAAAAGAATTTCTTTACAGACAAAAAAAGGAAAACAAATCTAAATGAATGGGCTGCGATTTCCAAATGTCTTATTTAGTATTACATAATCATGTTTGTATTCACTGGTGATTGTCCCACGCCACTCTCTTACCAAATCTCCTCTAACATATGCACCTATTTCAGGAGGAGCACACTGTTTTGCATGTTGTAACAACAACTAATCTATCTAAGCACAGCTTCTATACAAAACACTTAAAGATGTGTGTCTACTGTGCACTGATCACATTCCCATAGCTTATTACACAACTTTGGCCCACGTCACTTAAAGGTCTTCTTTCTCCCCAAAATAATCTGAAGCGCAGGTAAACAGACTTTTACTCAGCCGACTTTTATCAGAAAGATCACTTATCCTGACCTGCAAAATGAAAGACCTGAGGCAACTTCTGAGATTGTTAAAAACAGTGCGTACACCTATCTGAGATTGAGCCTTTCGCTTTTGCTTAGTACACCTCTCTGTTGCCCCTAAGTGTATCACTTGTCTGAAATTGGTACAGACTTAACAAAGGAAATCAATAAAGGTTAAAGGCTTTCATCTGTAGGTCATAAAAATAACCGAGGGCAACAACAAGCTTTTAATCTTTTAAGACCTGCCTGTTTGCATTAATTGAAAAAAAGTGTTATATACATTATCTACAGGCAAACTTATCTATCAATCTATACTTCTCTCTCTCTCTATGTATGCATATATATATATATATATATATATATATATATATATATATATATATATATACACACACACACACATACACATACATATGTATATGTATATGTATATAAAGCAAAATTCTTGCTTAGTCAGCCCTTTGCTTTGATTGGTTTGGATCACCTGCATCACTCAGGTGTGGCCTTGAACGTCATTAAAGACAGGGAGGGAGGTTTATGAAATTCAGGGAGAGGAAAAGAGGGAGGGATAAGAGGTGTGTTTGTATTTCTAAGAGTGGGGGGGTGGGCGGAAATATCCAAAAACTGTGGGTTTTCAAGCAAGATGGAATTAAATGATGTTATTTGAAAAAGAAAAGAAAAGCAGACGAAAAAAAGTAAAACTTTGCAATTGTCAGCTCAAACTTCAAACTTTTTTTAGCTCGCTCTGCCTCTTGCAAGGTTTCAGGGGCCCTTCACGTCAATCGTTGGTGTGTTTTATGTGCGTGTTTGGTCTGCGTTAAGACAATGATGCTTCCTGTTGTGTTGTGCTTTGAGGCGCTATGATGCACAGCTTCGTAGAGCTGCAAGTTGCTGATAAGAACGCTTTCAGTCACCAGTGTACAAACTAATAAAGCAGTAAAATCAAAGTTTCCACTCGGCTATAAAAATCATCGCGATGATAATGTAATTGCATCAAAGTTACTTTGCCCATTAAGATTTTTTCTGTTCAGTTTGGACTATTTAGAGAGCCCATTAGTCTGTTTCAGAACCATGGACAGCGAGTACAGTGACCTGCTCTAGCGTGCCTGTCTCCTATTGAGGCCTCAGACTTCATGTTCAAAAATTTGTCTTCAACTTATCTCCTTTCTTTGTACAGTCACATGAATAACAATTGATGAATTCGCTTAGCCTATACAATACAATATCTTTTATTAGGCGGGACATATAGGGATTCTTCTATTGTTTTCACAATGTACATTTAGTGAGCAACGTCACTGAACATTAAATCAGTCAAAGCTACGCAGATTCCGAAATGTAAAACACACAGTAATGTGAATATGTATACTTTAGAAATTAAATATAGATTTTTTTCAAATAAAAGGGCTCTAAGTCATCTCTGGTGGCTGGAATATATTGCCTTTTTTTCTCTTTTAATAAACTCGTCGGCGGCCTACATTTGGCTTATTTTCAATATGTTCAGCATCCAAACGCAACACCATTGACAGCACAACAAAACATAAAGAGGAAACTTCCATTCGTGCAAAAAATTTGCCTTTGGGCGTGAAAGCACTTCTTCTCTGGTTGTCCATAATTCCATTTACTTCACTTGGACGGAAAAACCATATATTCTTTAAGGCTATACAAACATGAAATAGAGCATAAAACAGTCGGCGTGTCCGGGACATTAGTTCCTCAACTCCTCTTCCTCTCCCTTGTTCGTGTGACACTCGTTTCTCTGTCATTAAAGTTTGTTTTCCAAGCGAGGAAAAAAAAAAATCCACATACCCGACAAGCACATGCCAGTCACTGGCCAGTCACTGTTTGGTCATCCAGATTGCGTTAACGTTGACTGATGGATCTTAATTTATGAAACTCCAAGGAAACGTTTGTGTTTGACTAGATAGTGGACAGAAATTCACCGGCTTCCTTGGCTGACAGTTCTTAAGTCAAAAATAAATGGCATGTTTTCTTCTTTTTTTTTTCTTTTTTTTTCTTTTTTCTTTTTTTTGTTCCTCGGCCTAATCAGGGTCCCTTGCGACGTGAATAATCGCAAATTAGATTATAGAGGAAAGACTAAAAAGCCTGAGAAGGTGGAATATTTCCATCCGCCCATAAGGGTGCCCCGTTCCAGCTTCAAATAGACCCGGTCCTCCCGTTCAACCATCAGCAGTACTCCGTTGCTGGCCGCCTCTCTTGTAACGTCCTGGTCACCGGCGAATGCTGATATAACCGGATAATCATTCTGCATCAGATTCACCTGCAGGGAGGAACAGAAACAAGCTCGAAGTTGAGTCTGCACCGAAATATCATCAATTTAATGAGCGACGCAGACCAACTGCTTCATAATGGCTCACCTGTATGGTTTGTCTGTTGTAGACCTTCACCACATGAAAGCTGAAACTATATATCCCCCTTCTTGGAGCCTGGAAAACACTTGCTTTGAGATCGAAATGGTTGCCGATGTTAACTAGAACCTGTGACCAAATAAAAGGCGCACAATGAAACAGTGCTTGTTTTTACATCTGTATGCTTCAATCAAAATAACAGCTGTTTTGCAGTCATGCATTTTTTTGTGGATGTTCTGTATGGTGATTGCAAAGAAGCGCATCAGAGAGCCTGGCTGTGGTTTGCCAAGTGTTTTAGGCTGCGCTTCAGTAACAGTTTTGGAGGGTTCCCAATATCATACGTATAACAGGCCGCTGTCCAAAGACCTCAGCCGTCAAGACTTATTATAATATCTAATCCGAGCAACAAACTTTAATGGGATAATGCATGAATGATCAGTCCTTTTTTGGCAGCGTATCTCCAAATCATGCCAATTACACGCAGAATCATTTGAACCCTTTACAGAGGTAGAACGACACGGTGTTCTGTGGGTTAGGGATGCTCAGGGCTCAGATCACACATTGTCACAAGTAATAGAAAATCAATGAACCATGACAAACAAGTTATGTTCACCAAAATAATCAAGTACACTGAGCTTAAAAAATATGTCCACTGCCAATTTACAAAGACTGTCGGGTGACTCTGTTTGTATTAAACTGAGCAGACAACTCACCTGGTCAAAATAGATGGTCATGGACGTGTTGCTCATCTCTGACGGTTCATGATTGGTCCCACGCACGGCGGAAAAAGCCACCTTTGCCCCAGCAGAGCGCACTGATATGCCAAGTGAGGAGGTCACCGCTCCGTCCGAAGAAGGGTTCGAGTCGCACACCACGAGACACTTCCCTTCCAGCACGATGGGCTCCGTATCGTTCTGGCCCAGGCAGAGAACTACGCCGCATCCCAAGAAGAGAGACAATGCCAAGATGGCACAGGGTCCCAGGCAGCGCGTTGTCACCATGGTTGGATCACGGATCCCGTGTACAATGATACAACCCGGCAGCCCCTTGGAGGTCAGTCGATCACCTGGTCCAGACTTAGTCCCTCTTCTCTGTTCCCTTCTCTCTTTCTGTGACTGTGATGCTCCCTCACTCTCCCAAGCACTATCTGACACAGACGCACCTCGACTCTCTCCGGCTGAAACTCCCCTCCCTCCTGTGCGTCTTACTTGGTTTTGGGAAAGTATTCAAACAGCCACTGTTGTAAATCCTGATGATATGAGAGGGAAAGTTGATATTGTTGCGTGAGACGACAGTATGAGGGTAATTTCGGACATTTGAATCACTTAACTTGATTTATTCTGTGTGCGTAAAATGACCATCATGCGTAAAATGAACAGCTACTGCTTTCAGTAACCTGAAAACAAAAATCGGTAGAAATTGATCGCCTTTCATCATCGTCTTTGATCATATCTGTGTGACTATGAAGGACTTCTTAAGACATTTAAAATAGCAATATGTAGTTAACGGTTCCTCCCCTTTGTCTTGTTAATAAATATGTAGAAAAACATGCACTTTTCAGACGTTTTTTTAAAAGGAAAACAAGACGCAAAGCTCGACTTACCTGTGCTCTCCATCCCGCTGGTGTGTTCAGTGTCTCTCCCAGACTGAACTGAGCGCTCAGATCATGCGTACAGAAAACGCACGAGTCTGTGGGCTCCCTTTCGAGGGACAGCTCACGCCCATTCTTTGTGTGTAACCACTGCGACTAGATTCCAGAGAAGTACCCTGCAATTAAGAGCACATGCGTGGACTAATAGGTTTGCTTACATATTAATCAGCTCAGTCCTGTGAACCCAGGGGCCCCTGAGAACGCCGAGGATCACTTTCTGTCTGTGTGTGTCATTAATATGCTGTGATACTCGCATGTCTTGCACTGATTAATGTGAAATGAAGGGGGCTGCAGTAGATAACCCTGTTGTTGCACGGTACATTCAGCATGCATTTATAGGTTACCAATTCGAGACGTTAAACTAGCAGTTTTATGAGTCCAATAAAGATACTTGTGCGCCATCCAGTGGTTGATTTTATTTGTGCTGAATAGGTTCCTGCCACTGAGATTATAATAAAATAATGTATTCAAATAATTTGAATAAACAGCCTGTATGGTACCTTGCTAGTACAATTTATTAATAGCTTTAATTACTGGCAAATTAGAAGATGCTTTCACAACCACACTGAAAATCAACAAAGGTCTGATGAGCAAGCTGAAAGAAGGAAACACTTCAAAAATGCTCCACTTCACAGAGAATGACCCGCTTCTCTCTGGTGCACCTTTAACCTTTTTCTTTCAAGTCCTGACATGTCATCATCCTTTGAAGAGCTGGGTAGAGGCTCCCTATCAGTGCTCCACAGCCCTGAATGGTGCGAGAGTGGGCTTCGAGAGTGGCGAACCTTCACTTTAGACCTTTAATGAGCTGTCATTTTTCTACTTAGAGATATGCAGACTGGCTATATTATGCACGATTCTCACATTTACACAGTGAGGTACTGTATAGATTGTCTTCAGCTTCACCCATTTCTGAAAATAGTTGGAGGAAAAGAGTATTTCTTTAACTCATTTGGACTTGAGCTAATTAGATGTAAGCAAATATAAGTTACACATATAGGTTTTATTTCCAGGTAGCAGATAAACTAAAGATATTGAATGTCATTGTGTATTAGCAATAAAAGCCTTGACAAAACTATGAATATGTGACACACGAAATGTCTGCCAGATGCTCTGGAGTTTCAGAGTCCTCCACTTAAAAAGAAATTCATAATTTTAGACTTAATCACAGTTGGTCTTTCCCCTCTTTCTCCTTTCCATTTGACAAACATTCCACTGTCAGAGCTTACTGACAAATCATGCGGAAGGGTAACATCAGGTATCCAAGAGCCACACTTGTCTCCAGGCCTTTAGAAGGACACACAGCTACAGAAAACATCAAATGTCAAGTACAGGGGACATGTGAGGAAAAGGGATGTGGCCTACATTGCATTACCATACCAGGGGCTGCCGTTGCCCTGTAAGGGACTTCACTTCCAACAGCCAAGCAGATCGGCAAGAATGACAACAGCTTTATGGTTATTTTCCCTGACAGCTAGCAGAGCCTACTGGCTTCCAGGAACAGGGAGGTCGGTTATGTGTTGGGTCTAAAAGCGAGCCATCTGCCTTAGCAAAGCAGAGGACTTATCTTCAGTCTGCTTTACTTAGTGTTTTTCTGCACATGTCAGACATGTGTTTACATTAGCATAAGCCCACTAATGATTTCGATTTGATTCAGCTTAATGTTGAGTCATTTCTTTGTTGTCGCTTCACTGTCGCAAGAAAGTGTCTCTATGCACCAGCATACCTGTTTAATGTCTCATCTACAAATATTATGCATTTAATGAGTATGCTCTGAGTTAGTCCATTTTATGTGCTTATACCACCATGTTAAAAGACCCACTTTAAAATAATTATCCGCCTATCCATCTGTCTGTTGGTCCATCTGTCCATGTGCAGCGATAAATGACACTGTCTGAAATGAGGTCAGACTATCAAACTGCTTCAATTTGTGAGGTCTCTCACAATGCAGAGAGACCGTGAAAGCAGGAGAGAAGAGGAGGGAGATTGTGTGATGTCTCACTTGTCCTGCATCAGTAAGAAATGACCTCTATCTAAGCATGTGTTAGGAGACACATGGCATCAATTTTTTTCAGTTTGTCCCCTGCTAGTTTTGGTCTAACACCCTGATGAGAAGTTATATTGGTAACCCAGAGAGACAATACTGCAGGCTGTCCTGTGCTGCCAAAGCTCACAGTAACAGGTATTACTGTGTGTGAATAGTTGTAGTAATCCTATTATGTCAACTGGATTCTGTTATTCAATTCAATGTTAGGACAAAGGATCTTGGCCACCACATTTTGAGACTTAAAGTCAGGGTTAAGGTAAGAATTGACGTGAAAGAGCATCCATTTATACAGTATCCTGAAAAAGCTTGGATGCTGTGTAAAATAATCAAAATAAAAACAGAATGCAATGATTTGCAAATCTAAAACCTTTGTGTTATTGAAAAGAAGCAGGATGCATGTTCCAACGGGTATTTTTTTCTTTACTTTACTTTAAAGTTTACACATATTTTCCAGTCTCTTTGCTACCCCTGAGGTTTGTTACCACACCTTGCAAAACATGTATTGCTGATATTGACCTTAAAAAAGAAAAAAAAAGAAAAAAAGAAAAGGGTAACATGTAGATTCTCTTTGTATTGTGTTCATATAGATATCTGATTTACATTACTTAAAAGTAATTTCATTCTGTTTTCATGTTTTTGAAACAGGGACTGTTTTCTACAGAAGTTAATCTGCACACTGTAAATCCACATATTTCAACTGTTTGAACCAGCACTCTTTGAAATGAAAGAGTTTTCAGACAGTTTCAAAATGATTAATCATTTATAATTTTGTGTCGTGACTGTATGATTTCATCTTTGATCCTAAATGCCAGTTCAGTATTGTAGTTAAAGAGTGTCAAGGAAAAAGTTTTTAACCATTGCACAATTAAAAAAAACAACTTTTGCTGACATAATTGCTGCACAAGCCACACAAATATACAAATATGAATATAATCAACAATAACTAGTTACTTTAGTGAAGGAGACTTCAGTTTGAACCATGAAATATGTTTATTTATACATTACCACAACTAAATGTTTGTAACGTTTTTTATGGACCTCAAAGAAAAAGTTAGAAAATTTATAACATAAAGCCAGAGCTATTCTCTGGAGTTTTTAAAGGCAATAAAAGTATAAGACCAACGTTGGCCATACCATAAATATGTATTACTAAACACTGTAACAATTAATAATGAAATGTTAATGACTGATGAAAACAGAATTTACTTTCGTCTAGTGGTTTGCCTGTCAAATAATAGCAAACTTAGCAGAGAGAATGGGGATTCATCCAATTATTTTTGGATTTTACATTAAAGAGAAAGCCGTGACTGAAATGTTGTACTGCATACTTTCAAAACTACAATTTGACTAGCTTCTGTTTCTCCGCTTTTATTTGGGGCCGTGCTTGCTTCCAACCGGAAGACGTTGTTTCTCGACGTGCAGGGAATTCAGCGGACGTCACCATAGTAACTGGACGCGGACAGTTTACACGGTCGAACAGCTTTAAACGAGAGGCAGAGACGATAAATATTTTTTCGAGTTATTAACTTTCCATAGTTTTGCTGCAGTGTCAAGTGTCAAAAGGCTCATGAACAAAAACATTGTCACATAAACGTGACTTTGAACGTTACACGACCTCCATGCAGGTTGCCCATAAATCGCCTTGTACCATTCACAAAGATGTCAAGAGCAGGTAAACAAATGGCCGCTACGAAAGCAGTTGTTTCTCGATTCCGGGCAGTAAGGACGTCCAAAAGAGCTGACAAATCATCTCGAGCGTCCACTCACAACTTCATTGAAAGGTAATCTGTCAGAACAAGCACCCCCCTTTTTTTGTTAACCTGAATGGCATTCAGCACTTCAACCAGTCTGTGTACAGAAACTGTGGCAGTCAAGGCTGTATAGCCTTCTAACTACAAAGATTTATGGCAGTAAAACGTTAAGCTCGCAGCATGTACACACGAAACACTTTGACTCTCTCCCACTGAACGTAGGCAGCAATTCACAGCAGGTCAAACACATCAGCACGCGGTTGATTTACTCTTTTATAAACACGACAGCTTATTTTTGGCTAACTTTGTCTTTTCATCTGCATGGGGGTGATACTACTCAAAACTCACATTTACATTGACCACATCTTTTCTGCGGGAATATGTCCAAAACAATCAAACATCTAACTCACCCCGCATGGCACTTTTTAGTGCTGCAGAATGCTTCACTAATGATCTAATTCACTTTGATCTTTCTGGTTTTCTTTCTGAATATCCACACATGTAAGTCAGTGGTAATTGTATGAAGTCTTGATTGGGATGAGTAAATTAGTGAATTATCAAGGTTGCTGCTGGTAACAATTAATTGTTGATGTGGCTTCACTAGATTATTAATTTACGTGTCATTTTAGTTCTAGCTGACATGCATCGAGCGTTCTCTTGTTGATGTTACTTTATTTTCTTAGATGTCAAGCGTCCAAAAGTGTGCATTTCATATAAAACAAACTTCTGGCTTGGGAGACCACCACTCTCAGCCATTCTGTGCTCTTTCCACGGTATGAAAAGTACCTATGCATGACCACAGCCCCAGGTGTTAGTGTCGGGTTAACTAGTTGATTAACATGAATTTAAAGCTGAATTAGGTGTCTTTTTACTTGTTCAAACCCCGCCGAGCATGATTTATTCATACGGCAACGGCACTCTTAAAGTAGTTTCGTATGGTATTTGATATGCAGTGAAATGTCATTGATTGACTGGGTAAGTTGTGAAAACACGAATACATTAATCCCTCAAGTGGTTTAATTGGACAGCTTTGCATCACCAACCAGGACAGGTGCAGTTAGACAAGCCTGATCGATATTTCCCATTAACAGATATGGACAGCATCTCGAAGTTAGATTGAGAATAGTTTGATTTGTTTGTCTCATGACTTCAACCTGAGAAGCATGGGACATGAAGAAGGTGGTGTCACTTCCTTGTGCTGATGTCTAATTATCCTTTTCGTAGACTGCCGCGTGAGATTCTGATTAAGATTCTGTCATACCTGGATGCCTCTGCACTCTTCACCATCAGCCACATTAATAAGCTCTTCTATCTGCTTGCAAGTGATAAGTGAGTATCATCCAGAGCTTGTCAGTGCAACAAAAGCAGTGTATTAAAAACATGAGAACGTTTATCTAATCCGACAGAAAGTGGAGACCCTATAAGTCGGGGAGTTCAGTGTATTTTTGAATCCTCAAATGGAAATTAATCAAATTAGATCAATTGAAACAGTATAGAATGCTTTAAGCCAACAGTTATGTTGTTTTTTTATACCTAATTGTCTTTTTTTGTTGCTTGCTTTATGTTTGATGTTGCAAATCAAGTTGTTTGGACGCCACATTGTATTCCTGCTAGTTCTGAGGGTTTCTTTTGTATGAACAGAATCTGAATTTTAACTTCAGGGTAGTGTTTCTATGCTCAAATGATAGGATTAGCTTCTAAAATCCTATCTCAGTCCGTTTCTAGTCTTCATAACCAAATGCTGAACATCCCTGTCTACTGCAAGTTAAATCAAATACATTTTTTATGAGTTTGATTATTAATCTCTATTAGAATACTGTTGTGACTAATAAACACACTGCATATAAACTGTATAAAATGGACACACTACTGTATGTATTTGGAAGTTATAATATATAGGTCAATAGGTATGAGGAGAATATCCCTTATGAGATGGCACTCCCCGTCCCAGCATGCAACACGGTGTGACGTACCTTCATATCATGCTGAAGGTTCCTTTAGTGTGCACAGATTCTGCATGAGTGACAAAATTAAAAATTGGAGCACAAATACATATAATATATTGAGTAAAAAGACATTAATATGCAAATTAAAAGAGTAGCAGAAAAGGTTTACATGAGTTGATTTAAGCAGAGGGCAGTATAATGGATAAATGCTATTTCATTTTGTCTGGTTTAACCCATTAAAAACTAGGTCAGTGTATTTATTTCTATGGTGGTTATCTCTGTTACACAAACTGGCTAGAACCTACGGATCTGAGGCATTTTTCCAGGCTTTTATCTCTGATATAACTTGGATCCAGACTGTTCGGAAAACATTTAGGACGTAAAGCAAGGCTCTAAATTCCATTCTTTATTTATCCCAAAAGCCAGTGAAACCAGGGGCTCAAACAAATTTCAGGCCCTATGAATGGCTAGATAGAGGTAGATAAAGATTGAGAGGTTTGAGATTGGTCTCCGGGGCACCTCTGCCTCTTCCGTCGACAACCAAGACAGGAGTGGTCATAATAGCAAAAATGAGATTTAATGCAATAAAACGTTTTTCTCTGATTGTTTGACAGAGGTTATGTTCTAAGGCACAAATAAGGACATCCACAAGCCATGGAAGTTGTAACAATTAATAAAGCTGAGTCTGACTTCCTGATCATACTGACGAGGCTCAGCCTGACAGCGCTAACACTTATTAGGTGAAGCGAACACACTGCAGCCGATTCAGTTTGCCTGACCTCTGACCTCATGCAGCAGGCCCTTAGTTAAGATAATCTTTTTAGCTCCTGGAAAAAAAAAAGCCCTGGGCTGTTAAAATTCTGGGTGGTGATGGTTGAAATGTACTTTTAGATCCTCATCAACGATTAGACCAATATTCTTAACCAAAGTATTAGGTTTTACAGCCCTACAGTAGACCAAGCACTTAGCACTGAGTGCTAGCATTCCTTCTTTCTCTGGTGTAAAGAAGGAATTCTTGCATCCAGTTGTCTGCTTTCTCAAGAAAGTACATAATAGGTGGAGCTTGGTGTTTTTATCTGTATAGTTTTGATAAGCCATCCTTTATTGATTAAGAAAAAACATGAAATATGACTATTTAAGCTTATTTCGGCTTTAACTGACAGCATTAATCTAAACACTCCAAACTTGCACTTTAACTTCTCCAAGAATAATATCTGTTAAACCTCGAGAGCACGTCCGGAAGTCGGAACGTTGTCTTGAATCTCAGCTTGGCTGCAGCAAATTAGCGAAGCAGATATACGCCTCACAATTAAGTCATTTGTCAACCAGCCTTTTCAGTTGTTTCCACTAACCCAAAGTTTGCGTATTTTCTGTCCCTTCCGATACCATCAATACAGCACTCTGTGGATGAAGATATACACGACTGAGTTTGGCAAGAGCAAGAGGCAGAAACCCAAGCCAGTGGACGAGCTGATGCTGAAGATGGAGATGCAGGGGCAAGCTGAGGGCTGTTGGAGGTGGCTGTACTTCAAGAGCTTAGTGGCTCGAGACATAAAAAAGTGGAAACGACTTCTCGAACGCATCAGCTGTCACACTGGTCTCCCAAGCCAAACGGAGCAGGTCCTCAGGTGCAGTGAGACCCATCGTGAAAAAGAAAAAAAAAAAAGCTTTTGAAAGCCGGTTCAGATGAAGAATGTCAGATGTTCTATTTGTTCGATATTTCAGCCACTTCATTTCACGTACCTGACACTTGAGAGGCCTGACAAGTGTTTCTTGAGAGATTAGCTAATTGAGTTTTCGGCACATTTTTTTTAAGCATCCACTTAGGTGAGTAACGGAATTCTCACTATTTCTCTGGGATTCCATGAGTGAATTTGCTTTGTATATTTCATCTAAACAAAGCAAAAACAGATTAGACTGCATACGTTAAACTGGATCGGTTTTTTTGGGGGGCTCCTAGTTTATTCCCCTGACTTATCGAGCTCTTTTAGGCATCCCTGCACTGTTGGGAAAAAGAGAAACTTTGCAGATCTTCTCCCGCTGTAGAGAAAGTTGAGGGGCAGAGACATGAGACAAGCTTCTTGCGATCGAAAACAAAGCATGGTTTGTTTTTTTTTTGTTTTTTTTGTCATATCGCACTTAATGACACTTTCTTATTAAAGGTGAGAAAGGAGGTCTGCGTCTGGATGTGATGTGAGCTCAGGGGATGCCAGCACGCAGCGGGAGAAGCTCTTTCGCCACCTCCACTGCGGTTTCTGCTGTGTTTTTATAACCTCTGATTAGAGGCTGTGCAGCACTCAATTTTGAGTTCTGTAGCAGTTGCTGTGCTACGGTGGGGAAGTAGAAATAATTGTGTTCCTTGCAGAGGCAGTCTGAATTGTTGAAATAAATTACTTAGCCCTCCAACCCCTCATCTCCAACACACACACACAGATGCATGCGCCCACACCTTCCCCGCCTTTCCTCCTCCCAACAGCTGAGACAAACCCCCATGGGGATTTGTATGTTAGAGACTGCGGAGCATGCTATTTACCTCGATAATAATCATGTTGCAAGACATCACGTATACAGACAGTGCGGAGTGAAATCCTTTGGGTCGTCGGGGGACCTCCTGGGCCGCTACAGTTTTTAGCTTTGTTCCTCCGATTAATTGATATTGGATGGCGTCTCATTGAGACTCTGACTGCATCACAGCAGGAACAGCCGTGAATCGCAGCTTCGACTGAATTGGATCAAGAGAATTTATCACAACAGCTGCAGTTCCGTTTCATTTGTTGCACATCCTTTCGTTAGCAAGAACCAGCTTGAAAGGAGTCAAGCCACTCCCTGCTGCTGACAGCAGAAATGTTAAATTTATCAAGTTAGTAATTCTGCTGATTTAAAAAGCGGCTTTGCCCAAAACTGCCCAATTACTGGAGTTGTATTGAAAGAAATGGATTTGAAATGTTTTCTATTCAGGAGCACGGAGAAAGCTGTTTTCTACTTCATTAAGTAGAAGACCTGCTGATTTCAGCTTTTTTGTGTTTGCGTTTGAAAGGGTAGCTAAGTTCTGACCGCACTGTACATGCTTTTTATCACCCCCCCCCCCCCCAAAAAAAAATGATATTGCTTTATTTCAGCAATGCATTGTCTTCTACTAGAAACTTGCATGTCACCTGGGAACTGACAATCACGGATAAGTCAGGGCACGAGAGCACTCTGGAGTTGAGCTGGTCCCAGTTCTTCGAGACTTCTCTGACTCTGTGCTGGAGCGGAGGCGGCTCCTTGCCCAAATGCGAGCAGATTTCCACCCTTCAGCTCCACGGTGTCAGGAGGATTGCCCTCAGATGCCCCGGCCTAAAGAAGTAACGGCAGCCTGCCTCCATTCAACCCCTCTCTCTTTGTCTCTGTGTCCTCATCTCTCTGTGAAACCAACTGTGTTCTTCGCTTCTTCTGTCAGACCCGGCAGAAGGTCCCTAATGGCAAAGTTGGACACGTATCCTCTAACTAAAAGCACACAGGTCATCGGCCAGGACCGACTGGTGCAGTTGAAGCTGCTACAGCCTGGAATCATTATCGGTGTCTGGAGGGTAATTACTTCACAGGCAGCCGTGCCGGGTTTTTTTTCATTATTATTCATTAGCTTATTGTAGCTGAACCAGTGTAACAGGTACTTATTTGTGTCAAACTAACTTATTTAGCCAGAAAAAAATTACAGGTTTTAGTGACGGCTCTTTTTTGCAGGACCAGTGCTCCCTTGCCTTCATAATGTTCACCGTCCACTTCCACAGGCTGGTGGAGAGAAGCATTCAGGGATCTTCTGTCTGGTAGGCTCCACTGGAACAGGCTCCTGTTATTCTCATTCTTCAGTGGTATGCAGTGTATCACTATCATTTGGTTTTGGCTCATGTTCTGTTTGATGTGATCAATGAAAGAATTAATTTGATGCTCTCGGAGTAACCCATCTGTGATGCACTGCGATGTCAGCTAAGTGGCATGTGAATTCCACCAGAGAAGTCAATAATGAGCCAACCCCAGGATTTTATATTAGTGATATTATATTAGTGATTTTTATCGCGTGTCAGGACCAATTTGGAAGCAAAAAAGTTTGGGGACCTCTGTGCCACATCAGCCGGTATTTTATATTCTCACATCCATATGAGAATGAGACCTGATCCAGGTTGTGTGATATTTTATCCTGGAGTTAAATGTGAGGAAACAAAAGAACTGCGAGGACCACACACCATTCTGTACTCTGTTGTGTGTGTTGTGTTGAGTCCTACGCTTCAGCATAGTGTGGACATAGCCCCCTCTACTGGTATTTCATTAGATCACAGCACATTTACCATGTATTATGACTCGAGTCCGCCAAAGTAAATAAACCTCCAAAGTGCCTTTGTAATTAAGAGAATTTTTCTCAATCTTCTCTCATTTTACCCCTTTACCTTTTTCTTGCTCCAGGCCCTATGAGGAGCCGAACGTCAAACCTCCTTTTGATGACATAGACCCTGAATACGGTCTCCATGGTTACCAGCTACACATTGTTCTGCACGACACGGCATGCGAGCTCATGTCTGGAAGCTTTTCCAAGCTATTCTGCCCCAGAGGTAATCTATTTATACTCACACCCACGACGTCACACAGTTTGACTTTACATATATTGTAACTTTTTGGTTTTAAACGAAGATCGTGGAAAAATGTTATTTGTTTATTTTTTTTCAATGAATTATAGCTGTTACAAATTTCTCGCATTATAAACCGAAGGACTGCGCAGCTCACTTGAACACTGGGACCTTTAGAAATGAGTATTTTAACCCCAGAAATTACGCTTACATGATTTAGCTTATGAAGGTGACTTTTTAATGAGACACTGATAGTTACAGTGTGAAGACTTACTGCGTTTTCTTTTACCAGCTCAGATCTCTGATGGACTGATCCAGCTTACTGCCATCAGCAGGACAAACCAGTCGCAGCACACACCTCTGTCAGGCAGCATCACCCTGCCCTGGCGGTGTGACGCCCTGCAGGGAGCAGTGGAGGTAAAGTGCGCACTTATAACTGTTTCGCTATTGTTGTGCAGAGGAGGAAATCTATCCCCAGAGCCTCTTCAAGTATGTTGGTCACAGTACATTTTAGACTTACAATGCAGCAAGACTCAAAGAGCTTCTTCATGTCGGCACTGTGAAACTACTGGTCTCTATCGGCGTGGATAGTTTCCATTTCAGGAAACACAGACTTTAAGAGTAAACTCGTGTTTTTGGTCTTTTGGTTTTTGGTCTTAAATTTGATACGTGCGTGTAAGACTGACTTCCACTTAATTTGGCTTAATTTGCACAACAGCTTATTAGACATGGAATGGAAAGCATTTGCTCTAGTTTTTGGAATTACATCAACAAAAGACATTCAAAGGTATTTGACACCGTTAGCTCCAGAGTTATATCAAATGACCTTGGATGAAGTTAAATAGAAATAGTTCTATTTAACTGACTACAATCTAAAAAAAAAAAGTATTTTACACCTTGACACATACATACTAAATTATTCATGTTTGTCTTTATATCATTATGAGCACCAAACAGGACACCCACTCATGGGGACCTCTTGTGCCAAATCGTGGGACATTATTGTGTAATTGGAATGTCCCTGTTTTAATTACACCTTAGACATTACTACTTATCAAACACACACTCACACACACACATTAGGTCTTGGGGGGTGGTTACACTGAGTGGCATCTGGTGGGCGGGGCTCTTTGGGTATGTAGGCTGCCCAGAGGGCCGCGCTCCCAGTCCTACAAGTTTGGCTGCCCCTCAATTTTATCGCTCACTATTAGAAAATATTGAAGAGCCAGAAGGGTGAGGGGAGGGGTCTTCTTCCCACACCCCTGCTTCCTGGTTGCTGCTCGAGGCGGAAGGGGCCAAGAGGATTAATTAATTGTTCTGCTGGTTCGGGGTCTGTGGTGGCTGCACTACACCCCAGCGGAGTTGAGGGAGGGAGGACGTGTGGATGTATGGGACGTGAAAGTGTGTGTGGTAATGATTGGGCCTGGATCTGGGACTTGCTGTCGCCTGGCCTGGCCTGGCCTGCCTGTGCTTCTCCCGATGGGGGGGCGGCATTGCCTCTCTCCGCTGCTCGCGACTTCACCCACCTGTGGGCACGTCTTGGCTCCCAGGGCACTTGGCCAGGGGTGCTGGGGCAGGCGCTGACCCACTGCGTGGCTGTCTGGGGCACTTGGCCCTCCTGGGTATTGGGTGGGGCCTCTGCCGGGGGGTTTGGGGGCGCTCGGGCTCCCGGGGCCCGGGTCCAGTGCACGGCCCATGTCTGGGCGGCTGGGACCTGGCGGGGTCGGTGGGCTGTTGCCCCTGGCTCTCTGAGGGCCTCTGCCCTATGCTTATGGGGGCTCTATCCGGGGGCTTCCTCTGCCGTCTTCTGGGTGGATGCGTGGTTGTCCCTGCGGTGGGCTTCCTGGGTTCTGTGCTCCGTGGGGGCTGCTGGTGGCCTGGGTCTTGTGGCCCTCTCTGCCTGCTTCTGATTGCTGGGAGGGGGGGCTGTGGATTGTGGCCCTGTACACTTATACACTCATAACTAACCACGGTTACCATGTAGATCCTGTGCCATGGGTGTTGCATGTTCTCACACACACACACACACACACACACATTCATTAGCCCAGTAGCATGCTCGCTAAGCAGTTGATGTGTTATCATGTCGTCTCAGGTCATCTATCCACAGCTGTGTTGTATGCGATTACCGCTTCTTGTGCTTGTTTTTGTTTGTTTGTGTGTTTGTTTTTTCTCTGCTTGTCTGCTTTCAGGTGCTCCTGGTGGCGCTAAGGCTGGATTCCCCTCAGAGGCCATGGATTGTTGTCTGTTTTGTTTTTTACAGGTGTAGCAGCTGGTTGTCTGGTTTTTGTTTCTATTTTTGTTCTGTTTCCTCTTCTTTCCTCTTCTTCTTTCCTTGTCCCCCGGTCCGGTTCAGTTCTATTACATGTTATATATTGTAAACAAAAATAAATAAATGGGCATCAAGGGGAGCTTTACATTTATAAAACTTCCCTTGGCAAAGCATATCTGTTTGGCATCAAAGGTATTCAGACTACATTTCTGCTGCCATAATGCTGAACAGGACAAGGGGAAAAAAAAAAAAAAAAAAAAAAAAAAAAAGGAATGTCCCCGCAAATGTGCATAATGCCTAATGTGTGATAGTTATACACAGAAGTCCTGCATATACTTAGGCACACATACTACATACCGTTGGAAAGCCTGGACTCTTGCGATTTGATCGATGCAAAAGGTGTTAAGACACCAGAGTGGGTACAATCAGCGGCAGAAGCAATCAAAGCAAAAATGACAAAATGGGGGAAACTCACCCAAAAAGTTCCTCCCGGGTAACTCACTGAAAACATTTGGCTCAAAAGAATAATTTCTTCAATATATCCACACAGATTATATCATCATGTAGCAATCGGTGTTGCATCGTCTGCCATCTGTTCTTATTTTACGTCGAGTTTGCATGTACATGTTTTTGATACAGTAATAGACGAGTAAAGGCAATGTCATTAGCTTTTGATTGACACCTCACATGAGCCTGTTGAAGCTCCCATTTCCTGTCAAAATTTGGGTTAGACACCTGGCTGTGGACTGATTGAGTTTTTTAACTTCAATAACTACAGAAACACATACTCCATAAAACCGATCTATTTATTTAGATTTATTATGGTGTTTGGTTTCACTTTTATTTTAACACATCAGGGTTGACTAGCTATAAAACACATGAACGTATAGTCTTGAGTATTCGTGAGGGGAGGACATTATCACCATGCATTCTCTTATTGTATATACCAGTTAATACAAGGGAAACGGAGTGGTTGAATCATCTAGTCCACAGTGTAAAAGGTTGTTATAACTGTGACAAAACCCCAGCACGATCACAACAAAGTGAAGATGCTTGCTGACACACGTTTACTCCTCTTCACCCTTTCAGAACTGCTGCATCATGAGTCTGACTCTGCTGGATGAGTTCAGGAAACCCTTCAAGTGCGTCACTTCTCCCGTTTCCTTGAAGCGAGAGGAGACAGCCGTTTCTTATGACTACGACGGTGAGCATTACCTGGTCCACTATCAGGACTCCGGACTCCAGGTGAAGATGCAGCTTGTATCTATGAAGGAGCAGAAACGGTTCATCCTCGTCGGCTTAGTTCTCTATGTGAGGGTTTGTGACGTCAACAAGCATTTTGGTAGAGATTACTGATTGAGGCGCAACCTTACGACGGTCCAGCAGAAGAGTGGTTTCGCTTTCGACATTTGAGATTTTTTCACCACAACTGGTGGAAAATTGACGAGTTAAAGGCTGGGTCGTCTTCAGGGCACATTATGTCCGTTCAGTAAATGTTGTGATGAAGTGGAAAACCTGCTGTCCTTCTCGTGATTCTGTCTTGAACTGTTTAATAAGTGAATGACATGGTTTTCTTTTCTGTTTTCTTATTTCTACACCAGCTCACAGACACCATATATTCATCATCTTTAGTAAAATGTTTTGTGTGGCTCATACCCTCACGCTTCACGTTTTACAAATCTGTCCAACAATTAACAATTTCATGTTTTGTTTTCTTCATCGGAAAGATAACAAAATCTCTGCAGATCTGCTTGCACACATTGAATACAGCCCGTAGTAATATTTTTGGTAAACACTGAGGTGATCCGCACTTTAATCCGCACTTGTGATATGAAAAAGTAAACTGCTAAGATGTGACCCAGCCAGGTTTAAGCACCCTGACATTTCGACCAGCTTTAAACCCTGTTATCTCTCCACCGTGACATTTGGTGTCTCAGAAAACACTTTTACGAGAACTTTATTGGAGTATTTTCCAAGAGAACGACAGCATTGCCAGTGCAAATGTGTGAAATGGACGCACACAGACACTTTTCCAGCGTTAAATGTCCACATTCATTTAATTGCAGAAGCCGAAGTTCTATTTAAATGTATTTTTATTAATTTATCTTGTGTTTATAAACCGGTGTTTTTGCTTTGGGAAGAAAAATATAGTAGGGATAAGTTATTGCACATGTGCATCTGTCACTGATGTATGCCATCCCATTTCATAGCTGATTTCATCACATTAGCAGGTCCTTTGTCACTAAAATATCTAAATTATTTCTATCCGTAATAGTTATCAGAAATTATTCTTATTGTAGATATGTCTTAACCTCATCTCTTATACCTTTCTTTGATATATACTGATGAAGGCGGATTTCTGTTTACATGGACGTTTTTACAAAATTCAGGCAAGATTAAGAAATGCTTTACTTGATGAAAATAATTTGAAAAAACTTTTTTACGCAAATCAGGTTTTGCCACTTCTCAACAGCATTTATCGCCCTACCAACCACTGTTCCTGAATGCATTGCCAGACATTATACAATCACGTTTAAATGAAAATGGAGTTTGTCCACAGCCTGGGCAAGTATGCCCCCATCAATAGAATTAGTGCAAAGGCAGTTGATGGAAATTGTTCCCATGCTGCTGATGGAGAAGCACTGCTGATGACAGTAAAAGAAGGCGGGCCTCTTAATAGGATTTCAGGGGCTCCCTTCCTTTTCACAGAGAGGGTCATTGCCACCTTGAAAGGATGCTTAATTTTCCAAACACATGACCAACATCTCTGGCAGGAGATCCCGAAATTCATTTGTGGAAATGAGTCAGGAAAAGAGGGGCAGCTATATGTGTGGTGAATTACTTTTTGTCACAGGCTTCACAGCTGAAGTGAGAGGGGGGAGAAACTAGGTCTGAATCACAAGCAGTCCTGGTGTTGTCACATTTTTCGTGACTACACTCTTTACCTGCATCCAATACCGACTGGACCAAATAAGGGCCAGTATATAGAGTTTTTTGACACTCACAGGGTTCTCTTACTTTAAAATAAAACACACAGGCAAATTTAACTGTTTTGCATATCTCTCATGTATGACTTTTAGGTTGTGTGTTACAGCACATCTCCTTCATTATTCTGTTTGCTGTCACATTATCTATTGCAAATGACCAGTCCTTCATTACAACTTTAGATGACAAACCAGGTGCCAAGGGTAATGTGTAATGGTAACAGAGTGATGAGAATATAAAGTCTGTCATTCAGACACTTGAGTTACATAATGGCTAAAGTCTTTCCAGACAGGGCAAGGACTAAGAGTCCTTAACTGAAAGCACACTTTCCTCTGTGTCTGGCTTTGTAGAGTAATAACTCTGTTATATCTATTGCTGAGTAATAACTGATTCATTTATTTATGTAGCCTTTTTTTTTTGGCATGTAGATTTTGAATCACAAATAGCTATGCAAGCATGCAATCCACATCTGTTTTATTTTAGGCTCTTCTCCAGTAGATGGCTCTCTTTCGTAAACAATGAGTGAATCCAATCTCTTTATTAGCACAATGATAGTCTAATTTTCTCTGGAACATTTCAACACAGAATGGGCAATTTGTTCCTCCTTTTTTTTCTGATCTTCTTGCAAAGTAATTACTGTACAAGCAAGATAGCAAGAAACTTAAAAGACCTGCACACAGAATTACAATTCAGAAAAAGAAAGGAAAAAAAGAGTAAATTTAGTGACACAAAGCTTCATTAAACTCATCTTTCTTTGTTTCCTCACTGGCTAATCTTGGAAGAAAATTGCTTCCATTTTTAGCCTTTAATTCTCTCCCTTGTGAGTGACCAGCTGGGTTCCACAAACTGCGCAGCCTTGGAAGGCATTGACACAGTCCTCATTTACTCCTCTCATTGGAGGAAAACGTTTAACTGAAAAAAAAAAAAAAAGATTCACTAGGAGGGGAATTGATTGTGTCTGTTGTTTTTTTTTTTTTAAATGACACACTTAACTTCATATTACAACCAATTTTCAATCTTCCACAGTTCTAGAAGATAATCATAACATTCTCCCTATGTCCTCACCATCCCTAACCTCTTTTATTCCATATTTATTACCTCGTTGGGTTTGTTTGTGATGCCAGGGAAGTTAATCGCGCATGTAATGATCAGAAAAAACATCAGCTACAAAAACCCAAAATGTCCTTGTCAAATATGTCCCATTAGCAGCTCCATAATCAAGCAGAAAATAGATACCACAGATGGTTCAGCACTGTAAATACTGGACACGAGCCTTTCTAAAATTCTATAGTTATTTTGCATCTTTGTTTATGCTAGGAAGGAGACATGCGTAATGAAGGAAGATTCAGGGGTGAGAGTTATACTGTTCTTTTTGTCTTCTCTATATGTGGTGCATCATGTGGAGCTTTTCTAAGCAGAAAAAAAAATGGATGGACGTGAAGAACAGAACAATAATGACAAAAAACATAATGTTGTGGCGACATAACTGGGTCAGAGTAACATCAAAGCAGCAGGTGCTTTGAGCATAACCGGAGATATATCAGCCCAACATTAGTATTGGCAGATATTCAGCTTATTGACCACAGTCGGCTAATGGGCAAAGTCACCTGGTGGCTCTTGGTTCTGTTGCATTTAAGTTTATTGTTGGCACATAAGACTTTTGATTGAAGAAGTAAGCCCTGAAAAGTCATTGAGCTGGTAATAGCAATGACCAGGCTAAAAGGCATTTGATTTTTTCACAAACAGTCCTGTGTTAGGTGTGATGAAGGGCTGAATATATTATATATATTTTTTTTTACTTATAAATTTCTCTGGAATGGTTTCGGGAATAGGAGAAGGATTTTAAAATGGGAGTTAGTCCAATTTCCCCAGATCTCAATCCAATCAAGCATCTATGTTCTTGAAAAATTCCTACAATAAAGATCCTGCCTCACAGCTTAGAGCATGTAAAGAATTTGCTGCTAACATCTCGCGACTTAAAACCAGTGGATACCGTCAGAGCTGCTTTGGCAGGACATGACCAATATCATTAAAGCTGTTGCTCATCCTGTGGTTTGAGGAGTTTGATGCATTGTGTCGGAAGAATAGTTTGTAGTAGCAGTGAAGTATGTAATGTAATGACAGTGTGCAGTAAAACAACTGTAATGTCCTTGCATACAATATGCATGAAGTACAGGCACCGATGATCGCCTGCAGTTCCGTTATTTTACATATCATTTTACATAAGTATGCCCAACGCTGAGCCACTTGTTCTGGATGAGATCTGACAATTCATACTATGTTCGTTTTTTTACTTTTCTATCTTGGACGTGAGATAGCTTTGCCTCACTTTTCTGTCAGCTTTGCATAAGAGTTCTCTGCAGAATGGGAGTATTTCGGTCGCAAGATGGGATTGGCTAGAATCAGTCATTGATACGGGGAAGCTTTTCTACCGTCATAGTGTCTTTGCACTACTATATGGGGAATTAAGTTGTGGTCAAGGCAGACTTGTTCAAATTGTGAATGGGTATACTGTCAAAAAATTGCAAATTTAAGTATATATTTCAGCAGCAAACCATTTTATGGTGTACAGGGACAGGGATGGGGCTTGTTGGCAATCAATCAATCAGTCCGCATTCATTTATACAGCGTTTTAAAACATCCAAAAGATGACCAAAGTGCTTAACAGTGAAGATAAAACAGGAATGACAACATAAAACGCACATAAAATAGCAAACATGTAAAAGCAAGTAAAAACAAGTAAAAAGCAGGTGCAAATGTCAAAGCGTCACAGTGCTACTAAGTATTGAAATAGCAAGCTTTGATTATAATTAGCCAGTCATGCCTTGTGATTTAAGAATGCCTGTCAATTGAAACTTCTGTTCTGCAGAGACCTCTGCTTGTTTCAGATTTAGATTTTACAAGCTAAACAAAACCTGTTCTATATATATATATATATATATATATATAATGCCCTTTTCTTGTTAGCTTGTATCAAGCAGTTAAATGAGCTCCACTAGAAAACTGCTAGTATTAAAACTGTGTTAATTCCTTGATTTTCAGCACTTATCAGCAGGTTTATTTTGTGGTAACTGTATTGTTACACATTTGACATTCAGTCCTGACAGTTTGTGTTGCCCTAGTTCTGTGTTACCTTATCTAAAATTTAAGACAGCTAGATTGATTTTTTTTTGGGGGGGTGGCTATCAAAGTCTTTGATTTATTTAATTTTTTTAGTCTATTTTCATCTAATTGTCTCTCAAATGTTACACTGTGTCTGCCAGAGAGAAAAATGGATGGTATGAGTCAGCACATTATACTGTTGAAGCTCTTTTGGCAATTTAATGGTTCGCTAATTTGTAATATCCTGTGTCTGTCTGGTCTTTGAACAAGCTCGGTTGGTACAGTCCCATTGTCCTTTTTGACACTACTATTACTGATCGTAGGTTAAAAAAAGGTCACCTTTTCACCCATATACCAAGCTAAGGATTAAACAACAAGAATAAGGTCTTAATGCTTATTCACTTGTAGATAGTTTCTTATGGTGAGTTTCATTTTAAGATTGATACCTTTTTAATGTCTGTGAGGTCAAAACAAAGCATAAAGTCTGGAAGGTAGACAAACTGCTCTCCTGATTCTGTTCAAAACCGAGGGATTAAAATGACAATAGCCTTCAAATCGCTCTACCTGCTACCTGTGACTTGCTGGACACCGTCTGTCCACGACAAGATTGTGACATTAGCCAAAACAAATATGTTTTCTTCCCATCTAAGTCAAATGGTAAATGCAGTGCCATTTGTGGGATGCAAAAATCAGACAGGCTTCACAGAAAACGGTCTGAGCTCCGCTGTTACAGAGTTCCTGGAACAATTGGCTTCAGTGCAAAGGTCTGTGCCCGAGGCAGACTCTATTGATCTCAGCCTCCATTAAGAAGGAAAGCATGAGACACACGGAGATAAAAACGCACAAAGAAAGCCTCCTTCATTATGTGTGAACAAGGGATCGTGTTGAACAAACAGTGAAGATCTAGTGTTGAGATGCATGAACACATGTAGCTGTCAGTAATATTTTTGGTTTGCACCCAGCCTAATAACACCCAACTGTGCTCTGTGAGCTAACTTTACAAGGCTATGCATTATTGATTTAGCTTGTATCTTTGTCATAGTAACACACTGCTTTGACTTTTGACATTGGAAAATCCCCAGTGGACCTCTCCATATTGCTTGTGTCTTACTCAAATGTTAGTTTGAAGCGACTTTGCTGAGTTCTCCCATTTGCTGCGTACAGCTTGGACTGAATTGAAAAACTAATCACACATGGTTTGGGGTCGTGGGCAGCCACTGTTGTCGTTCTGCTTGAAATTCGATTTGACGAAACGACAAATGCTGCACTTTACTCAGTAAGATGTCACACTGCAAAAAAAAAAAAAAAAAACACAAAAACACAAAAACAACCAAAAACACATCCTCAGATTAAAGTTTAATTTGACTTATTCCCATTTCAGTTTTCGCATCTCCTTTGTGAAACACCTTAATTCAGAGATCCCCTTAGGAACACTAAAGGTCCTCTTTTACACACATTGAAACAAGCCAGTCTGGTATTGGATGATTACCTTTTAATCATGTCTCTGCTGTAGCCCCACCTGTGTTTGACACCCATTAAAATAGATGCCAGTCACTGCGACTGGAATAACATGTAAATATACTCACAGCTGTCACAAAAGCAAATTAAGACATATGTTGGGCAGCCTGCCACATTGCTACCTGGGCTTTTTCTTGGAAACCTGCCAAATCATCCAATTGTAGCTGAGTTATAACATTTTTATTTGGTTTAACTACTGAACCAAACAGGCTGCAAGTTTTCCTCGCTGCTGCAGTATGACATTTTCATGGCACTATAAAAGGCACTATTTTCTTTTGGTGCTGCTGCGGCTCTGGTTTTATGTGACAAAATTCTGCTATTACTATGACAATAACCTTTGACTGAATACATCTGACCTCACCTACCAATCGCTGTTAAACAAAGAGAAGGACTGAACACACATTAATACTCTAACCAAAGCCCATCAGGAGGAGTATTTTCTGTGTGTCTGTTTCTGGAATGAGGTTGTGTACTTGCGCCTCACACACACACACTAACACACAGTTGTGTATACTTTTACCTGAAATACACTTTGTGCTTATCTTTACATAACAGTGGTGTATTCAAAGGCTGGTGAGTGATCTGCAGACAGAGAAAAGTAAGAGGATAGACTTAAGAGTCCAACAGATGAAGGCTTAAGTTATTTCCCATATATTCCTCACCTAGCAGAAAGTTTAATAGGAATATTTATGGAGTATTGATATATCTTTGGAGAGTGGTTGTGTGTAATAGTTACTGTATGAGTCATCAGTGTCCTCCTTGCCGTATTTTTAACAGTCAGAGCGCTCTGCATTTGGAAAGTCAAATAATTTCCTGACAGCTCAAATTGCTCAAATCTCAAAAATTGCATAGTGGTTCGGGTGAGAACGATAGTGCTGATTTTTACCTCTGCATCAGACGGTTACACAGACTGGATCTGCATGATGCAGCCCGTGCTGCGACACATTGTGGCGACCCAGGCATTTTTTGAAACAGACTGCAGACCATGTTAGCACACAGACATTCTGTGTGTGAGAAACTATCAACTGGTGCAGAAGTGACAAAGTGTGAAAATCCATAAGGTACCTTTTCCTTGAACTTCCACAAAATATTTTAGTATTGAGTTATTTAAAAATGGTGAGGAATTAACTCTTCTGGTGGCCCTGTACAGTCTGCTCATAACGCACTAATGATGGTTCATACATGACTCCGCACTGTTTCGAGCAGGATTTATAAATGGCAGCTGGTGATAATGAAATACGTGGCAATGTTCATAAACATAGTTTCGAATGCCATAGATAAGTTCGGATGAAATAGTGATGGTGGATGCTGCTTTATGAGGCGCACTGGACAAGCACAACTGGTGACATTAAAGCAGAAAACGATAGGAAAATGAGAGGAACACTGAGCTCATGTTCTTCAACTTCATGTCCATGTTGCAGCTCAGTTTTTTTATTATTCTCTCTTGGATTGGGCAGGGTAGATGCTACTCTGGCTCTGGGTTTCGAAATATGTCAGTCACAACATTTTAGTTTACCTTGCTTGACTCCACCGCTGACGTAAGCTGTTCTTCGCTCAAGCCAAGCGTATAGATGGTGCTACTGTAGCACCAGTTTTTTCCAGGCTAGAGCCAGTGCTTTGGCAATCAAATCAAAAATAGCTAGTGCTAAGCAAAGCAAGGTTGTCTCGTGTGTCTGTGTTTCTGTGAGGCCTTTAATTTTGCTGGGCAGGCACTCAGGTGCACTATCTTGCACACGAGCCAACACAGAACGCAAGGGCACAGATTATGACAAACATAAAGGGAGAGTGGCTGCACTCTCTGGTGTAAACATCACTGCATTGCTTCATCTTCAAAAAGCAAGTAGCTATGAAGTCTGTCAACCACTGCGATCCCTCATTATCATCTGGTACCACCGTAAGGATTAGGTTTTTAGGTTTATGCTAACATGCTAAACTAAGATGCTAAACAGGAAATTGCTGTGGGTATGTTGGCATGGCGATATTTGCATCAATGCGAGACACCACTCTGTGCACTTGTGTTGTTTTATGAATGCAGAGGGAACATGGTCAGCGGTGCTACGGTTCATAGTTAGTTACTTATATGACACCCTGATTAATTCAATCCCCTACCAAAGTGGAATTAATTTGAAAGGTCAAGTGTGGTGCACCTCACTTCATTACACTGCCATCTTAATCAAATGCATTTCTTTTATTCCCTCACTCGCTCCATGATTGAATGTGTCCGATCGGCATGGGACTGATGAATGTTGTTTTCCCCCTGCAACAATCCCAGAGGCTCATTGTTAAATAATGACCCATATACCGGACTAATGAAAACAGTTTGCTGCAGTGAAGGTGAACACTTTTGTGTGCATGTGTGTGTGTGATATGAGATCTTCATTGGCTGGCATGATCATGACTGATGCTATTAGGTCCCAGCTTTTTTTTGCCGGAGTCTCCACACTTCATGATCACTTACCTCTTGTCTTAGTAAGATGAATGGTCTGCCCTCATCTAAAAACTGAGATATACATTTTTCTTATTGTCACATAAGTGCATCTCTTGGAAAATAAAAGGGAAAAGAGTATGACAGAGAGGAAACACAGTGTAACAGTGATTACTGGAGGTGTTAGGGATAATTTTTCATGTTTGCAAAACTTGTTATGCTGGAAACATCCTCGTTGTTTTCAAAGTTTTGCAATGAGGTAAGAGGCTTTATCTATGCTTACTGAGTAAATCAGCCAGCATAACACTGGATGTCCCTGTTTGCCCAGAAAAAAACAAGCTTCCACAGTAAGTTAAGGAGTATTTCTCAAGATCCAATTTTCAGTGTCATATGAGTGTTGACAGAAGGATGCCAGTGGGCATGGGACCTTAAAGATGGATGAAAATATGGAGTGGCCACAAGAAGGCACTGAAACACCTTGTGACTCACCCTGTCTTACAGATTGCAGCAATTGAAGTCTTGGTTGATTTCTAGATATTTTACAATGAACCCTGCATGTGAACTTCACATGCATTGTATGTTGTAAATTATTACAACAGCTGATGGCAGTAATTTCTTTATATTATGCAGGTGATATCCCAAGTCTGTGTGCAAACATAAGAAAGAGAGAATCAACTTTTTAATCTATAAGTTCGCTTGATGCAGTAATTGGTTTTGTTGTTTTCCCATCAAAGCCTGTTTTGATGGATTTGCTTGTGATGCTTGATATACCCAGACTGATAGCGACCTAAAGCTTGCAATTAACAGTCTGAACTGAGGTGCTGTTTTTAGGAAAACTGTCTTGTTTGCCAGGTAGACTTTGGACATACCAAGCCAGCAATGATTCACAATGGCTACATTTACATTACACACACAGCGCTGATGCTTGGTTCCAGAATGGCCAGATCTGCTTATTATGAGCTAAATTGCTGTTATTTATTTTTTTTCAAGAGCATTATCTTTTGTTCTGAGCTTGTCTTAACACACAGATTGCTTGTTTCTGTCACACAATCTGGAAAGAGTTCAGTGCCCAGCAGAAAGTCTGTGGGTAAAAACACAAAAAGTCACACTTTGAGGCAAGGGAGACACCCCAGTGGGCTGTGTTCTGTGTTTTTGAGAGGTAAATATAAAATTAAGACACTGGATGTCCATAAACATTGCATTTACACAGGGGGAAGTAATACAAGCGAGTCATTGCTCATATATTGCTTTATAACGTGAACAGGAGAAGGAAGGGACGAGACTATATGCAGCTCTCGCAGAACAGAACGTCTCTTTGTTTTTGTGTGATGATGCACAGTTTTTTTTTTTCTATCGTTTCTCTCGTGACTCGTTCTCCTCCTGTGGCCTTGCTGCACTGGCCTCCACACCCTCATGTCATCACTTTTTGTGGCACTCACAGCTTTGTGGGCAGGAGCACACACTGCCTCTCATCAGAGAATATTACCTCAGAGGACAACATTCATCAACGTCCTTGAGCTTTTGCCAATGGTGCATTTCTTTCTGCGGATGCCCCGAGTCCGTTTCAGTTGTGCGAGCACCACAGGGTGCCCTGTGTGACCCTGTGAGCAGCACATGAAACAGATCTCTGTCAAGGTTCTTCAGTCTTTAATTTCTGCTGATGTGAAATCAATATAGATCAAATTCCTTTATGTCCTTGGTATCAGTTTTAGCCTGCTAACATCCACTGTTTGGTTTGACTTAATTTCTTTATGAAAAACAAAATACTGAAATATTGATGCGTCAGTGTAGTGCTCGTTTGCCTTTGCAGCATTATAGAGAAAGTTTTGTAAGCCTAATTTTACTGGACAAAGTAATTTGTCACTATAAATAAACAGTTATGCAACAGCATCTGTATTTGCAAAAAAAAAAAAAAAACCTCATTGATGCACCTTTCTGAACCAGTCTGCTGCAACCTTTATACTTTAAATTAGAGACACAAAACCGATAAGATGAAGGCAATTTTACATGGTTGATTTGGACAGAGAATTTCTTTCTAAGAAACAGACATTCTAAGAATAGATTTCTATTCTAAACCAACACAGATAATAACACAGCAACATGATCTCATGCCATTTCACTACTAACCACCAGCCACAGATTTTGTTGGTAACAAAGTCCATTGTTAACGAGCATGTCACAGTGTGGCATCTCAAAGTAATTAAACATCTTCTCCGCAAGTCCACAAGATATCTGGTTACTACTTGTAACAAATAACAGATGTAGATGAGAGGCAGAATCGGATTGAAAAGTGAAAGTTACATTTGTAAATATTTTTTTCCTGACTCCACATCCTGTTAGTAGGCTTCTTGCACTCTGGTTGAACTTTTCCTTTGGACTCTGCCTGCTATCTATGTACCTGCCTCTTTGGTGTATCTGTGATCTTATGTGAGCCCTTTTTTTTTTTTCAATCCATGAGTAGTTTGGAGGAGTTTTTGTTTGTAGCCGTGCAGCACAAAAGCAGAACTCTTTAAAGCATAGAACATGGATATAACCTTACGGCTCGGGCTTGAGAGAATGTAAGTCAGTTTTTGCTGTTGGCACACCCATAGTGTTTTGCCTGAATGTTTAATGTCCATTCAGTAAGATCTGGTTTGACATAATTTCCCTTTTCCAAGACAGGACTGTGTTGTCACAGTAAATATTCAAACCCCAGTTTGAATGGGGTTATTTACACCATAATAGTCCAAACGTACCATGCATAATTATCAGTGCTGTGTAGGTTTTGTTAGCTTCATCAACTGGAAAGTGATCCCCTTCAAGAGACTTTGGCACACTTGATTCTTGCTTTGAAATATTTGCTTAAAGTATATATTTTTTTGAATGCACACACCCAATCAAGTGGTTTAGATGTTTAAACCAAACTGATCTCAGTGAAAAGAAAATGGGAAAAGGCCCAGATCATTTGGAAGATTAACCAGGGTGTCCTGCATGGCAATCATTTGTGCAACTTCACAGCTGAGACTGAAATTTTTTGGAACTATATGCACAGAAAAGCAGGGAAGGTAAACAATAAAGAAGAAGACAATATGTATACACCCAGATCCTAATATCTGCTGAAATAGCTTAGCTTGGAGCATATGAGATGATAGGGATACATGCATAGCACAACACCGAACATTATTCTGTCTGAGCAGATGTATTCTGATACCTCTGAAAATAGCACTGACCATTTGGTAAAAGTCCACTTAGTTTGCAGCCATCGCTTCACCTCATATATAAGCAGCTCACAGGCAAGGTACAAGCACAGCTCTGGGAGCTGTATGTTATTTACAGCCTCTTAAGAACAACAGTCGTCCAAAAACACCCTTGGGAATTTACATTGATCCCACTCTCTGAGAGAGTCATGTAAGAGCTGCAGCCAACACACAAAATCACATTAGCTGCTAGAAAACCTTTTGATTTAAAAAGCCCTATCGAGGAGGATGGCGTGAATGCGCACATCATGACATCTGATTTATTGTTTGAATTTTAACCAGTTAGCTCTGACCTTGGCATTTGGAGCACTGTGGGTGTAAATCTTGCATCCGTGTGTTTTGAACAAAAGGGAATGAAAGCGTTTGAACCTTGATAAACAGAGGGAGCTTAACTGTGACTAAAGACGTACATAAAAATGCCCCCCAGCCGATGCCGTAGACTCGCATGAATATTCTCTTCAAAGCACATGGCAGATGAAGATGAGAGATTGCAGCACAAATCCCCCTTCAAAAAAAAGGACACCTGCATTTCCAGAGGAGAACAACAAATAATAAATACAGCTGTTGGAAATGGATGATAATCGCATCCGATTGTCATCACAAATCTTGCTCTTGTTAAAATCACATGTTTAATAAATGAACATCTTTGTTGTGAACCACCACGACAAAGCGTGTCGTTTTCAGCTAAAGCTACCCTCCCTTTCTTCCCTCGACTACTTTGCCCTTTCTTCTTGGTGATCAGGCAGCTAAAGGTCAACCTGGATCCTGATGTTCACGCACAGGTAGACCAAAGCCAATTTCAGAAGTGTCAGTGGAACTGATGCTGCCAGCTTCCTGTGACAGCTTGAGTGGAACAGCTTCAGCCCTCATCTCAAAATCACCTCTGCTTACTGAGTGGAAACCATTTGTCACATACGCCTGAAATGTGCTGTCAAGCTCTGTCAGATCACATCTCTTACATTCATTACATCATGACTATTATTACCAGTGTCGCTGTCATTATAGAAAACCATATACACACTCCCCTTTATTAGCAAATATTTACTATAATATTAATTGATATTAACTACTCCCTGCCCCAGGATGACAGGATTCTTATGTCAAGCTTTTCCATTTTCACAAAACACATTTGTACATTTTTTAAATACTTTTAGATTTCAGGTTGGGCTGATTGATAAATTAGTTTTATCAATTAAGTGCTGAATAATTCTTACTTGCCTCATTCTTGATTTATTTTGTTTATGATTAATTTTATTCAGAATAATTAATATTCTATTTTTAACTTCCACCGTCTGCTGCTCCCGCTGGGTTCCTGTAGTTTAGGCTTGGCCCTCCCCTCCATGTTTACTTCCCGCAAAGACACAACAGCATAACAGAAGGTAGGGGAAAGATCACTCTCACTAATGTCTGATGGATCATACTGGCAAAACTTGTCTCACCGTTCCAGTCAGATCATTTAAAAAACACATTAAATGGAACCCGGAGGGAGGGAGGAGTGTGCCTGGATACATGCAACGGACAGCCACGGTAGAAACCCCTGCACCATGGTTATGTTACAAGTGGTGGGCTGGTACTGAGAGACACGTGATGGGGACTCAACCAGAGGATAGCAAGGTTTGATCGACGAGGGCCGGCCAGTCTCACAGTGGTGTATGGACAGGGGAAATAACTGGAGGCACAGGCTGCAACACACACCACACACCTCAGGACGGACTGCACAATGCTGAAATTTAATTGTAATTATGTTTACAAAAGGGAAAATAAGCCAATCTGTCAGTTATTCTGTTAAAGTTTTGTTTTTATTTAAGTTTTATCAAAGTCAGAACACTTTTTTTCCAAGAGGAAAAGCTGTTTTGAAGTAAACTGAACTGTGTCACATTGAGAGATCTGTTAATTTGTTACGTATTTCATTTTCCCCTCCTTTGAAACATGCACATTGTATATTAATCCCAAGAGGGAGTAAAAAATTTACTCATTTTATTAAGATTTGTTTTGAACAGTTCCTTTGTCTTTTGTGGTTTCAGATCATTTATATTTTCATATCACCCAGCCCTGATTTCAGGCAAGTAAACAAAAGCAGACACCTCATGGGAGTCTGCAGACAATACTGTCAAAGCATCTGTAATTAGTTATCCTCATGAGTAAGGTGAAAATGCCAATAGGGAAAATATTCTGATTCTTTGTTTGACTAAAATGACTAATCACAAACCATTAAAGTGTCCCTTTTACATTAAAGTAAAGTAAGTATGTCTTGACGAACAATCCAAAAATATTAAAAGTAACGGTACCAAATGGAAAATTTACCCCCAGTTTATTACTATACTGTTTAAATATGCTATGTTTTTGCATATCATATTGCATATTTTCAATATCAGGTCTTTACTGTTAAAGTTAAATGGGATAAGGCTTTGTTGAACTTTTTAGTACAGGAGTTACTATTGATTAATATAGAAGGAATGACCCTACTGATTGAGTGTTTTGGTTTGTAAAACATTAGTTTACAGCACATTAGTATGGTGTTGTGGGATTTTGTTTGGCATGAATAGTTTTATAGGTCGTGCACCAATACCTATCTCAGTTTGAACGTATCCAATACAATGCTCAAGGATCTTGTATTGCTACTTTTTTAGGAAAGTTAGATTGTGCTGCTTAAAGGTTTGTGGGCTGTATCTGGAGTTTTCAGCAAATGTCGTTAAACTCCCTCTAATAGAATAACAACCTGGGTTGAAACGTTTTGTTCTCTTCCATTTCCTAAATGAATGTAAACTGTATTTATTAGTCTCCCCTCCTCCGTTGATGCTTGACAACATTTCAATGCTGCTTTTCCTCCTTATTTAATTCAGTGTTTCGGGATCACTGAGATGAAAGTTGTCAATTTCATTAGAGCCTGACAACACCTTTGGGTGTGTGCAAACTGCAGTGAAGTCATTCATCTGACTTAAAAGAGGAGGGATAGTGAGACAAGCTCAAAGTAAACTTTAAAATGTGTAATAATGTATGCAGACCCCTCTGAATTTGATGCCGCTGTGTTGCGTTAGGATCCATCCTGCAATGCTCACGTTTAATGTGTCGAGTTGAAGCGTTTTTCTGCGACAGAGGGTGGCTGAAAAGTATGGTGGGTGACGCTGGGGAGTTGTGATCAGACAGTCGCACTACAGAAAGCATTCTGCATTCTCCCCCTTGGAGCTCGTTCAGCGTATTACTGCATAATTACGTCAAAGTGATTACAGAAATCAATGGAGTACTGTCACAGCCGAGGGCCCTATACCAAGGCCTTGGATAATCAGAATATACAAATCTGTCCAGCTTGCTTGCACAAGATTTTGTAAACATAGTCACCACACTGCAAATCGCACACACATTTGTATTCCTGCAACCTGTTGCCCTGAGCACCGGGTGTGCGTCATATGGTTATTGGAAGTGACTGGGAGTGTTTTCAGCATTTTATGAAGCCCTGGAGACGAGTGTCAAGATACATTCCCTCCATGAAATCAACAGCATTTTTTATGAGATTTTGTACTGGAGATAATGACTGAGAGCAGAGACTCTACTAAATCATCTATCCTGAGGCCCGCTTGTGTTGCTTCCTGGTGATTTCTCTTGAGTACTCACACCACACAAGCACATGCACCTGGTGCTTCGATCATTTTTCACAGTGTTGTTTGACTGAAATATAAAGTAAACGTGCAAATGTCAAGAGTATCTGATACGTGAATCCGGGCACATGTAATGGAATGACCCACAAAACTGTGCTAATAAGCTTGCATGTTTCAGAGAATCCAAGGGCTTAGAGATAGAATATCATCAGTGATCACAAAATATACATAATGTTCCAGTCGTGCGTCTATCCTGTTGTGTACCCACTCATATTCCCTTCTTTGCACAATTCTTTGCTGATGCAAGTTTTATTGATTTGGAGAAACAGGCTCCATAACAGGCAGTTTGCGTAAGAGTCTGAAATGAGCAGATTAAGAGTAGAACAAGAGAAGTCTTATCTGCACAGCACGAGTGTGGCATGCACAGTACTCGCGTGTCAAAGTGTTTCCAGTACATAAGAGTCCATACATTGCAATTTGCACTACCTCTACTCATTGCTGCCCTTGAAAAAGTTGACACATTGAGTCACAGTTCATCAGGATGTCAGAAAAGCTTTGCAATTTCCAGTGAATATTCACAAATGCATTAGCAGCCATTCAGGTGTGCATACACAAGGTCATAAGACATATTTTCTACTTCAGCATCAACACATCACATATTCTGATGCATACTAATAATCGTATAAATGGTTTGATCTATAAAAATAAAAAAAATCTTCACTGTTGACACAAAAATGTTTCATATCACTGTTTTAAACGTCCACAGTAATTTCTTGGCATGACATCAGCCTGGGCTGAAGTATTTTGGAACCACATAATGGTGTTTTACAGTGAATAAGTATTTTTCTGACCAATTACTCACTGTTTGATGAGACAGATATATCTCTGTCTATATGCATCCCC
The DNA here is from genome assembly GCF_036924035.1 of Leuresthes tenuis. Classification (NCBI taxonomy): domain Eukaryota; kingdom Metazoa; phylum Chordata; class Actinopteri; order Atheriniformes; family Atherinopsidae; genus Leuresthes; species Leuresthes tenuis. The sequence goes on from NW_027325378.1 coordinate 13,785,157, forward strand.
AACAGTCCAAATGTACATGTGTTAGTTTTTTATCAATCAGAAATATGAAACCAAAAAAAAACGCCCTGCTGTAAGTGGAATGAATGGAACCACGGAGGAAAAAAGTGAATACAAAAGGGAATAGTTTCCATTCACAGTTTTCCAAGCCTTCAGCACAGCCTCTACCACCTACTTTCATGACAAGCTACTGAGAGTAATATATTCATATGTACATGCCACGGTACACTGATAGCTGTGCAGGCAGCAACAGCAGCGCTTTCTAGTGAGCTCATCACTGCGAAATTGGATCATTCATTTTTGGTAAGTGTGTTTCATTTCCACACAAAGTTTCATTTTAAAGCAGCATAACACACTGATGTCTCCCATTTTTCTATCACATTACTTTATGACAACTCATTTGGGAACACCTGTTCATTTGGTGGAGATGACTAACTTTGTACTCAAAATAATATGACACTTGTCAGGGCGACCATTCGTAAAACGAAGGTTTTGCCTGACGCGCTGACACTTCCACTAATGCTGCAAGGTGTTTGATATACGATAATAACTCGAGGGGTGACTGAGTTGGTCCTGTCAAGGACTCCTTACAACATGCTTAGAGCAGAGGTCATAAACATAATTAGAATTTAGGAAGCTGACAGGCTGGTTGGAATACAGTAACCTTGGAGTGACAAACCTGAGGCATTCAGGGTAAGATGCTAGGAATATACGGAATAGGGTCAAACTGGCCTTAGTTGTTGTATTCTTCTGATTGTTGAACTTTTGGGCAGTTAGATCATGAGATGTAGTCAATTTTCAATCTTTTTAAAAAAAGATTTACGGGACACTGTAAAATCGAAATAAAAACAGAATGCAATGATTTGTAAGCCCCATAAACCAATATTTCACTCACAACAGACAATAGAAAATAAGCCGATTAGGTTAACTAGGTTAACTTGCACCGGGTAATGTTGAGACCACATTGGATATGTGACGTATTTAGGTATTTTATACTTATTTACTTCAGAGTTTAAATGTGATCAGTTTTTGAAAATAATTACAAGAAAAACAATGTATCAGCCTTGTTTTTAGTCGGTATCAGTTAATATTGTTTAGTGCCATTGGAGCCTTGCCTACTCGGGATGGAGTTTAGATGGGAGGTGATTTGGTTTAACATGACTCTCAAGTCTAAGTGGACAGAAATAATCTGTCTCTATTCATTTAATCTTTTTTTGTTAGCGTTCACTGTTTTAACACAGTAGGTTATGTGCATGCAAACATGACACAGAACGCACTGCTGTGTGGACAATCGGACCTCAAAAGATCTGTGAAGTTCTTCCTTGGATATATTCACATTACAAGGTTTTCTGTGATGATGTTTGTACCCTCAGAGGTTAAAAACACAGGAACAAGCAGATTTGGGTACATTTCATTCCCATCAGAGTCTTTTTGATTTGAGCTTATTAACTAACTGAACTGACGAACAAATAATGAAAAAAATACAGTGTCATCAGTCTTCTACATAGTCTTTCACACAGTCTGTCACTAAATAATCAGGCATTTCTAAAGCCTTTGAGGACAGAGAAGTTCTGTTGTTTTATTTTGCTGCAATATTTTGTTGACCTCTTGAGTTTATCTTCTTTAAATTATACACATTTTGAGCTAAAATCATCTCTTGGCAACCCACTGGATGCTTCATTACTTATCGCTTTTCTCTTGCTTCCACTTTTCCAGCATATGGCCAAAATAAATTATTATTGACTGTACAGCCTGCCATTGTGCCAAAGCACACATTTCACGTGGCACCTAACAAAAACTCTATGTTTTCCACCACTTTGATAGAGGTACATTATCATAACTTGCTGTTTATTGACTCTTTTAATCTTGTACAATCTGTGTACATGGACATACTCTTGATTGAATGTTATTTTCCTACGGTCTTCCCATTTTATTTGAAGTGGCTCTAACACATTTCCTCCATTTCAGCTTCACTCCACTGGCTTCCCATACATTTCAGGATTCATTTTAAAGTCCTTTTCATTGTTTTTTGTTTTTAAAAAGCTCTCTGTGGCCTTGCTCCTTCCTACCTCTAAGAGCTGCTGCACCATTTTTCACCCCTCCTGCTCATTCAGTTCAGCAGCTCCTTAGTGTGCCTAAAACAAAACATACACTTAGTGGGGATCGCGCTTTTGCTGTGGCAGCTCCTAAAATGTGGAATGACTCATCACTGCACATCAGACAGGCTACATCACTGTCTGTTTTTAAATCACTTCTTAAAACTCATCTCTTTGACACCACGTGACATTTTGACTTTAGTTTGTGCTTATTTTACTTAATGTTTTTTTTATTGTATGGCTGGTTATATGTGTTTGAAAGTATTTTGGATTTTAGTATTCTATGTTTTTGTGTCTGCGTAATGGCATTTGTAATTTTAATGTTTTGTTTTTTTTGTATTCTGTACAGCCCTGTGGTCCTTGTGGTAATGTAAAGTGCTTTATAGATAAAGATTGATTGGATTGGATTGGATTGGATTGGACTGGATTGGATTATGCAATATATTTACAAGAGTTTTACTTTGAGATATATATCTCATTGTGGCTGAGCTTCTCCCCAAGCTAAAGTGTTGACATGATTTAGTCCAAGTCTAAACAATTATTTTTCGGGAATTAAATGTGAACTGTTATTCTGTGTCTCGCACGTTAAGGCCAGAAGTAAAGGAAATAATGATAAGTTCTTAAATTTTTAGCCATAAAACACATCTGTCAAATGCACATTATTTACTTCTAATGATGAACATACCTTTATAAAAAAGACTGCAATATAAAAATAGAAAATAGCACAAAGGCAAAAGAAAAAGCTTGGGGGAAAATAGATAGGATGCAGTTCAGCTGCTTGTACTGCATGATAACACTATGACTGCTGCAATTTAAGTATTGTTAGGGGAGGTTCAAAGTGGTTCACCAAACTGGATAGGCAACTGATAAAACAATATTCTATTTTGACAGAAGATAAAACCTACACTTGAAAAGCACAAATTCCATAAAAGCATTTGTTTAGCAGAGTCTTTCTTTCTTCTTTCAGCCTACCAGAAGCGGTAGCATATTTACTGTGACTGCAACACAGGGCAGTGTTAAACGTTTGAGCATCCCTACGGACATGCTGCACTGTTAAAGAGGATCTAAAAAGGTCTGTTTGTTTTGGCTTTTTTCAGCGTGATGCTGGGTACTCAGCAGCCAATTGTACGTAGTCCATGTGTCCTATATTTGAACCTGTTCTTAATCTTCCCAGAGGATGAGCAATGAAAATTTGTGAAAATTAAATTCCTCCATTGGTAAATAAAACGCAAACAATTGATGTTATAGCATTTTCATTGTGGGAACAAAAGACAGAGGAGTCAGAAGATAAATACTGCGCCCAGCAATCATTTATGCAACACTTAGAGTTAATCTTCCTGAGGCACATTTTTTACTTTAGGTGTTACTTTAGGTGTGAGTAATAACTATACACACAAAAACACGCACATATATATCCATATAATATATGTAAAGATTCCCACATTGCTCCCAGTGCTTGTGTCAGTGTGTTTGATACAGATGTAGTGTACAGTGCTTTGAGTGGTCAACAACACCAGAAAATTGCCATGTGAATGCAGTTCCATTTACCTCTGAGCAGTCACTGTTTGATCTGATCTCACTCGTGTGCCATCACACGGAAAAAACAAAGAAACAGAGGACATGGGCCCAAATCATCAACGACAGTCTGGCATTTTATGTGCTTTTTTTCCATTTTATCTTGATTTGAACAGTAACCAGTACACATAACAGGAAGTCTTGGCCCAGATGGGTTTTTTTCCTCTCTGTGGATGTCCACTGGTCTCACTTTACAACAACAAAAAAAATAGCAACAGTCACTATCTTAATTTTCTTTACTTTAAGTTAACAGAACTATGATACCAAATGAAGATCAAACTGGGATGGCCTTCAAAAGGTGTCCTACTCCCCCATGTAGGTTAATGTGTTGATAGGAACTTGACACCTTCAGGGACACCTGCTACATGATAAAGTGGTTTTAAAAAGAAAAAAATAAATCTCATCTACAGCAATGAGAAGAGACATGACTTCAAATGACTCACTTTATGATTTATTGACATACTTTACTGACATACTTTAATTCCCCCTAAAATGTAATATTCCAAATATGCAATTCCAGGGAATTCCTGTTCTACAGCTCCCCAGTCAGTATAATAAGTGTGCATTACCCTGTTTGCAGAAAGTGTGGTGAGAAATCACTTGCAATTAAATAATCAGGAGCTCTTTTACAGTCGAGCAAAACACTCCATCAGCTTAATTCAATGTTGCTGCCTCAATAAGTGACAAATACGCACATGTAAAAGGTATTTTTTCATACAGATTGAAACATGCGTAAGAAAATTAAAGATGACGGCTGTGGGGAGCTATATGCCTGTACCAGGTCCAAATAAGCAAAAGCCCTCGCTTAGTTCAAACCCTGACAGGAATCAGCTGGAGCACAGATATTAGGTTGAGAGAAAGAGAAAGGTCTGTGTCAAAATTGAGGATGTTTCTTGTAATGTACAGAAAAAAAAACAACAACAACCATACAGTCAGAGTTAAAGGAGGTATTGATTTTCAATTTGAAACGGGAACGGTGTCTCCTACAGAAAAATCCGGTGTTGGATCCACCCACCCCAGCATCTGTGAAGTGTTTTCTTTGCATAAGTCATAATTTGTGGACTTTCCAGAGTGCGCAGTAAAACTTTGGGTCAGAATAAACTGCCTGCACTGCTTTTTTCTTCATTTTTAGGACAGTCCTGTCGATGCATTATTCTGAGTATGACAGCATTTCACTACACTTCACAGTATCAAGTTGTTTTTGTGAGGCAAAATAAAAATATATATATAATATATATCTATATATATGGATATAGATATATATACTAAATATGTATGTTTTGCTTACACATCCCTGAAAGATGCAGACTGCAGTTCTGCAAGACAGTCACGATACTTTAAGGGCGAAGGCAGCGAAGACGAGATTTCATATGTTTGAAGCAACACATGCTCAGCAAAGTCCTGAGACTGGAACTGCTTGCAAGAAAAGGATTAGCTGTGGCTGCATGAAATCTGGCCAAGTTTGTTTGAATTGAAAGAACTGCTTGACTCGTTGATAATCTTTAACACCTGAGCGAGCTGCAGGTCTGAACATTTTCACAACGCCTATAGGGCGCTGCCCATATTTCAGGTGGCTGACAGGGAAATTGGACGGTTTGAAACATGAACACGGTTATCTGTTTTCCTATCAAAAAGGAGAAACAGCTTTTAATCTCCTGTTGATTCTCCTCTGCTGGTGTATCACTATACTGATGCTGTCAGTATTGATAATCTGATGATCGAAAGGTTTTACTTTGCTGATTTGGCCCGATGCAATTGTGCAGTTCTCATAGTTTGAAAGAAAAGTGAATTAACCCAGTATGCATGGTATAGACACTGCTTAATAAGGCTTATTCATATTATGTACTACCATATGCTTCTTTTCTTTTTTTAGTATTGTTTTCAGTTATCTAAATGTAGACACAATAGTTTCTCAGTGATACAGTGATATCAATAATCTTTTCTAATCTTATCTTAAAGTATCAATAACATATTGGACTAAAGCTTTTAAAGTGGATTTTCAAACAATTCCAACATACTTCCAACATCCCTTTTCTTTAAAACAAAACAAAAAAAAAACACAGCAGCATTAAAAAGCTGAGCCTTTTCTTGGTTCAGTGGAGCTGAAGCTCCAGCGGAGGAGACGCTTGTGCACAAAGAATAACGCACACCATCTTTAATAGGAATCCGACCCTCCTCACAAAAGTTCTATTCATCTTTTTGTCAGACTTGATTTGGTTATCCGTCAGTGATGAACACGACGAGTCGCTGCCGTTGTCCTCGCTGCAGTTTTCGCCATCTGCCCCGCTTCAACCATCTAAACAGCACTCAGTAAAAACAACAATGGAATACATTTTGGCCTCTGCACATCCTATTTATAGAGCAACTGCAGCTTTGTATTTTGTCAATCAATTTGGATCACATATATTTAAGAATTGTTGTAGTATGACTTTTTATCCATGTATTAAATACAGAACAATCATGACAATACATTGGGGGGAAAAAGCTTCACATGGATGTTTCCTATTGCTTGAAATCCTCTGATCCTCCTCTCACATGACCTCCCTTGTGGCCTTTTGTGGATGCAATCTTAACTGACAAGCTCAACTGGTTTGCATGCAGGATGGAAACATTAAAGACTGAGTTAATCCTCTCTGAGTCCCTGCTGCTGTCACTCACATAGTCTCAGTAAAAGCCACTAAATGTGCTTTAATCAAACAACACTTTGCAATACTACAATACAGTAGTATGACAAGGGCTTATAGAATGGCTCACAACTCTATGGAGATTTTTTTGACCTCTGAAAATGAGAAGAAGAAGATGAGGAGAAAGTCAGTTAACTGGGTGCATTCATGCTCTTCAGCTGAGCTGAATGTTAAACGATCGAGGTGCCCATTTCAAAGTTCTGCTTGTTTATTATGTTGGTCATTAATCTGATGATAAATCGTTTGAACTCCTTAGAAAGAGACTTCCAAATTAATTTGCCAGCATTGCTCTGTTGCAACATTAGCATACTGTGTTCCATTCCTTGCCAAATAAAATTGTCCAATAAAAGGTAACAAGTCTGAGTACGTGCCCCTGTGGGATTTTGGTGAGTGCAGAACTGAGATGAAATGAAGTTGGTAAGGTCAAAATAAAAACTGAACATCTTCGGGATGAGCTCTAAAATGTTCATATTGGTTGAATGTATACAATAAGAATGCATGGCAATAATCAGAACTATATCAAACAAGTGGTGACACAGTTGTAAAGCGATAAGATGGATTTCTTGCTGCTCTGATCCCTGAGAATTGAATTTGATCCACTGTATGCAAATAAAGGTGTTTTACTTTAAATGGCATGTTTAATCCTCAAACGCCAGTCTCTGGATTTGCTAGTGGGATGTGTGTGTGTGGTGTATATGCATCTCTGAATCAATACAAACTTTCCACACTACTGATCAAACCCTGATCTTAAACCTGGAACAGTTTAATGCTTTCTATTTAATCCTCTCCCTTAAAGATCAGCAAAATCTTCACTGTTCTCCACGAGTGAGCAGATCTGCAGACAGCTGTGGAAAAGTCCGGAATATAAAACTTTTAGAGATTTTCCAGACAGTGTTGGATGTTCACTGCTATTTTTGTAATACCATTCATTTTTCTCTTTGAATGAGGACTCCACCCGGTTCTTCTATCATATATCAATTTGTCCATAACCTGACTGCTGTGCACAAATTCTTCTCAAAGTCATATATTTAATGATCTGTCAGAACAGAAGGCTAAATCCATGCAGCCTTCAGCTGTTTACAAAATGCCAGCTTGTTGATGTGCAAATAAATCAAGTTTGAGATAACGTCAAAGTGATGTACACCATGTGTTGTTCTATATATCTTTTCAACTTAATTATTCAGCATAAGATTAGAAAAAGGCACAAACATTAATGTGACATTTATCTTAGACTGAACGAACATATCTGCATTTCAGTTCAGATGTTAATGACAATATTTCCTTGAATAAAAACAGGAATCAGTGATAAAATGGGCCTCTTACAATGCCTGGGGGCAAAGGTGATGCTCATAAACAGAGGCTGGCTTTTAATAATGGGGAGATACTGGAAAGAGGAAAGCAAAGAAAAATACAAAAAACACTTATCTAATCGATTCAGTGAAATAACCATGCTGTTAAGCAACATGTTGTTGTACGAAATAAAGCGTTTCTCGCAGTCCCTGTTTGATTCCTTAATTTAAAAAGACTCAAAAACAAGTTGTATTCAATATGGATGCCCGTCTTCTGCAAAGGAAGCCCTGCTAAAAACTTGTTTTTTCTCTTTAAATTTAAATTTAAATTTCAGATGATGCAGGAATTATTGGCATGTACAGTATGTAGTCACAGCTTAGTTTCTTTAGCCATTTCACTACTTTCTTTATGGTAAGTAAACTTTTCCATCACGCTTGAGGCTAATTCAGTGTTTCACACTCGTGTTCTGATTGTGGAGCTCCCCAAAGGTATGAATGGATAAACGGTTTACGCACACAGGAACAATAGACTAAAGTATATAATCGATGTCATTTCATGTAAACGTATTTTTCTAACACGAAAAATTGTTAACCTTTTAAAGAATTTTATCAGGGCAGTTACTTTAATTTGTTAGCCGACAAGAACTGTTTCACATATTAATATATTAGAATAAAGATATGTAGAACCACACTGATACCGCTCACCAGATCAGACGTGGTATCTATGTGTAAATGTTTCTATGTTCAAAAGCAACAGGATATTTAATTCTTAACAGATTACAGTTATCTTAGTTCCAAAAAAACAAAAACAAATCTACCTCTAAATTCACAGATCAAGTCATTGTGTCTCATTAGTTTAATGTACCTAAAATCAAGCTGTTATCTTTGTTTAGGGGCAAGCTATCTCATTCCCTATTTGCAGTCTTTGTATCAAGCTACCATCCTGTAGCTAGAGCTTATTGAAAATGGAGAAGCTTCAGAGGTGCATAAACTCTCAACTCCTAGATATTAGAAAAGCAGCAGGTCCAGATAAACTGGAGCCATACTTTTTAAAGCTAGCTGCTGATTTAATTGCACCACAACTGACACATCCGTTTACTCTCCCATTGCTCTCAAACAGCTTTCCCTCTCTATGGAAATCTGTGTTTTTCTACTGTTATTTAAAGGGTGTGACCTTGCAGACATAAACAACTATAGGGAACAATTGAAAGAGTCTCTATCCACTAATAAGATATTCTGCCTGTCATACCTGTTCAGGGCTAAGAGATTGAGTCAGTAGCCCACAAATACTCATGAATCTTACTTGAAAACGGTCCCACATTCAAATAAATAAAAAATCCTATACTCTTCAGAATCAATTTTTGTCTTTTATTTGAGGTTAAAAGAGATTTGCCGCTTTAATGTCTCTACTGTGTCATTTGTTATTTACATGCATGCATCGTTGCATTTCTTCTGCCTTTTGGGCAGCAGGTGTAATTTTTTACGCTTTTATTTCATGTTTACTTTTAGTTTGAGGCATACTTTTATTTTGACGCTTGTAAAAACAAAATGTAAACATGCTACAGTCATGTTAGGATCTTGCCTGGAAAATGTTGAAAATGGCAGGCTGGTGAAGTTTGCAGATGTAAAAGGCACCGGAAGATTAACAACTTACCTTTTCATTCACCAGCAGAATCAACGCTTGTGTGTGTCATATTATTGTTAGTCTTAAGTAAATTCATAAATTTATTAACCTCATGTCTTTAAAAAAAACAGTTATTTTATTAAAATGTGGATGTTAATTTGGATGCTAATGTTAGGCTACCCTATATGTTGATGCTAGACATTTGCCTCTTAAATTGCATTTGCAGTCAGTTAGGCTTTGAAGGTCATTACCATTGCTGAATGGAAACTTAGCTAATCATAGTATTTTGCTGTTTTTTGCTTTAGTTTAACTTACATAATTTTATGTCATTGCCATCTTCTTGGATTCAGTGTCAAGAGTGCAAAATAAATTCTTCATGTTCATGAATGATGGAGAGTTTACCTTACTGCCTACTTGATGTTGTTACACCTCAGTGTGGACCGTACAGCAATGTTTACATGACATGTATTGACAACTGTGGATACACAGATGAATATAGTTTGAAAATTTCTGCTACAAAGGCATTATGAATAGACAGTATTGTGGACACTCAGTATCCACATTTGCTATTGTCTTTTTAAGGTCATATCAGTATAATGACTATGTAACTGCCTTGCATATTTGGTAACAAAGGCCAATCTTTACAACACAGACATGCACTGCATTGTAGACAGGTAAGAACATACATTATTCAAAAGATGGACCATTTCTTCCTTTCTGTTCTGTCTCCGTTATGCATGTTGCATCTTCCCTCACTTTGCATTGTGGGATACCTTCAGCATTACAATTGAGAGTTAAACCAGCACAGTATGGCTTTGTTTGGGGTAAGAAAAATACATCAGTCTTTAATTTTGTGCGAGATCCTTGGAACCTTGCTGTTAGCTATCTAAGTAACCCACATTTTTACCAAAGTGATCATGCATATGACAGCATGGTGGCAAGTTGGCTGATCAGATTTATTTCCTGCACTTTTTGGGTAATCTCGGTCTAATTCAGATTTTACGTGGACCATAATATGAAGGTATAGAGTATGAACCGTATATACAGTAAGGTCCATGATTGCACGTTATGTCTTTCAACAAATAATTAACTCTAACTAGTCTTAGCCAACTGTGAAAATGAACATGAGGAAGACAAACAAGAACGCTTCGTCAAACATTTCTTTAGATTGGCAAGTGAAATAACATGCTCGCCTTTCTGTATCTGATCTCTGTCAATTCTTCATTCAACGTTTCTTCGGTCTACAAGCAGGGAAATCTGAAGTTACTCTTTTGCCTTAATGTAGATTCGACTGAACATGTATAATTTTCATTGACCTTTAAAGACTAATCCCTTCTGCATTTTCAGATTCCAGAAGTGGTTCAATAGTCCCTAGGAGAGTGTGTCTCATGATAGGCTAAATCAATAGCCAGTTTTCACACAACATTCATCTTAGTGTTTGGCTCAGAAAAAAAAAAAAATCACTGACTCTCACATGTCCCAGTCAGTGACGGTGAAAGCTAATTTGTTATCTGTTGTGATCTTGCATTTTTTCTTACTGCAGAGATCCTGTTAATTGACTGTGCTACCCTTGTCACGCGTAGGTTGCTAGCCGCCTCAAAATAACTCGGACCCAAGAGCAGACAGGATAAAAGTTAACAGCGTTTATTGAACTGAGGAGATGGTAGTAGACCGTAGAGAGAATCCAGGTGAGGCGGTACTCTGAGGGAGGGGAGAGATGATTAGGAAGGTTCAGAATAATGATAATTCCAGAGATAATGGCTGGTTTATCCTTACAATGTCCAGGAGGGAATCCAGGAAGGAGGGGAGGGTGATGGCTGTGGTGCTGTGGCTCTGAGTCAGCGGCGGGGCGAGCAGGCAGGTACATGAAGCAAATAGATATCAATAATCCAACTGCGGGAGTCAATCCAGGCATGAGAAACCAGAGCACAGAGAGTAGATGATGGGAGCAATACTGCAGGAGACAAAGAGGCAAGGTAAGCGCTAGGAATAACTCGTTATGGAACATAGGAGTCGGCTGTATTACCACTTGGGAAGTGAGACAATCTGGTGAAGACTGGTCGCTCCTGCAGCTCCTAAATGGGAGTCTTGATGAGGGAAGATGAGAAGCAGGTGTGGCAGCAGGAGAAATCCAGACTCTGCCACAGGCTTCCAGGAAACCTGGACTGCTCTCACCTATAACTCAGAAACCAAAGAAACAACAACACAGCCAAGCATGATCGTGACAACCCTTATGTTTGCTTATCAAAACTGTAGCTTCAATCCACCATGTCTTCTTCATGTCTTTAATTCACACAGATGCCATAAAACACTCCATGATTACAGCATTTGAACAACAGTGTAATGAGTTCTATATGCAATCTCCATATTTTCTTACTTGCCGTCTTTGTGCAGTCCGTTCATCCTCATGTAAACATCTTTTTTTTTTACACTGTATTGCATAAGGATTGTTTTTTGTAATTTCTTTGAATGTAGAAATAAGTGGGAGCCACAAAGATACTCATTACATTTTCCCTAGATGATATTTCACAGCAGATGGATGGCAGTTTTCAGGAAAAATTTGCTCAGCGTACTAAAATCTTATGTTCCTCATTTTCTTCAGTTAATTTCTTCCCAAAGTAATAGGCTTCACCTTGCATTTTAAATGGGAATATCAGAGAAACCCTCTTCCCCAGGACTTGTTGACAACAGATGGAATTGAACAAGGTGAAAAACATGATAGCATGCATCAATGCTGCAAACAAAAAGACAAAAGCCATTACTGAAAACAATACTGTGGGACTTTATGTGCAACCATGGATGGAGAAATATCATTTAATCTGACAGAACTGCTCTGGCAATGCATTCTCTGTGCAATACCTCAAAGGTAGGATTTTATTTTGATAATCTGTATATATGAATCTATGTGCATGTTAAAATCAGAAACATTTCTTTCGCAAATGTCAGCACACAAAGCTGAACTCAGTTTTCAATGAGTTTTTAATCTTTAAGGTTAGCAGTGTAGCTGTTTCCTCCAGCATCCTCAATGCCTTCTGCGGTCACAGAGCCTCACACGATCGATACTACCTGCTCTGTTTCTGTTCTGGAACTGACCAAAAGTTATAACCAGACCTTAACCCTCTTAAAGTTGTTTCCCTTTGTCCTGAACACCTCCAAATACCACAGGTTTTCAGAGCTCAGCAGCAGCACACAATACAAAGAGAAAGAACAAAAAAAAACCAAAAAAAACAATTACAATAATAATACAGCAAATTCAGAAAAAACACCCATGTCCTCAGGCAAATTAGAGCTGCAAGTCAACAATTGGAAATGTGGCAACCAAGGCAAGCACTTGATATGCAGGCATCTGCTTTGTGGCTTATCTCCACTGCTCAACTGTGCAGAGCAATTGCCGCTTGGCTGACCCTACAAAAAACTGTCCTCTTTTCTTTTTCTCTCCTGCTTTTCGTCTTTTTGCCTGTGGACTTTCTCAGTGTGGTTTTCTGTGGTTGCCTGTGGCTTTAGGGCATTTACGTATTGGAGGGGCATATTAAAATTATTTCCAATTATGTAATTTGCAATCAAATGGATGATTTAATGTTAAAGTGAAAGATGGTGCAGGGCCATAACAAATGACATTAGCCTTGGGCAGTGTCATTGCTAAAAAGATAAGGATAGGAGAGATATAAGAGAAACTTTCTATCCTGTTTTGAAACCACAATAAGACTGAAATACAGATGTATTCTAAAATTGGTAATCCTAATTAATTCTCATGTAATTATCTCCACTCTATTTCATCTGGAAACCAACACTCTTTGGGTTCAGTGATCTTGACATTATAGATATTGTCTTTCAAGCACAACATTTTTTCAGGTAAAGGCACAAACTTTACTTTGAAGCACACTTGCATATCACCATTTACCCTGATCTGTTTCATAACAGAAATTTTGCAATCTGTGGTCAAATACTGCTGTTCTGTGAAAACCAGTGCCTTTAAGATGTACCCAAGTCATCCTTTTTTGCTGTTTGTTGTTGTGAAACATGGGTAGTCAGTATTTGATGCAGGGAGCATAGCCTGCCTCATGAATGAACAACAGGGTCCTAGTTACTTGAAGGTCCCATGTGAGAGTGAGATCATAGTTTTTTTTTTTTTACTGTTCCCATTCAGTCACTTTTTTCATAGCAACAAAAAAATGGATATGTTTAGAAACACAAGAACTAATCAAAGTGTTTAAGTTGGATGAAGCTCTTCTTTTGGTCCTTTATCAGGTTTCCACTCACATTCTCATAGCCGTTGTTCTGACTGTGATTTCAATGCATTTTTGTTTTAAGAATATCAGTCACAGACACTTTATGGAGTCCACACGAATCACTGTTAACATGATAACAGAAAAAAATCGTAACCCTTGTTTTAGTCATAATCTTCAAGTTATTCATTCATTTATTCAAGGAACATTTTTTCAATAGTAAAAAGAGGCTACATTTAGGGCACTGTGGTAACTGGTTCACAAGGCTGTTAGATGGGCATGATAATGGCATTGAAGTTGTTCTTTTTAATGGTGCAATATATTAAATACAGAACCATTGTGTTTCTTATCAGAGCATCAGCATCATAGATCCAACCCAGTCTCCTTTAGCAGCTTGTAATGCTTTCCATCCAGGACATGTCTTTGATCTAATCCGTCTCTTTGTGGGAGGCGTTGAAAAGCCCCCTGCAAAAGCTGAAAAAAAAGCACCTTCTTTGATGGAGGAAAACCTGAAGCCTGCCTCCAAATAAATGCTCCAGACTACACATGAAGGATTTATAAGTTGTATGCTTTAGCTACTTATGTTTATATGCTATCATGTAGTATATTATATAGACTATGGTCTAACTTAGAAATTGAAGAGGTCCCTCGGGTGATGGAGTGGATGTCCATCAATCAGAGAGTTGCTGGTTTGATTCCCAACTGTTTAATTTATTTGAAAATGATTTATTGGGATGATTGGGAATTCATTGTCATTTATTGGGAATGATGACAGTTGTAATATATGTCTTTTTTTTTATATTAAGAATTTGTTAAGCTTCCAAATACTCATTGAATACTATATTTGACTACATGAAAGACTGTAATTTGGGCTGAATAAATAGCAATCATATGCAAAATAGCATTGGCAGTCTTTAAAAAGAAATGCAATGCTTTAAGGCAGAAAACACACAGATGCAGTGTGTTAATGTTTAACAGTGGATGGGCCTGAGATTGGAATCCTAGTTACAATCATTTGCAAGATTAGACACAGAATTAGTCCGGTGATTTGATTGACTAGGGCCTCCGCAGCTGCTTGAAAGAGTTGAACTATTCTCAACTTCCCACTTCAAGTTACACGAACAAAGCAAAGTGACTCAAAATTTAAAGTGAATGACAAGCAAGACAGTTGATGCCTTAAATGAGTACGTATGAATCCGGCCTTAAGTAGCAAAATGTTATTTACATAACATAGAAATTATAACTAAGCAAATCCACCTGTGCATGTCTGTGAGCACACTTACACACCTGTATATTGAACTTCAAGATTTCAGTTCTAGATGATTTGGAACCCCCAATGCGATTGCCTTTGTAATATAAAGTGCTGTTCACTGCTACTTTGTTGGCAAAACAACAGATGAGAAACTGGTACATTTGTTAACATTTCTTAAGTCTTGACAGAATTTTTGAGGACTTAACAAAATGTCTTTGACATTCTTTGGTTAAAAGAAACCTGGGATCGTACCACAACGACCTTGCCCACCTTGTCTAAAAAGTCCTGTATAGAACTGCTCCAGGTGGCCGGTTGACCAAACTTTCATACATATTAAAGAAGCATCGCATCATGCTTGTTTACATTTCCCTCATCTAAAGTTGACTGTAGACTGTTGTTAATGATCTCTTATTTGGGCATTATCTTGTTGTAACTTGAGTCTAACATTAAACTGGCTCATGTTGGTAGAACAGTCTGCTAAAACTCCTATACCCTGTTCCTAGAGGTCAATGTTACTGAGGCTGCTTTCTGCAGCTGACAGTGAGGGAGTTTATATGTGAAGCTTCCTTTATAGTTCTAGCTCTGGTGTTACATCTGATCAGGTTCTCTGAATGATACACTTTAGACCTGAGTAGCCCCAAACAAACTAACAGAATTGTGCTATGATGGCATTTTTTGGAGTTCGTAGCCACTGCGGGAAGTGTTGAAGAGTTGTTTGTGACATTTCTATTAGGTCACGGTACTACAGAGGCTCTATGACAAGCCTAATATAGGCTCAGAAACACAACATCTTCTCCAAATATGCTTCTATTGGAAATGGATACGCATTGAGTTTCTGTGCCATTTAATAATCTGCAGTATAGCTGAATAATTCACCCTCAGGTGTGACTGAATTCACTCTGAAGTATACTTGAATAACGCTGATCATTATCATTAAATAGCACCACTGAATTTTTTTTGTCACCACTTTCTTAGCCTAATTTCTAACCTGCCTAAGGCCTATCCTCCTCCAGTAGACCTCAGAGTTGATGCATTTATTTTTACCTGTGCACACTTTTTGTATAACCTCTGAAAACTTTTTTTTTTTTAATTCCCAGGCCTGTGTAAGAAGGAGAAAGTAACAGACAAATGATAAGGGCTGTTTGTCAGTTATTCCCAGTTCACACCCATACTATTACTTTTTATATGAGAGCTTCTGTCACATTTTCTTGTGCCTACATCCATCACCTTAAGTTTCCTTATTCTCTCCAGCAGTAATGAGACTGTTTCATTTTTTAAATGTTGCTCAGTCAATTTTGTGTTAGGACAGGGAGAATAGTGTAAACTCGTGACTGTAATGAACTTCTGAAAAGACACTTGCACATGTTTTTAAAGCAATTTACAGGTTAATTGTGCAATTGAAATAGTGCTTTTGATGCCACCCATAAGTGTGATGAGCACACTCACTCCTGTACCGGTTCCTTCAAGTTGGATGTCAGTTATACAATGAGCAATTTTCTTTGCTGCAGCTAATTGCTCATTCTTCCTTCATTATGTATGTTTAATGAAAAATGGATTCCCAGACGCCATTAACTGCTCATATGCACCCAAATGCAACTCTGCTAATTGAAATGAGGCTCAAATGACTCTATCTTTGGGTGGCAAATTATCTCAAACTAGTCTACACTCTTCCTGTTCAGATTGTACTATAATGTAGTTATCCAGTGATTGTCAGACTTAACGGGAACATTGAGTACAACTGCGGGATCAGATAGAGAGCCTTGAGGATACTTTCAGGTGCAGGTCCTGAGTAAGAGCTGGCTGAGGTATTGTTGATGCAGCTACTATAACTGCTGTCGTCATACTGAATGGATCACACTTAATTTTTTCCATAAGATTGAAAATATCTGGAGAAGATCTGTTTTTTTTATGCATAGCCAAGAATCACATAGATTTACTCAAATATAGTACAAAAAAAAAAAAAAGAACAGTAAGGTTTTTATGGCATATAAATCTTCCTGAGTGACATCCATCCTGTTCGACAATGGTGGCATGAAACACGAGCGCAGCCTCACAGCGTGTGTGATTGATAATTGCTGTACTGTGGCTGCCTGCCTGCCATCCCCACTTTGGCCTGCCAATTCATCAGGCATCAAAGACAGGCTGAGCTGATGACTAATGCCTGCGTCTGTCGGTGACAACCCACAGCTTCAGTATATGCTTTCAGATGCACCCTGCTTTGCAAATCTGGCTAATTAGTGAGATGACAGTCCAACTCGTGAAACTGGCATTAAATAATACAAAAGTAAAAAAAACTCAAGAGCCAAACCCTTCGGATACTTCTAAATTAATAAAAAAAAGGAAGTCAAAATCAGGATTTTTAAGTTAGACCTGGTTGGTGTGCTCTTTGCTTTTTCTGTACACAGAAACACTTTTTTATTGGACTGTATTCGTAAACATTTTATGGTTCTTTTGCAATCAGTAAGCAGGTGGCATTCAGTCCTTGTGTTAATGAAGAAGAGATATGCTCACTCTCTCAGCTATTCACTGATTGACTTCCTATCTCTATCCGTTATTCTTAGATACGGTCTGTTATTAAGCAAATGAGTTACTGCTCCACTGGGCTTTGCCATCAGATAGCTGTGACTGAAGGTTAATGCAGTGTTGTTTGTCAGGGAAATGGTAATTCCAGGAGTGGGGCGTGGGGGTGTTACCTGACCTACCTTAGCACCCTGCTTTATACATGTGCCCTCTGACCTGCTGTCAGCAGTCTCACGCAAAGGTAAGCTTAGCACAAACGTGATTCATTAGAGCTTGTAGTGGTCTGCTTACTTTACTTTACATAGCACTGTCTATGACTATAATGCAGATCACACAACCAGTCCATACAGTAAATTAGCTCACCATCAAGGAATTTTGAGGCATTTGGGAAGCAGAGGCTAGATTTAATGTACAAAATGCTGTTTTAAACTGAACTACTGAGACACCATAGTCCCATGTTAGTATGTCCTAAGGTTGTAGTTATTGTTTCCTTATGTTTGCTTTGAGATTTTTGTTTAAGATGATTGGGTGCTGGCAGTATGGTTAACGGATTACTGCAGTATAAAGTGATAAGCTACTTGACCTGGGAGCTACATTTGAAATACCTAACGTGGTTAAAATTAATTGCTTTTCCTGTTTCCTTTTACTGTATATACTTAAGCAGCACACATGAACAAGAAGGAAAGCTTTAACTATATGAAAGTCATTTGCATTGGTAAAGCCATTCATTTGTGTGCTACAATTAGGTTTTCTGCTTTTCTCAGACAAAGCAAACCAACCAACAGTGAAAGACTTCAGCTTCTCTTCTTGACAAATCAAGAAACTGCACCAAAAGGTCCATCGCCCAGGGTTAAATGTCACATTTGAAAAGTCAACCTCCTTTCTGGGCTTTGAATGAATGCTTTCCTTGTCTCCTGTGTACTAAACATAAAAATAGGAAAAAATATATAGCTGCAATCCTAAAGGGCTGGCACTGCCAACATACACTGTGCTTGGCTCAGTGCCTGGTTTCAAGAGAAGATTCTCTAATTTAAATCAGACTTTACTCACTCAACAGGGGATAAGGGGGGCAAAGGTGGATTATGCTGTAGTGCTCCAAAAAATCCCTCTTCTGATTTAAAAACTATGTATTTTATAAAGACTTTTGCCTAAATGGCAACTACCCAGTTCAAAGAGAAAATACTTTTTTGTATGCAGATGGCCACAAAGTGATATTTTTATTATTTCTTTTTGCAGGATTCATAATATCCTATAAAGCAGGCATAAACTATTTAAAAGGTGTGTTTAAAAAGTGATATTTAAAATCAAATAAGCGGATTACAATTTGGGATTGGGCGGGAGACAAAACTGTATCCCTTAAGTGAGAGTCATGCCTTCTCTTTTGGAAAAACTGTATTTGTGCGGATGAAGATTAATTTAATTTTGTACCAAAAATCAAGGTACAGTAATGTATTTCAGTAGAACATCAGCTTCTTGTGTCCAAGTTTTGTGTGTTTAGCTGAGTGGGACTTAGCACCCAGTAATTCAGCAAAAGGATGTTATGATATAATACGTTATTACAAGGTCAATTTTAACGCTAGCCATGATATTTTTTTCAACATAATCATGTTGTTTTTAGTACCTATCTTTGACCAAGTTGTTTGTCATTTGTCAAGTTACTGTAAAAAGTTACTTGAAGGGACAAGAGGTCAGGACAATACTTGATCTTGACCTTCCCACTTGGCAGTAGGGTTTGTAGTGCCAATCTCCAGCTTCCATATATGGACTTTTATGTCTAATTAAATGTGATGCAACAGTTAAAACATGACTTTATTTTTTTAATTCTGCCTGGGGCGGTGGCTCTATACACTCATAACTGAGCACATGAGCACAGTTCATGTAGGACTGTGCTCCTACATGAACACAGTCCTTTTTTCAGGCCATCCGTACCCACGGTTGTGTTGTATGTGCTTGCTGCTGGTGTTGTTGCTGCTTGTGTTTTGTTGTTGTAGTTTTGTTTTTTTCTCAGTTTGCTTACAGGTGGTTCTCCACCTGGATTCCCCACAGAGGCGGTGGGATGTCTTCTGTTTGGTTTCTGCAGGTGTAGCAGCTGGTTGTCTGGTTTTTCATTGTTTTCTTGGATCATTTCCATTTCTTTCCCGTTTACTCTCCCTCTTTCACTGTCAGGTTCGGCTCTATTGCATGTAAAGTATTGTAACAAAAATAAATAAGCAGTACTTGGGAAGCATAGGGAGCTTTACATTCATAAAGCTTCCCTTGGCAAAGCAAAAGTGTTTGGCATAAAAAGGTATTCAGATTACAATTCTGCTGCCATAACACTGGACAGGACAAGGGGGGATAATAAAAATTCTGCCTCACAGAGAGCCTCAGGGGTAGTTTTCTAGTGCTTTAGCACAAAAAAATAGATTAATTAAAAAAATAACAGTGAAAATCATGTCTGAGGACATAAATCAGTAGATTAGAATTATGTGACAATTTTCTCGTGGGATTAGTTGATGTACGAGTGTGTTCACTGCCACACTTTATTGCAGCCTTATCTGAATATTGTGCCTGTTAAAACTAGTAAACACACAAAAAGGATTTTTTTGATCTTGTACATGAAAATTTGAGACAAACTGCTTTGAGACTGCTTTGGCTAACAAAAACACCCATCCTGCACCAGAACCTGTCCTGAAAAAAAAAGGTCAGCTGTCTTTTTTCAAAATGACCTTTCTGTCTCCATTTCATAAAGTAGAATCTATCCATTTGGTTGTCAGTACCTAGTTTTAGCCTGACAAGAGACAGACTAATGGCAAGAACCCTGATAAATGAGATTGAGATAAACATTTTTTAAAAAAAGTATAAATCAGTACAACTGAAAATATCGACGTGTGCATTATTCTTTGCTCTGTTGCCCAGTTTAGTGTCTTTGGGGGCTGGTCGATATAAGGATGAATGCTCTGGGAACAAAATGCTGCAGTTGCAGGTGTAGTTGCAGACAGTAATGCACTAGAACTTGCTGTGGTGTCAAAGAGGCAATTGTTCTGCTGGAGGTCAAAACTAATCCTCTTTTCTCCTTCGGCCTGTTTTCACATGATTCTCAGTCATTCAAATGGTACGTTGCTGAGTTTCTCCTGGAAATAGAAAAAGATAGAAATACATATTCTGTTGCTCCTTAAAGATATATCGACTTTGTGTTCAGAACCCAGACACGGATTGTCGATCCAAGAAACATGTAGCGGTTACTTCTCATCTCTATATTCTTGGGTCTTGACATTTCAAATGTTCAGTTGCTACTTTTGTCAAGCATGCATGGCAGAGTTTAAAGGCTACACTATTCAGTGTTTACTAAGAGGCTCATTACAGCAGATTAAAAGGGATATAAAAATGGCAGTTCGATTGCGTAAATATTCAGGTGGCACAATCAAAAAAAGAAAATGAAAACATTTTCAAATTGTTCAAGAAATAACTAAACTATTCTGGCTTTTAGCGCAACATACATTTTTGGAGTCTGCTGCTGTCATTTTTAATTGAAGTACGCAGAACATAGTCAGTAGTCATTTGTTGAAAGTTGCTTTAACTGAAAAAGTTAGAAATGGCTCCAAGTGCTTCCTCTCGCATTAGGACTGTGATAGCAATGAATAACGATGAACTGGGAGCAGAACACTTATTACTCTGTTTGTATGCAAATGTTTTTTTCTCATTTTTGCGTTAGAAAGGGGAAAATGTGTTTCCCATTTGAATGAGCAGCAAGGTCTTGGTCTGTCATTCAAAAGCAAGCATTAAATGTGTCACTTAGGGTTTGCATTTAGTCATACATACATACAGTATTTCTTCTCTGTAACTTTCCGTACATCCCTCAGCTTTCTGGCTGGCTGTTTCTTGTGTGGGACTGAATGACAAGTAGCTGAGGTTGCCAATCTGCTGGTAAAGGCACTAACAAAAAAGGTGTGCAGAGGTGTGGATGTGATTTTACGGGCTTTGGAGTGTAACCACTGAGAATCAATAGGGAAATGGGGTCTTATACTTTGTCCTGCGTATCGACAACCTTGACAAACTGACAGATTCAGAGCTGGCAGTCAGGAAGAAGGAGCCAAACTGGATGGATTGTTGTGTTTGGAAGTAGAAAATCATAGCTTTTCATGACTTTAAGCTTTAGAAAAGTGTTATATATCACTGAAGATATGCAAATTTTAGCTCCCCATTATAACGAAGCATATGTACAAGAGCAGAGCCCCAGCCCAATTCCACCCAAGAAATATTTGAGTAAAACGTTCGCCCCAAAATCCGCATTCTGTGTCAGTTTATCTGTCATTTCTCAATCAAATTTGGTTTTTAGTATCTATAGTGCTGCTTCTTGCTGGCTTCTTCTCAATTCTAATGCCAGCTGAGGTAGAAACAAAGCTGAAAAAAAAATTAAACATGGTGATCATTGCCATGAAATGATCTGGTTTCTGCTTTAAGTGATTAAAGTAGATGTAACGAATATCAGAAAAAATTCAAGCCAACCAGCTGGTTTTCCTTGTCTTAACTTTGTAATGAGAGACAGTAAAAAATAGATATGGTTATTTTTTTTTTTTTCATAGAAGTGAAGATACATTTTGTAAATGCAACATGTTTAGTGATTTTGGTGTGAGGCGTGACTGCTGTCTTGGAACATTGATTAAGAAATGCAAGCAGCTGTTAGAAAAATGCCAATGCATTTTTGAAGCAAACTCATTCTACGTGACACACAAGGTACACTGGTTTAATTCAATTCACCTTTTTCAGTGTGAGATTATATGATGTGATTATTTAGCAAACCATCTTGGTTAACTCATGCACCCGGAGACCGAGTTGTCTTTCATTGCCCATTTGATTAGCGATCAGTGGTTCATTGGCTTGATAATGTTAAACAGACAGACAGCTGAGTCTGCCATTCAGAAGTTAGCCTCCTGCAAAAGAAAACTGCCAGTGTAATGATTATGCCACTGGTTATTGCTTTTTCTTTTCTTTTCTCTTTTCCTCTAGCTTTTCAAGCTGATTTGACCTTTTTCCTGCACAACATCAGTGTTTCAGTTCATAAACTCAAACATTTAATCTCTCAGTGAGGCGAAGGAGCTTGCAATTAGACCCATAAATAAAAGACATGACAGAAAAGGCAGCAAGCCAATTTGTTTTGCCTTTGCATTGAGTTCACAACAAGTTCAACTGTTCATTGTGGTAAAAGAGCTGCATGGTGATGAAAATTTACCAGATTTTGTAATAATACACAAGCCTCATCTTGCAAATATCGTCTCTCAGTGATTTACATCCAAGTCCCCATGACAGCATGTTTCTTGCTGCTGGAGTTTATATCTTATGTTGTTGAAAGTTTATTCAAAGGACAGATCACGATTACCTATTATGACTCATGTTGGATTGTTTCCATACATAATTTCCTCTGTGGAATTCAGGGAAAAGAAGAAAGCTAAGCTGTAGACCTTGTATCCCCATCAACAATTCTAATCTGGTACAAGATCTCATGTACAAATGCTCCAAGTGGCTGGTTTTAAATAAACATTCTACATCTGCTTTGAATCCTAATGCTGTCTGCCTTTCTCATATAAAACTGCTTCTGAAGATATAAGTAAGGATGATCAACCTCCACAATAGTTTTTAAAGCCTTTCCACCTAAATCAATCAGCATTTAACACCCACCATAGCTTCAGATCAGTGTGACAGGATGGGGTCTTAGAAGATTAGGAGGATAAAAGAGGACAGGTAAGGCAGTCTGCAGCTTCAATTTAATCTACTTCTGTCTGACTTTTTCTGCCAGTGTGTTCTACGTCTCTCTTTTCACTTAGTAATGCAGCTTAGTATCATACATAGGTGTAGTATCATAAAAAGGTGTAGCTATTGCACGCCAAGTGAAGTTGCATGTAGTAAGTGTGCATGCTACGTTCTGTGAGAGGAAGACACCCTGCCCTGTGCTTTTATCCTCACCATAGTCATTTGATTTGTTATTCTAACAGCTTAAAATATGTATAGTAACACACTATGAGTGCGTGAATATGTATCGCCACGAGATAATGTTGAATAATGTCATTTCCTGCCAAAAGAAACCTATAAATTCATATCAAATTTAATTTGTTATGGTTATGAACCATTTGAGCGTTCTATGCTTTGCGGTATTATCAGTTTCTGAAGAAAATCTGCATGCTGTACAGCAACTTTGTAGCTTTTACTATCTTCGTTGCCCACAAACTTAGACAAAGCAAGCCTCTTGCTACCTTTGAACGATGATAGACAGACCCTGGGGCATTGCCCTTCCTGTATTGAGTTATTTGCAGCATAGCTGCTTTAAAATCAATAAATAGATAAGAAAATGACTTGCTAAATGATAAGAATAATGATAAATGGATTAAAATAACACAAGAAGGGTTTTCCTTTTTTTTAAAACAAAAGGTGCCATGATTTCCAAAGTATTTGATTTCTAAAAAAATATGTTTTTATTATGTTTTATTAAGTCTGTCATGTCCCAGTCCATATTATTAATAAATTAGAGGTAGCACATTTGATCTCCTTGGCAACATGATGAAGGTTTCAGTGGAAAAGCTTTGGTTGTCTGATAATGTCCTCCAGAGTCAGTGTAGGCCTATAGCAGCAGAAGTAGTAGTTGTTTCAGGATCACCTGAGTCATCCCTTACTACAAGCTATTAGCAAAAAGGAAAGTTTTAAGCCTTATCTTAAACCTTTAAGGGAGGGTGTCTGTTACCCAAACCCATACTGACTGCTCAGTCTCCCATTTTACTTTTATAAACTCTAGGAGCCACAAGTAAACATGCAGTCTGAGAGTGAAGTACTCTTTTGGGAAAATATGAAACTGTGACATCTTTAAGATATGATGGGGCTTGGATGGGACAAAAACAGTCTAAACACAAATCAGGTTCTACAGATGTCTCTAAAGCTGCTGTACTTGATGATGCATCTGTGATAGTATTGGGAAGGATTCCATGAATTTCCTCTTCATGGAAACTATTTTATTGTTGAAGAAGCTTATGAAGTCATCACTACTGAGAGTTAAAGGAATACATTGCTCTGTTGCTCATGTTTGGAAACTGCTATACTGTTCTCCTTTTGGAATTGCTGTCAGTCCAGTAACATATTTCCTTTTCAATGATATGAAAGTGTAAACTATGCATATTTCTACAATACTTTCATAGGAATAAAACAGAACAATGGTAGACCTTAGGGGAAGAATTAAGGCTGTGATGAAGGATTTGAGGACTGTAGCACAGATAATGGTCCCCAAGAAAAGAGCATCTTAGAAAAGTGACAGCAGCTTTCGGAGGAAAATGAGACCATGCAGGAGAAGCTGTGCACCACTGAATGTATGAACAGAGAGCTGGAGGCTGACCCCTGAAGGCTAACGAGAAACTCAGCTCTCTTCATCACCATCTGTCAAGTGTGGAGAAAAAGAGCAAATCACCTCATTTCAACAGAGCTGCCACACTAAAAAAGCGGAACACTGGTGGTGCTTGAGAGCCTCTGGTTTTGAATGCAAAGAGTCCAGCAGAATGACAAGCATTGAATGGAGGTGGCGGAAGAAAATCTGCTAGTCTGAAGAACCATTTGGTTAAAAGGAACAGCCTGTAGTGGAACAGTAGTGCCAGTGAAAAAAAGTTGAACGTATGCACAAATGCTGACTGGGGCTATTTTCAGTCCACATTTAAAAGACTTCAGAAAAAATTCAGAAACTTCAAAGAGCAAAAACATTTTCATCTTCACATAGATTTGCCTGTTTTGAAGGAGGTTTGATATTCAGGAATGGAAACACTATTTCAAATCACGTATGACCTGACAAAGATTGGTCTGAGCCAGCAAACAATAAACTCATTATCGTTCCAGATATAACATCCCAGATATTACCAGAGATTTAAAGATAATAGTTGAAGTCTTCTTGATGTAGGATTTCAGGTTTCTGGTTGGGACAACTACTTCTTCTAATGAATTGCAACCACTAGTAGCATAGCCAAAGCCATCTTTGACAACACACATTTCTGAAGAGTCAGAGAAATGGCTTTAAACAAAAGGATAATGAGAAATCAGATGAGCTTTGTTTGAGACCCGTTTGTGTCGACACACCCGTGAGAGGTACCATATATATCCCACAGCAAAGAAAAATGTAAATATATAATGCAAATATGACATGTGTAAATTCTGATGTTTACTTGTAAGCCCACTTATCCTAATGACATCATACTATATTCACCATGGTCCATATTTATTCATTGATTCAATGTTATTAACTCTTCAATAACACCCAAGTAAGACTCCAGAAGTACATGTCATGTCACCAACAGTGCAGCTTTTCTAGAAAGTGAGTGTGCATGTGAAAGGATCTTTGCTTAAATTCTCTAATGGTGAAAAAAGTGACCTCACAGTGATTATGTCCATCTTTCATGTACAGTTTATGAAAAAGCAGAAAAGTAAAAGCTTGAAGTTAAGTTGCTAGTCACGAAAAGAAAAAAAATTCAGGCAGAAGAAAAGAAAGTCCACAACTTTGTGAAACAAAGTATTGAGCAGCAATCACACTGCACTGTGGTTCAACAAAGGCAATTCAGCATACGTCAGGTCTCTGGAAAGTGAAATTAAAACATGTTGCTTTTCAGTCTCAGCACTTAAAACAACACAGGTCTGTGTGCTGTTTGTCTGAGTGATGATGGCCAACTCGGCAGCATAAGATATTGAATTATACTCTCAAGTAAGACATAATCAGATTACCTTTGATTATAATATAATGAAATCCATCTACTGCCGTGGTTTTTGTACACAGATGAAACGTGTCAGGGTTTTTAGTCAAAGCTGCGAAACTTTCATGATAAAATTCGGGGTGAAACCTGAATCAACATTTAGAAGCACACTTGACTTTTAAAATCTCACAAAGCGCTTTCAGGAGATTGAAATAACATCTGTGGGAATGTTGCCACCGTTTTTGATAAAGCCTGAGTGTAAACACTGCCAACAAGTTCATTTCAGGCTTAAAAATCAAATTTGTACCTTCAGGCACATGAATAGTCTGACAGTATGAGGGAGGCTGAGAAGTTTCAGATGCGGTGGCTGTGCAGTGTTGTTGTACGTTCTGAGTGATGAGTTCTATTAGTTAGCCAATTACAGGAACATCTGAATGAACTGTATTCCGACACTGGAAGCTGTTCATCATTTAGAGCTACAACAACTCTGTAGGTAATAATGGTAAAATTCATTCATCTTGAAACTTACAGAGGAAATATGTGTCCTGCCTTTTTCAGTCTGTTGTCGGCTTTGATAGTGGTTTTAACAAGGATTGTGGTTAAATTATTGAGCGGGATGACTGTTATTATAATGTGGTCCCATACAAAATTGGATTGGACTGTGATTCTTTATTAATTATCAGCTTCATCCATCTCTCCTGCCCCTCTCCTCAATATCTCCTCAGTTTCACTCAAACCGATTTATCCTATTGATTTCTCATTAGACAATAAATGATGGCGGTTTTGTCTGTTTCTTTTCTATTCTTTGTTTTCGAGGTTAGTATTATTTGTAGAATTTACTTTGTAATGATTTCAAGGTAAAATGGTGACTACTTTTGCCAAGAAAAGCATTACATCTGAGTTGTGAATTCGTCTCGCTGCTGATCCTTTTTGTTTTCGAGTTTGTGTGTGGGTGGGAGTGTGCAGTGAAGAGGAAATAAGTAGTGGAAGCAGGATGACAGGAAGGAGATGGAGAGGTAACCTCAAAATTATAATGTTAGCCAGAGACATTGTGTCTTGTGGCTGGGAGACAGTTTTGAGTCACCCCTTATAATGACCAGTGACCTTCAAAGCTCCTCAGGACACATGTTTTGGTTTGTAACCTAGTTACCAACAGAGCCCACAGTCATCTGCTCAAGGCTGCCAGTCCAAATTGCTCATTGAAAGGAATAATAACGATATAGCCTTTTATCTGTAACCATCTATGAATTGTAACTTTTTTACACTCCTCAAACAAATTAAAATAAACCTGCAATGAATTACAAGTGTTGTGAGCTAAGGATATCGCAATAGTAGAATTACAGTCATTGCCAATTTCAGTGAAATACTGAAACATCAGTTTCGACAAAAAATGATGAGGGGAAAGAAGGACTGACTTGCTACAAAGTTCCACATGAGTGGGAATACAACTGAGGGTGTTGCAGCTTTGTGGAAGATGCTTTAATATTGATGCTTCTGAGTTCCCAACACATTGGGAATTAGAGTTGCACATGCGTATCTACTTCCATAACCTCACTGCCATTTTGCTTTCCTCACAGTGAGGCGATTTCAGCTAGTACAGAGGCTATAAAGACATGTCTGCATGTCACTCTTGGATTCGTTTTTAAATGTTATGCGCCTGTTGTAATTGCTTCTTGTGTTTGTGGACTGAATTGGATTGTATGTAATTGGGCTTGAAGTGAATAAGTTTTCTTTTTTTGTAAATTACAACAATCTAATCTCTGTTGTGAACTGGCTCCATGAAAATAAAACTGTTTTTACTCGATATCTGAGTCCTGTTCGTTTGTTGCTCCTCTCTCATGTTCTATTAGATGATCACCGGTCCCTATGTACACTGTTTGGATCTATGTTCCTAGCCAGACTGATAGTATTTATTTATTATTTTCACTTTCATGTGTCCTGAGCATGGGTTCTCAACCTTTACTTTAACCATTACAGGTCGTTTATTTGTTTCTCTTGTTCTTGGTCTGAGAGATATGAGTTTGATCTAATGAGACCGTGACATGAATTGTTGATATATAGAGTACATGTATTTTGTAACCAAATTCTCCTTTTCTTCATTCTTGTACATGCAGAGATTGCGTGTCAGCAACCTTAATATAAATTCATGAATAAAGTCATGAACTAAAAGACAGAATATAAAAAGAAAGAGCACTGTAATCTGTGTAAATTATGCTATAACGGACAGATCAATTACAGAAAATGAAAAATGTTTCAGCTTTCTTCTTGAATCATGATGTCATGTGTCTTGTGTTTCAATTACTGCGCACAATGATGATGCCATAACAATATATTGTGCAACCCTAATTTGAAATGACATCAGGTTTAGGTTAATGTTCTGCATGAATTGGTTATAGTTTGGATTGTGCTGTCCACCATGAATTGGAGTGGAGGCAATGTCCTGCTGAAATTGCTTTATTGTCATTTTATGCATACGAAAAAATACTGGTTGAATTAAAATGACAAATAATAATATACATTGAAACAATGTGGTTTAAAATGCGTATCTTAAAATATAATGTTTGTTCCCTAATTAGGACATTTAACAAACACATTGTCAGACCCAGCTGTCCTTTCAGGGAACAAAGTCCAGGTAATGAGGCAAAGTGTCATCTCCAAGTTCCTGGGTGGGTTTTATAGGTGAGGTTCTTACAGTTAATGTTGGGGTACAGGTTGCCATGATCCATGTTTTTTTTGTCTTCTGTGTTTTGGTTTTCCTTTTCATTCTTGTCTCTGTATGTTCTGTTTCATTTTGGTAGATCTTTTGTTCACTTCTGTTAGAGTTGCTTGTCACACCTGGTTTCCATTGCTGATTGCCTCACCTGCCATTCATTTTGTGATTTACTCCCCAGTATATATTCTCCTGGTTTTCGCTCTTGTATTGTTTGTGGTCATTTTTTCCTGTTGCTACTCTGTTGGTATTTTCGATCAAACTTTCCATTTGTCAGACCGTGCTCTCCGTTCTTTCTTTTTTTTAAATTCATGTACTCTCTGTTCATTTTCTCTTTCTCTAGCATCACTTTTAGTTTAGTTTAGTTTTGTTTTCCTGCATTTGGATCCAGTGTTGCCGAACTCTGACTCAGTCAAGATTTTTACAGTGAATGTGAATCAATTTGACATCCTAAAGGATGCACACAGGATCTTGAATGTGTTTGTCTTAATGTATGTGTCCTCAAATGCATTTAAATACCAAGTCTCCTACAGTCTATTACAATTTTGACATTTTGAAATACAACTCAATGGAAGTTCATAATTTCCCCTGCATTCTGTAAGTGGCAGACAGATAGAAAACACAGATGTATGCACCTCTGGCATAACCTGACATACTGATGATACGCTCTGATTGCTGTTTCATATCTGCTTTTATTTAGTGCTGCTTGGTAGAGCTTTCAGATTACTTCTTCCATTCCTTCAACTGTTACTGTAATTAGATATTCCATGTCGCACATTAAAGGTGATGTGCAAAATTAAAATCTCTGATTGCTGATTGTGTTAGCTTAGTGCTCCTGAGTGACATGTGCAACATTCTGAACAGTAACAGTGACTTATTTGCTCCAAGTGACAGCAGAGACTTGTTATTTGAGGCTGTCAGGGTTAGAGATACAGGGTACTGTTTAATATGCATGGAGTCACTAATTACAGCCCTCTTATTCTAATGATGTGGCCTTGAGAATGGTATGCATAGGAATGAACTCACAGTATGTAATCATGCTCACACATTTGCACTTTTGACACACACAAGTCACTACAACAAACACACAGTCTGGCTGAGTTTGAATCAATCTGATTAACTCCTTCAATTCAGTTCACTTTCATTCATATAGCGCCAAATTACAACAAATGTCATCTTAAGGCACTTCAATTATACAGTCCAATTTAAGACAATTGGAGTTCAATTCATTGTAATCATAATCCAATACAGAGCCAATTAAAAAATAAAAAATCCTAGCTAAGGAAACCAACAGATTACACAGAAACTCTTCTAATCAGCATGCTCGTGAATATTTGAGAAAGTAGGTAGTGTGTAGGCTGACACATGCCATCCATCCATTTTCTATACCCGTGTCATCCAATTAAGGTCGCGGGGGGGCTGGAACCTATCCCAGCTGTCACTGGCGAGAGGCGTGGTACACCCTCGATGGGTTGCCAGTCCATCACAGGACCACACAGAGACAAACAAGACACACAACCATTCACACTCACTCACTCCTAGGAACAATTTAGACTCACCAATTAACCTAACATGCATGTTTTTGGATGGCGGGAGGAAGTCGGAGTACGTGGAGAGAACCCAGGCATACACAGGGAGAAAATGCAAACTCCATCCACTCAGAAAGGCCCCAGATAGGATTTAAATCAGGAACCCTCTTGCTTGTGAGGCGACAGTGCTAACTATCACACCACTGTGCAGCCCTCATATATGGTATAACAGAAAAAAAAAATAATGGCACACTAAGCTAAACATATCAAAGGACACAAGACATGGGCTTGCCCAGAGGAATGTCTATTGCTGGATCAAATGGGTGATTTTGGTTTTCAGAACGTAAGGTTGTCAAGCTGTTACACCTCTAAAGCTAGAGGCAGGAAACAGACCAGTGAGGCTTTCTTGCACACTGTCATCCAGTGTCAGTGAGTAATCACAAGTCTTCCCTCCTGCCTCCCTAATCAGCCATCCATTACGCTGCTGTCTGCAGCTCTCTACGAAAACACCACCACAGCTCACATGGGCATTCCACGCTCTCTATACATATCCAATCATTAATCTGCACCATATTTCCATTAAAATACATGCCGATGCACAAAAGCGGCGCTCTTCCCTCAATGATTTTGCTGCTGTTAATGTTTCTCACCTATAAGCACACACACGCTCTCCAACACTCTCCAGAGCCTCGGTAGGAGTCTGCGGTGGCAGTGACTTTCAGCATTCGGAAGCAGAATATCCTGTTTGAGCCACGGCAGACTGATAGAACACTGCAGTGACACTCTTGCTTGAACACCTCACTGAAATATAGACAGTAAATTTCAGAACAAACAAGAACAAAACTGCACATTCAGAAGCTGCCTAGGGTTGTGGGAGTGATTGGATTGTTTGTGAAATCCAGATTAATAATCCACACAGAACAAAAACGCATGGTGCACTGCCATGATTTGTACTGGATTTGTAAACAAACTGATCAGCTTTTTATACTTTATTGTATTTTTCAGCTCATGTACAGAGATATACTGGCAGTTCTCTTGAGAGAGAGCTGGAAATGAAATTAAAAGCATAGCACCCAAGCTATTCCTCAGCCCACAGCAGGACTTCTGCTCCTGAAATTCCACAGCTTGGTCGCTAGCACAGGGGGAGATTACAGCATTGTGTATGCTTTCTGCTATCTGCACCCTGCTCTGCGGGTGGTTTTCACACCCACAAAATGGATCAATTATCCAGTCACAGACACCCATCCACATCACTCTCACACAATTAACTCAGCCAGACACATGACTAGAGGACTGGATGATTTGGGAACAGTTTCCTCTGTCACAAAATCGATCCAACTGCATATCCTTTCAACCCTCTCCAAAAATAACAAGTCCTTTTTTTACTGTTTTACTCCAGCTCTCCCTCAGTCACTGCAGAGCCTATCTGCAACTGCCTATGCAGTAAATGTGATGCTCACTCAACTCTAGTAAATGTAGGAAGTCCAAAGAGTTTTAACTTAATTAGACACAAATAAAAAACCAAGACTGAGATACACAGTTGTTTGTATAACCTCCAGCCATAACCCAGTTGGCAAGCCATATTTGTAACAAAGCGATGCGCCCTGAATGTGAAAGCCCCCCATGGCTCCTCTCATGTGGCTGACATAAAACATGATGTTGCCTTAATTGCTATTTTGTTCTGTACTGAGATGTGGTGGACATGCAGGCAGGGAGACATTTCATACGCCAATGCTTAGACAGAGTCATAATGTTTGTCTAACTTGTCCTGGTTGGGTTCATTAAACTGTAATCAAGTGATTTTCTTTTTTTTTGTGAGCAAACAGAAGGAAATGAGCAGGAGAATGCATTATTTTTCATAAATTACGTAGAGGAAAAACAAGCAGACATACGAGCCAAAAAAAAAAAAACATAAATAAGACTAATAATAATAATGAAGCACTTCTTACAAGTTATTTGTAACTCAGCTCTTAAAGATATGACCAACTACCAACTGACAGCTTGTATAACAGTGTCTGCAGTGTCTGACATATTACAACGTTACATTCATTCATACATTCATTATCAATTGGTCTTGGAAGGATGTATCTTCTAATAAGACTTAAAGCCACAATGCTTTACACAACAGTGGATGAATGGATGGATTGATAGATAATTTTCTTACCCGACTGACACAAGAAAACAGTGTTAATGAAGGAAGAATGTGGGGTGAGCATGGACGTACCTCACAAGTCTTCCTTCCCTTCTTTCTTTCCTTCTTTTCTTTTATTATTAATTATCAAAATAAATAAGCCCAATTACAATATGGGGATATAGGGTGGCTACTTTTGAGGACCTTGCCAATACATGTCGTATGATTGTTTCCTTTTTACCACATTTAGGGTATTTTTTTCTAATAAGAATTTGTGGCCTCTGTTAATTCTTTCCTTTCATAAGTTGTTTTTTTTGTGTTCATGAGTCAAGAACAGAGACCAAAGGTAATTAAAAGATATATATAATTGAAATAAATGAAGAAATAAGAAATATGCATGAGAAATCTATAGCAAAAATGTACGCATGCATTTCTGTCTTTGGGTGTACACACAGTTTTAAGTGGGAATTTACACAGTTTTTTGTATCCGGCTCAGACAGTATTAAACAACAGCTGTAACACACAAGTTTGTGTCTGATGATTCTGTCATTGAGATTTGAGTTTTTCTAATGTAGTTAACAAGTTTGATGGCCAGTAAAACCCTGCAGGGGTGGTTGCTCATTTTGAGCAGTGTTTTCCGCCCCTTCTGCTTCATGTGTCACTTTTCAGAATGTCATTTTCTTTGAGAAATTTAAAGCTGAAAGCTAACAACCTAAATGCTGAAAATGTCAAGTTGGTTTTTTTTTGGAGATTATGTAAGAAAGGCAGTTCTGTGTGCCTCTTTCACTGATTAGTTATAAAAGTGGATTAAGAACATCTTTGTTATGCTCTTGAAAAGGAACTGTGGTGGATAAACATGGCAAAACGCAGATGAGTCAGCTCACTGTTGTTTTTTTAATGACAGTGAATATCAGCTTTCTGATGTTATTTTTAGTTTCCTGACTTATCCCCAAGCTATACATGCATTATCACATGCACCGCAGCTTAAAAATATCAACAAGAATTATGTGACTGAAAGCTTATGTTAGCATTTGTCAGAAAAAGAAGAATTCCATAACAGATGCGGGCTGCTTGTTAAACCATGTATTCTCATTCTCTTTTGATGTGTGGTAAATACAGAATATGCAGCATGTGAGAATTTGGATCGGTTTAAAGATACTGGACCGAGTTATTACGCTAAAACAGTGGGACCTTTTTTTGTTGTTGAGTAGTGAGTAAAGTCATGTAATTAGTCTTTCACTAAAGAACGTGTAGTTAATTAGCTTAACTTGCCCAACACTGACAGGTATGCCCACAAACTCAAAAGTGAACAAACGCACAGCTCCGATAAATCATTGCACCTCTCCACCCTGCTTTTGCAGACAAAGATAAACAGTGTGCAGTCTTTCTGTCATGGATGCAACCATAAACTTGTGTGCTGTGCATATTTGAGCTTGTGTGTATGTGGATGCAAGAACATATTCAAACAAACTAAAGATACTGGAGGAGAGGGAAAGGCAGGGTAAGAGGGGAAACTGCTACTGAAGGACAAAGCACTCAGAACAACCTCAGCTATAACTTCGATAACCTCAGCTACTATTCATCACGCTTCTGGGTGATCATACTGCACATACAGGAATAACAACATTAGCTTTGCTACATTCAGGGATGCTCAGCATGAATTTAAAAGTAGGATACTCATATTGCGGCAGCTACAAACTTCTCACGACAACTCACATTTCCATTAACATATGTTCAGCCAGACATTTTATTGCCTCCCTTGATTTTTATTTTTTTATTTTTTTTATTGCTCCAGCAGATGTTCTTGAGGCTATCATCAAAGAGATTTATGCAAGCTGATTACAGCCAAAGAGTCCCCAGAAGTGAATAAACATATTCAGTCCGGACATGGACCCAGGCTCCTTCTGTAAAGTCTGGTCTCCTTTGGTCTTTAGTTTCACCTTCATCTGCAGAAACTGTCTTTGCTCTGCCATTTATGTTTGTTTGTCTGCCTTTTGATTTTGCAGTACTTTGAGGAACTTGTTATTGTGTCATCCCTGAATGTGTGCATTCCTGCTTTTTTTTTCCTTATTATCAAGAGCTTGCATAATTTGTTTTGTTCTTCCATATTTTTCTTCAAGAAATGGCCGAAGGCAGTGTCTCATACAATGTTTAGTCACTCTGTAACTCTTGGCAATCCACTAACCAAGATGGTAGCGAACTAGAGCCACATTTTTAGAGCCTGCACCAGGCAGGAGTGTTGCACTGTTATTCCACCTCATCATTCAATGTAGAACAATGAAATGTACTAACAAGGCATGGGAGCTCATTGTTGTTCCACTGCTGGCAACAGAGGTTGTCACAGAGCCAAACTCATGTTAGTAAAAAGCTGAGCTGGCATGGAAAGACAGTGGTGTTAGGTTTTGTGTGAGACCTGCCTCAGGGAGATTAAATAAACTGTTAGGAGCTAAGCTACGGGAGTTAGTTAAAGTAACAATAGAACTTTTTTCTTTTTTTGCTCTTTGGCTCCCCTTACACTTGAAATGCTACCGTTGTAAAAACAAACCCCGTGCATGCACAGGCATACACGTAAATGTGTTATTATGCAGAAAAAGCGGACAAAGGCTCCTAAAGAAGCAACCAAAAAGGTCAAGCGGACTTATACAGAGTAAGAACGCTTTTTTTTTATACACTATGTGACGATCAAACATGCCCTTAAATGACAACAACCCCAAAATTGCTCCAGTTTACCTGTTATAAAGTTTGCTTTTTCTGATTTCTGATCTGAAATATTTGAATGTGCCGTATGAATGAAATCAATGCATGTGCTACATGATTACCCTTGTAAATGTTACAGTAGTTGCTGTGAAATTTGCCAAAACTGACCAAACGCTTTTATGTAAGATCTCATTTGGAAGTGAATATGAAACCAATCTTAGCTGCCTAACTGCGGCTTCTTCTGTAAGGCAAAGATAATAACGATAAAGTTATAACTTACAATTTAATCTCTTATAAATAACATAACACAGATTAACACATTGCTGTTGCATTGTTGTGTATTTCCTGTTAGCCATGATACAGAGCACTAATTGTCTGAAGTGTATCAACATATTTAGTTCGTTAGTAGCTGTAAAAATCAACCATCGCTTAAATCACCTCTGATTTACAAGCTACACAGAGCAGAGGGTGAGATGATCATTGTCATGAATATAAACCAACACATCAGCAACTTTAACAATAGAGCCATGCAAATCAAATGGGACACATCACCTAAAAAGTGATCTTATCAGTTATTACTTACAGATAGCAACAACAAAGCTAACTCTGCATCTGTCCTGCGTCTTGTTTTTTCTCTGAGCTCCAGTAAAAAGCAGTCTGATGTTAATTCTCGCCTTGTCTCTTGCTCATACACTTGATCTCTGTTTCTGCACTTCCTCTGATAGCATTATAGCATTGTCTTGGGTCTGCATCTGTCAGGGCTTTTTTCTTCTCTTTTTTTCCTTTCAGCTTTAATTTTTCATGGTGGTGATGTGTTGTTGTCTAGTCGATGAATTGCATTACCTCAGTCCCTGAACCCTTCAAGGCATTTTCAGGCCCAGGGATGTGCATGACAGAGGTTAGTGTATTTTAAAATGAGTCAGAAGAACATAATTTTAAATCCATAGTTTCTGTGTGGATTTGTTATATTAATCTCTAGTTTAGCAACTAATTTTATGGAGATTGGTTTTCATATACAGTAGTTAATGATGGTCCCATTTTTAAGTCAAACAGATGATGAATTAAGGTATCCAGAGTGAGGCCACCTGCTACTTTAAGCTCTTGACAAGTTTATGCAGTGATTGGATTTGTCATTTGTTTGTAACATGTGGTTCCAACACCATTCCAGATGAAGATACTGTTGTTTCACATGTCACACCTCTGTTTGCACAATGCTGGCATGTCAGCTGGAATTACAAACTAGAGTCCTGTCAGACCTGAGGTACGTAAAATAAATTACTTCTTGAGTTTGTAAAAGCGAAGGCATTCAGTCAGTTTAGGTACATGCTCCTCTTTGCTACATTCATGTGAAAAATGAATGGGGTGCGTGCAATATTTTCTATTCAAACAAGGGAAATGCATAAGTAAGGTATATTACCAAAGCCTTTGTACAGTCACATTTTTGTCACATCGACATAAGAAGTCATATTAGTAGTCTGGTTTTGTGGAAACTGCAGGTGGTGAATAGAAACAGATGAGAAAATCCCTTATCTACATATTCAAACTTATTGCAGAGCCAGTGTTATTCTTTTGAAGAATAAAAAATTAGTAATGGCATACTCCAAAACAAATGTGGTCTTTTACTTCACCTGTGGACAAGCCTCCACTGTCACTGCTGCTTGAAGCTATTTGGACAACAATGCTCTCCAAGTCCTTATGGAGTTACAGTTATCATAATTCATACCATTTCATGCATTATCTGACTAAAATGTACATTTAAAACACGTTTAACATACTTTGTTAAAGAAAACAGTGCACAAGACAAAACAAAGCGAGTGCTGCAGCCTAAAAGCATAGAGATGTAAAGTGCAAACTGTCGACTCTGACAGCTGATCATATGCCACATTAACCCACCACTGCTGTGTGTGCGCCTGTCTGCTCATATGACTGCTGCTGTTCACATTTGTGCCTCATTGAAAATTATACAAACAATATATGTTAACAAGTCAGACCTAAGAGAAATTAAGAGATTGCCACCACAAAATGTTACTGAAAAGCACCAGGGGTGTCATTGGCACGACACCGTCTCATTAAGTTGCTGTCTGAGGCAGGATCGTGCCCTTTAAATTTGGTTTGGAGTAAGGTAATCTGACATAATGCAGCGTCTTCTTAATGTTGGTGTAGCAGGAATCTATTTAAGACAGACTGAGTTGCATAAATGTCCATCCACACCACAAAACTCCACACCTCAATTAAAATTTTAGGGAGCAGAATAAGAACTGAAAGCGGAACTGGATGTTGCATATTACATGTATCAGTTATTGACAATACCTTGCAAAAAATATGATTACAAAGAACCTAAAGATGTGGTTGGAACTGGAATCAAATTAATTTCTTGCAAATTTGACATTTAAACTATCATTTTTCATTAGAGATTAAAAAAATTATTGTTGATTCACTCTCAACCGGGCCAGAGTAATGTGATTATTAAAAAAGGTCAGGGCTAGTGTCAGTATACTGGTCTGGATTTGGGTGCTAGTTTCCACATGTTCTGTTATGTACCTGCGGTCTGTGTTCAGAGCGAAGAGTGACAGCTGGTTATCCTCCTGCTCATTCTCTCTGCCTGCATTGTTGAAAAGAATGAATGAGCAGTAAACAAGTTGCTTGTCAGTGACAAAACATTGAATCAGAAACATTTGACGTCATGCCTCCAAATGAGAACATAGTCCCACATGGCCTGCGCAGACCTGTGGCCTGAACTATCGATCATATTCAACTGAGACAACATTCAACCTTTAAATGACATCAGGAGACAGCATCCGGGAGCACAAATGCTACTGTTGTCTCTTTGGTTCTGAGTTGTCAGTGTGATATATGGACAAACAGTGACAGTCTGGATCAAGAATTAAAATTAACAAATAGCATTTTTACATTAATTCAGGGCAAAATCTTAAATCAAAGTGGACCAGCAAATAACGCACATTGTTGTTTTTGTCAGTGGGACGTAAGCTTTCGGGCAAGTTTGGCTGCTGGTTCATCCAGAATGGTGCAGAATGCAGGTGTTCTGCAAGTTTTTGTGACTCAAAACAAGCAACTGAGCAAATGAAAACAATTGTAATTTACAGTTCATATTTTAAAACCATTACCTGTTCATTAAAAAAAGCAATGCCATTGCCAATGTAATTAATTGTACAATGTGCAGAGCAACTATAGTTACAGCTTATCAGATGTTCATATGTTGTCTGATGTGCAGTTGTTGCTACGCAAATGTTTTGTTCTAACATCAGAGAACCCCCATGTGTAATTAATGTCTCCCATTTGTCAGGAAAAATCTGTTACTTACTCATCACTAGCCTCTTCCAGTCCAGGGGGATCTGGCTGTTTTCATGATGAGCTTTCTCTGAATGCTGAAAAGATTGATTAAAACACCAGAATTACGTGCCTTGCAGCACAGTTAGAACCATTGATTTTTCTGGAGGGTGGTAAAACGGGATGCCTGTCGTGTGATGACACCTTACCAGTGTGAGTCTTATTTTAACATTAGACCCTTATCATCACAGGATAACCCTCTGGCAAAATTGTGTTTTATCAAGATAAATTGATTAAAGTGTTATACGGCTCTAACATCAGTTGAACATAACTGTGTGGCAAAGTAATGTGTGTGGGCAAAAACATTAAAGGGGGATGAAATTAGTGAGCAATAGTATTTTCTGAAGAAGATGAACTGTGTGTGTAATCACTGCGCCTGAAAATGTATTCTAGTATTTCTGCTTTAATTTAGAAATACTCCAGCAATCCCAACCTAAAATCTCACTGGAGTTTCCCAGACGTGCATTTTTTTTTTCTTTTTGTGATGTTGAAATGAACTAATAGTGACTTCCAGTGGAAAGTAGCTAAAGTCTGCTAGATAGTGTCATCATTACATGATGCCATGAACTCGCCAACCACGGCTGGCTTCAGCCCTTTTTTTGCAGCTCATCTCAAACAATCTCCAAGCAGCTACTCGGCATTGCGAATATCCTATTTCTAAAAAACTGCTCTATCACCTGAAAGGAAAAATCGTCTGATGTTCTTTTGAAAAAAATACACAGATGGTTTCTAAAAAGCCTTTGAAATAGCGATACCGTCAACAGTGTTTGTCCTGAAAAGTTTGATTTTTCACAAGACTGTTCTTTGAGGAAAAAACAAAAACTGAGGAGGTACACCAGCAAACTACAGATATTACAGAACTTTCAAGATGGAAAGGACATATCTAAGGAACATACAGACACTTCAGTATTATAGTTCTGTGCAGATGACTCAGAAAAAGCAACTCCCTTAGTCACTTCCTTATTCCATTCTGCATATGAGTAGTGTTTATTATTGAGGATGTCCACAATGGACACTCCTAAGAAATGCATGATTCACATGGTAGCTATCATACTCAGACACAAATGCAAAACTGAAAGCAGCTCAATTTCTGGGCTTAGTTGGCAACAGATTGTTTGACCTACAAGTTGATGGATTTATTGCTAAGCGATGTTCAATAAAATAAAAAAATAAAAAGCTATGATATAGCAGCGTGCCACATTGATAAATGAAAAACTGCATCGACATATACTGAAGTGTACACAGGGGACCTCTACTTCCTTAAGGACTACCATGCCTTAGTGACATTCCAAGGACACAGATCCCTTCATCGCCATTCGTCAAAAATGGACAAAAAAAAAAAAAACAGTATAGAATTATGACTTGCTTTATATCTTCTTGGGGTTAGGTCAGATAGGAAATAATACTAAATGCATGTGAGCAGATGCACTGCTCCAGTATCCATTGCTTTAGGTGCAACACTTGTGCATCTGCTGGGTGGAGGACAAGTCGTAACAAAGCAGCGCCCCAGATTTATATAGAGAAGGTTGTAAAATTATTTCGAGGAGCTCCGACTTTCCTCCCTCACTGTAGCAACAAATTGTGTGGGACTCCCGATCCCCTTTATCAATCACACTAAAAATGCCAAGACGGCCAGTGAAGATCTACACACATTCAGAGTGTCTCAACTTTTAGCCAAGTGAAACCATTCATTTTGTGGTGCCAACACCTTTTTCTTTGTCATTTTATGACATCTTGACAGCTGCCATCTTTACCATTTGTCATTTTGTTTCATTTATATTAACTGTTGGCCTATTTTTTCCATGTAACCAGCTTTTCCAGTGTGGGCTTATTAATTCAGCTGGCATTGATATTGCTTTCTGACTTTTCCTAACAAGAGTGTTATATATATTTTGCGTCCATTTACTAACTGAAGTAGGGTGTTCTGTCCACATGCTTCCAATGCAACGACGGAGTTGGAAAAATGTCTACTCCTGAGGCAATCTTGCCACCTAAAGTACTCATGAGACTGAAGTGAGAATTCGATCATTTTCTGATTTTATCTTCTTCTAAAGTTGAATGCATTAAAACTGTTGTTGCAGTGATCAAATCCCTTTAGACATGGAACAAACAGGCTTTTGTTAATTAAACTCCTTGTTAACGCTATAGATGGTTTGAAAAGTAGATAAATCTTGCAACAAAGCTGCCAAATCTGCATAAATGAAAACCAACAATGTAATTTATTTATTTTTTTAAATCAAGCAAATTAACTGTCGTTCTCCAGTGATAGAATGTTAATGTTTATTGGAAAAGTAAGCCTAAACCACTGTGTGTCAGGGACTGGTGGTGAGTTAGGACCCAGATGCAGCTCTTTTGGTTCAAAAAAAGGTTTATTCCAACAAAAACAAGAACAGGGAGCAAAGGCAAAACAAAGTGCGGCAGAGCCGGATCAAAAATACTTAACAATCAAGAAACAAGACTATGGATAAATAACTATGGTTAACAAGACTATGAAAATACTGTGGCTATGGTGGCAAAAACCCTGACTTGACAACCGTGGCTGTGGCATGAAAGGTTAGTGAGGATTCTGCAGTGACTGAAAGGAAATCAGGAGGCTAAATACTGTGAAGGGAGTGATCAGTGAATGAGGTGCAGCTGTGAACAATGAAGCAGGTGACGTGAGTGAACTGAACGTGTTTTTGCTGTAACCGGCTCATGGTTGATAACTTGCTTTTACTGTCTATATATATATATATATATATATATATATATATATATATATATATATATAAAATAGCAAATAATTATTATTATCATTATTATGATAATGAGTCCTTACAAATTCCTAAAACAGGCAAAAACACGTGATATATCACACTGTGTCATTATTCATTTACCATCCACCCTTACTGCTTACATAGGATTTAAAGGGGAAGTAATGGTCAGGTGCTGTTAATCAAATGCACATGATTAATTGATCATCCGCAGGTGTGACCACCTCTCTAAGCGCATACGTTGTGGCAATTTGCTTGGCTGGAGTATTTATGTGTGTGTGAACACAATGCCAAAGA
This sequence comes from Leuresthes tenuis, assembly GCF_036924035.1. NCBI lineage: Eukaryota > Metazoa > Chordata > Actinopteri > Atheriniformes > Atherinopsidae > Leuresthes > Leuresthes tenuis. The sequence goes on from NW_027325378.1 coordinate 13,826,578, forward strand.
GGAAGGACATCAGTAATGATCTTAGTGAAGCAATTTTTGCTGCCCTTCAATCTGGAAAGTTATAAGATTGTTTCCAAACAATCTGTAGTTCATCATTCTACAGTTGCCAGCCTTCCCAGGAGTATGTCCATCCTAAGGTCAGGCCATGTAACCACCAGAGCTACATCCAAGACTCCACAGGCCACAGATAACATGTTAAATGTTAAAGTTCATGGCAGTGCAGTCAGAAAAAAAATTATGAGTATGGCTTGTTTGGAAGGGCTCCCCAGAGAAAGCCTCGCCTCTCAAAAAAGATTATGGCAGCACAGCTTAGATTTATAAAATTGCATCTGAACAAACCACAAGACTTCTGGACCTTTGTCCTTTGGACAGACATGACCAAAGGACATTTGGAGAAACCCAAACCAAGCATATTAGTACATATGAAGGGCTTTGGACTTGTTTTGCAGCTACAGGGGCACATTTCAGTCCACATTTCAGTCCTTGAGTACCCCATGAGCTCCTCTGGATACCAAAGTATTCTAGAGTCAAATGTGAGGCCATCTGTCTGACAGCTAAAGCTTGACTGAAACTGGGTCATGTAACAGAACAATTATCTCAAACACAGCAGCAAATCTACAACAAAATGGCTGAGGAAGAAAAAGATAATCAAGATGTTGCAATGGTCCAGCCAAAGTCAAGACCTCAACCTGATTTAAATGCTGTGGTTGGACCTTAACAGAGACTTTTGCATAAACAAATGCGTACATTCTTTAACAGTATTTGTAAAGTACAGAGGGCCAAAATTCCTCCAAAATGATGTGAAGGACAGATGACATCATACAGAAACAGATTACTTCAACTTATGGCTGCTAAAGGTGGTTCTACAAGCTATTGAATCATGAGATGTACTTTGTGTTTTGCCATTGTGTTGAATTATTAATGATAATGTGTAATATGTTGTGTGTCATTGCTCATGTGTATTTGTATTTACCCAGTTTTAAGATCTTTTATGGGCCAGTTGATTCTTTTTAGCATACCCTGATATTGTGCATAAAACCTTGGAATTGACACAGTGTGTTCTCTTTTTTTCCACATGACCGTAGAATGATTGGTCTTCTTTTCTTCACCAGGCAGTCTGCTGAATGCTGCACCTAGGGTTTTGAGGGAAAGGGTTAGGGTTAGGGTTAGGGTTAGACGGAGGAGATTTGTTCTTGCACATTTTTGACTAGTCCTACATTTTAAAGCAATCAACGAATGAATAAATACAATGCTAAAAATTGCAGCAGAATCTGGGGTTGACATTCAGATATTAGGGATAATTCCATCCATGGTGATACATGTCGCCATGGTGAACATAAATTTCCTGGTCAGTTGCTTTCTAGTGTTGGTCAGTTTTGTTTGATATTTGTTTGACATTGATGTGACACATATATCTTTATTTCCATCCAGCTACAGTAGTGCTTATGAATGAACAACGTCAGGTTCACACACACTGGTTGGATCTTTGCTGGTATGAGCTGAAGCACCTTCTACTCCCCATGGCCTGCTGATTGCTAAGGCTCCGTTAATTTCACAAACCACCTTGGCCATCTTCTCTACAGTCATAATTAATCATTTCTCTCTTCTCCTACCCTTTCCTGCTCTCTCCGCTATTCTACTCACTTCCCTTCCCCCACACCCTCTCCTTCATTTCCCTGCTCCATGCTATCTCAGCTCTTCTTCTGCCGATTGCTCCAGCATTTGTATAAGAGCTGCAGTGATGAGATAAGACCAATAGGCCTAATAGCAAGAATGTAATAAAGTTGACAAAGGATCTACTACATACAAATTACCCGGATGATTTGCTGCTGCACTGTTGTGGCACACTGTTAACACTAGTGTGCTATAAACCATCAACACTTAAATAGTACAACAGACTGAAATGCCAGCCAGTACACATCAAGTCATGGGCCTCCAGCCTGTCTCTTACTGAATTTAATTCACGACAATGCACATTGACATCTTTCCTTCTTGTTATCCAAAGTTGTACTGGATTATATATTAAAGTCATCAATAGTCATTACAAACAATTACCTGCGTGCTATCAAACAAATGTTTGGCAGTACAGAAGATGGGGGAAGAATCAACATCTATATGTAATTACAAAACAATAATTCTTATGTCATTATCATCTCATGAAGTATGCAAGACTTGAGATCAGGACTATTTAGCATGAGCCACTCTCTGAGATGAATTACTGAACTGATACACTGTCAATATTTGAGCTGTTTTTTTCCTTCAATGCTTAAAAGATAAAATACTCCTTCAAACACTCTTTATAGGCAATAATACTAAACTGTTTAAAGCCTACATTAAGGGACGCAAACACTACAGCCATGCTTGGGAAACCCTGACTTATATGACTCCTATAAATCCTGATGATTTTAAGTTCCACCCGGACAATATTTTCTTCTTCTTTTTTTTTTAAAATCAACTTAAAAAATTGTTTTATTCTGAGAAAAAAAAAAACAAGTCCACATCTATTGCTCAAATTTGACCTTGAATGACAAGGTTAAGTCAGGGTGAGCGTGGAACCTACATTTAGCCACAGATACATCAAACATGCTCCCACAGCTCATTCAACACTCGTGGCCAATGGTGCACCTCTGGCACCAGAAGTGGCCCACATTAGTCCCAAATCTACATGCTAGAAAATCAGCTTGATATTCAGGCCTGGTACATGGAAATAAGGCACCTGATCATTGGAGCAAGTGGAGCAAAAGCATCTCGACTATTCAGCAGGGGGGTTGCAAAGTTATGGTATTTCTCCCTTACTTTTTTTTTTTTTTTTTTACATACTTATTAACATGCAGACCCTTAAAGTAGGTGATTATATTTTAGCAGTTTATATCACGGACAATTTTTATTGTTTTCAGCAACTAAAAAAAAAAAAAAAACTAAAATAGCCACACATACTTGTACCATCCATTTGAGATAGTTCAAACCCCTTTATGTTGCCTTTAGCCAACAATCAAGACTATGAGTCTATGGACTTGTTTGGACTGTTGGCCCAGCTGCTTCTGTACAGCCTTATTTGCTGCATAGTGTTTCACAGACTGTACCTCGCAGACATTCTAACAGCCGTCATCCTGTTTTCTTTTTTTTTAAACTGGACGTCATTATATTTGGACAAGATTGTGGTTCAGAAACTATGTAGTTTGTGAACATTCTTCTTTGTCATTTGTTGTAGAAAAATAATTTTACACCTCAGAGTTTGTCACACATCATAGGCCTAACTACACATATAAAAAAGCAAGTTTTCCCATCACACACCTTGTAGCCCAGCTGTGCCTATAAGGAACATGAGAAAGGTCCTAGTTTGAGAATCTAGTAATATCCTCTGTCATACATATGCTTAAGTTTCTTGCCTATGTTTTTGGTTGAATGAAATTTCAAGGGTCATAATCCTTTGAAATATAATCACAGACTATGTTTTTTATTAGACTGACGTTGGTGTGATGGTTAGCAGCGTCGCCTCACAGCACAGCGGAGTGGAGTTTGCATGTTCTCCCCATGTATGCGTGGGTTCTCTCCAGATACTCCAGCTTCCTCCCACCACCCAAAAACATGTATGTCAGGTTAATCGGTGACTCTAACATGACCCTAAGAGTGAGTGTGAGTGCGAATGATTGTTTGTCTCATTTGTCTCTGTGTGTCCCTGTGATGGACTGGCGATCTTTTCCAGAGTGTACCCTGCCTCCCGCCCAGTGACAGCTGGGATAGGCTCCAGCCCACCCGACCCTGCGCTGGATTAAGTTGGCATAGAAAATGGATAGATGGATGAAAAGATTGTGAAATTGACGACTGCCTCTGTCGCTTTATCTAATGTGATGCTTATTGTTCAAAGTCTTGCTATTTCATCCTGTTTCATTGTTCAGAAGAAAATAAATTGTATTGTTCACTGTGACATTTTTGGAAGCAACATCAGTCAGTGTCATGTAACTGAGGGAAATGTACCATGCTCAAACAGTGTGCTAACTCACAAGGTGGAAATGGAGCAGGTGTAGTTAAGGGTGCAAGAATCTCTGCTGCCATGAGTTCAAATGCTGGGGTAAATATAAAAGGTCATGTCTCCATTCTACAGAGTCCAGTTGGCATATCAGCAGAAAAGAGCTCTCTCCATGCCAGCTTACAGTGGGGCTCCGTCAGCACAGGATGAGAACAGATGCAATTTTTCCCCTCCCACAACTGGGAGTGAGAAACTGTGAATTTAAATAGATAGTTGAACGAATTAAAAAACTCAAAATACTTTTAACAGTTGTTAATGTCCTCAACATTTTGCTCAGGTTATTTGTCGTTGAAATATTTTGCCCTCATTTTACAATAAAAGTGTAAGTGAAAGTGTAATAATGGATTTGCTGCTCAAACTATGGAATGAAACCATGGAATGTTAGGTTTTACCATTTTTACATTTGTAAGTCGCTTTGGATAAAAGCGTTTGCGAAATGCATAAACATAAACATACAACAAAGTAAACGAAAGCACACTCTTCATTTTTGGCTATTGATCTCAAATTAAGTTCACTAAATTGAAAACTGTAAGCAACTATCAACTGTATCACAGTATAACTGTGTACATTGTAAAAGGATCTTAAATATGTGCTATATATGGCATCAATGTTTACATCATGAATAACTTACCAGCATGTTAATAAAGAAGTAGTATCCTTTAGATAGAGTTTATATCATTTTCTTGTATTCAAACATTTCTGGATGCACATCAAGGGGACAAATTGTGGTTGGCAGTCACAGGATTGTCATAGACTGCTTTAACGTGCTTTGTACGTTTGTGTTTCCTCTCTCCTTACTTGATACTGTCAGCACAATGGTGATTTAATTTCACTGGACCTTGTATGTAACAATGTTCAAGACAAGTTTAAAACACATTTAAAATAAATGACACCTTGAACAAGACTCATCCTTGTCAGGAGTTGCGTTGGGATCTCAGGTTCTCGTCATATTTGATTAATGATTCTTTTATGTAACTATGTAGAGTATAGCAAGGTTTTTAAGAAGTCCCTGATGATGGAATAATTGGTATGAATGGTACTATTCCAGCCGCTGGTGGTGACTCTAACCACTCCACTGATGTTCAAATGACTGTGCTAGTTGTCAGGTTTCTAAGTAAGTGTTACACATAACTGAGAATGTCACTTTATCTTTTTTACAGAGAGCAATAATAAAAATCCTTGTGCAAGTGAATCCATGTGCTTATTTTTATGTAGTGTGTAGTTTAAAGAGATAAGTCTGGTGATACGGGATCCAGAGTTTGACAGACAAAGTGAGTACTGCAAAGACTTTGCTGGCTTCGGGACTTCCCTTGGAATATTGAACAATTCCCATCCTTTTTTTTAGGCTGTAAGCTCACTGACCTCTACCAGATCCTTATCCATCCACACATTAAACAGAACTGTAGTCATGCCATATCAAGAGACAAGACTACAATTTCAAATCATTGGAGCAGCTTGTAATACTTAATTTTGTTAATGTAGTGGATTTTTGCTTAATCCTGCATTTTATTCCTCAAGAAACAAACTAGCACCAAAGCGGACTCCTGTCGATGGATTAAGAATTTTTTTTGCACTAGAGTATATTGTTTGGTCCAAATAACTAGAAACATGATAATCATTTTGTAAATAATGGTTCTGAAATAGTAAAGTCAATGAAAAAGGAGGGTAATCTTGGGTTGAGGCTACCTTGTGATTTTCAAGTCACAACCCTTTAAGAGCTCCTACTTTTTGTGGTTCTCAGTCAGACCAAACACTTCACTATAATTTCTCATCTTGAATTAGACTGAAGATGACAGCAAAAATATAAAAATTCAATTTGGAAATGTCAGTCCACTAACCAGTGAGACAATAAGTGATGTCGCACTGCCTATGTTCTTCGTTTCATACAGTCAACAATTCTATAATGAAATGATCATATTATACTATACTATTATGATACTGTATGCTACCCAGCTGCAATGCATTTCCATCAGGCACATGAATAACTTCACCACTGGTGTTATTTCCCACCGAGTGTTACTTCACAGTGTCCATGGCACCCGGCCTAAGTGGTTGATGCGGTCCAATAACAAATTACACAGTCAGTTTAACCATTGGGGTTTGGGACTTCATACACAAAACAGATTGCAGAGGGTATGTTCACCCAAATAGTGTGAAAATTAGTGCTAATTTAATGTCAAATTATATGGACAGGATGCTGGAAATCGATGATAAAATAAATCACACAATTCCTCCCAATACTACAATTAGAGCAGGAATCTGCAGAGAAGACTTAGCAACTCACTTGGGTTTATAGACAGTGCAGCAGCCCCTCTTGGGTTGAGATAATTGCTGAATGAATAAGAACAGAGTGATTGACAGATAAGTTGGTGTGCTGAAGGGACATGAGAGATGTGGAGAAGTTCAAATGGAAACTAGCATTGATTGCTTTCAGTGACTTAACATACAGCTTACCAGAACCAAACATATGGAGTTCATCGTTTCAAAATATGATTTATGGTATGAAACGTCATCAACCAACATCAACAACAGTGAGTGGGTTGTAGGTGTCAGCTGTTTTGCTGAGTTGTTCGTTCATTTGCTGACATTTAACCAGTCCATTATGATTACCTTTGCAATTATGACCTAATACGAACTAATGCTTTTGTAGTGAGGTTTTGGTGTAACTAACAAACATAAAGTCTAGGATAGTCTTTGCAGTAAAAACAAACAAACAAAACAGTTATGCAACTTATGCTGTCCTCCATCTGTAACTGTGACAGTGTGCAGAGATATAAAGAAAGTAATTTTACAGTGATTATAGTCGTAATCCATCTTCACAAATAGGCTCCACAAACCCTGGGTTTATTCTTCTGTGTTTTGTTTAAGTTTTTAAAGGTTAAGAACTATTGCTTCTATTGGCAACGTTCCACTGATGTTATAAGTTTAGTTTTATAATGGCAGCTTATAGTGCAAATGTGGAAGCTGGGTAATTTGACTCTGAGCAGGGAATGTGATGAAGAAATCCCCTGCAAATCTTAGCCATTGACTGAACAAGATCCATCAACACATCCTCCAAACGCACATTTTTATAACATTTATTGATAACATTTTCATGATAACTTTACAAAATGTCACGAGACTATACTCCTGTATGGGATCGTGCTGATGTTCTTGTACACAATTTAAAAGATTGCATTTTGTGACAGTTTTCATGATACGATGCTGATATAAGTATATGTAGCTTGTCTTTGTTCCCGGTGACACACACTAAATCCAATACTTTGGTTCCACACTATTTTTACTGATCTGAAGAAATACTTTTCACCATTTAGGTAGCATTTATTATCATTTCTCACTTTTCAAAGGATGGATAATTAATCAGTTAATGCTGAAAAATATATAATTTTTAAGTAATATAATCAATTTTCTTTGCAAAACAACATGCATGGAAAAAACACTGCATTTTCCTGCAGGTTATTTGGGGAGAATATCATTTCCCTTAACCGAGCTTTATTGGATTTATTACACATTTCCTCATTTTTCATAACACTTAGAGAGAGAGAGAGAGAGAGAGAGAGACAGAGAGAGAGACAGAGAGAGAGACAGAGAGAGAGACAGAGACAGAGAGAGAGAGAGAGAGGGAGAGAGACAGAGAGAGAGAGAGAGAGAGAGAGAGAGAGAGAGAGAGAGAGAGAGAGAGAGAGAGGCGCTCAGGGCTTAAAATTGCATGCTGTATCGCAAACCAACAAAAGCCCCTTAGCAAAAATGAAGCCACAGGTAGTTTATGGGCCATCATCTGATGGAATTATTTTCCTGCTGGCTCCAGGTGCTGGGCCAGGATAAAGGCAGTTTATCACCACAGACCCAGACAGCTAATGTAGCATAAAGAGTGCCATGGAATTTGCCCGTGGATTTCGGGACCCTCTCTTGTAACTGGGCCCTGTTTAATGAACTACAAGGCACCTCAATGACAAAGACATTGTGGTTTGGTTTTTTAGGCCAACAGACTGCTCAAAGCATCATTAATAAGGTTCATTTGACTCCAATAGATGGGATGCATTGGCACTGGTGTTTAACTTCTATAGCACTGTCCACTGTTGGACTGAATAATAAAAATAAAGTCCTGACAGTGTCATTAGAACAACACTAAATGTAAAAGCAAAAATAGCAGGACGCATTTGTGAGTTATTTGCCATTCTGAAAATTTAACAGAATAATGTACAACCCAGTTTAAATAAAATAATAAAAATCAGGTCAGTTCAGCACACAGACTCTTCTTCCAGCCATGCTGTTGTAATAGATGCAACTTGCAGTTTAACGTGGTCATGCTGAAATATTTAAGGACATCTCTCAAAAGAACATTGTGTAGATGGAAGCATATGTTGCTCCAAAATCTGTATGTTTTTCAGCTTTAATAGTGGCTTTACAGATTTGCAAGCTGTTAGTTTAATAGGCACTATTAAACACTACTAAAGTGCTCTTGAGCCCATGCAGTGATCTCCCTGACTGAGTCAGTTTTTAATGCAGGATCACCTGAGGCCTCGAAGAAAACAGGCATTTTTTTTGGCAGATTTTTGCCCGTTTCCCTTGCTCACAGGGATTTCTCCATATTCTAGAATCTTTCAATATAATGTAATATATGTATAAAGTCTTCGGATGTTTACTTTGAGTTTAAAATTGCTTCACAATTTCCAAATGCAATCTTTTTTTTTTTTCAAGATTGTTTATACCTTTGTCCATCTTTAATTCTGAGAGACTCTGCTTCTCTCAGGTGCTCATCTCAACATTTTTTAGATGTTTCTGCCATCAAATTCAAGACTCAATATAGTAAAAAATTTGATGTTTCTGATGTTTTGTTGTGAATTGATTTATTGAATTGATGTTTAAGGGGGCAAGAAAGTGTGGGAATACTTGCATCTGGACAATAGGAAATTTCTGAAATTTAGAAGATGATAAAACAAAACAAAAGCAAAAAAAAAGAGAACAAAATTCATGCTGTATTTTTGTGTCTGTTACCCATGTGCTGCAAGTAATGTGTGGCACCATGCCTGGTCGTCCCATTTCTCCAGACTGATTACAAATACTAGATTTAGGTGAGGCCAACACAGCACATATGTGTGGCCAAATGACAGACTTTCTTAATTAGAAATAACAGACTTTAAATCTTCTGTAGAATGAATTATCTTTCTGAGATTCTCCCACTGCCTCAGTGGTATTCAGTCAAAAGATGGTTTATATAGCTAAAATGGAGGCTGCTGTTGAATTCACCAGGGCTACTGTTGCATACGGTCAGCCAGATAAGCCTCATTTGAATAATTCCCATCTAGCACTGCTGCTTTATCTCAGAGTTTACCCATCAGAAACGTATGGAGCTGTGTTTATAAAGTTGTCAAATGACGTAGCACCTCTTTTAATCAATAACACGCTTTGGGCACTGCATTTTATCGTATCTCAGATATTACCAACATCCCTTCAGATTCAAAGCTCTGTATGCTTTGCCTTTGCAAAGAAATTGACATTTTGAAATCTTTTAGCCAAACAGTTTTGTTGTCAACTTTTGGAGAGAGCAGAGCGAGCTGCACTTTGCAGTGAGGCTCGAGCATCAAGAAAGTTTATTGTACTGTATAGATAGAGGGAGTGGCTATGCTTAAATTCTTGTGTGTGTGTGTGTGTGTGCGTGTTTGTTTGTTTGTATGTATGTGTATTAAATCATTGTGTATAACAGATTAACAGGAGCCTAACAGTTGAAAAGAGTTCTGACATTTCCCACTCTCACATGTACACTAGCAAAGTCTACACCAAACACTTTACAGCAGCCATAGCAATCTGTTGGGCATAATGTAAAAAGGAGGACTTTTATGATGCTATTTGGTTTTTATTTTGGAAATCTCGGGATGATTCCTGCAGTTGAAAGACACACAAAGACAACAAAGTTGTTGCAGCAGCTACTGTCGGTAACAGTTGAATTCTGGCTGATCCAAACTGGAGACCATATGCTAACCAGTAGATTTGACATACGGACCGAGGGATTGAGTCCAAGACTGCCTCTGCAGCAGGAGTATCAGAAGATGGATATTGTCTCCTGGGTGCCAAGACTATTTTGGGAGCCTGAGCCCCTGAGATGTCCCTGAGCACCCTCTGATCAGCTTTGTCATCAGGTGTGAGAGCAACTACACACTCACCATAAGTGTGGATTCATCCTGGCATGCATACTGCAGGAAAAAAATATTACTAATTTGAAAAAAAAGAAGGGAAATGAGCCCTTTCTCTGCCCACATCATTTATCTTTCTACTCATTGTAAAGATTGAAAGCGTGGAGCAGAAAATTTATATCTCCCTTCGATTAAAACCTCCACATGGGTGGCTGGTGCAGTTGTGAAGCTATTTGTGTTTTAGGATACATCCCAAATACAGCAAATGGTGTCCTGAATGAGTAAACAAGAAATGTAGATTGTTTAAACAAATTAAGGGTATGGTTTGAGCCTGCATTTGTTTACGGGTTCTGGTCTATTTCATTCTACTGGATTCCCATGTTTGCCTCATTCCTTTTCTCATTGCCTTTTTTGCTTACCATTCTATTTTTTTTTCTTACATCCTCGACTTGAGATGAATTTTGCAGCTCGTGCTTTATTGTTCAAACATGCGCGCGCGTGCACCAAGACACATTTGCCCTCCCCTTTTCACTTTTTTCTCTCTTATGTTGTGCGTACATGCACGAGTGAGGATGAAGCATTCTCTTAGAGAAGTTTTCAACGCGTGCGTCGAAAGTGCGCGAGCATCGTTGCGCATAGGTCGGCTGTAGTCTGAGCTGAATGAACGAAAGAAGGAGGGAGATCGCACATTAACTCCTGCTGGCTGCGGGGACTCTTCATTTGACAGAAGCCAAGGCAGAGGGGCACACTCAGATCACCACTGGCTGCCTATGGAGAAACACCGGGGCGACAGATGAAACCCGCAAGAGATTCCACTTAAACATAAATCGATATTTTTTTCTAAAAGAAAAAACAAACCCACAGCCATCTCGTCTTGGGATTTTTTACGCACCACAAAAGAGTAAAGGAAACGCCGCAGAGATGAGTGTTTCGTGGTCTCGCGTGCTTCTGAAGGATCCTCGCTCCTGATAGAGGGACCCAAGAGGACAAAACAAGGCTGTCCGTGATATTTTCCCAAAGAAGATCGCAAAGGTGGAGCGATTGGAGAAGGGCTGATGAAGGGACAATTAATCCTTTTAGTGCACCAAAAGCACCAAAGGGTATTAGAAACGTTTGGATGGAAATCGGGCGAGTGTTTGGAACTGTTTTTGGTTTTATATGAAACTGGTGATTAGTTTTTTGCGAATCATCAGAGGATTGCTTTTCACTTGAGATCTTAAGAAGGAGTATTTTTTTGTTCCACCAAGAGGTCGTATGGCATGAACGTGTGAATTTGATAAAAGAAAGGAAAGAAAAAACAACAAACCCAAACAAACAAAAAACTCACCAGTCATTTTTTTCTCTTTAAGTATTCCTAAATCTAAATGGAATTAGTTGAGTCTGAAGCCGCTTGTGAAAGGAACAGACATGGTACATGGGCACAGCTTCCACCACGGTAAGACATCCTTATTTATCAGCTGAGGCTCACTTGCTCAAACGCTCTTATTGCTGGCCTCACACTCCTCCAATAATCTTTTAATCAGCTGAGGGTGGTCCATAAATATCAAAGCAACAGATCAAACTGAAACTAGGATGCAGAAAAGTGATTTATTGGTCAAAACAAATGCCACGCAGCCTGTAAACCCAATGTTGAAGGTCACGATGTAAGTTGTTGAGGCTCTTTTAAATGTTGGCAGGAAATCCTCAAATGAAGAAGAAACGTATTTTTAAGCATGCCATATTGGTGTTTTGGTTGTTCAGATGTGTGACTGATAATTATTTTGAAAAGAAAAACACGTTTTTCTTATAATTATTTACCTGCCTTATGGTTATGTTCTGAGGGAAGCTATCATCCTTTTCTCAGACACTGTTTGCCTCTTTATGATTTCATAAGTTTGCAGTCAGGGCAGGTTTAGCATTATCATAATGCTGCTGAGTAGTACATGCGATCCTGTACTGGGAATGTGGGCTTTGCTGACTCAAACCTCAATAAAATATGTATTTATCTCTCTGATGTTACAGTCGTTGCAAGTCTACTCATACTTGGGTTGTCTGGGGCAACAAAAAAGGATTCAGCTACAGGTAAATTTGTGTGTTTTTTTTGCATAAATATGCTCTCTTCAAAGCTTTAATCTTCAACTTTTGTTTGTTATAGTGAAAAACAATTCTGGGGTGAAGCCTGCAGGTCAGTGTGGAGCATGGGTGAAAGAACCAGAAGGAGGGCTCTTTACTTCTCCCAATTACCCAAACAAATACCCCCCGAACACAGAGTGTGTTTACATCCTTGAAGGTAAATACAGCAGCAGTTTCCAAGAAAAAAAAAAAGATAAGGTAAGGTGATGTTGTATTGTAGATTTATATGGATTCCTGTGGTTTTCTTGATTGGAAAATCCACAAATGAGCAGACAGTGTGGAATGAACAGCTCTGGTGTTTCAGAAATTAACTGACTCACCGCTTGGATTGGAGGTGCGAACTGAATTTGTGGATGTGCTGATAATGAAACAGATTAATCAATGAGAGCATGACCAATATTTTACTTATGCTTTGTGCTAATTATTTTCATTGTATCTTCCAGCTCCCCCCAGGCAGTGTATTGATCTACATTTTGAGGAGAACTACTCAGTTGAGTCCTCTTGGGAATGTAAATTTGACAACATCGAGGTTCGGGATGGACCGTTTGGCTTCTCCCCGATACTCGGCCGGTACTGTGGTCAACAAAGCCCGCCTGATATCAGGAGTAGTGGCCGATACCTGTGGATAAAATTTGTAACTGATGGAGAACTGGAAGGGGTCGGATTTTCAGCACGTTACAACTTCACTGCAGGTATGTTTTGTTCCCCTTGTTGTTCATTTGCTGCTCTTCTTGTTTCGATTTCTTTCTTCTCAATTAAGAGATCCATGCTTTATTGCTCTAACAGCACACAGACACCAAATGCATAACAAAGGCAAAGCTTTGTTCTCAACCTTCAGGAAGCCATTTTCAGTTGTACTGATTGTCTGTCAACACACCAGTATTACTATTGACACGATGCTGTCACTGTCTGCCTTGTGATGGCTTTGCTTGTTACATATTCTCTGTTTTTGGGGCTTGTTTTTAATGATGTGGAACAGTGTCCTTGACACCACTCCTCAGTTTACAGGGAGCAGAAAATTAACCAGTACTGTCAAACACTACCTTTGTCACTTTGGTTGCATGTTAAACCTTTGGCTTTTATAATTTTCCCCAATTTTAGTTGGAATCCCATTACTGAGGCAGCGTGACTATTGATGACAAAGAATAAGGTCATAACAATGATTTTGATATTCCTTCATCCACACCTGACTGGGCTTATTAACACTATCACATTTTTAAGTGTGTTTGAGCCTTGAAAGGCACAGTGCCAGCAAACATGAAGGATATGCCATTTTGTCTATTGCACCTTCAGGGGCATTTTGCCATTGGACATTTGAGTTTGTCATTGTTTATGTGATAAATACGAATAAAGTACAAAGACCTTTCATCCAATAAACATGCTACATGCTGCAGGCTATTGAGGGAAAAGCTGCTGAGGTGAACAGGGGCTATAGATTTATTTCTAATGACTGTGTTGTTCTGGAGAAATCAGAACGGCTAAGCTCTTGATAAGAAATTACTGTGAAAAAGTGCGGCCAGTAGCAATAAAATCTGGTAGGCCGAGGTAAATCGAGCTCGATCTATCTATGTCGTCGCAGTAAAAGTCTCAGTGTTACCCTGTCAAATGTAATTCATTGTAATGTCAATATAATTCAGATGGTAGCTGGAAAGAAAAATCAAGTAAAAGTTTACAAAAAGAAACACATTAATCTCTTATCCTGGAAATGTGCTTTACAGAGTAATTTCTCCTCAAGATTTACTTTTTAGAAATGCTTTTGTGAAATTGCTATGTGCTGTTTGGTGCATTTTATCAGTGAGGCCAGCTAAGTAGTATGAGATTTCCTATCCACACTCTATTTTAACTAACATTAACTTACAGTGACATAAAAAAGAAAATAAACCTCCTTTCAGGTCTAAGATTTTACTTTACATAATAAAAAATAAAATCATTGTGTCCTTATATGATCCTAAATTTAGTCAAATACAACCTGACACGAAGTGCAACACAGGTCACATTACACTATGCAATTATTTGTTTAACACAAACTAAGACGAAATGCAGAAGCGTTGTGACAAACGAGGTACGCCCTTACTGCTACAATGGGAATTAAGAGGGTAAGCAGCAGCCAGGTGCTGACGATTAGATGCCCTTGATTAATTGATCATTAGCAATTTTTTTTTTCAATTTGCTAGTCTGAAGCATTCAGCTGTGTGTAAAGACACTGCTAAGGAGGAAGAACATCAGCTATGGTCTTAGAGAAGCAAATGTTGCTGACCGCCAGTCTGGGAAGAGCTACAACACCATATGACCATATTCCAACAATATTAAGTTACTTTACTGTGAGAGAGGTTCGTCACAAGAGTAAAATGTTCAAGATTGTGCCAGTTTTCCAAGAAGTGAATGTACCAGTAACTTCACTACAATGTCAGACCATACAGTACTCTGTAAATAAATAAAAATAAATAAAGCCAGAGAAATAAAGCTACTGGCCTCAGTTAAATGTTAAAGTTCATAACAGCTCAATTAGAATAAGACAAGTATGGCGTGTTTGGAAGGGCTGAAGGAGAAACAAGTAGGCACAGCTTTGTAAAGTTACATCTGAACAAATTACAAGACTTCTGGAGCAATGTATTTGAAGACAAGACCAAACTGGAGATGTTTAGTCATAATTCACAGCAGCAACCACACACAACATATCGGCATGAACACCTCATACAAACTGTCATGCACAGTGGTGGAGGGCTGATGATTTGGGCTGGTTTTGCAGCAACAGGACCTGGGCACCTTGAACACAAGCTCCTCTCATCTATATGTCAGTAAAATCTTGGCCAAAATTGGGTCCTGTGACTGGACTCAAGTGCCGCAGCAAATCTACAACAGAATGAGGGAGGAAGAAAAGAATCAAGGTGTTGCAATAGTCAAGTGAAAGTCCAGAACTCAACCTGATTTAAAAGCTGGTGGATCCTCAAGAGATCCTCAAGAGAGCTCTGCATAAATAAATGCAGCAAACTGCAATGAACTGAAGCAATGTGGAAAGGAGAGTGGGCCAAAGTTCCTCCCCAACAAAGTTAGAGACTGATAATGTTGTAAAGAAAATGATTACTTCAAGATATTGCTGTTATTGGTGGTTTTACAAGCTATTGAATCATGGCATCTACTTTATTTTTTACAAGCTGCTTCTGCATTTCACTTATTTAGTTTTTGTGAAATAAATAATGGCAATGTGTCAAATAGACCTGGTAAGAACCAGATTAAAATTTTTTTAGATTTTGTTTGGATATGTGAATTTTAAAATTGAAAAAACACACATTTTTCACAACAATTTAGGTTTTTATGCCAAGAATTGGCCTGAATTAGGGTTGAAGCTAGCAAGACAGAACATATGGGGACATGGCTGTGGACGCAGGTTCGTAAGGCAACAGAACGTTACAAAGTCTATTATTATCATGTCCAAGGATGCATGAAAAGAGAACACAAAAAAAGTTATTCACTTTGCAACATTCACACAGACATGACTGTTGGACCTTTTCTGTTAACCCTCTATATGTTAATTCACCCCAAAACATATCAAAACAATCACAAGCTTTTAAGTGAAGCTATTATGCTAATTTCTTCTTTTTTTTATTCCGTCTGAGTAGTACTGCATTATACTGGCTTTGTATTAAACCCCTCATTTCATGCCGTGTCTAAAAAAAAAATCCCATTAACCAAGGTATTTTGATGTTGAGAAAATGTTAGACAGATTCCCAGTCTAGTATGTTTGTCTTTATATGTCTAGTCTTAGGCTAATAAAGGTTTAGAAGTTGATGTTAAGTAGATGTCTACTCTCAGCAAAAAGGTCAAATCATTGTGATTTCAGTATCTCTATTTGGATATCAGAGTCATTAAATGCCTATTAAACAACTTATTTTGAGATAACAAATTTTGTCAATGTGCAACAGAGTCAGGCTACTTAAAAAGGAAATCTATAATGAAATGTAGTCAGCTCAACATGGCCAACAAACGTTGGAAACAAAGTACTGTAAATAAACTGAAGTCTGAGCTTTTATGTCACTGCTGTTACATATGTTTACCATATCAAACATGAACATCAGTCCTCAGTCTAATATGTATTAGATACCCTTTAATCTGCATTAACTTGAAATGAAGGCCTTCATGCTTAGTATAGACAGTGTGTCACGATAGATGGTCTTTGAACTCCTCCTCTCTCTATGCTAGTTTATCTAGCCTCTATATACCAATGGAGCAGCTTGAGGTCATGCGTTAGTGTGTGCCACAACATTCTGTCAAGTTTACTGAACATATTGTGTCTTATTGTTGTTTAGCTCAACTGAGAAGAGTTTCATATGGTCTTTTCAACTAATTAGCAGCTGGTGTTTTAGATTTATATTTAGTTCATAAGTTTTCTCATCTCCTGATGAGAAAGCAATAAGCAGAAAATACAATATATCATAATTTATCTATTATAAATATTATAATTAAGTGAGACTTAAAAAAAAAACCTTTCTGCACATTTTTTTTTTTATTCCAAGTTCATTTAAAATCTCATTTCTGACACTGAACGTAGATTGTTTGTGAAAAAAAATATTACTACTGAAAAAGATCAACAATCTTTAGTATTTTCTTTCTTCTTAGATCATGATAGGTGGAGATAAATCATCTGGACCACTTTTCCTGTAATGTGCAATTGAAAGGTTGTTTTATTCCTCCTGCTTCTCTTGGGAGCCTCAGTCAAAATTTGCTGAGAGGAAAGAAAAAATGCTTTGCCTCTCGACTTGACAGGAAGTATCTGTGGCATATGATTTACATTATTAAAGAAGATAAAAGTCTTGAATTCACTCGACTTGAGACTCTGAAATCTTGTAATCTGAATAATGCCTCGCATGTGCATCTGCTCTGCTAGCCATGTTAATTGACATGGCCCTCCTCTTCTGAATGCAACAAAGGTGCCATGAATCTCTCCCTCTTGCTCTCTTTCCTTAGCCATTTCAGGAGATGAAGAAACCCTTCTGTTTTTCCTCCAGTTTCTCCTTTCAGAGCTTAATGCTCTTGTTGACTAAAGAAGTAAGCACCACTCTCACGATATCCAGGATCATATATTGCAATGGTTTCCAACCTATTTTCCTTGAAGCCCAACTACTTGTAGCTACAAAAAAAATCAGAGCCCCCCACCCTCACGCATCTACTCTAACACACCACATCAGTGCGTGCTTACACACAGCAAGCCATGGTTGTGGATTCAGCAGAATAATGGCAGCATCATAGTCCTACCGGCTTCCCCTTACACACACGCCAGTTCGAGTTTGTGACTACCTCAGAGGCATATCAGTGGTGCATATCAGCCCCCCCCCTTCTTCCTCTGCACTTACACATAGGACACTGATGCAATCTCTCTTTCTTTGAGTGGGCAGTGTGTAAAAGGCATTTCACACCAAATTAACTGGAAGGTGAGAACGCTCATCTTTACAGCTGAAGTCTTCCACATGCTCAAAGCTGAAAATGGACGTCTGTAATGGATGACTCCTTTGAAAAATATGCACCATCTTTGGCAAGATGGGACTCGTGTTCCTCCCAATGTATGTTCATGTACCGGTTGAACTGACTGTGTAATGATGGACACATAGTGCAAGCTGACTGTATCATCTGCGGTTCCCCTTTTGACATTTTTCCTCACAAAAGCATAGACAGCTTCTTTGTAGCGCGTGATGATTGATTCGGGGCTTTGCATCCGCTTGTTGGTCTCAGAGTAAAGAGTGAAGGTATGCTGCTTTAATCCAAAATACATCAGTCGGCTGTTTGCACTGCTGTGGTTTATATTCTATAAAAAAAATAATTTTTTATCTTTTCCTGCTGTTCCATAACATGCACATGACCAATGTACTTCATTGGTGTGTATCATCAGTTTTTATTCAACTTCATCCTCACACAGGCTTTTATATAACGATCCAGTGTATGTGTTGATATGTTTTTTCCTCAGGGGTATGCATGTATGTGCATGTACTTTGGACAACTTCGGTGCAGTGAGTGGGGACCCCAGCTTTGGAACCATACTGTAAACATAATGTGTATTTTGTAGTGGTTAAATGAATGAAAGTTCTGCTGATGCTTTTCAATCATGTGGCATCATAAGAAGGAAGATATATCAGACACAGAGTTTCCACAGAGCAGATACCAAATTAACTTTGCAGCCCCAGTGATGAGATGCACAATTTATTTGCGAAAAATGTGAACAACAGTTCAGCACTTCAGCATGGCTTTGTCTTAGTGCCATTTTAGGCAGCCCAGCTACCATTACCACCATTACAGTTTAACCAAATCCATAAGAACATTTGAAGGAGTTTTATGAAGCAAGAAAAAAAAAACAATAATGAGCATTTTAAAGCTAATTAAAGCTAACAAAAGCAATTTTTTTTCTGTATTACTTTTAGTTTGAGAAGCTGCATTTGTTTGGTGTTGCATGGATGGGAGGTAGGAGATTTTGGCTTATCAGTTGATTTCATTTTGAACTTTTAACTATTCAAATTATGCTGAACTTGCACAATACTGCCAGGGCAACATCAAAACCTGACTCCAAGAAATCATCAGTTTTCAGTGTCTGCGCCAAATAAACAGGCTATAGGTAGAAGCAGCGGCAACTTCATCGTCAAAAAGTCTCGTTAATCTTCTCATCTAACTTCTGGCAAGAGCAAGGACTGAACTATCAAAATGTCAATTTGTTCCTACGAGTTTACATTGAGTATCTCAGATTTGCCAAAATGCAGAGCCACTTTAAGTGTATCCCAAATGTCATGAAACTCTAATGCGCAGCAATCAAGTTCATTTTCAAAAGGCGTTTCAGTCAATACAGAGACAGAGGAATAAGCAACATTCCACCCACACAAATATTTATTCAGCAAAAGACTGGGAACCTTAAGCTAGAAGAACAAGACTGTGTTTGGATTTGCAAAAAAAAAAAATCTGACTTTTGTTTCTTCCTCTCCTCTTTTGTATTCATTGTTCTTCCCTAATATATCCTTGGTGAAATGATCATTCAGTTCTGAAATAATGGAAACGTGAATGTATGATACTGAGCAATCATCAGTGTGCTAATTTCTGTCGTGTGGTGATAGGATGCAGAGAGACGTGGGGTATAATGAGCGGAATTCAGCAGTGTGCCATGAAAGCCTGCAGCACAATAATAAGCTTGTCATTTTTGTCGAACATGTAAAGCTACGTCTCCTAGATTTACCTCATCTCTGGAGATCAGCAACACAGAAAATGTGTTGTATTGAGACAGGCTGCCTTCTGCTAATGTCATATAATATAAAACTGCAAGAGAAAGAGTTGTGTACATCGTGTGCAGCAGGGGGAATGACTGAATGGAGGAACCACGGTGCATGTACAGTAGTGTGTATGTGCAGGCTCAAGGCTGTTGGGGGATTTGAGCAGCATTTTGCTATTCAGACCGTCCTAGGGCACCGTGACCTTAGGCCCCGGTGGACCGGTAGATTAAGTGGTGTTACAGCACCTTAAGCCAAAGTCCGAACAAATAAAAGCTGTAAGTTCTCCCTTCCCTCTTGCTCCCTGCACTCTTATCATTGCCTGTTTGCAGAGCTAGACCTGCTGCTGCTGCTGCTGAGGTAGATGCTGCTATGGGAGCGTTTGTGTTTATATATATATATATGTACTGCTTCATTGAATATGACACCTTGAATTTGACTTCTTTTGAGTTTTATAATTAGTTTGGCTAAGTTATGTTTGATATGTCTGTGTTTTCTTCAAACTTTTTACATTTGTGCTTAAAAAAGTGAAAGTGCTGCAGATGTGTGCCCTAAGTAAACTCTATTCATTAACATGGAAAACATGGCAGTAACAGTATAGTTAGGATTGGTCAGCAAGCTTAAAATATTACCTGTTGTAGCAGTGCTGATTCATGCTTTCTACTATTTATGATTCAGGCCATGACTAATAATCAAGATGACACTGATTGATCAAAGTGCCTTGAAGCTCATCAGGCTGGACTGAGAATCATTTTAGATTGGAATGAGTCAAGTGGCATTTAGGATTATACCTGAAATAGGATATATGGGCCAATCATCAAGAAGGCACAGTCATGAGATTGAGCCTAGATGGCCTAAACTGGAAAATTGGAAATTTGACCGCAGAGATCGACTCTTCGCTCTTGGAAGGACCTGACTGCAGCAGCACGATTGCTTAGGCTGGATGGTAATGCCAGGCGACTTCCCATTTTCACATCTTTTTCCAAAGGCATTTGCTGGCGGCAACACCCGGCATTTAAATGTGAACTGCCATTTGTTTAATTGCATCCACTAACCTCTCAGGATGAAGTTTTTAAAAGACAGTGACATTTACCAGACTGGCAGACTGAGGCATGTGATAATTCATGTGTTATTAGTTATATTTTAAGATAGAAACAAACAGCTCTCATATGGCTTTCAGGGACTTTGGCCAAAGTGTCCACTTTACTTTCAAACCTGGCATTTACTTTTTGAAAATCGTCATTGTCTTCCTGCTCCTTACTGGATGAAGTGTTGCTGCCCCCTTTCCTCTGAGCTGTCAGAAGAACAAAGGCCTTTTCTGTGTGAAACATGTCATCCAAATGTTGAATAGTAACAGTTCACATAAATTCAACTGGCAGAGTGAAGATTCAAGCTTTTTCTATTTCAATACCTTCTGAGATAAATCCAATGGAAAATATTGTCAAAAAGTTGCCCTACACTGTTATTTTCCCTTTTGCGGTGGGAGTAAGATGTAATTTTCCATGGATCGGCTCTTGTGGCGTTTTAGTTTCACAGAGGAGCACAGAATTTGATGAAATCCACGAGAATAAATTGAGAGAGAAATCTCCTGTGGTGTATTTTCTGGAGTGATCCTAAAATCTCAGCATGTCTATCTGAATGAGCTGCTTGTGTGTTCTCAGTCTCGATAAATCACAAACCAAAAAAGTAAATGAATAATAAATTAAAGAATCGAGGATGTTCTTTTCAATGTTTTGCTATGGTGCTTATTGCTGTTAGTGCTCCCCACAGTGATAGTGACACTGTGGGAAACTTTGTCTCTTCAGGACTGCCTACTGTTTTACAGATTGCTGTGGGTCTGTCTTTGTATGTGGACATTACTCACATGCCTCTCATGCATGATATTGTTTCCCAGGGTAATGTTATCTGCTGGACAGTTTAGGTAAAGAGAAAATACCAGGGCTGCATGGGTAGAGTTTTTTGTCCCATGTATTTTTTTAATGGTCTTGCTTTATGTTTGAGTTCCGCCAATGCAAATCTAATTTTGAGTCAAATCTCCTTTGCTGTGGAAGAATGACAGGTGATGTGTTTGTGCTCCCCCTTCTCTCCTCACAGTTTTAGCAAAATTAGATGGATGGAGCGAGTTAGCATTGCAGGCACACCTCTTGCAGCTGTGAAAGAGGTCTGCTGTACCCCCACTTGCCTCACTTGTCTCTGTTTTTTGTTTTTTTACAGCTAACACTACATCTTTTCTTCTCTCACCACCATGCAAGATTTATGTTTTCGATGTGATTCAAGACAGATTTATGGAAAGAAAGAGGTGCCATTCTTTTTTTATTTGCACATTTTTCTTTTGCGAAATCCATAGTAAACATGAATTTGTCAAAATAGGAGAAAATATTGTGTTAATAATCCAGGATTACTGGGTTCCCATTTCCATTTGCACTCACTCTTGAGCAACTGAAACTCAGCTGAAATTATTTTTCACCAATAAGTGATTATGTCTGCATCACTGTTGATAGGTACAGAACTGAATGCCAGTCTCTTTAAAGTATCATATGAAATATCATAGAGATACAACAAAACAGTCTGAGTGCTGGCAGCAAGAAGTTTCAAGAACATTGCTTTTGGGCCAGCTGTCTACATTGATGTAGAATAAGTATTAATCACTGACAGCATAAAAAGAATGAAAAGATGGACAGAGTCATCTGGCGTCAGCCATGCAGAAGTTCCTCATAGTGCAACATGGCAGATGGACACTCACTGCTGGCTCCAAAACACCACTGGCTCTCGTAGAGTCTCATTCAAAAAGCATCAACCTCCCTCATGACACTTAAGTCAGTATGGTGTCATTAACTAGAGTAACTTTTCATCAGTGGGTTGGCGGCCCTTCTGAAAATAATCCCCTAATTAAAAGGGAATTAGGCCTCAAAGATGCCCACTTTTGTCCAATCATATTTTCAGAATCGCTCTTCATCTCCACCTTCTTGTCCAACATGGTCATTTATTACTCTTAAAGGACTGCGATGGAGAAAGCTGGAAAACTGAACTTGAGGTCTCAAAGCCGCCGTTTACAAACTAATGGGTGAGTTCACAGGGGTTGAGTCTGTTTCTGTCGTTTATGCAGCTTCACTGTTAGATGTCGAATAAAACCTGAACACTGCTCACTTTCAAAATGTGGTAAAATGTGTGAGTGATAGACAACCCTCTTGACAAGGCTTAGAGCTCAAAACGGGCTGGTTCAATAATGTGCTGCTTAATCTGTTCTTCATAACTGTACCTTGAGTTGGTATTCTAAAAAAATCAGAAGGGAGTCATAGATAAAAAGCAACACCTCTTGAAACACTTGTGACCTTTTGGGGATTTATTCAGCTTGCTAGATTTCAACTTAATGGTGTATTTGGTTGCTAATATTTGCTAACAGGCCCTTTCAATTTTGGATATTTCTCCAAATAGCCTCTAATTCTGCATTTACGTAGTTTACCTGAGAAGGGAAATTTTGCAATTTACTCCAAATTTACATATGCAAATTACTGAGAAAGAAATCTCCTTAATTTTCTTTGTTCTGTTTTTTTCTTTGTAGGAGAGTAAGAAAGTTAAGTTACCAATTCCCATCAAATGCAGCTTAGCAATAGAAGGTTATGTAGAGGTGGAAAACTTGGTTCATCTCATTACAAAGCATTAAAACAGATAAATAAAATGTAATTTACTGTACTAGTTATTTTTGTCAGTCTGTTCTTGCCACCCTTGTTCTTCGGTTAAGTCTAGTTTAGTATGGCTAAAAAACTGGTCAAAATAGTCAAGTTTAATGAAGGAGGAGAGAGATTTAGACAAGAACAAAACAAAGGGAATTTACCTAATTGAGAGACAAGCCAAACAACAATTTTCCTACTGAGTAGAAACATTTTAAAAGTTTAAAAGTAACATCTGATCTGATTCCTAAGTATAGCACTTTCAAATACATTCAGCTGTGTATTCATTAGTGTACCGGTGTATATGATATCACTGCTGATAAAGATTTTCTATAATCTTCAAATTTATTTCAACCAGGTGTACCTCCAGTTTTTTCTTTACTGGACAGACATTATCATTTTGTTATGTTAAGTCGAAATCAGCTTAGATTTGATTTTAGGGGCTAGTCTTACAGTATATGCAGATACAACATTACTTGGAAATTTATAGACAGAGCTCTGCATTTAAACAGCCTCAGTTCTTGCAGGATCTTTACAAAAAGAGCACATAAAAAAACACAATTACCCAAAATTCTTTGTTGTGACAGACCAGCACTGGTAAGTTTGCAACTAAGTCATAATCTGCAAAGCTGGACACATGTTGTTTGTACCACTTTCTGGTGACTTGGACTTCCTTCTGCTCCTCTTGCATCCTTTGCTTTGACATCACACCGTGCTCTTCCTAACCTGGCAGGCAAGTCCCAACACAGAGTGTTCGCCAGTTTATCAAACAGCGAGTTTTCATTCAGGGGACAGCCAGTCAGTCTTGCTCACTATCCAGCAGAATTGCTAACATTTACATCCTTTAGTGATTTCAGCTGCTCCAGCCAATTACCCTGAGGATCACTCAGTGGCTCTGCCTGCCTATTGCTTTGGTCACCTCAGGCAGTTTGTTAACCCGTTTGCTGTCGGGCTACAGATGCTGTGGGGGTCGGGACAAACTGGGAGTCTGCTGTCATTTAACTATAGTGGTTAGGTGGCCTGTAGGTTGTGGATGATTGTGTGCATTCAGTATATTGTAAGTGTTTGCCATACCCTGTACATCTTTGTCTACACTATGCAGCCCCCTAATCTGTAACATTCTTGGCTACTCTCCTGTTCAGACCCCTTCCTATGCTACAACAGAGTACAAGAGGGTGTACCCTTCCTACAACAGAGTGATTTATTGTGTTTTTCATACAGTGTTAGCTACATTCTATACATGTTGCATATGGTATTTGCTCTCAGAGCTGCATTGAAAATTAGCTCAATTGTTGTTTTTTCCTTCACTCCCTTCCTCTATAGGCATGATAGTTTGCCAAAGGCTCTTTACCTCATTAGATTATCACTGTGGTAGATCTTTGGCTGCCATGCTGAGAGCCCAAGTTTGTCCATTATGCTGTTTGAGGCAGCAATGAAATTGAGCTGGGTGTTTTATCTCTGTGCACATTAAGACCTCAACCCATTGAAAACATCTTAAGAGTGTTATTCTGTTCAGAACTGATTGAAAAGGTCCTTTGAGTTTTGGAAGGTGAAAGAGTTTCACGCCTGATTTGTACCTCTGATTTCCGAGAACATCACAGAGCAAATTGCTTTTAATGCTTGACGGGTTTTACTTTAGTTTCCGTCTTCTCATCAGTTGGATTGCAACTTCCTTAGGGTGCTGATGTATTAATATAAATTGACTTAACATCAACAATCTCAGAAGGAACGTGAACGTTAAATGTTCAGTTCTCGTTATACACTCTATACACACTCTCCCCAACTTTCTTGCATCGTGGTTGACTGTTGCCTGAACTCCACATTCCCATCTTATCATCTAAGAGCAAAGTCTGATTCAAAAGGGAACTAAATTACATTTGGCATATGGATAATCTAATAGGTAATGGCAAGCTTTTGTTTTGCTGCTGGGAGCATGATGTCAACACTCAGCAATTAAAGAAGACATGATGGGATTATGAAATATGGAAAGTCAGTAATCGTCAAACACACCTGGGAATGATAAAAATGGATCTAGACAGTCAAAGCAGTATACAACACCCCCTTATAGGAAATTACATAGAAATGATTTGATACATTTCATGAAATAATAGTGCAGCCTGGGTCATATAAAAGCTATCCATACACTCTGCGTTCTGTTTAATGCATATTATTACCATTTGATAGGCGTATAGTAAAACCATGACAACTGGTTTATGGTTTACAGCAGGCTATAAGTCTGCAGCTCCCCTCAGTCCAACATTTTTTATCATAGAACGTTTCCTAGGCTCAACCAAGAAACTAGTATTCTGTAAAAAAAATATAAGGAAACATTTCTTTTTGAAGCATATAAAAATGTATATGGAATAATAATTGAATTGTCGCAGGATTTGCAGCATATTCATAACCACATAACTAAAATTTACAAGTAGGCCAGTGCTAAATTTGCCCCTAAAAAACTTGCTGGGTTGACTTGCCTAACCCTGTAAGACCCACAGTTGCAATTTTTTTTTTTTCTCAAGACCACATTTACATAGTTAATGGGTCCAATTGTTTGTCCTCACAATACTATTTGATAGAAAAAGTGTTCATAGGTCCGGTCATCTGGCTTTGAACTCACTCTACCTGCAAATTTTCCGTTGAGCTCATCTCCTTTTTTTGCATGACTGGATTTGTCAGGATTAAAGTAATTAAAATCCCTTAAATTTTTTTTTGTGTTTATTATAATGTGTAGAACATGTACATATTTAGTTATTTTGGAAAACATTAATCAAACTTGATTTAGAGCTTGTTATGTCTATGTTGTAATTCTACAACATTGGGCCAGAGTGGTAGTCAAAATAGCCTGTGTCCCTTACACATTACATAGGAACACTGCGCTTCTCACATGATCACAAATTGAAAACAAAATATAAATTAAATTTTTTGTAAAATAGATGATTCATTGTAACTAAGCACAACTAAAAGTGCTTTTTGTTAAATTTTTACTTAGTTTAGCTTAGACCATAATTAAACACATGAATAAATTGTATGGGATATTGTTAGCCCGATTATTTCATTGGAAGCCCAAGAACAAGCTGGAGAAATCTTAAGTTAAACAAAGTATTTATTAGTGGTCACATGTAAAGTAAACTGCAGCGCTGGACTTGGAGTGACAGAGCTCTCACAGGAAATCCGCCAGCCCGAGCCCCAATATCCAAAAACATTTCATATTCATATTCAGCTTTATCTCAAAGAGGTTGTACTTACACTCGATAACTGGCCAGTTTTAGTGGCATGAGCAGGCCAACCACTGTCCTCGTCCATCTGATAAATGATGTGTGTGTGTGAGTGTTATTTTAGGCGTGGACCAGTCTGTCTGACAAGACAGAGAAGGTTCATCTGACCCAGTTATTTAGTCTAGTTATGCTATCTGAAAGTCTTGGACTATTTAAGGTCATCTATTGTGTAGTATGAGCAGAGTGGAAAAGTACAAACTAGGAATATAGGTTATTTAGAAAAATACAGAATATGAATACATAATGTCTAGAAACAAAGCCAATTATAACAATATTAGAAACTCCAGCATCTATCGCAGTATTTGAAATCCCTGTATCTTTGTAGTTTTTTCTTTGTTTTTTTAACTTCTAAATGATCCTGAGCTATTTTTCTCAGTGTTGCCCAAACAACAGTTAGTAGCATTAGGAGATAGAAAAACAGGTTCTGAATGTTCTGCAATTGTTGGGGGGGTGCCTGTTGCATTGTTCAACAGGCACTCCTGTTGCATTGTTCAGGGACAGGTGCAAGTGGAACAGGTGCGAATGGGACAGGTGCGAATGGTCTTGAATGTGAACCTGTAAGTGCTCTGGGGGGTTGTGCGTGTTCATTTTAGTATGATAAACAATTTGAATATGTCAGAGATGGAAAAGAAGGACTAACTCTGAAAACTCAGACCATGGCTGAATTCATTCAGGGAAAAATGCCTGCAGGTGCCTCCAGGCAGTTCTGCTCTCAACAATGCCCAACGTTGCAAATTTACAACATTTCCCTAAAAGCTTAAATGTAAAAAATCTGAAAACTCTTTAATTTCTACATCAGAGGCCTCCTAAAACAGTATCTGAGAGGTCAAAAAGTTGTGCTAATTTTTTTCAGGGTTAATCCTGATTCCCCATCTGTGTGAAGGGTTCCAATAGGGAAGATCAGGATATGGGTTCTTACACACCAAACCAACATCAAGACACAGTGGCTACAAAAGCACACCCTGCTGCGTCTCGTCGTGTCACAAGCAAAAAAAAAAACAACATAATACTAGATCCTATTGCAAAGACAACCTCTTGAAGCTGTCATTTGTGATTTACTCTACGATTGCGCAAAAGGCACAACTCTCCAGCACAGAAGTGGTTGGGAATCTTTTTACGGTATTCAATGGAAGACCGTGTAGATTAAAAAGGTGAACAAAGCAGTGTTTGCTTGTTATTACGTTAATGTCGTTCACTCCCTGTAGAAGTTTGTGTGTAGTTTGAGGTTATGGTTAGTGAGAACTTTCTCATGAGAGTGGCATTGGCAATGCGTAGCCTGTTGGTCGTGGATGGGAGGAGACAAGACGGTGTGAAACAATCAGTGAGATCTCTGACACTGAGAGACCACTAAGAAAGATGCTTAATCGGCTGAAAAACTGTGGACGAGGTACAACAGTGCAGATGGTGTGTTACTCTCTGAAAAGAAGAAAGGCAGACATCGGATTGTTGTCTAAGGGTTTGTAAGTTATTCTGTTTCCTGTGTTTGAGTGGCATTTGGTATGATCTTTGGTCTTTGAAATGAACTGAGTGACTGATATTGATTACAGGTATTTCAGCTGATTTTTAACCATTGCGCTGGAGATGTTAAGCTTCTGGACTCCACGAGTGACAAAGGTTGACAGGATGATTGCATTTCATGCTCAAATACATCTGGTACATCTGCTCTTGGTATCTACCAGCTTTTCTTACACATCTCATCTTCTTTCACCCTCATTGAAGCTCAAATTGCTCATCCATTTGTGATTATTGAGGTGAAGTGGGGGTTGCAAAAAAAATTTCATCCCCTCACAATACTCAGACCACTCACTGTACATCAGTTGAGTCCAGCAAGTCAATTAAGACGATCTTCTATCAGCGATTGAATGAAGCATTTTTGGCAGATTGCCGAGAAAAAGGACCTGGAAAAGTCAGTAAGTCGATCATGTGCGTTCAGCTCTCTTTTGCTCTCAAGCAAACACCAACAGCCTGCTGAACAGCACGGCCTTGCTGGCATTTCATTTTCCATTTGGCAAGCTCGATTAATCACAGCAGTCCTATACAATGCGACGCACATGGCCACCCACCGCTGCTGGCTCTCATTATTCCCCCGCGCAGTAAAATGTACAACAAGGGGGAACTGAGCAAGGAGAGCACTCAGCTACTGCAAGTACTGTATGAATGACGGATAAAAGTAACATGCAAAACAGAAAAGGTTACAAAGACGGAGAAATTCAGTGGCAAGCAGGACGATTTGGATTACGAAGAGTAGGTTATGGCCTCAAAGGATGGAAGACTGATAAAGGATTGGAGCTGCTCCACGTACCCTCAAGGCTCAGCTTCTATCTGAATATTCATTGAGCTGACACTGGCTTTTCTCGCCACCGTCAATAAAAGGATGCCAATTGGCTTTAACCTAGTGGCTTCTAATAAGTCGCAGAGCCCAACATGCATACAAATGATTTGTCAAGATACACACATGCACAAATGGTCGCTCCTATACTTCCTTACGAGCCTTGAAAAGCTCCCAACCCCTCAAAAAATGTATTCGGTGTGTCAAGACGGCTATGCATGACAAAAGCATCTCTGGATATTTTTATTCTGCAACAGCTGCTTGGCTGCATATTTAAACCTAGACTTGCTTACGTTATCTTATTTCATGCGTGCACTTTGATTGTTTATTCATTCTGTATAATGAAAATATCTGATATGCTGCAGGATAAAATTGTTTTTGGAAATCCTTTAGTTTGTCAAAAAGTAGGTTATTCACTGATACAGTACATTTATATTATACAGTTCAGTTATGATCCTGGACAGTCATGTTTACAGTAAAGCACCTGTCAGAGGAAATTGTTGCGACCAATGCTGACCCCGCATCTGTTTGCTGAAAAGTCTATAGGTACAGCACCTTCCCTGTATTCTTTTGTCCCTTGTGCAGTTGCCAGAGAGTTGAGTCCAGCTGGATTTTAGCTGGGGGAAAGTATTCACATTTGTATGCTGCTCCTAATCCCCCCGCACAAACACAGACACAGACACACACACTGGACCTCCTCTGAGCGGCTGCGTCTCAACCCTCAGATCAAAAAATCCTTTTCATTTTGTACACCAGTTTGTTTTGAGGGTTGATGTTGGCTCTGGGTTTGTGTGCTGGCAGTAAAAAATGTCATTTTTGCAAGGAAGAGGAAGAATGATAACACAAACTCGCTGAGTAGTGAAACTTTATCTTTTCGAATACACATACCGAAAACCATGTTACTTTGTCAAAATCACTACTACTCTTAACCAACCTCACCGTGTACATTATGCGATCTTACATATTCAGGGATAATCCTTTTGTGGCTCCTCTGGTAAGATGTAGAACTCAAGTGAGATTGAAATCGCCGTCCTCTCCCCAGATAATCATGTGCCACAAGGACATAATTTTCTTTCTTTTAAATTAGAAGAGATGAGGTTGAATCTGGGGAGCTAGGCTTAAAATTTTAATTCCTTCTGGGCAGCACAGATTTCTTAATATTTCAAGTTGAGTCTGCCAACTTTACCTTTTGATCTCTAACTCTCTCCTTGTTATCAAACCAGGAATACGTATGTGTTGTGGTGTAATTGTTTATTGATAGAATACACGTTGGTTTAGTTTTAAAGATGTCTGACCTATTAAAAGTGTTGTTTCACGTGGATTGGAAGACTGTACTTTTACTTGGAATACCCATCAGCTGTGCTACAGTCAGATGTCTCTGCCTCAGTTGGAAGCCACTGAGCATCTGGATAACGAATATCTGGGCCAAAATTTCTGTTCCTTTGCGACGATCAATGTTTGAATACATATACATTTATCGAGTGATCTGCTTAAAGAGATTATTTCTGTTTTTACATGAAAATTCTGATTGCCACCACACGAAAAACATAATTCCCCATCTTACCACGCATGAGAGAACTGGACACTACAGCCACAAGCATTCAAATCACCACAGAGCAAAGTAAAAGAGCCTGAAACATCACCACGGGATCAAAGATCACATAGAGAAATAAAGTGAAGTGGGGGGTAGGAGAAGAGATTAGACTTTAACTCCCCTAAAAGAGGCGCTGTGTGTTTCTAGTTTGAAAGAGAGATTTACTGTGATCAGGAGGGAAGTCTGAGTCATTGATTTTATCATGTTCTGCCTCTGAATAGCGAGGCTTTGTGGAAACTTAGATTGCTGTTGAAAGAGCTCAGTGAAAATGTTTAAATTGAGTGCATGGAAAGGAGAGCTTTGGTGCAGCTTTGGCATTCATTTGTTGGTGGTGCTAACTGTGGAGTAAGGTTTTTGCCCTTTACTGCACAGTGGTGGATTTCTTGAGGCTCTGTTTGTCAGGCGTCTGTTAATCTGCCCATTCCACTGAAGTGATGTTTTTGTTTTGTTTTGTTTTTTCATTTAAGACTGAGGAGTGTCTCAGTGCCAAAGTAGTATGGCAGCGAACAATGAACGTGTTGGTAGGTTGTTTCCTTCACCTAACCTTAAGATGATTCATTTCTCTTTGGCTTGCATCAGCCATTGGTGGAATTGTTGACAGATTTGATGTATTTTATCTTTGTGTATAAAGATCAGAAGTGAAGGTATATGTTTGCTTTGTGCATACTGTATGCCTTCAGACTACACCTACTCCACCACTGAGCAATTCACCCAGAATTCCTTTGTGCGATTGTCCTTGCAGCTGCTTTTTGTCTGATAATTAAGCAGATATCTGAGGTAAATGTGTCATCTGTCTTTTACCTGTTCACAAACTCAGACTTTAAGAAAAGGTGTTCAGTTGACTATGTAGCTTATTTGCTCAGCTCAAATCACGGTTATGTTTCTCATTGCATTGTAGATCATGCTGACTGCTACAACTGGCTTTTCTCAATATGTTTAAAATGATTTAACTGTACTTCTGCTCCCAGCAGCCCATTGTTACCTCTAATTTGTCACATACTGATGTCCAACTGATGCTTAGTCAGCTGCCCTATGTGTCGATTGAACACATTTCACAAAGTAGTACAGCAATAGAGTGAAGGAAGTCAAAATAAAGACAAAAAAGGAAGTGAAAAACAGCAGTCTCAAAGTTGGACTTGAACATGAGTCATATGCTTGGATGATGTCAATATCCTTCCACCCCTCTGACCTCCTTGTGCGGTCTGTTTTACAGTACATGTTCGTGACACAGCACCATAGAATGACGAGTTCCTGTCATTGTTTACTATTTGTACAGCCAATGGGTCACCAAATGATGCAGAAGGATAACTAGCGATATGCAGCTATAGAGTAGTTCCAGTGGACACTGAAGAAAAAGAAGCACCATGTTCATTGGAAACTGACCCGAGGGGCTCTTGATTTCGTAGCATAAGCCTTGTTTGACGAGTTGGGAATGGGAATGTGTTGTTTCCAGACAGTGTCGCATAATTGCAGCTTTTTGTTACTTCATCATATTAGAAACAGTTTTATGGACTTCACAGACTTTTCAATTGATTTTTTTTTGGGTGTGATTTGGCTATATTAAAAATTAGTATCAATAGTAATTGTCAGTGAGGGAACAATTGTTAGCTGCCATTCTATGCCATTTACTCTTGCTGTGTTTGCAGAAATACACAGCCGAGCTTCAGATACCTCTATACCTCTGATGCCATGATCATGCTGGGCAATAATTTGTGTCTAGAACATAATAATCCATGTGGTCAGCTCAAAGTACATGTGTGAATGTTCCCAGGACGTATAAAGAAAGAGTACTGTCAGCTCAGACAACATGTAGACGTGGTCTGGGTACAGGTGGCCTCGATAGTGTGATTGTGGAATGCGACCAGGGACATGCTGAAGGGCCCCCTACACAACTGAACAGCAATCTGCCATTGAAAAAAGCATATAAAGTCATATACCCACAGCTATTTGCTGTTTATTTTATACAAGCCTGTGGACAATTGTCTGTCTGTATCTGTATCTGTCTGTGCAGCCGGTGTGTTTAATATGGGTCATTTGGGTAATTTTTGCAGAACTAGTTCAAGGCAAGTGATCTGAACTGTACATTTCTATTTGGATATAGACGGGGAGGGGTGAGATCTGATCACAAGTGGTCAATCAAGAAGCATTGAAAAGCCAGATGTGAACTTAGGTACTTCCATCTGTCCACTTCAGATCAGATCAACCAAGATGCATATGAATGCCAGGTACACTCAGGGCCTTAGTGTCTGTGGTGATGCCAAGAGCTTTTCCCTGTGTCTCCCATATACCACCTCATAAAGCTTTATTTGAAGCTTTAATCTAGAACTTTCCACTGATAACAGGCTTCTTCCAAGAAGCAAGAAGGGCATTTCAACTCTTACAAAGTTATGATTTATAGTAATGAAGCTGGTTGTTTAAAAAGGCCACCTGATCTTTGACTATAGATTTGTATCTAATACTGTTCATGCTTAAACATACGTCATATTGTGGTAATGTTCAGATTGTGTGATGCTCTCTATCCTCATCAAAAGAACCACTCATGTTTTAGACAGACCTTGTGAGATTTGCCCCTTTGGAATGTTATACTACTCAACCATATAAACAAAACATTTTGTAAATGATATATTGATTAAACAATATTGCCGATATTGGCCATAAAAGTCTCGGCAGCCACCAGAAACTATAGTGGAGTGACAATGTTTTTTTAGTAGCGTGCTGTGCAGTGTTATTTTTTGGCACAGCTTATCTCAGTGCAGTGCTGATAGGAACGGGTATTTCATTTTATTAAACGGGACAGGGATTTCAGCAGCTTGCCTGAGGTTTAAATGTGTGGAGCAACTGTAGTTTCTGTCCTCCTCTAAACTAACAGATGGAAATATTAGAGAGCCATTGACTGACAAATAAGTTTACACGAGGGCAGGATAGTTAAACCGAGAAGCCCTTCTTGTGTGCCAAAAGGTTCATTAAAGCACATGGGCAGTGAATTCATAATCACTTCATCACTGTTCCACCTCTGTCTTTGCATTTTTTTTCAAAGCTGTGAGCAATCTGTGCTGTGACGTGTCCGGCATAATTAGACAGCACACCAAGCAGTACATAGCAGTGTTTCATTACACTGGAGTGAGATCTTTATTTGATCCCACTCTTTTAGCACTTTTCCCCATTAATACCCCTTCTGATGTCTGATTAAAACTCTCACAGCAATCTGCCTACAGCCCACGCCCACACACACACACATGCACACAAACACATTCACACATACCCTTAACGGACATGAAAAGCTCATTTGAGAAAATTGAAATTTTTTAAAGGATGTACTTATCTTACCCTTTTTTCCAACGGACAATTTTATGTAACTCAATTGATGCATGACTGCTTCCATTAACTTCTGATCCCGAAGTTGGTATAAATACTCTTTTCAATTTAGATAGTGGCGAGTGGTGAATGGGGCGTTGCATTGGCGTGCACATAGTGTACCGACCTCCATCAGACTTCTTGACGGATCACTCATTCTGTTATGATGGAGCTGATGTTACTACTGCAGGTCTGCCAACACATTCATAGATTCCTCCAGTTACACACACAAACACTGTACATCTTTCAATCTGAAAATGCACTTGTAAATGTTTTTACATTCATTATATGTCATCGCGATAACCTTGCATACTCCTTCTGTAAGCAGATTTCTCTTCTCCACTATCCACATGTTCTCTCACTGACTGTGACGACCCAAGTTCTATCCAGTGTCAGAGCAACCTTGTATTTTTGCCGTCCAACTCATTCCTTTTGGGCTCATAGTCTGTAAGTGTTTGCAAAAAAGGGAGAAAGAGAGAGAAGGCGAGATAATGAAACTCTAATGGGGTTTATCAAAGTCAACCTGAATACCCTAACAGTCTGAGCCTGAACATCAAAGCTAAGTCTCTACTCCATTGCCAACTACTCTCGGCATCTCTCAAACACCCAGGCAGGGGAAGGCCTAAATTGTCTAAATTGTATCAATGAACTGTATGTATTGTAAGGACAGGTACTCTGATGAGGGTCTGATACTAGCCTGTCATGGTGGCTGGGAACAAACCCGACATTTCAGGAAGTTACTCGCAGGTGTTGCATGAAGTTAATTTCTGTTTGAAGCTGGCCCAAGAGAATCGGGAATCAGCCGTCTTCATTTGTAGAAAATGCCAGTAAGCTGCAAGGTCTGCTCCAACATACTTTATGACATGGTATCGATTCAAGAGAAGATGAAAGGAAATGCTGTGTGATTTGATTTCTCATTCAGGGGTCTTAATTCCCCCTGACACGCATTGAGAAACAGACGGTCCTTTTGATTGCAGTGAATCTGACCAACAGCGTTATTCTCTCTGGGAGATCAGAGTGTTTCTTCCCATTTTTATTAGACTTCAAAGGTTACATTCTAGAAGAAAATCACTGCATATACTGTATGTATAATTCATCCTTGATATCTGTGGCCACATTTTAGGCCATCATGAGTCTGTGCATGTGTGTCTTTGATACACTGTCCATTTGGAGAGTTCTGCATAGTAATATTGGCATATTTTCTTGGCACTAACTAATGAAACACTAACAAAATATACTGACCCTGTTCACAGTAAATACATGTCAGGCATGAATATCCATTATCTGAACAGCACTTTGTATTCTCCATGGCTCATAGAATCAGATATTTGCATAAAGCTGATCATGCTCCCCTCGCATCGTGACATAGTATAGCAGCCTTATTTTTGCCTCTCTTAAATCGATCTTTCAGTTCAAATTTGGTATCAATACAAATATATATTTTTATTCTGCTTCTCGTGAGATTACATCTCAACTTTTCAGATGCATTTATGGCCTTTAATCTTTCAATAAAGGGACTTTTTGATTAGATAAGGAAACCACAAACCATGTGCTGTGAATTGTGATCAAGTGTTATTGGTGTTAGTTTAAAGGATTTCCAGATGGTGCTAACAATTTAACACATCCACAACATGTCCACACAAACATGTTTTTGACTAATCCAATCATTTGATGAAAGTAAGTATTAAGCTGCTACTTTTATTAGTCAAGCAGCATACGTGTGCTTTAGAAGTAGGTTTGAAGCATATTTTTGGAACTTCTTCACATTTCTTTAAAGATGGACAGAAAAACTGAAGGAATGATTTTATTTATTTGTTCAGTTATGGATTAGAATGATGGATTATTGTTCACTGTAAGGGTATTTCTCCAGAGTCATACTGTAGCACGAGTCGGCAAAATGGGGTCTACACGTAGATATAGCCTAATTTCAATGCATTTGATGTTTTATGTATAATGTCTAGGGGTGTTTGCTAGATTGCGCTATATTTATAAGCTGTGCTCTGTAAACAGGAAGCTGAATATGGATCTTCAATCATATTCAGATAGATGGTGAAATGAGTGACGTATGTTTATTTTTTATATGTAGATTTGGTTAAAGTTTCGGTTCTCACTGGGTTGTATTGTACATCAGTTGTTACATACATCATAATCTAATGAAATATTAAACTTGAAACCATAAGAGACTTCTACCAAAAATGACCCATAAGTTGTAATAGTGTTCTAACTACAGTATTTTTTTCATCGTAGCCTAATATTTTTGATTTGTAGTCCTGAGCAAATGGTGCTATTGCTTGAGTTCAGTCATTGACTCAGAGGTGGAAAAGGCTGTTGTCATCATATCTTAGAGTTAAACTAGTGTCCCATGATTGAAAGCTCTGCACACTCTACCCATCCACTCCCCTTCCATCCTCCATGAGAGGACTTTGTGGCTTGTTAAAGGAATCCCTTATGGATGACATTTGCTTTAATGTGGGAATGCTCATGTGGGTTGTTTTTCCTTCCTGTTGCATGTGGATGTGATAGTTAGAGAACACACCTATAGGTCACATTTAAGGTTGTGAACAAATGACCTCTGTGGTTGTTTTTACTGGAGGACTTGTTCATTCATAACCACCACTATCAGAGTTTAGTCAGTGTTATTAGAAGCTGACTGAGCTCAAAACTTCCTCCAAGATAAGTAAGATATGCTATTTTTCATTGTAGAGTGCAACAACTGCCTTGATTCATTTCATTGCTGTGATTTGGCTGCTTAGAACTAATGTATCAGTTGAAATTGCTAAAGTATGTGTCTGGTGAATCATACAATGCAATGGAAACAGAAGGGGCATTACAGGTAGTTTCTGTAAATGTTCTAGCACCTTATGTTGATCTTGGCGTTTACAATAAGTGACAATATGTAACATGACATGGCAGCACATAGATTCCAAGTGATATTTGAAGCAAAAAAGGTTAACTTATTTCTTATCTTTGACTTATCCCACTCACATCAAATCAAACAGTTACAATGGTCCCAGTGGCTGTTTGTTCAGTCCATATGACTCATAATGGCATCCTGTTACATATCCCTTAGAAGCAACAGAAGAGAAATATAACTCTTAAGCATCTCTGCATCAAAGCAGATGTCATTGTCAAGTCCTCTATTGAAGAAGCCACAAAGTCCTCATGAGAAGCGAGTAGGGGACGGATGGTGGAGTTAGCTGCTACACTTTCAATAGTGCCTCTTTTGTGGCGTGAGATCGTGACCAACAAAAGTTGTTAATGTGTATTAATAATGCAGCAACACGTGACTATCACTGTCACACCATTTTTACCCTTGAATGCAGTTTCTCTAACAATGCTAGAGGTGACATGTTATTTGAATGCAATCATTGACTTTATCTGCCTGCATGAACAAATGTTTTGTGGAGGAGGACAGTCTTCCCTCCCAAAATAAGTCTTGCTCACATCAAGAAAAAAAAAAGAAGACATTTTTAAAAAGAAGGGATGTGGGTGTATCTGTTTAGAGGGAATATTGACAGATTTTCTGTTCACAATTTTGAAAGTAAATACTGAGATCAAGATCACAGGCAAAGAGAGGGCATGCAGAGTTCCCATAGAAGGTCCCCTGTCAAAGTTCAACGTATAGGAGCCTTGTTGTTTTGATGCAGCAGTGCTTACCACCCCAAAACGGGGCTGACATCAGATACCTTTAACCATAGAGAAGTACAGAGTGACTGGTAGATCAATATTGCCTCTCCCGAGGCCAATTTAACAGCAAAGCAAAAAAAATCAAAGCTCAACATGTTCTTCCAGAAACTCCCATTTCATTTACATGTGATATTTCTATGGAAATGCTGCTACAGTAGATGCAGCGTAAGCACAACTGCAGTGGCCAGTGCGAGGTAACACACAAACACCTGCAAAGTAGCGTGCACCCACACCTTAACTGTATAGTTATTGATTGCTTCTCTCTATTTTGCTGAGACAGATGCTGTTTCTCCCAGGATGGTAGTAGACCACTTGGCTGGTGGCTGGTTTCTCGCTAGAAAGCTATCCTTCATCAGCACCCACACACACACACACACACAAACACGCTTACCTGAAGTCATCACATCACAACTTATCACCTGCCTCTCTTCCTGAAAGTGGACAGCTTGCAGACCTTCACATTTGTCTTTTCTCTCCATCTCTCACTGCTTCTTTCAAGCGCTGTTCTCATTTCTCGTCACTAGATTTTTCAGTTCTTCGATGCTATTTATTAGTCTGTATTCTTTCATTTCCTCCTCCTCTCTCCCCCTCACTGTTCCCTCTCAGTCTGCTGTTTCCTTCTCCTCGTTCTACTTCAGAGCCTCTCTGTCTCTGTCTCTTTCCATTTCTTGACAGTCAGGACAGAATTTCCTCGCTTATGTCAATCTTCTTGTGTGCCAGCCTGTTATTCGTGTAATTTTGCATTGGACAGGTTTCAGTCAGCCTCCATCTCTTAGCACGACACTGGGGAACTAGGTAACTCTGTCACACTAGATAAGTTACAAAGATTCTGCAGTCTTTGTCTTGGTTTTTACCATGTCACCAGTGCTTGATTGCCCAACTTCAGTTTGAACTAGAATATAAAACAATTCTCTACAGATGAGCGATAATATTACTTTTGTGATAGGTGTCATTACTGTTTTAATTAATAAAACAGTAAAAACTCCCAAAGAAGTCACATAATTTGTGATGATGTACAACAGGAACAATTTTCCTTCTTGTGGCACTGCTCAGCTGAATAAATGGTTCAAGTGTAATCTGGACAGAGTGCAAAAACTGTGAATCTTCCCCTATTTATGACAAATTTCACACCTTTATCTTCATTTACATCACTCTGTCATTCGTTTTTCCATACTTGCCTCACCCTACTCAGAGTTGTAGGGGGTGTGGAGCCTAGCAACTGTCGCTGAGCGAGAGGCAGGGTACAGCGGTCGCCGGTCCATTGCAGGGCCAACACAGAGACAAATGAGACAAACAGCCATGCACGCTCACGCTCAGTCCTATGGCCAATTAGAATCACCAGTTAACCTAACGTGCAAGTTTTTTGTCTGGGGTTTCTTGCTGCCGCAGTGCTAAGCATTACACCACCATGGAGCCCCTTCTTTTACATTCATAAACAACCAAAGATTTAACCAGATCAATGAGTGTGGGCAGGGTTTCTTTTTTTTAGCTTCCTAAGCTTCCAAGGTTTAACAATTTATGTAATGTAAAAAAAAAAAACAGAAGACAAGAAAACCCTTTTTTAAAATGCTATATCTCTGTAGAATTACATTGTAGCATCCAAAGTTGTACATATTCTATATGTCTCAGTTGTTGCTTTGAAGGATATCTCACCAGGATGTGAATTTCTGAACGCTTGGCATGGTTTTGACAGACACATACAGTGCAGCTTTCACCTAGTTCAGCAAGGTGCTCCTGAGCACAGCTGTCATTTTGACATTTCTCTGCTCTATTCAGCTCAACTGGCGTCGTGATTCATGACAAATATATGAAATACATTGCCTTTTGTTTAAACTAGGCAGCAAACAGGAATGTGTCCAAGCTGGCGATGAGTGAAAACATCAAGGTTACTTGGACTGCACAAGAGGATATGAAGTTTAATAATGAATTCATATAAACACTGAAGTTGATAGTTTGACCACATGTATTGTATAATGGCAGAAAAGCTATTCACAAAGAGTGAAAAGATAGCCTCAATGCAGTGTAAGTGTTTTTTAGCGCTGCATAAACTTTATTATAGTGATGAACTGTTAACATGGTTTTTGGTTAACATGGGGCTTTTTAACTTTGAAGGAAAAATGTTTTCCAAAAGCAAGAAGTTAGGTTTTAGGCATCCTTCTTGTACCCACACAGCTCCCTTTTCCCCTCACATGTGAACTGTGACCTGTTGAGTTATTTTGTGGAAACCACAGTTAAATCAGCTTAGCCGGCAATAATCTCTTGAACTGACACTATGTGCTGTGTCAAGCACAAGCAGGCTTCATTTATCTCACTCGTCGGAATCTATCTCATATCAAACTATTTTTAACTTGGCCGATGTGAAATAATGCATGCGAGGAAAGGATAATGAATGATCATAGCAGGTGTCAGAAGTACTCTGGTTTAAAGCCTTGGGGCTGAGGGAAAATTGGACAGATCTTGCCGTGTTTATTTATTCATGCTCAAATCTGGCAGACAAGTAGCAAAAGCTATGTTGCAATGCAGCCTCCCTGCCACTTAGTCCCTCACAGCTAGTGCTGAGAGCGAGTGCTTGGCTAACTCCCATTGGCCTTCTTATTGTGCTGATGGTAGGCGAGGGTCCCACTGCCAACTAGGCCTTAGATGTCCTTAAAGCTTCATTCATTATTACATGGGGAAAAAGTGGCATCACTGTTATTAAATTAGGCTGAAATAAATGTTAACTCCTTCAGACCTAAAGTTGTGGACAAACATAACATAACAATAATGTTCAGTTTAAGCTGAGGCTGAGGCAGATTTTAAATTCCACTGCTGGTTTGAGCAAAATAAGCCTATTTGAATTCTTCAATCACAAAAACATTAAAGAAACCACATAGGAGGAAAAACACTTTAGTTAACCTAACCCAGTAGCTTTAATCAGATAGAAAATATCTTCACGTCTTTCTGTTGTACATCTGGCTGCTCACCTCTTACACACTTGCAATGTTTTACACACACAGAGAAGATGCTGTCACAACAACTGCATCAGAATCTCCACAGAGAGAAGATATTCTATTTGCGTTTCAGTTGGTCGTGTTAAAGTATGTGTTTCTCTTATTGGAAATGGTCAGAAATCACTGTCTCCAGTCCAGCGATGTACACTAGGTGTTCCCCTGAGTGTTTACTGCTATGTCATGAAGGAAAACAGAGCCAGGGATGTGTTTAATAGACATCTATAAATGTTCCTTATATACTAAACTACAAGTATTTATGGTTCTCTAATGTATACAGACACACTTACC
Source organism: Leuresthes tenuis (assembly GCF_036924035.1). Taxonomy (NCBI): domain Eukaryota; kingdom Metazoa; phylum Chordata; class Actinopteri; order Atheriniformes; family Atherinopsidae; genus Leuresthes; species Leuresthes tenuis. The sequence continues at coordinate 13,867,283 of NW_027325378.1, forward strand.
ATTTGCACTGTTGCATCACACACTTACTTTGACAATGTCACACATGCTAATCTAATGCAACACTGCTTCCAAACGTGCCTACATAAGCTCATGATGCAAACTCATAAACAAAGACTGATATAAAGTTTAAAATATTTACCATACTGTGACGAAAATGTTATAAAGTGAAAAAGTTCTTATGTATCTGTCTCATGTCTGACTTGATTGGTCAGTGGTGCATGTGGAGCAGCGTTGTTTATTGTAGTACATGATGCCACAGCTTTCCAAAGCAGGAATAAACTCAATTGTGACATGCAGATGTTTAAAAGGTTTAGAGGTCATTAGGACACTTTGTTGTCAGCATCTTTGGCTTTACCTTAATTCTGCTTTACCTCTCATCCTCATATGTCAGACAGCAAAAGGTTTGGCTGTAAATATGTTATGAATAAAGCCGTAATTGGCGGTTGACAACAGCAACAGACTGAATGTTTGCATATGTTTGATTGTCATTTATGTAGACGTTGCCTTTAAGTTACTTTAATGATGTTTTTTGTCAGATCACGCTTGAGTTATATATTCAGGATTTTATAAGAGCAAAGCAACAGTCTGGAAATGCTTTAAGTGACCCTGAGTCGGCACATAGTCTAAACGGATAGGTTTTCAATCACAGTTTCTGACAAGTGTAGTCACCTGAAAGAAAGCAGCTTCGTTAGAATTTAGGCAGTATTATTATACACCTGTACTTTACTGTTTTTACAAAAGGTGTCCAGAGTAAAGAGTTCTTATGCCTATTTGAGTCAAATTGACATACATGCAGGAGGGATTTCCCGAACCGCTCTGACTGTGAGTCACTGGGAGTAGTGAGTCAGTGTGTAAGTCCAAATTTGAGAAGTTCTTTAAAACATTTTGGTTCGACTAACATGTTTAGCACAATTTTTATTTTTTTAATTTTCTAGTTGCATTAAAAGGGGCCTCATGTTCTGCCCTGTTCGTGCAGAGTTTACACATAGTATTAACTGTTTATTTTGTTATTCAATCGCATGTAGTTCCAAGCACAGCAACTCACTCAGAATGCATTGAAATCTGATATCGAAGCCCCCACATGTGCCTGTCTTCTTCTGCTAATGTGACAGACCACGTAATCATCTAAGTGGATGTAAGCAGCATCCATGGACTTTTTTTTTTCTTATGATAAAATCCAAGGAAAAGTCCAAATGTATTGTATGTATCATCTGCAGAAAACCTCCTGCCCCCAGTTTGTGTTAATTTCTGCAGCGATAGGGAGCAAAAGAGCTGTGAGTGCAGTGCCAAAACTTCCTGGCCCGTCTGTTTTTCCTGGGGGGGAGGCTATTTTACTGAATATTTAGAGCCAATCCCCTGCTTATTTCTACTCCTCAAAAACAGCAGAATTTCTCGTGAAGTGTTGGAAGGAGGGAGATGGTGTCGTTGGTTATTACAAGAATCGCACATCCCACAGAACTGTCACTTCTTTTTTCCACTTCAGTGGCTCTGAATGAAAGCTGTCATGGGTTTTGCTTCTGGTACCTTTCTTACATATTGCATGTATTAAATACAGTAGTAAAGCCTATTGAAAGGTTTTTCAGTTTACAGCAATTGATGTGACTCTTGTTCAAGTTCTAGTCAGTGAATGCTATTCAGGAATTTGCAGAAACACAAGTATAAATACTGATGTCCTGTTTGTTGCCCATCGCTGACTGCGTATGATGTAGGCTGCATGTTTATTTGCATATAGATGTAAAAAAATGGGGCCACTTTTAGGGCTGTCTGCTTTTCGGTGAACCACCCATATTATTGCCAGGTGTTAACTGAAGAGATTCCTAAAAGGGTTTTTGAAGAGTTTTATGTTATGTAAATAATGATCTACCCCATTTAATTCATGTTTACCTCACCTGTTATTTTCCATGAGATCTGTGACTGCTGTATAATTGTCTTAATTTGCCACATTTTAGTCACCATTTCAGACTCGCTCTGTTCTCTGATCTTAAACAGAAAAATGTGTGACTCAGAATCGCTTTATTGCAGAACGGAATCTCTTAGTGTTACATGATACTGTTCTGATTCAAATTATAACCATAATGTTAAATATTTGTTAAAACAGAAACATGTACTTTGCCATTCTTAGAAATAGTAAGATTGGAATTTTGATGAGGGAAAGGGGGAAGTGTTCACTGCCCCCTCCATAGAGCTTCTTGACAAAGATGTCAGGCTGCTAACAAAGCAGCCCTCAACATCCCTGATCCAAAATGATGTGAGACACATGTGACATGCTGAAATCATGCAACCCTCTGCGTTTGAGTCTGGCGTCATTGTCTTGGGGCTGTCATTATTTTCATGAGTCTGTGGCTCCTGACCTTAAGTTTTGACAATGACAGCAGGGCACAAAGGCAACCGACCCAGAAAGCTAACACTAGAGCTGTTTATGGCAAACATATGAACTTCTGCATACGGATGTTGGATGTTCAACAGTGACCAAAACAATGCTGAATTTGATGGGTGAATATGTTGACATGGTGTCATACAACGTTGCAAATACTGTGTGTTTGACATTTTCAACTGAAAAAAAAAAGATGGGCTAAGGCAGGAAGATGAAGGAGATGAGGAAGGAGAACGGAGACTTTCTTAACCTCTCTCTGCTCTGCACCAAGAGACAGTGCACAAGAAGAGAGATGTTGATGGAACAGGAAAGAGAAAGTTTGGCATGTTGACAGCTTCTTACTCTCATTCACACACACACACACACACACACACACACACAAACAGACAAGTGTTTTATATAGGTATGTATAAGCAGAATGGGGTAAATTTGAATTGAAAAGTTTTGCACCATCCAACCTCAGAGGACTGGCATGTTGCTCTTCTCACCAAAATTAATTTAAAAAGTAGCTGGACTATCAACACCACCACTTTGAAAAAAAAAAAAACCTGACATTTGGTTTTAAGATGCAGAGTATGCCGGCAGCTCCCTGAGGAAGTCTGTTAAAATGTTGTATTTAAAATGGATTAAAGTGCGCTGCAGAGCTACTTGAAGGCAAATCCATAAAAGCTAGAAGCACATACAGTGCAAGCGTTATCATGGATCTAACAAGGATTTGTTTTTTCACCAAACCTCTACCGCAGTGTTGAGAAGAATGAAGGAGCAGCCTGTGTGTTTTGCAGCTGATAGAGCTTGTAAGTAAATCCAAAACATGCTTATATAGCAAAGCAGAGTTCAAAGAACCATTACAGTATGTATTGTCCTGTCATGAAGTGACTCCATTAAAAAGGCTGCAGTAAAAATTCTGCAATCTAAGTAGAACTGAGAGGGGGAAAAAATTACTGTATCAATGTCTACAGGAACAGTATCACTCCTTTTATCTTTCCGAGACTCAGATATTTCAGTGGGTTGCCTCGAGGCTGAGTGCAGTGGCTTACAATGAAGACAGACACTGAAGAGTGGGTACAAGAAAGAATGAAACAGGATATGAACAATAATTCTCTGAGTGTACAGGATTGACATTTCATGGGCGTCATGAGTGCTGAGGACACACATAGAGTACAAGTCTCAGTTTGATAGCATCGAAGATGACCGATTTCAGATTCACCTGACTACGGATATAAGTACCAGGGTACAGTTTTACCAGAAACTTGTTTAATCAAGATAATGCATTATATCAAATGCCATTACCGGTGTCCTGCATTCAGAAGTGCCTCATGTTGTTTGCAGTTTAAATCTCCTTGCAGATATTAACAGATTTCTTTAGACCAGTGTCAGCCTCAAAAGCTAAATTTCAGAGTTAGCCATCACCAAACTTCATAATAAGTCATTCGCTGTCATTATCTGAGCACCATGGATACCAAATTTCAGTTCTTGAGATGTTTTGGTGTGGACTGAAGAGAACTTCAGATTTTAGGGTCAGCAACATGACACACCGTCTTTAGAGGCTTGAAGACCAACCAGTATTCTTGCCAACAAACGGCACTATATCTCGTTCATATCCATTAAACAGTCTGAATGTTCTGCACAACACTGGGAGCCTGCTAACTAACTGAGGAAAGAGGAGAAACCGTTTTGGTGAATGTTTTTTTTCTTTTTGTGAGTGCCGATTTGTAGAATGTCAGTGCTGAACAGGGAAGGATGTAATACTCTGCCGGCACTCCATTCTTATTCGAATTCTTTTCAGGGGCTTCACTGACTCGCATGTCATAACAATCATGAAACCAACGGCAGCACACAGTACAACACAAGACTGTCTGGACTCTCTATTTAGGGGACGTATGCAAGTCTTTACTACACACATGCAGCCATGTTAATATATCAGTCCCCTTTACACACGCACATTTTTGTAAAAAAAAAAAAAGCTGCTGGAGGAGGTCTTTGACCGCAGTGCCATAAAAGACGCACCCCCCCCCCTCCCTTAAAAATAAATCTGTCAGTGCTGACAGTGATCAGTAATGTGCAGGGATGAGGGTGTACTGTAATGAAGTCTGGTGAGTGACGCTTGAGCATTTTCCCCTGTTGCATGCTGATGGCGAGACCGGGGTGAGAGAGAAAAGATGGGCACATCGCTCTGTAGGTGGCTGTTAGCTGATAGTTAATCAGTAGCTCTTTGTGCATGCAGGTATTTGTTGCTGTGCCAACAGGGTCTTAATCCAGTGCCATTGCAGTGAGCGGAGTGGAAGTATATTTATGTCTCCAAACCTGTTTATGTCTGTTTGATAAAGTGAGGGGATTTAACATCTTGGTTAGTTTTCCTGCATACATCTTAGTCATTTCTACTGTGCAGGTGTTGATTTAAAGGGACAGTTTGACATTTTAGAAAATACGTTTATTCAGTGTCTTGTCTGTACTATAGATATGAAACTCCAGCCAGCAGCAAGTCACCTTGTTGGCAGACATTGTTATAGGGGGACAGAGCCAAGCTAGCTGCCTCCCCCTACTTTCATGCTATTTTTGTGCTATGCTAACCAAACAGATCTTTGGTGGTTACTGGCTTCCTGCAATAGGGCTGAGCTTATAGACCTGGATCAGAATGATAGAAGAATTGACAGAAAATCAAAGATTTTGACCTGGTATGCTGTGCAGAAAACCTGTTTTAGCTAACTTTTCTATCCACTGCAGTAGATGAAGTAAAATATATCCTCATGTATATATTTTCAACCTTGCAGAGAACATTAAAAACTTTGCAAACATGTCCTCATTCCGATAAAACAAGTATAAATAAAGTAGAACACTGTTATTTTTCTGTGTTGCATTAATTGACTTTGACTGGCATGTGAAATGCAGCAATTTATCTCAAACATGAACGCAAAACAAATAGATTTAGAATATCATGGATACATGCTCAAGAGTGTGCTTTTGCTATAAACCTGCCTTTATTGATACAGATTGTGTACTAGAAGGTAAAACAAGAAATCTTCTTTGCCTCTTCTTACACGCACGCTTTAATGACCTTGATGTGGGTGTGTGCAGCACAAGAAAGAATCAAAAAGCAAGGGATAAGACTTGAAGGCAGTCAGGGGTAAAATGAATAAAGGATTGCAGGAAAACAGACAGAAAAAACAAGTAGTACATCCCTCAGGTGTGACAAGTAGTCCAAACAAATGGCCAACAAAATTAACATCTAGGGGAAAACAAAGGTACAGAAGGAAACTGTAGAGGAGTTTCACAAGAATAACACAGGTAAGCAACAGGTAGGTGAATCAGCAGGGAAAAATGACAGGGGACAGAGAGGATGTCTAAACAAGACCATATACACTAGATAGTCTATAATTTACGAGGAAAAGAAACACCATTGAAGAAACCAGTGAGAGTTGAACAAAATATCAGATAGGAGGCAAAAAAACTAATCATGAACAGAGAAGGTGATTAACAAAATAGGACAGGAAGTGACAACAGAATAGCATAAGACATAAAACTCAGAGATTCATTCATTGTTTCCATATAGCTGACAAAATGAAGACCACCCGGCATTACCTTTTAGTTTGCCATGTTTGGGAGCTGTTTGGAACAGCTGAAACAGTAAAATCTGATGTTTCCACGTGCTCACAAAAATTTGATTTCTATTATTCTGTAACTACAGTGTCATCCTATCCTCCACCAGTCTCCGCCTCTCTCACTGCTGATTCTATTTACTCATTTGGACCTAAACACTGTGTCCTGAAAATATGCTGTGCAGCAAGGAAAGCACTCAGGCTGGATGTCTGCCATCACTGTGTTGAACCATTCTGAATGATTACTTATCTGGCAATTTCATGCCATTTCATACTTAATGTGACATTTTTGGAATAGTGACACAATCTGCGATCTGTTGTGTTTTCATCATCCAATGAATGTAAAGACAATTTTGGCAGCTTTCTGCCAGTCACTCTGTCGAGTAGTCACTCCAAGAGAATCTTGCTGACTGGTGTACATATTTTCTGGCCCTCGTGACCTTAATGCATAATCAGGGCTCTTTGCAAAATTTATCATGCTTAAGTGTTTTGGAAGTAGGCTGCATAGAGACTCAGGGAGGTTAAAGGCAAGGCAAAGTACAGCGGTGGCACTTAGGAACAACCCTGGAACAATGGGTATGGATTATTTTCTTTTAAGCTTACAACTTTGTAGAAAGGATTTAAAACCCACTGAATCCAATTCAACCTGATCTTACTTACCTTTATTATTGATGGAATCATGATTATGTAACAGTGCTTTTACAAAGGAGAAAAGTAATCCACTTTAGTTTGATCAAATGACAAGATGAATTACGACAGAAGTCAAAATGGCCCTATTCGTCCCTATACATCAGTTGTCTTCAATAACAATTGAAGATACCAGCATTACAAGTATTATCTCACAAATGCAAGTGCTACATAATATGCACAGTTTGAAAGTCAGCGTCCCCAGCAGACAGAGGTCAGAATAAAAAGGGATGAAGCTTGTACTTTTTTTTTTTACTGATCAAAGCAATCTTCCAGCTATTTCTACTGTAATAAAGCCAAAGCCTACTTTAAAGAGAACAAAAAAGTCTCTAAATGTTGCCAGATGGTCATACGCTAATTAGTTTTTCCGTAACGCCATCGCATCACATTCACATTCTGCTTGGTTTCGGCCCTTTACATCTGTTTTCTCCTCTGCTACTATCCGTGCTCACATGCTCTGTATTTTACAGCCAAATTCAAAAGAAACCTGCGCGTATTCACATATTTGTCTATCTCTGTTGTCGGGCAGTTAAAAAAGTTTGAAAGTTTGACTGAAATCTTCAGCCACCTCTAATAAAGTTGCGTAAGCATAGCGTCATCTGACAAAACCACCCACTTACGGTAAGTTAAAGAACTGGTCTGTGCAGTGATTTCGGCTATATATACACGTATGATAATCCCTCAGAGAGAAAGACAGAGCTGGCAGAATATCTCAGAAGTAAGTTATAAACGTCTGTTAGTGGTGGTCCAGCGGCTGCCACTCACGGGACAGCAAGGGTCACACACAGCAGATCACTGGATCCTGCACTCACAGGGCAGTATTGGGGATTCTCTTATCTATCGATGAGCTAAAGTTTGTCCTGAAAATTCACTGGATTTTTGTCTCTTGTCATATTTCTGAAAAAGAAAAAAGTCGCTGAGGGCATCTAAATCAGTCTAAAGTCACTAAATCAGGCGACAAATCTGCAAAGTTGGCAACACTATCAAAACCATATGTTATCAATGCAAAGTATAAAAACCAACATCCTTGATGGAATGGGGTTCCATTAGTGCACATGGCCAGTATAACTTGTATAAATGTGAAAGTACAATTAACGTGGAATGATATATGCATTTTTGTGACGTGTTTTCTTATGCAACATACAATGACATCCATATTATGCTTTTTTCACAAATGGACTTGTTGATTTCAGCACAACAATGTCAAACCACATTCTGTTCATTTTACAACAATATGACAACATAGCATAAGAATCTATTTGTTAAACTGGTCAAGTACAAACCCTCAGCACATTTGAAGCAATTTATGTGGCAAAGAAGCAGCTCAAATTCTTAATATTAAGACTAAAAACATTGAACTTTTTAAAGTAGATCCACAATGTTTATATCTTTTTTGCAGAAGGAATAAAGCAAAAGAGTTTTTTTTAATGTAATACTGACAACAATATATGATACTGTTTTTTAAAAAAATGAATAAATATTTTGAACTAAAAAATATTTTTTAAGTATTATCATTCACAACATCCCAGCGTTATAAGGAGATAGATTTGCCAAAATAACTAAAAACCACTAAATTGCCATTTTTCCAAAATGTTCATGATGTTCAGATTTATCAGACTTGATGAAGCTACTCCAAAAAACACATGAGCGAACCATTTGCCTCCTCTTTGAGTCCCATTGATGTGTATAGTGAGTATTGACTGGTTTAGAATCTTTTTTTAGTGTTTTTAAATTGATTCGTCTGCTCATCTCAGTGATTAATTTGAAATATTCATCATCACTGGGGCAAAGATTCTTACAGTAATGCATTTTTTCAAATCTAATTCTTTGTTGTACCAAAATCTAAATGTTGTTCCATGTTATTGCTGTTGCCGTTTCCTCAGTGCTCCGTGTTCAGAGTCAGCCTCCACTTGTGCAGCAGTCAACCGCACCACACACTGCCATTTTTGTTCTTAGAAACACATGTTAGAAGTAGCTAATGTGCTAGCTCATTGTAGGGAAAACATGAATTTTGGGAATATATCCAGCGTGGCTAATGCTGCTTATTGTTACCAAGCTGTGGATTTAACACTCTAGCTTTTTCTTTCCGTTGATCTAAAGACAAGTTTCCTGTTGAGCTACTCAGCTATGCTGGCTGTGTAATGCTTGTAATGCAGCTGTTATGGTGCCTTTAAGAAGTTGTAACTTTAGTGAAGATAACTTATAGGGAACTGCAGAGCTGGAATGCAAAATCTTAATTTACATCATTGTGTCTGTTTGCTAATGTGCTTCTCACACTTCATGTTAGTTTCTCAGTATTTTTCCACAATTACAAATGTTCTCTCCAATCATTACTGTTTGCTCCTCACTCTGCTTGTTTAACTGTCACTAACTCTTGAGTTTATTTTACACCTAATATTCCACTCATACCACATCATTTCTAATCTTAACCCATGTTAACAGTAGAACGATTTGTTCAGCATCCATTCTTTCAATCCACTTGTGTTTGTATTGGCTACTCACTTAAGTGTGTTTTCCTGCAGTTCATCACCCCTCTGGGTCAAATTGTAGACTGTTGTTGGCATAGAAAACTCTGTGCCATTGATTCCCTCCTGGGATCTCTAAAACAGCTGCAGAGCAGCACTGAAAATTGAAACAGAGGTGTGCCACCTCTCATAATTTCATGACAGGGAAATGGAACCCCGTCTCAAAAAAGCAATCAGAATCTTTGGTTATCTGTCTTTGCGGGGCGTTGTTTGCAGATCAGCAGAACTATTCCTGTTATGTCCCTTCATGTCCCTGTATCTCTCTCTCACCCTCTGCTCCTGCCGCTCAGAAACTGTGTGCAGTAATGAGCAGCAGAGTGGTGATGCTGTGTTGATTTATTGCATGGTTGGCCAAATGGAACCTGGATGGAATGTGTCCGTCATTGAGGCGTCGCTTAGATAGAAGCACCTGTGATGCCTCGGGACAGCTAACTGTGCTATCAGGAGTGGGTCCCCACTTGAACCATCAACGCATTCAGTACACACACACCCACACACTCACACACCCACACACAGTTTACACAGAAGCAGAATAATCTTCCCTACCACCAAAAACAAAATATGCAAGCTGCACTGATAAACCGTCACTGTCACTCACACAAACATGCTCACTGGAGTGTAGTGTAGAGGTGTGTGTGTTGGGGGGTAGGATTTAATGTATTTCTACCTAAAATATCAGAATTATACATCCCTGTCTATTTCACAGAGGGAAGCAGTCAGTCATGTTACAATCTCCTATGTGAGCCATGTCAAGTTTTGCTTTTAGAACAGTAATCCATCTGTTCAGCTTTGCGCTGCTACAATACTGTTTCATTCACAACTGATGGAAAAAACATCAGTTTTTTTAATAAGTCGAGGATTTGTCTTTCTCATTCTGCTCTTTCTTCTTCTTCTGTGTTTGAAAACAATGCCTACATTTCCCACAACGCAACACAAATAGTTTTAGTTTCATCATAGACAACAGTGTGTGTGGTATGCTAGTGATACACTTGAGGTAATTTCTCAGGTTTTGTGCATCTTTGCTCAAAGGAGATTTTAATCCCATGACAAAAAGACTTTAAAGAACAGGGATTGCCATACAGAAAAGCAAAATGCATTTCAGATAATCCCAGAAAGTTTATTGCTTTTGAAGTTTATTACAGATGAAGGGAACACACTAACATACCTTATTGAATTTTGTGAAAGAGGAAGAACTGTTGGACAACAATCAGTACACCAGCAGCTGTTGCACCGCGTTTTACAAGTGCTTGTGATCAGAGCCCCTCAGACTTTAATTCTTTACCCAAGAAATTACGTTCCTATACAACTTTGCAGCAGTCAAAGTCAAAAGTCAAAGTCAAATTTATTTGTATAGCACATTTCATGTACAGAACAATTCAAAGTGCTTTACACAAAATGAAAGCATTGCAGCGGGGAGCAGAAAAAGCATAAAAAAATATGTAAAAGAATATAAAAAGAAAAAAAGAAAACAATTTAAAATAATTAAAGCAAGCAACAGTCTAGATAAGTTAAAAGATACTGTGCAGATTTCATGCATAGAAATGATAAATGATAAAATGTTTTAACATGACAAAAGAAATGTTTTTAACCTGGATTTAAAAATGTCTACATTTGGTGACAGTTTAATCTCCAATGGCAGTTTTTTTCCAATTGTTTGCAGCATAACAGCTAAATGCTGCTTCTCCATGTTTGGTCTGGACTCTGGACTGGACCAGCTGACCTAAATCCTTGGATCTAAGAGCTCTGCTGGGTTTATATTCTCTGAACATATCACAGATGTATTTTGGGCCTAAACCTTTCTTTGATTTGTAAACCATCAGTAGGCTTTTAAAATCTATTCTGTTACTGACTGGAAGCCAGCGTAAAGATTTTAAAACTGGTGTGATGTGTTCAGATCTATTTGTCCTGGTTAAAACTTTAGCAGCAGCGTTTTGGATGAGCTGCTGATGTTTAATGCTCTTTTGGGAAAGTCCAGTTAACAGATCATTACAGTAATCAAGTCTACTGGAGATGAATACATGGATGGGTTTCTCATGGTCTTTTTGGGAGAGAAAACCTTTAATTCTGCTTTGATGTGGCTGCTGAAAGTCAGATCTGAGGCTATCAACACTCCAAGGTTACACACTTGGTCAGTGATTTTAAGGTCCGAGTCTCCAGATATTTACCAGTGCTGACCCTCTTCTCTTTGCTACCAACAGAATGATCTCAGTTTTGTCTTCATTTAATTGTAGAAAATTCTCTCTCATCCAGGTGTTTATTTCCTCCAGACACTGACACAGTATGTCTGCTTGGCTGCAGTCGTCTGGTGACACATAAAGTTGTGTATCTTCTACCTAACTGTGATAATTGATGTTAAAGTTCTGCAATATCTGGCCCAAAGGGAGCGTATTACAAGTTAAACAGAAGAGGTCCAAGAATTGACCCCTGGTTGACTCCACAAGTCATGGCCACTCGTTCAGATTTGTCACGTTTTTAGTTAATTTCTGTCATGTTTTTCCCCTGTCACGTTAAGTTTCACTCAAGTCACCTGTTTCTGTTCCTCAGCTGCACCTCGTCACTAATCACCTCCCCACAGTATTTAGTTTCCAGGTTCACTCATGTTCATTGCAAAATCCTCACTTTACCTTGCATGATCACTCCACGTTTGTTCACAGTCTCGTCAGGTCAGGTTTTTGCCTCACAGTCTTCGTTTTCATAGTCTTGTTTTGTCTTGCTTTGTTATTCACAGTCAGTATTTTTTATATCCGGCTCAGCCACGTCTTTTGTTCTTGCCTTGTGCGTTTTGTCAATAAATCAAGTTTACTTTTGAAGTTCCGCATCTGGGTCCTCCCTTCTCGCACCACAAACTCTGTCAAGATTCATAGCTGCCTATTGTAACAAAATAACTCCGGCCTTCTAAGTAGTACCTGAACTAGTTAAGGACCGCTCCAGAAAGTCCAACTCAGTTTTCCAGCCTGTGCAACAGGATTCTGTGATCTACAGTATCAAACGCAGCACTGAGATCCAACAGAACCAGGACTGAAACATAACCAGAATCAGTATTCAACCTGATGTCATTTAACACTTTGACCAGAGCTGTTTCAGAGCTGTGATGACGTCGGAAGCCTGATTGAAAATTATCGAGGCTTCCACTTTCATTCAGAAAGTCATTGAGCTGGTTAAATACAACTTTCTCAATAATCTTGAATATAAAAGAGAGGTTAGAGACAGGTCTGTAGTTGTTCATCACAGAGGTGTCTAGAGTTATCTTCTTTAGGAGTGGCTTAATGGCAGCTCTCTTTAGTGACTTGGGAAAAATGCCTGATGCCAGTGAGCTGTTAACTATTTGTAGGAGATCACTTTCTACTGAGGTACAAACAGTTTTTGAAAAGTCGGATGGTATTATGTCCAGAGTACAAGTTGTTGATTTCAGATTAACTGTTTCCTCCAGGATTTTTAACTCAACAATATTAAATTGTGACATGACATCAGAGTTAGTTCTAGGTGTTAGAGACATATTAGTTTTGTTGTTGGTCTCTGTGGCGTGAATGTTTTGTCTAATTATTTTGATTTTTTGGCTAAAAAAGTTGGCAAATTTCTTGTATTTCTCAGTAGAGAGGGGGTCTGGGTTTGACTGTTTATGAGGATTTGTGAGTTTTTCAACCATAGCAAACAGAGTTCGAGAATTGTTGGCATTCTTATTAATAATTTCAGATAAATGCAGCTGTCTGGCCTTACACAGCTCATTGTTATAACTTTGCAGGCTTTGTTTGTACAGCTCATAGTGAATCTGAAGCTCAGTTTTTCTCCACTTACGTGGAGTGAACACGTTTCGAGGGAACCATTACTTTGTTCACATATTTTCTCTCAAAATGAGAAGAAATGTTGTTTTATGTGTTTGCAAATCACAGGCTTCGATGTGTTTTAAGACAGTTAGCTTAGCGCAGCAGAACGCACAACTCTCACCAACAACACAGTTGTCATTGGGTTGATTCCGTTACAAAAGTTTACGAGTCATTGATTCACCACTGATCCTCCTCTGTTTTATCTGTACAAATAAGCTAAGACGAAAAACAGTGGCTTTTCCATTGTTTTAGCAGGGGTTTAAGCTCCAAATGACTTGAAACTACAGAAACCATGATTTATTTCTAGTAAATAGGAAAACAGTGCCGATTTGTACCATGTGGTGGAAAACTGCGACAGATACCCGTACACTTCTGCAGTATATCAGTGCTTAATGACACTCACACACATCTATTCACGCTGGACTGGAGACATTGTTCACAGAGTGCTGGTGTAGCGTTGTCTCAGTATCAGCGTTTTGTTCTTGTCATTTTCTCCCTGGGGCATTTAAAGGAGGGGAGCAGTTAACAACTTGTTCAGTGGAAGAGATGGAAAAACACACTCACACATTTGCAGTTTTGTTCATACACACAGCCACAAAAAAGAAGGTTGATCAAATCTATCTCTGGGAATAGCGGTGGAAAATGAAGTGCAACTGCAGCCCACTGACCAAACGCCCTGCTGTACGCTCAAAGCAAAAGCTGTGATGGACACATTTTTTAAGTGTGTGGTACTGTTATACTGTTTCACCTATACTGTAGAGTGTGCCAAATTCCAAATAGTGGATGTGTTACAGCAGTAAAATATAGTGATGTCTGGGGACAAAGAGATGGATGAATGAGCAAACTAGCAGATTAATTAACAAATAAGAGATGCTCTCTTTCAATATCAGTATGCTCAATGGTCTGAAGAAAAAGTTATTTAAAAAGTAAATTAGCAAAAAAATACAATTAAAAACATCACAGTAAATATGCATTGTCATTGTTCTGTAAATTCCTGATTAGAGCGTTTTGAAGCACAGATCATCAATCATTTCCAGCGTGGGGTACTTGTACCTAAGAGGATGCTTTGCAGTTGCCAAAGGCTACATGGAATAGCTCCAATAAATCATGAAAATATGTCCATACATTCAGGATACTGAAATGTCTGCATACTAAAAAGCTATATTATAACTACAGTTGCTAGCAGCTATAAGTAATGTTGGATACATATTTAATAGGTATCGAGAAGATAGATGAATGAAATAGATAATGGTTTAAACAAGAGAAGTCTGAGACTACATCCCCCTGAAAAAGCTGAAAAATTCCCCAAAGGAGGATTGCTTTGATATGAATAACTACCGGTACATATATTTATTTTCTAATAATATACTATTATTCAAACCTAAATATAAAGATCAAATAAAGGCTATCTATATATTGCACACCATATTTTCTGGATCTTTACAGAAGTCTTTACCCCAGTTTGTTTCTTTATTATAGCACTATATATGTACTATAATGCAAACCTATTTTTACACAGTTTTACAACCCAAATCAGAAAAAGTTGAAAAGACAGCAAAAATGCAGCAAAGGAATATGATTATTTGAATATTTACTTCAACTTTTAATTTATTGTAGGCATTATAAACCCAAGATGTTTCATGTTTTGTCTCGCCAACTTTATTTCATTCATTAAAACACATTCATTTTTGCTTTTCAGGACTGCAGTACTTTCCTAAGACATTTGAATGCAGGAATTCAGGTTTAAAAAGAGAAAATCAAATTCAATCAAAATATTAAATCTTTTCCATGGATGTCAGTTCATAGGTACATGACATTCTGCACACAGTACAATGGCATGGCCGTGGAATTAGAGGGTATGCAATCCCATATCACTGCACACCTGAAGATGCATTTGCACTAATAAAGGAATGAAATAAGAACTGAAACGCTTTGAATCCTCAGTCCTTTTAACGTTATGAAAAACAATTGCATCATCACCTCATGATAAAAGATTTACTGTTCCAACTTCTGTTTGAAAATATTGCATGTCTGAAATACGAAATGTAAATATATATCAACAAATAAAATAAAGCTGACAAAAAAGAAAAATATTGGTTTTATGCTGACTTTAATGCAATGATAAGTAAATTTAAGAATCGTAACGTCAAGAGAGTTTGTCTTATTTCACTTTGGTGTTCATTTGTGAAGAGATTATGTAAATTGCCAAGTTTGACCTATTTTGCAATATTAATAAATCCTAGATCCAGATCGGGACTGACATCAACAGTTAATTAGTTCTAAGTTGTAAGAACTACAGTATGCCTCATCCCTGTTCAAGTTTTTCATCTAAAACCTTTTCAGTTATCCTGCTAATGAAATAAACAAACCAAATAACCTCTTTGGCAGGAACAAATATGCCAAAACTAGTGCCGCAACTCATTTGCACTCAACAGTAGTATCTCAAATTAACTGAAGTCCTACTTTGGCTTATAAATCTTCTGAAAACTCATGTGTGTACCTCTAAATTATACATGTGATATCTATACCTTTTTAGCAGGGAAAAACCTATCATACCTTTAAAATTGCTCAGGATATGCAGTACTTCTACATCTTCCTCCTCATTTAGTGATGGCATTTTATAAATATGCTAATCTAGCCCCACCCAACATCACTGTGCACCAGCAGCTGATACTGGCCACCCCTGTCTCTACAAAGTAATGACCAGTTCTAATATTGGTGTAATTAAAGCAGACGATTTTATATTGAATGAGTTATGAGTAACGGATTGACGGTATAGAAAATGGATGGATGGATGGATGAGTTATGAGTATATAGTTTGTAAAGCTTAATTAAAAAAAAAGATAAAAAATATTCTGCCATAATTTATTGAACCAGCGAACGATTCTGAAAAAAAATGAAGGAATTATACAAAGTCGTATGCACATGGAACTATCATAGTGGCAATTTATATACTAGCTCAGAGCCACTAGCTGGCCTGGTGCTCCCAGAGGTTGTCCAGTTCCCAGGATTAGTGGCACATATCAAAAGCAAGGCCAAGTGAGAAACCATGGCACTTGGCAAGCTGTGCAAGCTAACTGGAACTTTGCTCACGACAGAAGCTGCTAGCTCCAGGAGCTATTCCCGTGCTTATTTAACTGGCGCTTAACAGTGGCTTATACAGTATGTGACCTTCTAGCCGGCTCATGGGCCAGTCGAGAGTTCACTCCGCCAACTCCCACGGCTCAGCAAGTGCTAAGGCTCCTCGCTCAACCCTGCTTATGCTGTGATCTCCACATATTCTTTACTAATTTCTCCTCAGCTTGCTACGTCTCATTTAATCTGTTTCTTACTGTGTATACCAATTAGCTGTACAGTCTCACCCCACAAATCGCCAGGATTATTAATACCAGTAAAATAGTCATAATAGTCAATAGACTTGACCTCACCTTTCTAAAACTTAGGATTTTACTTGGCAGATTCAAAGCAGAAATCCTTACCATAGCACAGATTTTGCTCATGTTATGTCTTGTAACACCCAATAAACGTCTTACAGACATATTAAAAAGGTTAAAAACATAATTCTTATCAAAGGTAATAAAAAAAACAACTAAGAAAGATGTTGAATAATTTTGAATACCATCAAGTTTGACCATGATGTCGGGTGTTGACAAGTGTAGCAGAGATCCCCTGGCAGGGCTTTGATGGTATGTTGAACAGAACAAAGCTTGGAGCTCTTGGTTTACAGGCTTAGGATGAATCAGATAGCCCATAGAGTCATCTTTGTCCTGCTAAGGTGTCCTTGTGAAAGATATTTTATCCCTATCCAGTTCAAGAGCTTTTCCATAGCTCCTTTCCATATAGAGATCAATAATGTCTCATGTGAATTGTTGGTTCACACACAAGGACAGGGGTCACACAGTTCTTGTAATCTATATGCTTCTGAAAATACTGTAACAGTTTGTCCTCAAAGTGACAGAGGATCTCATTTTTTTAAAACTGATATATGTGAATATTGAACACCTCCACCAGAACATCCTAGGGTTAAGTGCTTTTAATCAAGGGCGCTTGAACCATAAATGGTTGTAGCAGGAGTGGAGATAAGTCAAGAGAATTTTCCCAGTAACAATCTCATGCTGCAGGGTTACACAACACATTTTACCTTCAGAGGTCAAAGGCAAGCAGTCTGCATGAATGTAAAACAGAGTGAGTTAAGCTTCCTGAGATAAATAACATCTCATATTACTTTATGCAGCATAAGCACAAGTCCTTTTCCTTCTTCGCTGCTCTGCAGTCAAGCTCAGTGCAGTTCTTAGCAGGACTGCTGGTGTGTAGCTGGCGATGCTTGTGAGGTAGCATTGGGGTACACATCAGTGCCAATCGCTGTTCGGGGCACAGACCCAGCTCACCAGCCGTGACACCCAGGATGTGGTGAATCATATCAGTGTCCTGCAGAGTCAGTGTCGTCCTCTCTTTACAGCTACTCTTCTGTATAGTTGTGTTGTCATCCGGAGGGTCAACAAAGCCTTGTTGAGTGTGTATTAGCTATATGGCTAATCTTTAAAGCACCATTTCATCAAAACAGATTTTCACAATGGGCTTTTGTCCACTCAACCGAACAGTCTAGTGTAACATGTATGTTTAGTTTAGGAATTGGATGCTGGTTGAACTGCTGGAATATGACATAGACAGTGACCTCTGGCGATGGCAGTTTTACTTTGTACTTTACTTTGTACTTACATCTCTCTCTGTACATCTTTTGTCAGTAGAACACCATCCACAGCTGTGTATGCTGTGATTAATGGCAACCATTCATTAACTTGATCAACCACTTAAAGAGAGATTATTAATCAGATACTTATTTAAATGTCACCACAGAGCAGCTGAGAGGAAATGAGGCCACTGGGAAATTGAGTCTTTGAGTGTTGGCTGCTTGTGTGTACAAGCTGCATGTTTAGTTCCTGGAATCGTGCCCCACACTGATAACCAAAAGCTTATTTATATGCAGTTGTACATACATTGGACGTACCAGCGAATACTGGAGGGAGCAGTGGAACCTACTCTTCAACTCCAAATGAGTCTTATTGTGTCTCATTAATAAAACATTGTGTAGGGCCTGTATTATGAAATGGGAAACAATACTTATGGGATTGGATAGTTATTAGAAATTCACATCTCCCGTCAGCTCTACAGCATTCATTTCTCATTTAATTTCTGTGTATGTGTGCCTAAAGGATATATGAAGAACATTTTCCGCTACGTAGCCTAGCATGGCTAATCAGGATGTATTCATCAATTGTCTAAGACATGTTTTCTATAGCCAATCCCTAATGCTAATTTTTGTGTCAGAAATGGCTATTGTCATGCCACTAGCTGTATAAACAGGTTTTTGAAGAAACGTAATGAGGAAATCTGAGCTGGCATTTGCAAGCTGCTGATGTTTGCTTTCAGAGTGTACTTGTTTGTGTAGCTTTTGTTCAGGCCCCCTGCCTCTGCACTTTCAGACAGAAATGAGGCACTACTGGTCAAAATAATTGCCCCCCCCCTGAATTTTAAGCACATCATTTTGATCATCTTTAGAAATAGTTTAAAAAAATGTTCTCTTAACAGGACAATAATTAGTAAATATCCCCATATTATTTTCTAGTGTTCATATAACCTTAATTAACTAATGAGTGGTGGTATTACTACATAAGTACATACTGTGTGTTTTTACTTTATTTCTCACAATGCTAAAGACAGCAGAGTTGTCTGAGAGCACCAGAGAAAATTGAGAAAAAGACATACCAAGGAACACTATTCAAGACATCTAAAGAGCATCAGGATGACATCAGCCAACTTGGAGTGGTGTTATCAGCCTGTAACATCCCATTCCCTGAATGGAAGGCAGATAAAGAAATATTAATGTCTTCAAAAACCATTATAGATCTACCACTGTCTTTCTGGGATAATGCTCTATAGACAGAGGAAACCAAAGCAGAGATCTTTGGGAATGCAGTGAATCTGATTGTTTACAGGGGATTTAGCAAGCTCCCTCTTTCTACAGTTAAGCATGGCAGAGGTCTGATCATGCTGTGATACTGCTGTGTTGCATATTTTACTGGAAGCATTGGACATTTAAAAGTAATAATTATAAGATTACTGAGACATTTGAACTCACAGTAGTGGAGGAGCGGCAGAAATACATGCTGAAAGAAGGTTCTCGATGGCTTTGAGAAACATATAGAGGCTGCCCAACGGCCAGTTTCTGCAACCAAACAGTCGTGATGGTCACCAACAATTGTAACTGGGGTACATTCTGTGTTTGAAGAATTTATTTGATTTAAATTAATTCTAGCTCAGTTTATTTTGCACATCTTATCAAAATATTCAAGCTTTACAGAACTGGTCTGTTTGAGATTTTTTTCTAATGTGGCAATAATTCTAAATAGTTCTTTATTGTTTCTATGTGCTGAAGAGTCGAACTGGAGAACAAAACACGTGTAACTGTACAATTAGATATATACTACTTACATAATGGAACTACAATAAGGTGCTACTTCACAGCTTTCAGATGGAGCGTCTCATTCTATTGAAAGACGGCTTTTGAAAGCATTCAAACAAACACACCTCTCCCTTTAGTGCTCCTTTAAAATACACAAACCAAATTCATGGCTACGCATTGCCAAGGCAACAGCACCAACAAGTAGGCTGTCTGACAATAAAACACACAATTTCCATTCTTATATTGTGATGACAGATGTCATGTCTTCGTGCCTGAAACAAAAGAACGGTTGTTGTGTAGGCATAATCAAATTAACAACATGCAAGCATACAAACAACAGAGGAGACAAAAATAAAGAGTTGGCTATTCACATTATATTTACAAAACTGAAGCGATCAAAGACAAAAAGATTTGTACCTAAGCTTATATAGAAAATACATTACCTATTATCTATAAAATGGCAAATGTTGCATCAATCCAATTATTAGTTTCATAGCAATTTTCTGCTGTCGGGTCTTTGTGTTAATTTTGGGCCCTAAAAGAAAAAAAGCCAGAGCTGTGTTTATAAAATCTTCTGAAGTTATCCCAAAGGAAAATATGCAGGAACTAATATGGCTGATATGGCTGCACTGTGCATAAAGAAGAAAAAATGGACAGCTTGTGGATTATTAGACAACCCTATCTAAATTGAATGAAAATGGTTTTGGTTTAGAATGATCAATTTTTAAATGAGGGGAAGGATTATTTGTGTGAGAGGTACAGTTTAGGTCTTTCATAATACCTTCATACCTACACAGATCAGCTGGCTCCTTATATCATCCCCGGTGCTCTCTGGAGAAAACCTCACATATTGCTTTCTCTGGGGTTTGTCAGACTTTGGTCTGGTTTCCAGCAATGGAAATGCTGCTCAATCATTTGAAATAAGTTTAGCCAGTCAAGGGTATTCCATGTCTTGGAATCTCTTCACCAAATGTTGTTTGGTTGATGTTTAGGGTTGTAGCCCATGAGTTAAGGTAATCCGGTTATTTTTTATTTGGCTGGCTGTGCACCTCTAAAGTCAACCCACATTACCGTGCAATGAAATCATTCTGTATTTTAGTTTCATTGGTCTCACATGCCAAAGTCATAACAGAATTGATTTAATGTGTGGCAGATGAAAAAGGGGCTCCACGGTGGTGTGGTGGTTAGCACTGTCACCTCACAGCAATAGGCTTCATGTTTGGACTCCCGACTGGGGCCTACCTGTGTGGAGTTTGCTTCTCCCCGTGTATGCGTGGGTTCTCTCCGGGTACTCCACCTTCCTCCCACCACTCAAAAACATGCAAAACATGCATGTTAACTGGTGACTCTAAATTGTCCCTAGGAGTGAGTGTGAGCATGTATGGTTATTTGTCTCGTTTGTCTCTGTGTGGACTGGCAACCTCTCCAGGGTGTACCCTGCTCCTTGCCCAATGACAGCTGATATAGGCTCCAGCCCCCCCATGACCCTGAGTTGGATCTAAAAGAGAGTATATGTGCAAAGGGGTGTATACAATACAGAAAGCAGACTCTATTAATTTCAACGTGTTTCTGTTCTTACTGTCGTGTTTTAGGTTTTAATGCAGCAACATACAGTGGTGTGCTGGAAATTTCATGTTCACACATCTATCTATTATTTGTCCAGCTGCACTGAGGGACCCTGCCAAGCTTATAGATAACACGGGTAAATCATCTGCAGTGGAGAGTGTACACTACAGTATGTAGTTCATAAATCATTTTATCAGCCCATGTAATTGACTGAATCAATTAATCAAGAAGGACAGAGAAGGTGATAGAAGTCATGAGGAGTGGAGCCCACCTGATTGAAATTCAGAAACTAGAGTCTGAAAAGGTCAAGGGTCACCCAAGACCAATTTATAGGCAGAGCAGCCTCTTAGTGGAACCTTTGTCGCTGTTAAGAGAAGCCTTTTTCAGAGGAATTCATAGATGACCGTGTATGGGTGTGCTTGTGTGTGTGTGTGTGTGTGTGTGTACCTCCATACGTGCTCATATTCTGCTTAGGTTGCTCGGCCTTCTGATTGTGGCGGGGTAAGTGATGCCAAAGCCCAATAATAAATCTCTGGCACAACCAGCGCAGATGACCTGAAGGTCACCGTTTCATTACCTGTCTTCCACTTTGATTTTCTCATCTCTCACGGGCATGAGGGATGAGAATGGAAACACAGACATAGATAAAGAGGATGGAGGCTTTTGTAAGGGGTACATATAGACTTGATTACAGAAATAGTTTGACATTTTGGGAAATATGCTGATTAGCTTTCTTGATTAGATTTCAAAGGGAAGGTCAATAACACTCTCATATCTGTCTGTTAAATATCAAGCTGATGCTTCATAGGTAACTACAGTGATGTTGCCTAGAAACCAGCAGCTCTAGGACAACTGAGCCAGCCGAACAATAATCAAGCACACTATCTACTCCTTGTTAAACTACTACTTGTTAAACCATATCTGGTTGTAAGTGCTGGTAGGTAGATTTTGTTTACAATTAATGAGAATTAAATTATCTTTTATCCCTTTTTTCCAATATTAAAGAAACATTCTGAGATTTTTCAACTTGGACCCTCTTCTCACTTGTATATCATTGTCAGTTATTTGAAGTTCACAAAAACATTTGAAGTCTGATTGATATTGAGCGAAAATGCCAACCTCCGCCAAGTAAAAGCTCTGGATCAGTTATGGCAGAATTATAACCCTCACTTGGGAAGAATGGAGTAGTGTTATAGCTGGACTGTGTTAAAACAACTCTTTAAAAACAAATCATTTGGTTTGTCTTTGTGCCTTTTCAAACTGTGGCAACACATCATTGAGGCTCCCTTTCTGACACTGAACATTTTGACCAGGATGCCAGTTTAACAGAAAAATAAATTCTAAACCAAAACACCTCTTTGAAGAAAAGACATGGCTGCAAGGACTTTATTAGTTTAGGTTCATCCTCCTCTGGCTGTTGCTCCTTTCTGTCTTCATCCTCTCTTAAATTTCTAGGAGCCCTACTTCTGTGTACTCCAGCTCACATGAATGTGAATGGTCTTAAAATTCAAATGCCTCATCTAAATAGTTGAATAAGCTATTTCATTCCCTGCACATGCACATGAATTAATGTATGAGGCCGTTTCTGCAATAAATGGTTGCATCTGATTTAAATCAGCCTCACTTTTTCTTTTGAAATGATCAAATAACGCAAGAGTGACACAACAGAGAGGAAAATGAGGCCCAAGTTGAATATTCACAGGACTTTTCTTTTGTGTTGGGATATCCCCGTCCTACGGTAGCTCTAACTTCATATTTGCAATCCAAATATGGGTAGTGGTGTGGGTCTGCTCCTTTCTTTCTCAACATGAAAGAAACTATTGTATTTGTAGTTACACAAATGTCAAGCTATTTCTTGTTAACTGATCGATTGTTTTCCAATGCAGAATGCCAAAATAATTTCACTGGTTATAGATGATGTCAACATTTGTTTTTTCTCTTTCCCTTTTAGTTGATCTGATCAGTTTGAATTATCGACTGCTACAACAAAACAAGCAAAATGTCAGCTTGAGTTTTGGGAAAGTAATTGGCTTCAAAACGAAAGTGTAAGAGTGTAATATTCTGTTTCATTACAAGAGCAAAGTTTAGTGCTATATGCTTTGATGAATACGAAATTTGGTTATAAAAGTTCAATAAAAAGATTTACAGGTGTTGCCATATCCGTGTGTAACATTCAAGGCTACCTATTTTTCTAAACTAATCGGGATGTTTCCAGGGTAGCTCAGAAGGGAAAAACCAAATGCTGGCTGTAGAGTAAACCTTTCACGTTTTTTACCATCATCCTTTTGTGGGGAAGGCAGAGGTGGGGAAATTTCTTGATTCTAAGATGCTCTGAAACACAAAGTGCACTTTCATACATAGTTGTAAGTCGTGATATTTGATCAAAAACTAAAGCGACCCGATGATGTGTTGAAATTGTCATCTAAAGCATGATTGGTTTCTGTTTTTTTACATAGTGTGGGAGCTCATGCTCTCACTACATGATTTGAGTTCCTTCCCAATATGAGCTGGGTGTGCGTGTGCGTTGTGTTATATATACATTTGTGTGTGTGTCTTTTCTCATTATGTTTTTTTTTATACAAGTTTATGTGAATTGCTGCTACAATACTGACATTTCACACTGTAATTTCCAACACCCAGCTTTATTAGATTATAGATAAATACAGGAATATTTTTTTTTTTACCCAGTGTTGCTTTACTTCGCTTGTACTATAATCAGCTGTGAACTTGATCTATTTACTGCATATGTTGCCACATGAACAGAACATGGACCGTATCTATAATATATGATACAGCAGGCTGCAGATAGCAGACCTTTGGGGCCAACTGTTTTGCTTCAAGTTTACAACTTGGGCAGTGTCACATGAACCAGCAAGGCAAATGTTAACAACCACATGATCTATTGTGAGGTCTTGATAATACACCATGATAGCTGAGTAATGTTTGGTCACCTGAAGCATGACGGGAGCACAACTCTGTCCATCACCACGATCTACCTCCCCTACGATACAGTGAAATCTCTTTGGATCTAAGCAATTCCAAGGGTAGTGAAATTCATCTGAAAAACTCTGCCCTTCTCCAATAAGCAAAGGTTTTGCTTCCTCCTTGAAAAAAGGAACTATGAATATTAAATGTATTTAATGATGTTAAATGATATAATGATGGAGTCTGTGTTTTGTATGCTTATAATCACATTTTCAAAGACTTTCAACTTTAACAGACTAAAATTCATAATGTCTGCAAGTTGTCAACATTGTTTTATAAAATAAGCATTTTTTTATCCATTTCTTGTGAAAATGACTAAAAGGTAAGGTATTCCTGTTTTTCTTTAGAGAGAGAGAAGAAAAGTACCATTCCTGTGGAGAGTGGGTAGATTTGTTTAAGCTACATCCAAGCAAAGCGTAGCTTTCCCTCAAAGACAATAATAATAAAATAACTTGTCCGCTATCACTATTGTCCAAGGCCACCTAAGCAGTGCAGTGCGGCAGTATTCCCTCGCACCGCTTTTTACAGATTGAATCATTTCAGCCTCTGTCAAAAGAAATAATTTATCAGGGGGGAAGTGCAGTAAAAGCCTCAGGAGAAACTTTTAAATACATTCACATCTCCTGACTGATTTGTGTTCACAAATCTTCTACAGTCGTAGACAATGCTGAGTGCACCAATAAGATCAGGTTTTGTAGAGCCTTGTTAGATTTGTCACAAGTATTCAACTGGCTCTGCTTCTACTGAACATACAGGGAGCCCCACACCCTTTGATCTCCTCTTGACCATAGCTGTAATCGCTGAACATACACTTAAGCTCTGATTCATGTCTACATGGAATGTAATTAGGGCATATATACAGACAGGAAAAAAAGCTGTGACATTTAGGCAAGGTGCTCATGCTGTGCAATCAGGGCTCATTTTATACACTGAGCTCAGTCAGTGGCTGCCATGATTTCGTGTAAAGCCTTTCTGGTGTTTCCTACATGTGCAACCTCTGTTCTGAAATGAAAGGAGCCTAGAGGTCACAGCTAACGGCATATCTTTAAAAGCACAACTGCTCTGCCACTGGGCTGGAATAAAATGGGATCAGTAGGACTCTATTTTATGTCTTGGATGTCTTTAGTTCAAAGATGATGCTGTAAGTTATGGTATGGTGTCAGGATTTCACGTGGATGGCCAGAGGACTAAAAACTGATTTTCCTGTGGCTGAAACTTTACATTTGTATTTCCTTTATCTTGTTGAAATATGAGACAGATTAGTTTCCTAAAAGCATATCATAAAACAACAATTTAATTTGTAAAATTGAATTCAGATCCATTTTAGAGCCTTCTGGGTTTTATAAACATGCTAAACTGTGATGGGCAAAAACACAAATCTCCCTATCACAGTACATAAATAAAAATGATGACATGAAAGAAGAAAGATAGCTCAGCGGTCATTTTCTGTCTGTTGGGAAATCATTGAAATAGTGACATCGAATATTTGGGCAAAACTGTGATGCTGAGCTAGCAGGAGCAGGTAACAGCTGTCATATGCAGTTGATTTTTTTTCATTGCAACATTATGGATATAGATCAGTTAAAACCTTTTGCGTCAAACCTATTTTTCAAAGCAAACTAAATGGATTGCTCGTGCCTGGCTTTGATTTTATTTAATTTTATTCTGAGTAAAAGTTTTGTTAAGGATAAGATTTATAGTGCCCGATGGTCTGCTACAATTTTCAACAAGCTTTTTTAAGAGTATGCTTAATGTCTCTGCAGTTCCATTTATCTGTGCTAAGCCTTAATGCTGTTTTGTTCCGACCTGCTAAATGGAACAAAGATAAGACTTAAAGTTGAGCACAGAAGACTTTTTACTCCTCTTGGAGAGGCCAACCCAGAACACATTATCCCTCCTGTATTCTTATCAAGACTTACAGTGTCATAAGAACTGTAAGTAAATGCTGACCTCAAAGTGACCCTACTGTAATGCCTGCATAATCCATCTGTTATGCCTCCCAAAAACAACAGCTGTCTTGGTTCAAGTCATATCAGTAGTTTTGACAGAAGAATGTATCTGGAGTAAATCTATGAAAAACAATTAGACAAATGTATGTACTATATAGGTGCAACTTGAACAGATTAAAACTGTTACTGGAATCAGAGAACAACCATAAGTTTTGATTTGATTTGGCCTCACACTCTAAACTGTCTGGCAAATTTTTCATTACATTTAGTTTGAATCCATCAATCTTTATCTAAATAAAACAAAGAAATATGGAGTTTAATTACTCTACCATGTCACCATGTTGAAACATTTTAGCAATGCTGGCAGAAACACTTTTTATGATTGAAACATTGTTCTTTCCCGCTTATCAGTTTCCACCTTTAGAACTTTTTCTCTTTGGTTTTGACATGTAATCATCACGTCTAAGCTGTCATTCTTTTTTTTTTTTAGATGAAAACGTAAATGAAAATGACATTCCTTACTATTGTGAAATAATAGATTAGCAAAAGTTAGCATGCAAATATTTAGTATGCTTAATGTTAGCATGCTAGAATTAGCTAAAGGCATACTAAGACTTGCTAAAACTAAGAATGTGAACAGAAAATCTGTTAAAACAGCATATAAGTAAGGTCTCATATGGCTGCAAAAGTAATGGAAAGCTCTCTGTATACCAGCTTTTTAAACACAGGTACAGCTGCTGGTAAACGATAGACTTCTTTTTCTTATTATTTATGGCTCCTCTCAGTGTGATGGTAACATCTGCTCTTAAAGCTAACTCTGCATACTGCTACAATTTAAAGGGATGACACTAATGCCGTTAAATATGCTACAGTCTGCTGTGGATCATAATTTCTGAGAAAAATAGTCTATTATTTTTTAACGGAGCAGGAGTCAACCCGATACAGCATGACTATAAGATGATATAGTTGGTAGACTTGTGATCAGGGCTTACCATTAAGTTATTTTATGTAAGGCTGAATGCTGAAATTAGCTTTCCCCTTCCTGTTTTTTTTTCTTTTCTTGGAGCCAGTGTAAAAATGATGGCTCCTTTCATGCTTACAATATATTGATTGAGTATACTAGTTTTACTTGAATACCACTTCGATGAACTTGTACTTGAATATTACCACTTTATGGGACATTTTCCTTTCCTTTCCTTTACTAGATTTCAGAGAGAGATACTGTACGTTCTACTCCACCACATTCATTTGACGTTTTTTTAACACAAAGATTTTAGAATATTATATTAGTCAATTTAGGTTTTATAGTATTATAATACACAAACTTTGTAAACACAGTGTCAGAGATTAAACCAGTGGTTTCCAGCACTTTTTGGTGCTGATGTCTATGAAAAAGCAGTATGCAGTTAAGGTTTTTTTTTTTTTTCGGATGGCAATGAGTTGTTTGAATCAGCACCCAACAGTTAGTTTTTTGTCCTTTGTCACTTGCTTCTAAAAAAAAATCAAGCATCATCATGTCTTAGTTTTATCTTGCGGCTGTAGAAAACTACTAGCTCAGACATTAGCATGTATTTATTAACATGCTTCAGTGTTGATAATCTGATCATGTCAGATGTACAAAAAATGTAAATGTACTTGGGTACTTTAAATAGATTGGGTTACTAATGTTTTCTACTTTTACTTTTTTCATGCAGAACTTGTGATGGAGTGTTTTTAGATTGCTCCACTGTTACTTTGAATGAAATAAAGACAGGAATACTCTATCCATTTAACCAGCAATCATGCATGAGACTCCAAAAAAGCAATTTCAGCAAAGTTGTTTTTTTCTCTCCCTTCATGAAGATTAACATTTTGTGATCAGGCATTAAAAATTAATGTCTCCACTTCCCCCTTGCCCCTCTTCTGCTCTCTCCTCAGACCCAGACTTTGGCGACTTGGGAGTACCCCCACCTCTGCCCTGTAGGTACACTCTCTCTATATCTGTTTCTGTTCCTGTTTCCTCCTTTCTGTCTGACTTTTGTTCACAATCACCCAATTCTTCTTTCTCCGCACATTCTTTTTTCCTCACTGGAGCTAATGATACAGTTGTTTTTGTATACGTATTGGCATAGATTTTCTAATGCTTGCTAGGTATGCGTGGTGTATTTATGAGTCCTTTCTGCTTGCTTGACCTGTATGCATGTGTATCCATGTGCTTGTGCGTGTTTATGAATGTGTGTGTTTCAGCCTGCCAGTATGACATGGTTGGTCCAGAAGGTATTGTTGAGTCTCATCAGATCACCAGAGATGGGAAGGCTGGTGCTGCTGAAGCCGTCGACTGTAAATGGTACATCCGTGCTCCGCCGCGCTCCAAGGTAAGTGTATGTCTATGTTACCATGCTCCCATCCAACTGTAAATTCGATGAAAGCTAAATTTTAAAATGCCGCGTAAAATACCATGGGAATTAAATTGAGTACCCATCAGCTGGGTTGATGACCAGAAAAACAGCTCTTCAGCTGACAAATATATTGTGTTCTGTACCGTTCCTCTCAGGTTCTATTGAGGGGGATTTTCTTGATAATTCGTTGTTTCCATTTAGTATTCCTGCACTCATGCTGCAAGATCAGGGGTTGCATCAGGAGGCTTTTATATTGCATGTAGGTTTCTCTGCAGTTGTCAGCAGTATTCTGGTGTGACTGTTTTTGGCTGCGGGAGGGGGGATGTGTTCCACCGCTCGGGTCAGACAGACAGGCAGAAGGGTTTACTTGGGGTCAGGCCCATGTTTTTAATCAGCACACTTTTGCCAGGAGGAACAGAAGGATAGGAGGCAAAGGAGAAAGAGATAGAATGAGGGTAGGAGAAGGGGACCTGGGTAGATCAGACAAAGAGAGAGAAGCAGGAAGAGTTAATGTTGACGAAATAGTGTTGCCGTGCAGTTTGACCCTGAGGCCTCCAACAGCCCCCATTTGTTTTCTCTGCTAGCTTTCTGGATGTTAACCCTGCATACACACATACACAAGTACACCTTTACTCCAACCCTAATACTCAATAGACATGCTTCCTTATCTAAAAGAGGTTCCTGCGCTGCATTAATGTTACAGGATTAAAAGTCTCCTGAGGCTGCAGCGGCAGGGCAGGAAGAAGCTTCTTTTTACAAACGTTACAACCTCTCATCTGTGTCGTAATGGCTTGAACTAAGATGCTCGTTCAAGTTCAGTTCATGAGCGCATTAAATCTACTTCTCAAATAGCGTTGGCCCATTTCTTGGTGAATTTACAGGATTTAATTTTTATAGAATATTTGACTTTTATAGCTAGAACAGTTCTTTCAAGGACACAAAGTATCATGAGCTCTGCATTTTAACAAGCTAAAGGGTTTGGTCATTATTTTTCTACAGTAATTGAGAATGTTGAGGTGAAATAAACTATTTCATATTGCAACGGTCTAAAGATATACAACATTATACTCCATTCAGAAATTTTAAATGACAAAATTATTGAATACACTGACAGGTGAAGCGGAAAGAAATCTATGAAATGAGTTTGTTACCTTTTGGGTGAAAAAAACTGTCATTACTTAACCAACCATTAATGATTAAAACAATGACTAAATAAATAAAATCACCTCTTAAAATCATAAAGAAAACAATGACACTTGGGGGTTTCTGTTTAAGACAGATGTCAGATCACGAATTAACCCCATGAGTGTCGGACGTATCTTATTCTAACTTAAGCAAACTGCTTAGACATTAAATCATAAATGTACTCTGTGAATGTAAAATAATTTGATCACCTACCAACTGTGGACTGAGTTACCAACATTGCTAAATTGTGATACTAACATTTTTATGCGGGTTTGTCCAACATGAATTCGACTACACGGTGCTTCACTTATTAGCACCCAGGCACAATATACATTTCACTGTCATGATGTTTTTTCTTTTCTTCCAGAAACCAAAAATAACCTCGGAACTTTCACAATCTAAAAACGTCTGCCACCTTGTTAGTTTAGTGAGCTGTATGTGCACAGTGACATGTGCAGGACTGTCTTCCCGCTGAGAATTCGAGAATTCGAGAATTCTGATTCATTTTTCTATTTTTTTTTTGTCCGACACGCACAGAGCTGTTAAATATTGTTCTAAATAATAACACTCCACATGACCATTTACCCCAAAAAGTCATCTAGATACTTTAATGCATTACTGAGTAACATGTCACATCCAACAAACAAGCAAAACCTTTACAATGTTGGGCAGGTGGTTTTAATGTTGTGGCTAAATGGTGTATGTGATCATGTATTTAGAGATAATTCAGTGATACTCAAGACCTGAGCTGGGCGCTTGCTTGTCGCAGCTCTTGGCCAGCAAGCAGTTCCTTCCCAGCACTGATGAAAGCCATAAAAATCTTATTAATTACCATTCTAATACTTCCACTTGCATGTGATTTTGTATAATTTAGCTTCCTCCTTTCTAGAGCTGCTCTCTGGTTCAAACATTTCGGCTGAATTACCCCCGATACTGAAGAGCTAAGCAGACCATAACGTAAATAGAATCAGGGTTGATAAGGAAGGCCGGTGTCAGCTGTTGGCTGGAAGAAATATTCATTCATCCCCATTCAGTGAATGAGGAATTAGTGAAGAATCAAGTGCAAAGCCATCAGAAAACCATGAGATTATTTTGTGGCAAAAACTAAATTAATTATTTTTTTCATTTTTTTTTGTGGATTAAGAACTGTCAGAAAAGGACTTTAAATGAAAAGATGTATTTTTTGCAAGAGAAGAAAAGTACGTTCTAAATTATATTGAGATTTATTAATGGTTTACTTTGTTTTTTCTTTGCCTCTCCAAAGCAGAGAAGCCCCTTACTCTTCTATGTACTTGTCTCTTCTGGTACACACACACTGGCCTATGATATGCCTCGCTGATAACATTAGTTGGTCTGTGATTCATGGCCACAGCAGCTGTTCTTATCTGGCATACTCTTACGTGTTGCATATTTCCTGCTAATGCCCTTGTTTTCCCTTAGAAATGTCCTTCTGACTCATTTGCTTTAAAATTCAAGGCCACGGGAAATATTAGAGCGCACCCTCAACGTTCAGAATTTCTCTGAATCCTTCATACTCACACGTATGCACACAAAAAGTGTATTTACTCCTCAGTTACTCTATGTGGAGTGTAAAACTCCTGTCTGTGTATTGCAGGCGTGGCACCGAAGGAAGATCGCATACGCATATCCACGTGTGTGCAGATATGAACGTCTGTGTGCATAACAGAGTAACAGTACATGTGTAACAGGGCGAGTAATGGGCCAAATGCTTGCAGCAGTTGGCAGTGATAGACAAGGAAACAAATGAAATTTTTAGTACAACTCAGTGTTCAGACTCACAGCCCTGAAGCTCTTACCTGCACTGCAACACTCATTAAACATATAAAACTTCTATTACAGTCTTTTTGTCACACACGTATGCTCACATATCACTTCAGAGATGCAGAGAATGCCACTGCCACTGCTCCACCCCCACCCCAATTACTGCGTATGTGCATGCATGCAGTTGCGCTGGGAGCTGGGCAAGGCATCCATTCGCCTATGCTGATACAGTACTGCACTGTACCCAGTGTGCCAGGAACAGCAGAGAGATAATGACATCCTATACCAGAGGCTCTAATTAGACTGCACAGGAGCACTCCAGAGGGGAAGCAGGGGTACAGAGGAGGAAGAACGAGACAGGAGGGGGAAAACGAAGATACTTAATAATGCATTTTATAGAAGATATAAACGTATAAGAGATAGAGTTTAAGGGGTAAGATGGCAGATGGCTGAAAGTGATGGTGAAAGTAGAAATTCCTGCAGGTAAGCAGTAATGACCATGTGTTGTTGCCAGAAGTGACAGCACTGCAGCACTTTCAATGCAATGATGGCATTACTTTACAGCAGCATGTGTCATTTTCCCCGCAGCTTTTCCTATAAAAAGGTTTAGCAGAAACGGTATAGATTGTATAGAAGTAACAAAAACCAACAATTCATCGACCGCAAGACTGTGAAATTAAAAGTCAAATCCATGTATGTCTTCCCACTGCTGTCTGATTTTAACTGCTGTGTTGCTTATTTTTGGTATTTCTGTTGTGACATCTGCCCAAATTCAGATGACAAATGTTAGTTTTATCCAGGAATATTTTCATTTGCCTTATGGAACATTTTTGTCCTGTCTATTTTTCCACCACAACCGCCTGCACTTCCTGACACCTTCTGCTTGTTTTCATAAAGATAATGGTCACAATATGGACAGTCATTCAGACTGTAATGAGCAGCGGGCGCTGTTGCAGGCACCTTTTTAGCCACAGAGAGAACATATTCTTCCCTGGTCAGTGATGGATTCCTCGTCATTATTGGGTGCCGCGATCAATGACGCGGCAGCCTATTTTCTAGCTGGAGCCAATCCCTCACCTTACAAATTTGTGATTGTATCTGATCCATTGTCGTCCCATGGGTTTGTGTCCTGCTCTTGGATTTTTCTTCATTATCGGGCAGTTAGAGCTCATTAAAAAGGAGCAGCAGAAAAGCAACATCAAATGATTTTACTTGTGTGTAAGTCTTAGTTTTCGTTGTGTTGTCACGTAATGAGGTCCCTGTGTTCACCTTGCAGTCAGTGCAAACAGTAACTGCATCTATCAGATGCAGGAATCTGAGTCGACAACATATTATCAAAGATGTTACATCCAAGAAAGATTTGTGTTATTTTTCCTCAGCAGAATGCACACAAGCGAAATGGAAACAAATTCAGCCCACGATGACAAAGCACACCATTCCATTTCTTATTCCATTCCATTTCCATGAGCATAAAACTGTAATTTAAACATCGTAACAATGTGTATGAAATATATGTAACTAGTTTAATCAGATACACTGGTACTGTATGCAGAGGTTTAGGCACCTCTAACCAAAATTAAGTAAGTGTGTTACAAAGGGAATTTAAGATGACCTGATTTCCAAAAGGGTTCTCATCATGGTTGGTCCTAGGGACACCTCCTTTGGCATTTATCACAATTTGTAAACACTTTTGTCACAGCTAAGACACAATTCTTGTTTTGAAATGTTCTCCAGTTCTTCTCAAGAAAGACCTCCAGTTTACTGAGGTCAGTTGGCCATCCTGCATACTCTGCTTTTGATTAATTAACAGATTGAGGTGTTTATGTTAGAAGGATTGTGTGAGCCATGTAAAAACTTTCAGTTTACACTGAGTTAGTCCATTCTGGATTTGATTCTGAATCATCAGTTTGACAATAACCCCGAGAATTTGAAGTAATTTGCAACCACTTTATTGCTCCATGTGACTGCATGCAGTATAAGCCCAAAGCATGATTGATCCAGTCATGTTCAACAGCTGAAAGGTGTTCTCCTGAAATTCTACATTTCTCCTCTTACGAACCATAACTAATGCGATGTACCAGTATCATCTTTTCATGCTGATTAGTTCACAGAACATGCATCAAAGATGCATCAGGCTTACTGTCCATATGCAAACATTGAATTTTTGTGGTGATCATGCTTTCAGATGACTGTAACATAGAGCTCATATTTGTGCAGATGTTAGATGTTAAAATGTTGAAGTTTCATCTTTAACTTTATGCCCTTTGCAGATCAGCTTGTCTTTGACTCACTTCACAGTTTTCACAGTGTCTAAATTTTAGAAAATTACTTAAAATTACACAGCAAATTCCATTGAGTAATGTGTATTTAGGGTACAGTAGTGCTTTGAGCTAGATTATAAGGTCACCACACTAACTTGCATAGAGTATCAATAACAGTATGCTAGTTTACAATATTAGCTTGATTACATGCATCAAGCTTGAAGTCTGACTGAGTCCGGTGGGCTGGGATTTAGTTTTTTAGTATCTGATTATAAATCAAAGGATCAGAACCAAGAGTGTCCGTACACTACTTTTGACAATCTGTCAAGTAGATTGTTTTCAGGATAAGTTGTTCTATTCACGGCCATCCTTCAGACATAGGACTCTGAAAGCAAAACAACAAAAGAGCAGCCACCACCTTCTGCAACACTGCTAATAGAATGACTTCAACAAGAGACTGTTGTGATAGTCAAGATGCTCTTTGATTACTCTAAGTTTGTCTCTTTTAATTAGCCATTAGCACTCAATAAAAGTCCATACATAGACCTTAATGTTCGTTTTATAAACAGGGTTTTGCATTTGCAATTAGTCTGCTCTGACTGAAAGAACTTTATAACTGGTTACAGATGGCTGCATTCAGTGCATTCTTTGTGCTGTGGGTGGAAAACTCCATGTCTAATTTGCCTGCTACTTGTCTACCAAATGACTGGGCCAGTGTCCTAATTAATATGCTTTTTTCAATTTATTTTTCTTTTGAATTTTAAATTGGAAGAAGAAGAATTTTGATGAGAGCAGCTGTCCATTAACGGTAACCATGGTCATTTTTGTGATAGAGCCAACATAGCGATCCAAGAGGCTAAAAGCTACCCCTTTTTTTTTATGAGATTAAAAATTGTTGACACCACTATGAGACCTCAGGGGAAGTGGTTAGCTTGTTTTTATACTCTGATCCATTTCACTTGTCATGTTGTCAGAGCAGGGTTGACATTGCAAGGTTCATTATCGTGCTCCATCTGTAGCTTTCGTCTTTAGGCATTTAAAGCGTCACGTTTCCCTGTCACAGTTAGGGAGCGAACCAGTCATTAACCATAATGATGGCGAGTGCTGTGCGCAGCGGACCAAAACCATAGCTGTGATTTGTCAATCTCAGCCGGATGAATATGTGACAGACAATAATGTAAAGGCAATCAGGATGCATTGAATAGCTACTGTGAAGAGTCAAGGTGGATATTTCACTGAACACAGGACTATTAGGGAAATACAACAGAGCATCTATTGTATTTATCACAACTCTTGCTTGATGATTAGATTAGATTAAGAAATAAGGTAAGTCTGTTCATATAGTGTAATATTTGAGGTCCACTGGCCCAAAAGTACTTTAAATTCGAAAGAAAGTTGGTGACTTTTCCCTCTTGACATGCAAAGATTGTGGCGTAATTCCCAAAGTCTCCTTTAAGTTTTAATAAGGTTATAGGTTTTGTGTAATACTTTAGTTTAACAGATATGGAAAATGTGTATAAAACTGATCGACTCTGTCTGTCTTTGAGTCCTCATTTGATATGCGTATGTAATGACTTTGCACTATCTGCAGTCTGTCAGTCTTATTTCATTAAATGACTGCTATATCAGACACTGGGATAATGACTAAGATGCACTGGCAGTAATAGTAAGGAGCTGAACTCTTTTCTCCCTCTTTTCTTGTCTGATTTGTTCACTTCATTCCTCTGTCATATCCAAATGTTACCGTGTCTTTTTAATTTTCCTCACTTGATCTCCTTTTGTCCCTGTTTTTGTCTTGCTCTCCAACTCCTGGCATTGGACAGATCTATCTACGTTTTCTGGAATATGAGATGGCAAATTCCAACGAATGCAAGCGCAACTTCGTAGCAGTCTATGATGGTGGCAGGTGGGGTTTTTTAGTATCTTTAATTTGTCCATTTCAGCTCTGCTGTTGCAGGGCAGTGCTTTAGGCTGTGTCTCTATAAAAGACTGAGAACTTTAAATTGCAATTAAATCAAATTAGTCTGCTTTGATAAATTAAAAACAGTTGTCATGTTCATGTAGCTTTTGGGAGTTAAAGAGACACTTTTGGGAATCACATTTCTTGATGAAAGTTGAATGTAAAGAGTATTTTCATCTCATATGGATGACATTAGCCAAGCCTAAAAAAATATACTAATAGACTAAAAATAAATGGATCATGTGCCAAAATAAAAATGGCACATGAGCCAAGTAATACCTCAGCTTCTTGTCTTGTGATAATTTGTGTTTCTCCTGAATAAAAGAAACAGCATACACATCGGTGCTTGAAGTCTTTTAAAAAAACTTTGTAAAGTTATCTAAAATCACATCCATGAGAGGCAATAGTTTGTGAACTTCTAGGTTTGAGGTAGCAGTCAAGTGTGAGAGGGTGCCTATTTCATCTAAAGAACAGTGATTTGTCTGATGTTTGCACACATTAGTGAAACTAGAGAGCTCTACTAACCCACAGTCAGAAAGATTGTGTACACATGGAGGAAATTCTGGACCACTGCTCCCCTTTCCAGGAGTGGTTCACCCACAAAGATCTTTGCAAGAGCAAGGTGTGCAGGTAATAAATGGGTTAACTTTTTATAAATTGGCGTTATATAAATGCTGTCATACTAAAGATAACTTTATTGAACTGAGTTAGATTGAATTGGAATGAATTTGATTTTATCGGGTTGGACCACATTCAACTGGATTTGACTTTAACTTAAATTATTTGTAAAAATGACTTTATATGAATTGATGCTAGATACAAAATTAATTTAGATTAATTAAATTGTGCATAACTGAACTGAGGTCATAAAGGAAACCATGATAACTTCTCAGCATCTAAAGGCCTCCCTCATATTAACTAATGGCAATGTAACCATCACTGGAGGAACACATGACATGGCTGCGAGGGAAAGATACACATCAGCAGTTTGATAAAGATCATGTAGACAAGCCACAATAATTAAAAATGTTTTATGGAAGGATTAATAAAGTTTTTTTCTTTTTTTAGTTAAAAAAGAGATTATGTATTTTTTAAAAGGAAAACACTGCCTTTAAGCATAACACAAGCAAGTTCTAAAGGAAAGTGGCAGAATGCCTGGCAATAAGATGAAGCCTTTACATTAAAAAATTTCTTGAAAGTCAAATATCGGACCTTAAGCCAATAGTGAGTAAAAAATAGGCATGGAGAAAATCCTCCAACGTTGCAAAGTCGGACCTGATCAGAGGAATTGGTTAAGATAACTCCTAGTCAGTGAACACAACAGATACGCATATTTTACAGATATGTAATACTGGCCTCACTAAAATAGATGACAAAGTGTAATGTTTTAGTTGAATCAGTTTAATTGTCTCCTTGCTTTATCTCGCTTTAGGACTTGTGTGCAAATCTGATTATGTTTTTGGTCATTTATGTGCAGAAGTAAATAAAATTCTCAACACGTTTACAAATCCATTATAATACGCTGGAGGATCTGGTTACCTGCAAATTGAGTCAGCAGGCTTAATCTTCCTATATAATAAGCTACAGCTACTGACTTAAGCTTCTCTTTATATGAGAGGGATTTTGGTGTTCTTATCTCAAGTCTAGCATAAAGGTTTCTAGCATGCTTCCCACACATTTTTTTACAAAGATGTCTGCTTTGATAAATAACTTATTCTTCATCTTGAGATGAAATATTAATTCCTGATTTAAGATAATACTAGTTGATATGATAAGATAAGGTTATAATTGAAGTCTTATCTATAATAACCATAAAAGTGGATATGAGTCCAACACAGGACCGAACAGAAACAGGAGCCATGTCTGCTCTGAGACTCTGTTCAACAGTGAGGCTTATTGAGATGGACGGAGAATATCCATGCTATTTTGCCATAAAATATGCATTCTTATTTCTTTCTGTCTTGTTTCAGTTCGGTGGAAGACCTGAAGAGCAAGTTCTGTTCCACGGTGGCCAACGACATCATGCTGGTATCTACGCTGGGAGTCGTGCGCATGTGGGCAGACGAGCACAGCCGCAAAAGCCGCTTTCGCATCCTTTTCACAACCTTTCAAGAACGTAAGATAGGGCTCAGAAAGACAGATACCTATACCAATGCATATGTGCTCTTGTACAATGACAAAGTAAATTGAAGTAAAACAGAGGGTGGTCTTTTGGGGAAGCAACGAAAAGAAGATGGAGGCACAGTAATCACATTTATGGCAAGTTATATCAGTTGTATCAGAGGTTTACTTTTAGAGGTATCACAGTTTAAACAGCAGCCAATGGGAAACCAGGGACCACAAATTCCAGCAAAAGGAATGTTGCCTGTGGGTGATTGTGAATATGACAGATGGGGTAAATTGCAGCTTAGCTCTGCCACACTAGCACAGCTGGGGAAAAGGCATTGTAACTAACTCCTTCTTGAGACAGAAAAAAAAAAGAATGAAGCAGAGCCAGAGTAAAAAAAAAGATTCCAGGATGGGCTGCACCTTGTTTGTATCTCCTTGAACAAAATACCTGAAAGTACACATTCTGTCTTCCACATTCTCATTCACTGATGGAGCTTCAGGCTGGACTTTGTACCAGTGACGTGAGCGAAAAACGTAGGAGGCTTGAGAGTGCAGAGCATGTCAATATCATTGAGTGCTCTTCAGATGGCACATAGGCAAGCAAATAGGTGCACGCAGTCTTACAGCCTTTGTACACCATTAGCATTTTCATTTTTGGGAGTCAAAGTTTATCTTTTGTATCCCAAGAGAATAAGGCACAGACTAAAACAATAAAGTGCACCCAAAAAAATGTAATTAACTTCAATATATTCGTCATATTTCTAGTGTGACTGGAGATTCTGGTTATTAACAGGAAGAAATAACACATTTTACATATAAACTGAACCATGAACTTTACTTACCTACAACCTGCTTATGCTCTATTTGTTTATTGCTGCAATTAGACTTGTGCCTTTATCAGTGTAGACAGCAGCAGCAGCAGCAAAGGTGTTTATGTTGTGAAGTCAGTGTCTCTTTTGTAAGGCCTTTTCACCAAGTAGAGCGAGGATGTGCTGTTGCTGGGGCAACGCTTCTGCCTAAGTCACTCAAGTGATCCCCAGCCAGACCTCAGCCTTTAGAGCAGCATCCACCGCAGCTCAGCAGCACTGCACCAACCCTGTCAACAGTGGATGCACAGATGTGCCAGAGCTCGGGAAAGAAAAAGTAGCAGAGCAAGTAATTCAGTTCAGCATGAGGTCTTTACTTTCTTCCCTTAGAGAT
This sequence comes from Leuresthes tenuis, assembly GCF_036924035.1. Taxonomy (NCBI): domain Eukaryota; kingdom Metazoa; phylum Chordata; class Actinopteri; order Atheriniformes; family Atherinopsidae; genus Leuresthes; species Leuresthes tenuis. The sequence goes on from NW_027325378.1 coordinate 13,906,127, forward strand.
CAACTTTTCCTTACATGTGCTTCATTGGTACTTATGAAGCCTTCGTAAGTTTAACATTTTCTCCTCCTTATATAAGTAATGTTTATAATCCAAAGACAGTGTCAAACTCAAAGCAAAAAGTAATCAGTGCCCGACAGTCATTTCATGAGATCTAAAACCTCATCTATATGCACTGCGTGACCACCACAAGTGAGCATGTCTGACTCTGTTACAGGTGCACACGGCTGGATTTGCAGCGACAGAGACAGTTTTTTATGATAAGCATTCCCCAGCCACCATGGATCCTTAGTCTTTTTCATGTTTGCTCCCAGTGGAACCAGCAGCTCTTAGAGAATCATTCACAGCTGCTGACTCCCAGCGAGCTGCTCCTGTGTGGAGAGCAATGTTCCCAAACACAAACATCCAACTTCATCTGTGCAGCGTTCACACCTGCTGATACAACTGATCTTGCTCTGTTTCCAGCCTCGTACACACTCACATACAGCGCTACAATGCAGAACTAAAGTGTACAATTACAAATGTGACATATAGGAAAATGAAACCAAGCTTTGCCCAAGAAGTAATTATGTCTTATGTGATAAATGTGTCTGTGCAACATCTCAGCTGTCAACATTTTTACATCTCATCTCTAACTCGTCTCCGTTTTTTTTTTCTCTGGCTTCACTACACACATCACTTCTTGTTTCTCGCGAAGCTTCTTTACTGTGTTCACAGAAGCAGTAGAGACCAACACTCATGTCGTGAGTGTGGATAGCACTCACTTATGCTATCCTTATGTATTTCTTATCATGGTAGCTTGTAATGTGCAATCAACATGTGTGCATTAGTGATTAGTTGAAAGTAAATATGAAAAAAATTTGTTCTTCTTTTTGTGAAATAAGAGCCAACCTCTACATCAACCTGCTTGATGTTCAACAGAATTATTAATTCAACAACTCCTCCATCCAATATGACCATCTAAATTGTTTTTTTTCATACCATTACCATAATTTACCACCAAAACAACCCAGAGGGATGTTCTCCCTCGATGGGACAGGGGAGAAATATGACTCATGGGAGCAAATATAGCTGTTGTGTGTGCTTCTGAGTTATATTTAGTCAGTAACACGACAACACTTTCCTTCAACAGTTTTGTCATTGGCTGGGTTTAGGAAATAACATCACCAGGACAGGGTTAGAAAGCTACCATGGTTGGGGATAAAATACATTCTTTTTACGAAGCACCTGTCTCTTAAATGGTAACCATTTTGATGGTTGCCTTTGTGACACATCAAAACAATACTTTACAACATTTCCTCCCTTCCTGGTTGGGTTTAAACATAAACATCACTTTCTAAGGGCTAGAAATCAAAACTACTTTGCTCAAAACATCATGGTTCTATCCATCCATCCATCCATTTTCTATACCCGCTTAATCTGTCGGACGGGTCGTGGGGGGGCTGGAGCCTATCTCAGCGGTCATCATGATTCTAAATGAATCAAATTCTATGTCCCATAATACCGTCATCAGTTTTGGCGTCACCACTGCCAATCTGACGCTTCACATGATGTTGCTCACATGACCACTAGAGGTTATTAATTATTTTAGCATTATCATAGGTTTTTACTGTCTTCTTGAACAAACTATATGATATATTTTACTTTGATCCAAAGCTACAACGAAATTTAATGGGTCCTCCCTTTTCCCAGACTCCCCCGCTCTACTGCGGGTTTTATGAATTTTGGCTTTTGTAGTTTTCCTTTCTTCTTGCTGAAAAACAAACACAAAGCAAGGGATCAACTGTTCAGTCGTCTAAGAATAGCAATGTCCTAGAAAGCTTTACCGTATTTATTACCAAAATGTCATTTTAAAAATTCATGCCATGATGGCAGACAAAAATATAGCATTTAAAAGTATGTTTATGGGTTATAGACTAAAATTGATTAAATATTGACAGCACAAAATTAGAGCAATTGAAAGATTGTAATACTGCAGCTGTTACTAGAAAATGTTTATTATTTTAAATACAGAAATAAAGACAGGCTATCTTCATCTTATAGACATTGCATAACTAGACTGTTGTAATAATAATAATAACAATAATAACAATGATGATAATAAAAAAAACGTAATTCTTGACTAAATAAACTCCCAATAACCAGGTGAAACACTTCACTGCAGCAGAAGCCTCTTTACTCTCAAAGTCCAATTCTGCAGAGAAACTATAGTTTCATCAGCCACTCATTTAGGAGATGATTTATGGTTCAAGTGGTGACTGTGAACATTTCTGTGTCGGCAGGCGGGAATTTTATAACAGAACGTCTTGAAATTAATTTTCAGGAGATTAGAGTGGATCAAGCTCTTTATAACATCTGGCCTCGCTCTTTGGAGTGTTGAAGAGAACGGGAGGTTTAGGCGGCAATATGAGAGGCAGTGGGCTCCCTCTGGTGGCTGTTTACAAAAAAACAAGCCGCCACAGCTTCTGCCAACAGAATGCTGTGTAGTGTCATTAAGGAATGAGAAAGAGAAAAAGCGACTGGAAAAGAAAAGGAAAGGAGAGGAGGAATATTAGAGCATACACAGAGAGCCAGCTGTACTAAGGAAATGCTGGCAAAGGCCTGGGAAGGAAGGGTAACATAGAGAGATAGATATAAGTCACTCTAATTCTGTGTGATATTGTTCACTTGGGATGAAAGCTGGAATAAAAACAGCCATACGTCACAGCGGTAATGATGTCAAAGAGTCCCTAGCTCTGCCATTCGACTGCCAAGCTCCTTCAGTACCAGTGGCAGTGTTGTGTGGGAGTGGAGAGAAAGTGAAAGATAAAAGAGAGACAATATGAGACGTGGAAGAACAAAGGTAGGGAAGGAGATCCCCTACATAACAGCCAGCCAGCAACTAAACAAAGCCATCCATTATGGTCACATGTCAGGAGTAACCTTTGGAGTATTCAAATATTTAAAATGATTTTAAAATACTTATAACCTGCCAATACTTGTCCATGGGACATAGGAGATAGTAATTCCACATGTGCACAGTGCAATCTAAAGCTGTGGTGGGATGTAACTAGTACATTAGTTATGATAACCTGTGGCACTTTACTTCATAGTTATTCTGTGTGGTTTGATTTTGACTCATTAGATTCTTTATATGTAGCTACATATGCCATTACTGATCATAAATTGTGATAGTAAACAGTTAAAAATGAGTAAATGATAATAGTTTTTGCTTAGTCTGTGAGTATAAAGCTTTTAAATGAAGGAATATCATAATATTATGACTAATTCAAGTCACTCCAATATTGCCATAGACATTGATGCTTCTGCTGTTAATGAGTCATTTTAGTCTTTCAGTCAACTAAAACAAGACTTGGTTCCATGCCACCTTTGGTTTTCAGGATACTGTCTTTACTGCATCCACCTTTTTTCTGTTATTTTATGGAGCTAATTATTCTTAGAGAATCAAATCAACAGCCCTAAATCTAAAAAGTGCACAGATGATAAATGATGATTTTCTTATTAAACACAATTAGGCTTGATGTGCCACTGTTTACTGGGACTGACAGGCAAAAATAATGAATCAACCATTTAGATGGATTATACATTAGTAAGATTGGTTGCTGAGAGCAAGGGCACCTTAGCTTTCAATTCTGTAGCTTATCTTATACATACATATGACAATGGAGTCACATTCTGCTGACCGATTGCTCTGCTGCAAATCGCCATCATAGGAAAGTGGAGATGCAATCAAGGAGGGACGATTTATTGTTGCCCATTCCAAAGAGTGACCATCTGCAGACAAATAAACAACATCTGGTATTAAAGAAACACTTTGTTTTGGATTATCGTGCAGATGATTGTAGTATGGACATATTAGGAGAAATTCATTCATATCCTCAAGTTGTCTCAGCAAATGTTTGAGTCAGAGGGTGCAGATGGAAATTTGTGAAGAACAGATTCAGGGGAGACTGCTCTGATTTAAATAATGCCAGTTGAAATTTACTTACTCTAAACCTGGAACACTGGGGCTTCTCTGTATTTGGACTTCAAATACTACCTTGCACAGCAGCATATATGAATATCCCTCGGACTTTAGGTTGTTGGGAACGTGAATTTTTTCAATAAAATAATTTCAACCTATCACTCAACTCTTTCTGTATGTAGAAATAGTGGAATTTTTCAGTTATAAGAAAGTGGTACCACAGAATATTTCTGTTCTCTTCAATTTTATAATGATAAGCTCTTTGTGTGGTGATTCTTTTCTCTTTTTCTTTCAGCTCCATGTGATGCCGATGCCTTCTTTTGTCACAGTAACATGTGCATAAACTACACACTGGTGTGTAATGGCATTCAGAACTGTGTCTACCCCTGGGATGAGAACCAATGTAAAGGTAAGAGGCCACATTCAAGCCTAATTTGAATCCTTAGCCCCTCTTGGCTTTGTATTTACATGATTTCCAAAACTAGCCACAGCACCATAATCAGAGAGAGAGAGAGAATGTGTTGACTGCTTCAGCACCTTGGACAGTAACACAGAGAAAAGTTGTCACGCATTAGACTGGAAAACAGATGTAAGCTGTAGTATGTTTGGCCATTACATTAATTAATGGACTGCTTTACTAAGGGTGAGCAACTGAAATGTGTGAACATGAGGATTATTGGTGGCTTTGCTGCATATATCTGTGGAGGAGATTCTTTTTTTCTGTCTAATATAAACAAAACTATCAACTTCTTACAACCTCTGTCCAGCTTTATGCTGATGTTGCCTCCATTCTGATCACTGAACATTACTGGCAATGCAAGTAATAGAGAAAAAAGCACCGTGTAGCCTGTAAAATTATATAGATTAAGATATGCTGTCTGACTGTGTGTGTGAATGGGTGAGTGCGGCTTTGAGTGTAAATGCACTTTGAGTGGTCAATTAGACTAGGAAAGTGCTATATAATTACAGTCTATTTACCATTTCTTCCTCCATTTTGTCAGTTTGTAACCATTCATCGAGAGTGCCAACATAAAAGAAAAAAACAAAGCACTGCCAATATAAAATACTACTGTTGCACTGTAATAATATTAATAAGAATATGAATAAGAAAAAGAACAAGAATAATTTATTAGAGAGACACTTAAAGAAAAGTGAGGTGATATTCCTACGTCTGCTGTACTAAAACTTCTAGCACCCTTTCGTTCTTTGGTCTGCAGTTCATTTTGACAAGATTTTCACTTTTGCTGTCGCAGTTCCTGATGTCAGCAACGGGAAGAAAGCAAAAGTATATATGATTCCCAAATGATCAAGATGCTGTCAAACAATTTAAATGGGGGTTCTGAGCATGACAGGTTTTCAGGCTATGAGATGTTTCCCTCTTTCTTTTTATGTAAAAATCTAATCATGATTTGCACATCTGCTCAACCCATGTGACATGAGCTTTGACTTTCAAACAAGTCAAGGGTTCAAACAAGGGTTCACCAGGTCACCCTATAGTCGACCTCAGGTGGCTCAAATATTTCAACCTAAGTGGACGAGCTAAGCACGCTGACAACGCATGCACCTGCATCAAACCTCATTAAGAAAAACAACATTCCGGAATCGAAGATGAGGAGCATTTTGTTTGTCATTTTACAAATAATATGCTGCATCTGTGTTTTTTCGGTTGGCAGGCTTCCCAAACCCTGTTTGACACTGCACTCTTACGTGCTCTTGGTAGAATGTGTTGGTTGTAATTAAGATAAACTGACTTAAATCTATCAGTTGTGCCATTCTAAAATGTGAGGCAAACTGTGCCTGACATCAGTCATGTTCAGTATAATCCCACTGACTACATTAATCACATCATTTGGATGTAAGACTCTGACAATAAGATTTTTGATTACAATCAATTTTCATTTCCCTTCAAACGATCTAGCTTTTGATCTTGTGGATATGAATTGCTCCAGTGTCTCTTCTTTTGTTTTGCTCTTTTTTCAATGTGTTTTGATGTTGTTATATTACTAAACAAAGAGCAGAAAAGGTGGTTTGTATTTCCCAATTTTTAGATCTTAACAGGTTATTTGTATTCTCTGACACATCATTCTAAGTTGTAAAGCTACTGGATCCATATACTGACTTTCTTCAAAATGTGTCCTGCCACTGAGGGCTCAATAATTTACACTTTTGAAGTAAGACTTCCTCATTGCATTGTTGGATATTGCTCAATTAATTAGCCATGAAGAATGAAAACTTTCTTGATCCATGATCATGTAGTGCGTTCCACGTTCATAAGATGAAATCTAAACCACAGCAATGAACTTCCAGTATTTCAACAGTGTTCTGTTATATTATTTTCACATTGATCTTTTTTCCTCTCACATAACAATATATGTGCAGAATTTTTTTTTTCACTTTTGTATGTAGACGGTAACTCTGAGGATTTAAGTAACCCCACTGATAACCCTGATAAATCCTGCATGACCTGTTCCTCACTCGTATAATATACCATTCCATCCTACAGTTTCAATCTGAAAATGTGTAGGACTCAGCAAGAAGAGGCCATGTTTTCCTGTCTGTTATTCTGTCTTTCTCCTTTTCACTGTTCTACTAATACATAAGTCCCACATTTGTCCTCATTAGTTGTAAAATGTCAAGTTTTATTCCCTTCTCCTTTACATGACTGAGTGTAACCATTTCCTGTCACTGAACCTCACTCCACTGTGCTACGAGTTTATCCAGCATTTAAATGTCACAGATCTGCCCACAGATTTGCTCGCTACTCACTGTTTGTCTGTCCTGCCCTTTGTAGATTGCTATGTGATAAATAGATTAAAAATGCGACCCAAAATTGTATTCAAGCATTTGAAAACACATAGAGGTCATGTCTTCATTTTGTACATGATAAGGTCCATTTTTAGAAATTATCATCACTCAAGCTATAGTTTCTTATTATTTCTGGATGCAACAGAGATCTGTGAACATTTACTAAGCAGGGCTTTTTTTCTGTGGCTTAATATAGTAGGAGTTCAGAGCACTAATATTTGCAGAAATACTTCTCATAGAAAGAGATTCACAGGAAAGGGCTTCTCACAGCCAGGCATTAGCAGTTGATTTTATCTGTGTTCATACAGTGTTCCCAAGGTTCCTCCCAAGTTTTCTCAGGTCCATGTCGTACATTCAGTTCCCTGTATAAAGACTTAATGCAATATCAGTTCAGGTAGGATCATGTAAACATTCAATCCAAGCAGCATACAGTCCTTGAAATATGGGATCCAGAAAAAAACAAGCCATGAGAATCTAAAAATGAGGGCACTTAGAACCCTGACAACACAGGACCCAAACTACATAGTACCCTGGGAACATGAGGCTATCAATTCTGGCTTATTCTCTTCCTGTCTCAAAAGAACACAACATTCAAAGACTAGCTACCACCTATACTGCAATTTTCCCATTTTGCAGAATATGGTGTGTTGTGGAAACAAAGCATTTAGGAGCATAGATCAGAATGCCTACTTTTTCTGCTGAATGTTAGCATTTATGTCTCATAATTCTACCTTTTCAAATAATCATCACAATAATAATGCATATAGTTGGAGAATAAATCAACCAGCAAATTACGTTTTAAATAGTTAGTTAGTTAGCAGGATTTGATTACTTATGTAAGGTTTTTTAAAACATCACTCAAGTTGGTCTCTTAGAGAAAAGAAATCAGAGGTTTGACAAGCCTCCCCTTCCTGAAGTGAGTGTTAATATGCTACAACTGAACAATCAAGATGTTCAAATGATCGTCAATTAACTATGAACAGTTGTTAATCCCAGTTCTTTCTTACTGTGAAAGAACCTTCTAAGTCTTCCAAGACATTTCATTAACCATCTGCTTTTTCTCTTATGTCTCTCCACCACTCCACAGAGAAAACTAATACCAAATTCCTGGACAACCTGAACACCATTAATGGGGCTGTAATTGGTGTTACCTGTTGCATCGTCTTCATCCTCCTGATCGTCTCTGTGATTGTCCAGATCAAGCAGCCTCGTAAGAAGTACATCTTGCGGCGTGAGGACTTTGACCCCACCATGTTTCAGGAGGTCTTTGAGCCCCCTCACTATGAGCTGTGTACTTTGCGGAGTGCCACCACACCTACAGCAGCCTCGGCTGATTTGGTCGACCTGGCAGAAGACTTTGAGAACTACCACGCCCTCCGCAGTGCTTCCTCGCGCTGCGTCCACGATCACCACTGTGGCTCCTCCTCCAACCCCGGCTCTGCACACGTGTCCCAGTTGTCACTCAGTGGACGTGGAAGTCGTTGCAACTTGAGCGCCCGTGACACAGCAGCCACCTCTCTGCTCACAGACCTTCCGCAGCCGCCCATGGCAGTGCGGCCCCTGCTGCCGACCACAGGAAACCGCAGAAGCATCTTGGTCATGAAGCACAGCTACTCGCAAGAGGCAGCGGACACTGGATGTGACCTGGACGATGACCTGGAAGAAGTTCCCACCACCAGCCACCGACTTTCCCGTCATGAAAAGGCAGTACAGCGGTCAGTATCCTTAGATTTCTGATGATGGAAGAACAGCAATCCTAGAGTTAACAACAGAGATGTTTGAAATGCAGGAGAGATATTTACATTTATTTTTGTGTTCTGATTTTGTTCTTGCACTTCCTCTCATTTTTGTCATGATTATGACCTTAATTTCTGCATTGACCTTTGTTGTTTCCCCCTTTTCTACCATTACAAATTTTCACAAAGGGCTAAATTACTACAGATGATAAATAAATTCGTCCGTTCTTGCATGCTCATTCTCGCACATGCCCTCCCTGAGTGTTGATTTATAGTTTTATGGACTCTATTCAAACTCCTCCATGGTTTGAGGTTTGTCAGAGCTCTTTAAATAAATGCAGACCTCATTTGAAGAAATGTTAATTCTGTGATAGTCCAGTTTTGACTGATCACACAAGGGCTTGAATCGGTGCCTCATAAAGGTAACAGATTTCATTTACATTAATGAAAATGATCAAATATGCATTTGTATTCCTAACTGTGATACTGAAATTATACTGTTCGTACAGTAGATCAATATTTTGGCATGAAGATTGTTTTTAATAACAAAAAGAAGTATTTTACTGTATACTTGCACCTTGACTGCTTGAAAAAAAAAAACTGTACATGTTTACAAAAACGCCATGAGAAGGTATCAGAGTACGTTCTTTTGAAAAATACCTAAAATACAATCTTTCCCTGCATGCACTTTCTATGTGCTGAAGTCTACAAGTATGCATGCAAGGCTTTTAAAGGCTATCAAAGCACTTCTGAAGCGTACTGCTTTTATGTAGCACATTATACATTCTGATCTCTTTATGCAAAAAGAGTTTGATATTAAATGAAAGAGCCATGACATTTCAGGTTCTGCCTCATTGGCTCTTTGAGCAAACATGAATCAGAGTACAACACAACTAGGGTCTAAGAGACAATCTCAAGGTAAGCACCCTTATCTAACGATCAACATCTTTATATGTTGTTGTGTAGTCATCATTTGCCCAGTCAGTATATACTTTTATGTAAGTTTTTTTTTTTTTTTTCCTTTTCTGTGACTTTTGCACAGGCTGATTATTTGCTTTACTGATTTATTTTTGTATGTAATTTTTGTTTCTGTTGTTTGATTGTTCATTTTCACCAAGATGGTCCCCTTGCTTGCAGCCATCTTGCCGTGTCAGTGAGTTTGTTTGAAGTCTTTGTGATGCTCAAGTTTACTGTATGTCCTCTTTCCTTGAAGACATACATTATATCACTCTGTGGATATTCATTTGCATGGAACTTTTTTCAACCATCTTTTAGTTGAGGCTGTTATCAGTTAAAGTGTTTAACCCTTTCATGTTTCTCCTAGGAAAGCCACAGGTCATTTCATGCCGACTCACCTAAAACCCTCCCATGTCATGTCATGGATTTCCTTGCTTGTAAGATAGAACAGATTTAATCATTATTGTTATTGTTATTCAGTTTTAATTCGAGTCTGTTCCAAGTAATTTTTGGGGCTTTTTTTCTTTTCTTTGTAGTGTTTTGGGTTGAAATTTGCAGTAAATATATCCAGGACATTTTTTAGGAATTTTACAGCTTTTATTTCCAGATATATTGCAGCCATCGCATTAAAATCAGGACATTATTTTCCACTTGAACAAAAATACTTTCAAAAAGGCCTGTCTCCACTAATCTTAATTTTATAGCTACTCAATGTCTTTTTTCTGTCGTATGAATATATAACCCCCCCCCCAAAAAAAATTTAAAGATAATACAAAAATAGAAAATAAGAAAATGTTTTTACATGTAAAATGTAAAAACAGAATACAATGATTTTGCTAATCTCATAAACCAAAGTTTTATTCACAGGAGAACTTAAAAAAAAACAGAAAATGTTGAAAGTGAGACATTGTACTATTTTGTGAAAAAAATACTAGCTATTCTTGAATTTGATGATAAATGTCACATCTGAAAACACAACATGGGCAGCAAAAGGTTGGAAAAGTAAGTGATACCAAAAGGAACAGATCATGGAGGTGCAGCAATTTGCAAAAGAAAAGAAAAACTGTCAGAAAAATGCTACTCAATGCAAAATTGTGGATACTATTTCATCATCTACAGTTCGTAACATCATCAAAAGGTTCAGATAATCTGGAGACGTCTCTGTGCACAGGGGACGTGTCCAAAAATCAATATTAGATGCCTGTGAACTTTCGACTCTCAGGCAGCACTGCATTGAATGCGGACGTGATTCCGTCATGAAAATCACTGCATGGGCTCAGGGACACTGCCAGAAATCCCTGTGTATGTACACAGCTCATCGTGCCATCCACAAATGCAGGTTAAAGCTCTATCGCGCAAAGAAGTCATGAGTGAACATGATCCAGAAAAACGACCTTCTTCTCTGGGCCAAAGTCCATTTGGAATCAGATAAGGCAAATCTGTTCTGTGGTAAGAAGAAACCAAATTTGTAATTCCATTTTGGAAATCACGGACACCTTGTCCTACAGTATATAGAAGAGACGGACCATCCAGCTTGTTGTCAGCACTTAGTTAAAAAGCCTGCATCTCTCATGGTATGGGGGTGCGTTAGTGCCAAAGGAACTTGCAACATGCACATCTGGAAAGGCATCATCAGTGCTGAGAGGTATATATATTTTTACTTTTTTAAGGAGGAGCTTGCCTATTTTATGAAGTCAATATATATATATATATATGGATGACAAATATGACAAAGAAGACCCAGGACGTCTGAGCAGCTAGACATAGATATTCGTCTCCCAAAGGTCCAGCAGCTGGTCTCCTCACTTCCCAGATGTTTACAGAATGTTATTGAAAGAAAAGGGGACGCTACACAGAGGTAAACACGGCAATGACCCGACTGTTTTTGAGACTATCAAATTCAAGATGAGCTAATATTTTACATGAAACAGTAAAATATCTCACTTCCAACATTTGATGTTCTCTATGTTCTATTCTGAATAAAATATCAGCTTATGAGATTTGCTAATCATTGCATTCTGTTTTCATTTCTGCTTCACACTTCTGTCATAAGTAGAAGTTATTTTGTCCCGTGTGAATATGAATTTGCAGCTGGAAAAACAACCATTCTTCCTTGGAATTATCCTTTTTTTTTTTTCCTTGTGGGGAAGTGTTACCATTCGTTGTTGATTATTAGAAAGTGGAATTATACTTCTTTATCATTTTATTTTGTTGAAATATGTTTATTTTTATGTTGAAATGGTGAACTCGTATTCCTCAGTGATACTTAAACTGAAAATATATACATATTTTTAGGTAGAGAATTATTTTGTCATTAACTTGATTATTGCGATCAGCAACAGCTGCTAAGTTGCAAATTCACCACTAAGTTTAATGGATGAGTAGTGCAAATTGTCCTGGAAAGAAATGGATAGAATTGAATGACAGTGAATGAATACATCCAAACTTAATCAAAAGTATTTTGAGTTGCATTTTACAAGGAAATCCATGAGACAGACTGGGAGTGTTAGTCAGTGTGAGTTGGTATGGACTAATGCTGTAAAGAAACTTTTTGAGTCCAAATAAAGCACACCAGAGAAAGCACACTAAGGTCACTTAAATTACTCACCACTCTGTTACAGGAAAAAGTCCTCTGTAGGTTTGCATGATTTGTGTCGGTTTTAGTCTTTGACTTTATGTTTGAAACCAAGCATAGTATTTATGCCTGTGTGTAACATTTCATGTGCCTCGGCTCCATGATGGTGCTTTCATGACGTTGCAAAAAGCACAATAAAACATTAGAAATTAGATGTATTTGATACTGTTTCGAATTGAGCTTATTTTTGATCGATCGCTGAAAGTTTAACTTTGTAAAAAAAAAAAAAAAAAAAAGCAGAGCTTTAAACGGGTCGTGCTTGCAGCTTCATGCCTGCGTGTGATGGAGTTGTCACATCGGGTGCTACCCACTGTTTTGTCTTTTAGTGTGAAAACTGTGCTGCCCTGATATATGTGTGTCTGCTTGTGTTCTACATTATGTTGCATTGTCTCCATCATGTAGACTTCTTGAGAATAGTGCTATCCTGGATCTGTACGAACGGGCGTCACTGACTTATGAAAAAGCGGAGCGAAGATTTACGCCAGCATGATGCTGATGATGATGAGAGGACACTGTGATGTAATGGATACTGAAGGTGTATTCATATGGAAAGATGAACTCAAAGAGCTAGAAGAATATACTCCAGCAGCAGCGCTGTGAAGAGCAGAGGTTCTGAAAATCAGTCAGCTCTGTATACTGCATAGTGTAGTCATCCCAGATGTTTTGTCTCACTGTAAAGAAATGGACCTTTACATAGAACACATTCACTGAACCTAAATGTTAGATACATATCTGACATTACCATAAATTCCTTGCTGATAACACGTTACTGAGCATCTTCAACTTCAATTTAAGCATGTATATTTCAAATTGATGGCATACATCTTATGATTTTTATTAGCAAATTAGAGGTGCGTACAGCTCGACAAATGTAGACGCTTATTACTAACCGAATTTAATTTGATTGAATTGATTTAACCAGAAGCAGTTTAGTTTGGATAACAATTCAAGGCCCGAGTCGTTTGGTTTGTGCATGATTCCTCTACATTCATTAAAGCGTTAACATACTAACATTAATACGGGGAAAAAAGAAAAGAAAAAAACTCTACTAATACATTAGCCATGTGGGTAAAATATGTGGTTTAAGACGCATCTTCACGTGAGACTAATTGCACTGCATGTGTTTGCTCAGCTAAATCATTACTCACCATTGCTCAAATACATTTTCAGCATGTTAATTTGAATCTTTGAACATGTCAGGCTAACTTTTTGACAGGCATTTTTACTTTAACAAAGACTACTTGCTTCTTTTAGACAAGCATATTTAATTCAAGTCCAACTGACTTCTCTTTTACTGTAGCAGCTTCATACCTTTGTATTGAAACAGACTTTTATACTAAGGAAAAAGGAAAGTATCACCATTTATACTGTCACTCTAGTTATCTTTCAGGGCTGATTTTACCGATGCTTTTTAAAATAAATAACAATGAAGCTTCCCCTTTTTTCTTTGACTTATTGAGTTTTGGTCAGTCGTTCCTCACCTGCCATTTATGTCTTACAAGCATACGTTTTTAGATGCGTCTGTGTTTGGTGTGACTTGCGTCAGATGTGGACACAAACAGATTTGTGACTCCCAGTGGTACAACAAAATCAGTCTCACTGCAGAAGAAAAGCAGCCTTGCACTCTGATAACACTCCAGATAAACAGGCGGGTTTTAGACTACACGTTCTGTAATGACTCGTGAAACAGCTGTACTTTTCACACGTCTGACGAACACACTGAGCGGGCCGGAAAAAATGGGCGAACTCTTGAATGTCACCTTGTAGAACAGAAGATGTTTCCCCTAGCTGCTTGTGAGACTTGACCATGATTCTGGACCATTTCTACGCTCAACAGCAGCTATTTGTTCAACATCAATATGTCTGGAATGTCTTGAAAGAGATCGTCCTGCAGCATCTCAGTTGGCTTTACCTCAGGATTTCAACTCAGGGCTTTTCAATACATGAATCTCCTTCTTTTTCTTTGACTTTTCTGTTGTTTCTGGGGGTTTTTTGTGCAAAATTCTGAGGAGGATTGTTATCTCAACGACTGCAAGGCTTTCACAGCCCAACAATGATGATTGGCCTTTATTCATAGGCAGGAGCATCTTCACAACCCACCCTTCTCGTCTCATTATTCCAGTTTGTTTTCGAAGGAGTCATGATGAGAGGGGTTTAGTTATTTTTTTTTCCAACCTGAAATGGGCACACACACATCACACACTCAGTGTCTTCTGAAGACATGAAAAGTTCAACTGTTTGAAGGATTTTTCAAAAAGGTAGCCGTTGTGTTTCTCAACTTTTGTGACTGAAATGAAGATGGGACCAAATTTGATCAGTATTAGTGAAAAGCTCCTGGAGACTTAACAACGCAGATTTCAAAGGCTTACCTCTGAGCACAGCAACATCAACACACACATTTCACACACTCCTGTGTGTCTGTTTCCTTACACTGTGTCACTGTCTGAATATGCTTCATTTTCTTACTCTGACAGTTTTATTTGCATTTAGCATCTCCAGTATGTGTGCATTAATTTTCCATTTTCAGTGTTATGTGCTGTGTGTATTATTTATTCCATGCTCTCTTTTCTCCTTCCTTACACACAGTCACGCACAGACATGTTACTGCGTATACCAAATAAAACATTTTTCATATCCGTACGCACGTTGCACCGACTTTTCTTTTTTTCTCGCTGCTCTACAACTTAACACTTGCAGAATTGTAAAAATTGCTCAGTACAGCCAGCACCGATACTCATCCACTTTTCTCCGTCTTTCTCTTCTCTGCTCCACCTCAAACACACACACACACACCCACACTTCCGCACACAAAGTCACAACCTCATCTGCCAGCTCAGAGATGGAGGCGAAAACATCACTAATTAAGTAAGTCTGAATCAATTCAATCACGAGCAGTTGAGGCAGCAGATGAGGAATGTACAGGGCCCAGAGCAGGCTTAAAGTAACGCTGTTTTCATTTCTCTGCAGATACATCAGACAGATGCATCATTCCTCTGCATCTTGGCAAGTTTGACTGCATTCGGAGCTAACGTCTCTCTCCCATGTGTATCTTGAGTGAACTGTTGCCCTGAGTAACTTTACCAATGTAGAGTGTTGTGATGAGAAATTTCTTTCTTTGTTTTTTTTTCTTTCAAATTTCGTGATGAAGTTTTTCCTCTTTGCTTGGATGACAAAGGTGCATTATCCCCACCGTGACCCGCTCCCCACATGGCTGCGGTTGACATGGAGCACTTGACCATTTCAGACGGAGGACTGAACACGTTTGATTTTTCAAGAATACAGTACCTTTAATGTAAAGATGTTCATGGAGAAAAAAAAATAAAAATTCAGGTTTTTAAAAGATCATTTTCATGAAACCATCTAAACGTGACATTACGTATGTCGGCTACTCATTCCACAAGTTTTTTTTTGTTGTTTTTTTTTTAAATGTTGGCTTATGTCTTAACAGTAGAGAATCAGGTTGATTTTATATCAGAACACTTACTTGCAGACTTGATGAGAAGGTGACATAACAGAATATATTAAATCAAGTCATATTAAGCTTCTTAGATTCTACTGACTGACTCATCAACAAACATTCATGTAATAACGCTTTTACTGATAGCATTTGTTTTTCTGCCTCTCTCATTGTCACAGCTCATTGCATTGTGGTTGTTTTTGTTTTGTTTTGTTTTTCTTTTAATCCATTTGGATATTCACCTGACAAAACATAAAGAAATGCTGGACCGAATGTTTTCAATAAACTCAAGTTTACTGATTTCATTGTGATGGCTTACTTTATTCATATAAAGTCTAAAGTTTTGTTAGAATTTGTTCAGGGTTGTGCGATTGTTATTTTTTGCTGGGAATTTGCTTATTTTAACTGCCTGAGAGAGCAATTAATAAGCATTGTCATTTTGATGCACACATTAGATGGATAGAGCTGCAGAGTGTGTGTGTGTGTGTGCGTGTGTGTGTGTGTGTGTGGTGAGGGGCTTCATCAGCATATTTGTAGAACCCTATTGGTATATCAACCCTATAATAAACATAGCTGTTGGGGGTTTAATCTATGCTCAGAGAACACTTTTGATGACTTCCATATCTATGACTGTCATTGTGAGATAAAAAGCTATTAATCTTAAAGATGAAACGAGGCCCATGCTTTAGGCCTGCAGAAGATAATATTTTATTTTAGTGTTATTGCTATATGAGAGATTAAAGGGGTATTCTGTTTTTTTTTTTATGTTGTTTTGTTGTTTTTTTAGTACCCATGAATAGCCATATGGTCTTACCTGCTGTTGTCAGCAGTCAGAGAAGTATGGCAGAGAATATATAATAAACAGAAGAGGTTATTTTCTTTTTCTATTCGGGTTTCAACTCATGTTGGAGCAGGAGACAGGGGGAAACGAGAGTGAGAAACATGGGGAAAGGATACTAAAAGAATCTTTGTAAGCTAAACTTTTAAGAGCCGACAAGCACTGTAACCAACCTATGACCCTATTATGTTGCGGGAAAATATTTCGCAGTGTTTTTTTGTTTGTTGTTGTTGTTTTTCCTTGGTTTTTCTGCCAGGCTCTCTACACACTCCACTCCTTTAAGTGGCGGTATTGCACTTGTAAGCTGATCTGCCTGCCGCATCCAAACTCCCACGAAGAAGAAGAAGAAGCAGTTGACGTCAAAATAATGCGCCCTACCACAGCTTGTTATAGTTGACACAGATCTCCTCGTAACAGAGGTCTCAATAGTTTTGTGACATAAAATTGTGTATTCATGTCATTTTCTTAGAATTTTTCATAAGGTCAAATGCTGTAGTTTCTACAGTTTAACAGACAGGACTTGCTGAACGTAGCAATGGCTTACGTGCAGATTTTGAAAGCCCTGCACAGAAATCTGCAACACACAGCGACGCAGTTGTCCCTGCGGAGATGCAAACTCTCACAGGTTGGCGTGCTCGTCCTCACGCGCAGGACAACGTCCACAATATCGCAGTTGGCCCTCCTCAGAACTGAAGCGGCGTCGTCAGCACAGAGACGACGGAGCATTTCTATCGACTTTGCTGCCAGAAACAGAAGCAGCCCCGAGGACAGAGACAAGTCGGTGTCCAGGTATCAGAGTAGGAGCCCCCAGCCTTCAGCTGCACAAAAAGGTATGCGAAGAAAACACAGGTCTGACAAAAATTATGAAAACAACAAAAAAATGTATTAGCTGAACACTCTGGATTTGTGAAATGTACCTAAAATAATTCCATCCCAAGTTTTCTATCTGATTGACATGGGGACTGTTTGCTGGCCATGTCATTGAACTGAAATGTCGTTTCTGATGGTCTTTGCTCAATGGCAAGATGCATTACCGTGCTGAAAAATGACCGTAGCGTCACCAAAACCTCCTTTCGATTGATGGAATAAGACCAAGGTGTCCAACATTTCTTTTTACCTTTCTGTAGAGGTATCTCCCCTGATCCTTCACCTGACGACATACCAAACCATCAATGCTTGTGGAAATTCGCTTGTTTTCTTCATGCGGCTTTCTTGTATGTTTCACTGCACATGCACCAAACAAAAGTTTGGTATCGTCTCCTTGTCCAATGCAGACTGGTGACTCTTCTCTCAATATTACTTCCACCTCCAATCATTCACAGTCCTTGACTGCTTCTCTTTTGCCCACTTTTGCCCTTGTTTTTTTCTGTTTAGCTGTAAGTGATGCTTTACGTTTGACTTTTTTAAATGTAAACCTCATTGTCTTTACAGTTTTCTTACAATTTGTTCACAAACATCCTCATGTTTCTGCCCATTAATTAATAATTTTTTTAAATGTATTTCTTTTGTTGTGCATTTTCCTGACGCTTAGACATCTTCCTTGGTCGACCTGTGTGTCGCCCCTGTTTGCTCCAAATTGTAGAGACGGCTGACTGGGAACAGCCAACATCCTTTGCCACACTCTGAGTTGAATGACCTTATTAAAGAAGTTTTGTAATCCTTTTTATTGTTGCCATTTAGGTGTGTTTTCCAAAGCCAGAATTTTCAGCTATTAGATTGAATTGTTTTGTGTCATATCTTTTCGTTTGTGATTTTATATAAAATGCAAAAGCTGTTAAAGTTTTAGCCGTTACAGCTCCTGGTTGACTGCTGCTCATTGTCTTCCAGTGAAAGAGGCTGGAAGAGACTTCACCTATTTGATAGTTGTTCTCATCGGGCTCGGAGTGACAGGTGAGACAGTGGCGAGATTTCCCGAAATGCCACCGAAGACGCCAACTACTCATGCTATTTCAAGTCAAATAACAAGAATGACCACCATCATGCTTTTTTTGTTTTTTAGGCGGGCTGTTGTATGTGGTGTTCCAGGAGCTGTTTTCCTCCTCAAGCCCAAATAAAGTTTACGGGAGAGCCTTTGGCAAAGTTAAATCTCACCCGGAGGTAAGACTGAGACCGCATACTTTTTCAGGCCAGACAAAATCTCAGTGAAACACAGCCGTTCCGTTCCCTGTTACACACTGTGGATGCCTTCTCTTTAAGTTCAGCTCAGTGCAGGTTTTTCCTCGTTGAAAATGCAGGTGATTGGTGCATTTGGAGAGCCAATCAAGTGTTACGGCGAGACCACGCGTCGGGGGAGGAGGCAGCAAGTCAGGTGGGAATCGCTGTGCAATAAGTTTTCATATATTCCAACAACGAAACTGTACTTTTTAGTTGTGAATCATTTCTGCTGTAGACGAGTTGCGGTGCAATCACGGTCATCCCATACCGAGCTCCTGAACAAAGATTACAAGACAGTCAACTGAACTCGCCACCAAAAGGAATGGATGGATATTTAGCCAATATTTCGAGGGAATATTAGTTATTTGTCAAGTGCAAAGGGAGATTGTGGATCCAAACCACTGAAATGGTGGAATGGTGTTCCGTCAGCCTCTGCAGTGCCAACTTTGTCTGAAAATGCAAAACATGATCCCATGTCATGAGATTTGAACTCTTGTAATTTCACAGAGCATATAATTCAATGTATCCAAAGTATTTTAAAGCTGTGAACTATGGAATTGTTTTTTCACAGTTGACTGAAGAATGATATAAAAATGTGCATCTATAGAAGAAGTTTATTACAGTCTCATCACTCCCAGTCACAGTTTTGCCCCCTGGATGTGAGCACATCTATTAATATTTGTTGGCAAGAAAACTGATATATATTGCTTCTGTTTTACTGTGGCATTATGGGAGTTTTCTCTTATTTCATGTGTGTGTTTCTACCTCAGTCATCTGGAGTACCTGAAAGACGGACTGAAGCATATGAGACTAAAGTTTTACATTGAAGGCTCAGAGCCAGGCCTTAAAGGAACTGTGCACACGGAGTCAAAAGAGGTGGGTGGTTGCCAGATTTTGTAATCTAGTACCAAAAGTTCGTATAAAAGTTCTACCATTCAAATGAAGGTAATCTAACACGTATGAATAGTATGTGTGCTGTCTCATGTGACAGCAGAGATTGAATTTAGACGGGAGAGGATTAAAATTTGTGACTTCTGTCTGCCCAGTTAAGATGGCTTGTAATGATTCCGTTTTCTTGCTGTCATTTTACAGAATCCTGAAACTGGGAAATACGAGTTTCGTTATATATTTGTGGAGGTAGACGCCTACCCCAGTCGGACTATCGTTGTGGAAGACAACAGATGAGAAAGGCGTCTTCCACCTCACTGACTCAGAGTCTGAAAAGCAAGATTTGTGTGACTGTGGATGAACATCTTTCACTCAAATGTATTGTTTTTACTGTAATGTATGCACTGCATTGTTTGAAGTTGTCATTGATTATGGCTGATTTGAAAGAGTTTGCATTGGTCAGCAACTGGCGCACAGCTTTGCAACGTGCTGTCTGTGTATATGAAATGCTCATTTGACTCTTATGTACAGCTGATTTAGAAATGATTCAAATGTTCTGGAAACGGGTTTTGAGATAAAAAAAAACAATGTTTTTAAATTGTGATAAGTGGCGATTTTGTGTCACATGCACAGAGACAAACATGGCATCACTGTTGAAAATAAATCATTGAAACTTTGATGTCTCTTGCTTTATTTGTTTTTACAGTATTGTCCCAAAAGATTATAAAAGCAGTGATTTTTAGCAAAAACATTTACCTCACAAAAAGTAGGATATTTTGAAAATACTGCAGCTCCATATGTTCCCCACATAGTTTGTCAGCATGGTTCTGTTTTTCTTTTTGTGCACACCTAATATGGTTCTTTGCATTATAAAACTGTGACCACCAGATGACAGCAAAGAGTTGAGACAGAAATAACATGTCTGAATTTTTTTGTTGCTCTTCACATCTTTAGACATGTTCAAAAGCATTTTGAATATATTTTTGACTCAGCATACATGAATATATAACATTTTTTTCATAAAGATGGCCATATGTATAAAAAGATTCTCCTTTTGCCCTTTTCACAGTTCGTATTTGCCGTCATTTTATTTAGTTTCTGCTTATACAGACACTTCTGACACAACCCAGTGGTTTACTGTGTTTGAACTATTACTGCTGCTTTGTAATTGAAGATCATATTTTGTAAATATAAAATAAATTCCCCCACTACAAAAAAAGCATTTATACAGGTGTACTGTAGTGTTTTTTATAGCCACATTTAAAATATAATCAAGTAATGCTTGACAGTGTAACTAAAATCTAATTACATACTATCAAATATAGTTTAATTAAATTATTTAATGTTCTGTGGAGCTGTTACACCAGGTCAAATTCCTGTGTACATTGTACATTTGGAGAATAAAGAGATTCTGGTTCTGGTATAATTGGGACTGACTGTAGGTACTCATTTTTTTTTTAATGCAAATCTAATTTCACAAAATGTTATTATGTTTTAACCCTGCTGACATACTTGAGTTATTCTGAATGGGATTTGGTCATACTGAACATTTTGTTAGGTCCATAGGTGCTGCCTTCCCGGACCCTCTGAAATATTGGAATATATGATGGATCATAGTGCCGCTGTCGCAATAACCTTAATACTAATTTATTGAATATTTTGTATACCCTACTGCAAGCGTGAGACACATTACCACTATGTGTAATTTGTTAGGTTAACAATGTTACATTGCCATGTAGCAATTATATACTTTAGTAAAAATAATATATATGTACTTATATGGCATAAATCCTATTTACCTGCGACAACTTCCCGTTTCCGTAATGACTTAATCGCAGATTATCTTTGTGTTTAGACGAAAAAAAACAGAGATAAAAAAACAATAAAACGCCACTTTGATCTAACAAAGAACACTCGAACGGAAAAACGTATCAATTAATGATATGAAATGTGTGTTTATGTGACGGGGTAGCATCTTACGGGAAGTATGAAAGCATCAGCCGTAGGAACACCGCCCACCGAGAAAACCAAAGGCAGCAGTGAGTACAGGGATGTGCTCAGTCAGTTAGCTTAAACTCCTCTGGGCTAAATAAGTTGTTACCTAAATATTAAGTTAAGAGCTAGCCCATCGAATAGCAAGCCAGTCATACTGTATAAACTCCAAGAAGGTATGTTTATGAAAACAGGTCAGTTTTGGTCGTTTTTTTAGCTCCCGGGCTGGGTAACTGGAGCTGTTGTTATTTTGGCCTGCTACACGATATCTTAGCTCAACTAGCTACAGCCTCAGCTGGCTCCTGGAGGTCCACTCTCGTCCCCGGAACTGTTTGAGGAATGGCACACCTTGCCAGCTAACTCAGAAAGGCCTATTTTGCCGCTTTAAAGTAAGTCTACATTCTTGCTGCTATGTTTGCCTCTGCTAATTGGAAGCTTATTTAGAGACAGAGCTGTGGTGCTAAAGTTGTCGTCTGTGTTAAGTTGCATTAACTACTGTCTGTTGGATGCTGCTTTATAAATGTTAGCTTATGGAATTATTACCTATGATGTTATAACTTATTGATATAAAATAGTAAAATGAACTTGGTTTCTTCGGCTAAAACAAGTGAAACGTTGCTGTCTGCAGGGAAAGTTGTTTTTGGCCAGGAGTCAGCAAGTAGCTCTTCAGTTATGAGACTTTCCTCTCAGTGATAAAACATCTCTCAAAATGGAGCTGTACTGGTACATGTGAGTATAACATTTTATAATTCTGCATTTTTATTCTCTCTGTGTAGAGTTGGAACTGGTTCTCAAGCGTAGACGACCCCCCTCCCCCATATTGTTCCTTGTCTGTCTCTTTTACAGAGTTGTCATCGTATTCATCATCATCAAGATATTCTTCTACGTGTGCTGGTACCGGTCAAGGCAGAGGCAGCTGGCAGCATACCTGAGCAACACACGCAACGCGCAGATAGTCATTGTCGGAGGGAGGGCCTACCTTCATCAGATGTGCGAGAGACAGAGTGTAAGTGCAGAGCTCCACATGTCCTATATCTGAAATGTGGTTTTCTGCCTCCGGCGTGTGTCTTCATTTGGACAGTTTTAAAGGGGTTTTGTAGTGAAAGAGACGCTCTTTGTGTCGAGACCGGAGCACGGTACACAGCATGAGAAGAATATGTAAGGGACTGTCAGATAGTATCAAGGTCGTGGGACATTTTTGCAGAGGAGTTATGTGCGCTCTTGAGAATGCGTGTGGTTTTTCAGTCATGATCACTCTTTGACAGACTGTTTCGCTTTTAGTAGCATACTGAGCGAGACTGGTTGTGCCATAATGGTCGAACAGATATTTGCTCTTGCATCTGACATGTTTCTATGCAGTTTGTTTCAGGCTCTTGACGGGTTTAGAAATGCAGGTTCGAGCTTTGAGTTATGTAATTCAGTAACATTTCCCTCATGCTTTTGAGAAGTTCATCAAGCAGCGTTCCCGTTTTATAGGGTTCTTTATCTTTGTAGGAGGATAAAAACCTAGTTACTTATTCCTATTCACTTACTTACTTACTTATGATTAACTTGTCTTTTCTCGTGTGAAACATAAGACGTTTGAATAAAAGGAGCTTCATCTCTTTTAATGTTTAATCTGCTTGAGCTTTCTGTTCGTTTATGTGGCTTGTTTTCATCTGGGTTGACCTTCAGAGTCATTCTTTTTGTCGAGTTTGAAAATCTTGGGCTTCGGCAACATGTAAGCGCTGCATACTCATTTTGAAATTGGCGTCAAAAAGCCATCTTCCCTTTTGCTGTCTTCTCGAAGCCCTTGCTGAAGGCTGTTGTATTTCTGTTGATGTTTTCAATTATCTGTCTTGGAAAAGCTTTCGTTCTACATTAGCTTGTATGGAGTCCGCATCACAGACTTATACAGGCTTAAATGTCTTTGTGCTTCTCACCAGAACCCTTTTTCAACTTTTTTGGCCTCCCTAAAACACCTGGAGGCAATCTCCAGGACAAAGAGCTTCTTTTTTTTCTTCTTCTTCTTCTTCTTTCCTTCGTTCCTTTTAAATTTCTGACTCATTTCTATCGCCGGCCCATTTCATCCACCCATTAGTTATTGCAAAAGATGCTCTTTGGATGCACTTTCTCAGACATGATTCATTTAAATGGAAATCGGCACAGAAAATTGAGTCATTTCCTCCAGCACAGATTTTGCCCCCCTCACCCCTCCCCATCTGTGTCGTTACATGTAAGAGGCACACGGTGATATTTTTAGCCTTGTTTGGAATATTTGTGCTCCAGGAAATACCCCATTTGTGAAAAGACAATAAATTAAACCATGCTGGCCTTGGGCTTTTAGCCTTGGGCTTCCCCAGACCATTTATGATATGCTGTCGGTTATCTGAGCTGTCAGATTTGAGAGAATATGCAGTCCAGCATAGGACTGCCAGTCTGTGTCTTATCAGATGTGTGTACGCTGCCTAACTCTGCCCAGTTCACCGGTTCAGAATCCCACACATATCCTTGAACTTATCTTTTTCTTTTCTTTTTTTTTTCATCTTTAGCCTTCTTAAGTCCTTGATCTCACCCTGTTCCAGAACTCTGTTTATTCCACTCTCTTTTCCCGCACCACATTGCTTTCATTGTTTTATCCATTAAGTCAGCAATGAGCTTTTGGGCATGTCAGGAGTGTCAGTGAGTATTTCTTTTGCCTTTTGCAAGCATAGCGCACAGCCAAATCTGTCGGAGCATGTCGGCGTGTTTTTTGTTTAGTTCCCCCCCACCACCACCACCCCACCCCCCACCACCACTCGACTCAACATGTTGAATTACGGTCAGGTGTCACAATGAAATAAATTGCTGATTGGCTTCTCTGCAAAGCGAATTTAGGTCAATGTGAGGTTAACTGTGTTGTTTTTTTAAAGATTAAATGCTAAATAAAAGCGTGCAGCTACCAAACGATCCTCATGATGTGCCGGTATGAATTGAAACGGGTTTATGAGCAATCTAAACACACCTGACTGAGCCAGAGCTATGTTAGATACTGAAAAGGGAACTAACAATTACCCGACTTGATGTTTCCCTGTTTCCATTCTCGTCGACATGTACGGTCCTCTGGTTTCCCTTATTGAAAAATGTACAGACGGCTGCTCCTTTCTTCCCTGCAAAGTCTTCAGCGGCTGCAGATCTAACGTCCTACCATGAAGTTGGGGTTTCATCACTGCGGGTTGTTGATCGGTCGGTTTGATGTAAAAGAGCCCGTGTTCACAGTTACCAGTATAGCCATGACGCGCACAAAAAGACCCTTAAGACAGGTCAAAGCCCCGGAGAGAAATTTATTTATAGATTACTTTATTTCTTTTGGTTTTGCTTCAGTTCTTTTAGACTACATAAAAAGTGTCCTTTTTTTTCTATCTTAAATGGTACTCATTGCTCAATGGGCTGTTAGTGGAGCATAAAATTTAATAACTCCCGTACAAGGAGTCAATTTAATATGTCAAAAATCATGTGACACTATTTCCGCACATATGTTAGGTTGGTGGTGCAGTAACAAAGGGTCATGAAAGGGTCAGGCTGCCAGTAGACTTACCTGCCTCGTCTGTGTTTGTGCCTGATAAAACTAGGAAGTTAACACAAGTAGAAATGGACTGGTTAAGAGAGCATAAGAGCTTCTTCAAAGGAGTTATGAAATCACTTACCAGTAAGAGAAGTTATTGGTAAGTACATCCCTCAGGCATTATGATGTGAAGGTTTCATCATCTACATATCTCCTGTTTTCCATTTTCTTCTTTTAAGGGACTGCGTTAGGAAAGGCTTGTCAATCGTTCTTTTTATCTCTTTTTTTTTTTTTGTACTTGTATTTATCAGTGTTGCCATGAAGCAGAGAATTATGGAGAACAGTTTATTGTTAGTGGCGCAGATGTCTAAATTCACTAGTATGATAACTGCCATCTCCAGAGATGTGCTCTGTAAAACCAGGCCAGTTGGTAACTTAATAGTCCACGTCTGTGTGTTTATACACTTCTGTATTTTTATGTGCTTCTGCTTTTTGCGTGTGTTATTAACTTTGCGTGTTTCCTTCCCTTTTTTAGCAAACATCCGTCTGGCCTAATTGGTACGGAGTGCAGGATGACCTGTCGATAGAGGAGCCCTCCGCAACCCTGCCCCCAACCGCGTCCATCGCCCACCTGGACATGCCACCCCCATATGAGGCGGTTTCTGGAGGTAGTATACGCTAATAAATCCAGTGATATGTCAAGTGATTCAGATGTTAGACAAGTAGCCTTTTCTCTCCGCTTTTTCATTAATAGCCTATTGGCTGCAATCCATTTCACATATTTCCTCTCAGTTGGAACTTTATCTCGTATTTTTATACTCGAATTAGTACATCATTTGCCCTGAAGTCTATTGTTTCCCCACACACAGTATCTGCACCGATAAATTCCTGCAGTAGAACAGTTCACAGGCTTCCTAACTGAATTCCATGCAGTTTCTGTGCTGGTGTAGTTTTAATTTATTTTGATGAAGAGCACAGCTTACTGAGCTCAGTGGATGTTGCTTTCACGCATGTATTTAGCTGAACAACCACATCTTGTCACGATCGCCACGTTCAGCGTCGCAGAAAAAGCAGTTTAATTGCAACTGCAATGTCGTCTCTCCTCGTCATCGGTTCATAAGCTTGAGTGCACACATGGATCCATCATGGATCCATCTGTTTGTGCTTTAATAATGAAGTCAAAGTACATTGCAACAGAAGCTTAAAAGCAATTGGTTTCAATGGTTTGTATCGTGTCTGTTGGGCATGTGTCAGTTAAATTTTACAGCTAAGTCATCCAGGAAATAACAAAGCTACTTAGATGAGAGTGGGGGGGGGGCAACTGTGGTCTACTATCGCTGTGAGCTTTACTTAGTACTTTTTAATTCTTATTTTCAGTCATAACTCTTGACCTTTTCCTTTCTTCACATTATATATGCTCTAAAAAGAGCATATATGAACGTGTTAACATGCGACTAACTTGAGTTTCGTTTTACTTACTACGATTTTACGAGTTAATTTAGCTGCTCCAGTTGTAAAACCTTTGAATTAAGTATTGGACTGTCCTCGTGCCGAAGGCATCTCATTTGATCTGAGATGCTCGTTCAGTCTGACTGCAGGATGTGGTTTTAGCAGGTGGAAATGAATGCACCTCTGCTGTCAGTTGCTTTCGTGACGCAACCTCTTCCAACCTCATTTCTGAGATCTTTTTTTTTTTTTCCAGTACCACAGACACCAGAGGGGTTTTTTTTTTTTTTTTTTTTTTTTGGAGGGGTGGCTCTAATAGGAACATTTTAATTGTGCTGCATCATTGTGCAACACCGGGGGGGGGGGTGCAGATCTCTTAAAATCAGCGAGCTGAGAACGTATGATAAGATGAAAGTGGTTTACGATAAGAGCAACAGGAAGAATCCATTCGAACGTTTGTATTCAGAAGCTTCTCTTGTGTACTTTGTGTTTTTCCTCACTGTTTGTCTGGAGAAAATAAGACGACAAACGCTTGTTCTCTCACCGTATTACAGGAATGTTTCCACAGGTAGAACAACACACTTAGCAGTGGAACTTGGGTATAAATTACGGGTTCGTTTCAGTCTAATGTATTTTCTTACAGGTATGAAATGGGAACAATGACAGCATAAAGGTTTGCATAAGTGCATGACTGTTACGATCAGTCGTGCTCTTTTAATGGTTAGGATTGTTGCTTATAGCTTTCGGACAGCGGATAACTGCCTGGCCTGTCTTCTCCTTGCTTTCAGAGGACGATCTGAAGCCCCCTCCCTACAGTGAGTGTGCCCAGGGTGATGAGGCTGCCCCCCCTCCTCCCTCCAATGATGCTTCTCTCATTTCTGGGGGAGGAACCTTTGTAAGCGTCAATGAAGCCCCTCCCCCATACACACTGACTCCCCCCGCTCGAGTTGGTCAACAAGACTGACCCGGCCGCAGAGAGCAGGTCCACTTAAACAGTCGCTGATGCCAGTTTGCCTTCTTCCGTGCGCTGCCTTCCTACGTTCAATCTCAGTGATCATTGCCAGCCTGACTCTCATCCTCCGAGAGTAAATGTTTATTTGAATAGTTGCGTGTCTGTGTGTGTGAGTGTGTGTATTGGTATGTTTTTTTTCGAACTAGGTTGCTTTTCCACTTTGCATGAAAAGTGGTCATCTGATGAGTTTTGCAGTAGCGGATGACAAGCCTCAGCGAGCCTGTGTGCCTCAGTCAGGAGCGCAGAGCCTGCCTCCCAGCAGGGATAACCGAGAGAAAGAGACACTTCTACAGTGTGCTCCGTTTCCCCCACTGCATGTCTGTGACCGCTTCCCCCTGCAGAACCAAAATAAGACTCATTTCCAAAACCCAATTGAGGAAATGAGTTGGTGCCGAACAGTTTTTGTTCCTGCTACTGCTTCATCGAGGGTGTCAATGGATCTGAACACAATATCTCAGCACTTGTGTGATGCAAAATCCTAGTTTGGACCAAAAATGCGTCAAACTGTCTACTCTGAGCTTCATTACAGCACTCAAGGACTGTATGACAATGAATACAGCAGTTGTTTTAGATAATTGTCCCATTAGCATAACTTGTGTCTAATATATTGTTGTGAGCATACGGGGACAGAAGGTGGTTTAAGCAACTTAGATCTGTGAATGGGAGGTTGGTGAAATGGATGAAGGCGGGTAGATAAGGGATTGTTCTCTGCTGGTGCTGCTCTGCATTTGCTCCTAAATTTTTTTTTCTTTTTTTTTTTTCCGAAGGCATCAATTAAAACCAATATTGTCAGATGAGAAATGTGTAACAGTCCTGGAAACCCACCCACAGGGCTTACAGTGAGAGCTCCCAAGTGGTTTTCGGAGCAGAGGGCTGCATTGATTGCTGTTTTTAGAAAAAAGAAAAAAAAGAAAAGAAAAGAAAATTCATCCACAGAACTCAGTTATTGTTGTTATTTTTTCCCCATAACAATTTTTGCGTAATGAAGACTAACCAAAACAACAGCTTCTGCTCTTCGCAGTCTTTCTTTTAATCCGCCACAGGCTGGTGAGAGATTAACCAGCTGTTTTATTTCCTCGGGAAAGGTTTTCACTATGCATTTTGCTCCTTTTTTTGTTTGTTTGTTTGTTTCTTGTGAGACTGCTTTACTGATGATACAGAAATGACACTGTAAGAACACGTTATACACTTAAAATGTTTTTTTTTTTTAAGCAATGCTACATTTCATGGCCAAGCAGTGAAGCTGCGCAGACGTGTTGGGCCAGAAATCGTAACTGACCGTCCTTACGACGGCCTCGCGTGGCAGCCTCTTCGTTGGTGAATGAGGCAACCAAATTGCAAAGCACTTTGGGAGAGACCGTGGTAACGAGAACTGTGGAAACGCAGGCCGTCATTTACGATGGTGATGATCTGTTATTTGAGTCCACGTGGCTCAAAATTTGGAAAAATGGTCAACTGTTTGGCAGCAGTCATCTGGTCCTTTTTCTTCGCGTATTTCCT
This sequence comes from Leuresthes tenuis, assembly GCF_036924035.1. Taxonomy (NCBI): domain Eukaryota; kingdom Metazoa; phylum Chordata; class Actinopteri; order Atheriniformes; family Atherinopsidae; genus Leuresthes; species Leuresthes tenuis. The sequence goes on from NW_027325378.1 coordinate 13,935,031, forward strand.
GTCCTCAAACACTCCAGCCCCACCTGTGGGTGAAAGCTGGAGGTGTCCAGAGGTATCATATGGTTACTTAGATTGAAATAAGTCAAAACCATCATCTCCTGCCATATTCAACTGAATTGAATAATGCTTTATTAATCCAAAAAGGAAAACTTACTTAAAGCACATCTAATGGTCCTTATTAGCCATTTTAAAGCAGTCATTGTGTAGAGTTATTGCTGTGGACAGGAGTGGGTTTTTTTTATTTGATTTTTGAAAATTTTTCTTATCTCAACTGAATGTTGCACAGATTGTCTTCAGCCAAAGCCTCACAAAAGTCATCTCAGATGATTCTAATTTCATAATGGTTGGCTCATTACAGTGAAAATTGCTGCTAGAGCTGGAAATGCAATTGTAGCGCAGCAGCACTGTTTGGACTCAGTAAATCTTGGTGAGGTCATAAAGGAAAAAGAAATTATCTCTGTGTAGTAGACCTAAATGTGTTTTTCCCATTCATTTCTCAAGAGCGCTTTTACCACAATCGGATGAAGTTTCCGTGGCGATTCCACTGTTTAACTGCTTGGCCTCCGCGTTGCTGCTTGCATCGATATGTTCTGTAGTTGCTCAACATTAGGGCAAAGCAGCAAAATGATGTGTAACTCCCTTGTATTGACGAGCTTTCTGTCACTAATGCCTTTTACCATTTTTCCTTTTGTGGTTTTACAATCGAATGGATGCAACGGAGAAGCTGTGAGGTGCAAATCTGAATGTATGTTTGACATCACTAACATGGCAGCAGCATGATGACGATTGACTCCCTGAACCGTAGTTTTTAAGGTTTCCTCTGTAACGTACGTCCTGTTTATTCACTTCATGCTCATTCCTGTGGTGGTTGGCATCTCTTCACTTTGTAGCTGTGTGAGTTGAGGGAAATGAACTGTTTTTGGGTTGTTTTTTTTTGTTTTTTTTTCCCTGTGGCAGGGGAAATAAATCCTCTGTAATAAATTGTTGTTATATATATAAATATATAAATACCTACTGGTGCAAGTTTGATTTTTCTGAAAGTTTGCGGTCACCTTATTCAGGCCGAGTGCTTTTACGAAGTCCTGACAGTTCTGTTTGTGCAGCCGTGATGAAAAGGGCCTTATAGATATAGATATATAGATATAGATATAGATATATATATATAGATGAAGCAGACTGCTCAAATACTGTCAATGAACCTTTTTTGGAGGGGAACCTGAATTAAAAGAAGAAAATCTGCTAAATGCACTGTAGCTACAGAATTGATGGCACTTTTCTGAACTCGGCACAAAAAGGAAAAAAAAAAAACTCCATATCGGATGCTTTCTTGCTTGGAACTTTTATATTTAACCAAGTGTAAAAAGTACCGAAACGGCACACTTGCCTAGCTTCACGTTAATATTTATGCATCATTTGTTGCAGGCCATATCGCCATTCTGGCATTGGGGAGTGTAAATATTGCAGTCCATCCTTTCTCTGCAGAAATCCCTCCTGAGGTTCATCTGTTGCTTATATAAAGCTTCGGGATTCAGTAGTTGAGCACGTTTACTTTCTTTTTGAATGAGAAACTCGTTTGTTGACACGGTAACCATCTTTTTAGATGATCTGCAGTGGAGGAATTGGTCGAGTATTTTTTACCACAAATATTGTGAAAGCTGAACTCCATCTCCTGTAAACCTAAGATGAGTTCTGGGGAGAAAAAAAAACATTTCTATAGACGACAGGGACTGTAGATTTATTTGGAAGCACAAGTACAGCTCAAAAATTTGAATATTATGAAAAAGTTCAATATTGGAAGCTCATGGTGTCACACCTTAATCAGCTAATGAACTCAAAACACCTTCAAAGGTTTCCTGAGCCTTTAAATGGTCTCAGTCTGGGTCAGCAGGCTACACAATCATGGGGAAGACTGCTGACGTGTGCGATGTCCAGAAGACAGTCACTGACCGCCTCTACAAGGAGGGTAAGCCACAAAGGTCACTCCTAAAGAAGCTGGTTGTTCACAGAATGCTGTATCCAAGCATATTCACAGAAAGCTGAGTAGAAGGAGAAAGTGTGGTAGGAAAAGGTGCACCGGCAACAGGGAAAACCGCAGCAACGTCTTACCTGGTCTATGGAAAAAAGAACTGGACTGTTGCTCAGTAGTCCATAGTTCTCTTTTCAGATGAAAGTAAAATTTGTATGTCATTTGGAAATCGAGGTCCCAGAGTCTGGAGGAAGAGTGGAGAGGCTCAGAATCCATGTTGCTTGAAGCCCAGTGTGAAGTTTCCACAGTCTGTGATGATCTGGGGTGCCATGTTGGTCCACTGTGTTTTCTGAAGTCCACAGTCAACGCAGCCAGGAAATGTTAGAGCACTCGTGCTTCCTTCTACTGACAAGCTGTATGTTGATGCTGATTTCATTTTCCAGCAGGACTTGGCACCTGCCCACACTGCCAAAGGCACCAAAAGCTTGTTCACTTACAACGGTGTTACTGTGCTTGATTGGCACAACAAACTCACCTCACCTCACCTGACCTGACCTGAACTCCAGAGAGAATCTATGGGGTCTTGTCAAGAGGAAGATAAAAGACACCAGACCCAACAATGCAGATGACCTGAAGGCTGCTATCAAAGCAACTTGGCTTCCATTACACCTTGGCAGTGTCACAGGCAGATTGCATTGATGCAGTATTCATGCACAAAGAGGCCCTTTTTTTTTTTTTTTTGATTGATCTGATGTAATATTCAAACGTTCAGAGACACTGAATTTTGGGTTTTCGTTATCTGTAAGCCAGAATCATCAAAATGACAATAAATAAAGGCTTCAATAATTTTCTCACGGTATTCAAATTTTTTGAGCTGTACTTGTATACAACTGTATCAACCTGTGGACTTATAATTGGCCACTAGAGGGCAGGCTTGAATAGCTGGTGGTTTCAGCCACACGTTTCGGAGAGGCCTCCACTTGTTGCTGAGCGCCAAACAAGCTGCGCGGCTGCTTGAAATTACCTCAGCGTAGATTGATGTCTTTCATCACACATTTAAGTGAGAGAAAATGGCATTGACTTTTCTTGCAAAGTTTTATACCTTGGATGGGAAAATAAAATAATTGGGCTTGATAAAGATCAATTGTTGGGCCCTCGTGTGGAATGTGCGCTCAAGGATGTTCATTTTCTTTTCATATCTTGGCTGCTACATGTCGAAGCTGCATACAGATTAGCTGAGCTGAAGTCATTCACAAACTGTGTGCACTTTAATGCTGTTCAAAGTGAAATATATTTAAGGTAGGTCTGATACATGGGGAGATTTAAAAAGAACGGGGAAAACAAAGTTTTAATGCGCACGTATTTTGCTAAGAAACCAAGTTACCGTTAAACCTGAATTCTGTCAAGGACACTTTATTCTTTGATGCGTGTAGTCATTCACGAGAGCCCGTGAGCCCGTCGTAAACATCATTGCAAACGCATTCTGCGTCTGCAACTCAAAACGCAATCCTCGAGGATATTCGCAGAATCCTTTTCAAGATTATTGAGGTCTTGAAGGCCATTTGAGAAAAGGAATAGATGATTCAATTACCCGCTCTTGTCTGGAAGAGATGAATTGTGCTCTCAGGCTGTGCAAATCAGTGCAGTGTCTAATAGATGATTGTTTTGAGGGTGAGCAGAGGCCGTGGAGCAAAACTGCACCTTTTAATTTAAGTGCAGAGGCTTATTGCTAATATGGGATAGCAAGTGAAAGATGTCCAACATATTTCTGTTTTTTTTTTTATTTATCCCTTTAAAGTTTCACTATTGTGACGTGTAGCTTATACACCGTTTGCATTTATGTCTTGCTTGAAATTCACGTCATTCTCTTGCAACGCCTGTGCGTCGTCACAACCCACAACACAAGGCTTGTAAATGACTTTGCGGTTCATTAAACTGCTGACAGATTGGTTTCTTTTTCAGTGTGAACACCTTCATTAATTTTTGTTGCAATGTCTTATTTTTCTTAAACCTAATTACAGTTGTCTGTGCATATATATTGTAATGGCTTGCGGGGAACTTCACAAACAAGACGTTGTCGAACTGCTCTTTTATTTTACTGAACTCAATCCAGTTTACAACACAGTCCTGTTGGACCTTAACACACATGCAATCATCCGCACTGCTTCTCAACCAAACCCAGAAGAGCGGTCTAGTGATTGACAGGAAGAGGCGGAAACAGCCAACTGTGTGCACTTAACTTTATTCTGGGTCGTTACAATATATATATGTCAAGAACATCTGTCTAAAATACTTAAGCAACACCTCTCTGAAGTGACCATCATTTGTTTGCAGGACTGTGCAAAACTTCTAAGTATTCGAATGTGAATAGAAGAAAACATCAGCACTGCACTCACATTTTAAACAGTTACGCTTTGGAGTGTGTGCATTGGTTAAAAGTGCCTACGAGTTTGCGTGAGTGTGAGTGAGGGGGATTTTGGTGTGGTTACAAAGGAATAAAGTTTCAGGTAATGTGTGTGGTGTAAAATGGAGCTGAGATTCCATCTCTGAGCCCTTCAGGAAATGTTTGAGGAGTGCTTTTCTTCTGGGAATACCGGGGCCAGGTGTTACTGATGCATGTGAACTGGACTGCACCTTCTGGGCGTCTGTAACATGAAACGCAGAGGCAATGACGAGCAGCCAGTCCAGCAACCAAAAGAGACAGGGTCGTCACAAAATGTGCAGAAATAAATTTGCATATTAATGTACAAAAATTAGAAATGAATGAAAAAGTGTGAAAACAGACAAAAGCTGGTTTATTTCACAGGAAATGAGAGAAACTACAAACATAGGGAGAGGTAGTTTATGGTGGCTGCAAGGAACACAGTTCTCGTACAATCTTTATCTTTTTGTGCATTTGCTTTATGTGGTCTGTTGGTGGTTGTAGACTGTGACAGCAGTGAGGACGGACGACCTGTGATAGGGCATATTTAGGTTGCAGCAGCCTGTCACTGAAGGAGCTTTGCATGGGCTGAGAGACATTGTACAGGAGGGATGATAGCTTGGCTAGCACCTCCTGTCCACCACCACCTGCACTGGGTCGTGGGGGCATCCCATGACAGAGCTGACCCTCCTGATCAGTTTGTTGAGTTCCGTGGCAGCCGAGAGGCTGCTGCCCCAAAAGACCGCTCCATAAAAAAAAATGGCTGATGACACATCAATCGAAAAAGGTTTTCACAAGTGCCCCTAACACTCCAATGGACTTTATTGGACAATATTTGTAATAAAGTATTAGTTATCAATATAACATTGATTAATGATAAGAGACAGCATTCAGTGAGTTGGCCACAATGGGGAATGACTTTTATATTGTATGTTAGATGAAGGAAAACAAGAGGATTTGAACATTCTACCTCATTTGTTTGCCCCACACTAAAACTTTGCTGTCTATACAAGCCTTCATCTTCATCAAGTGTCGAAAGCATGATAAGCAGTTTGATCATTTCTCCGTGGCCTGCCACAGTAGATATAATCTTGAGGGCAGGGACATGCCTGTTTGTGTGTGTGTGTGTGTGTGTGTGTGTGTGTGTGATGACAAGGTAAGTGAGGCTGTCTCAATGTCAGGCAGGATGGATGAGCACCTGGTGCAGACACACATGTGTCCAGGCATAATGATACAGCAGCCAAAATTGTGACTGTGACTGAATTTATGATGCCTGTTGGGTAATTTCCTTCAAGACCTGTTCTCTGTTGTTCTCATATACCATTCCCAGCATAGCTTTAAGAAAACAAAAATTATACCAGTAAACATATCCAAATGGGAACTTTTATGAGCTTTTTATGATATATAACAACTGCCGGATTCATCTGAATAATGACAGGCTAATAAGGCTAATTTCCTACTCTCTGCAGCATTGGCTTGTAAAAGAAAGCCATTCTGATAATCCTCTACTGTTCCTCCAAAATTGTCAGAAATCAGATGAGCCTTTGATCAAAAAAGAGTTGTGAAACATCTACAGACTTGCAAAAATGTCATAATTCATACCAGGATTCAGTGTTTTGAAATGTTGCCCTCCAGGTACTGGAATTGACATGGGGTGTGTTACCGGCTTGTTCTTCTTCTTTTTTTTTTTTCCTTTTTCTAAAGCTAGACTAAAGTGAGTAGTGGAAATATGCCAGCTCTTTGCAAACCTGTGCACTTTTTGCAAAAAACTTAAAGGAGCAGGTGCAGACCTGACTGAAGTTTTTCAGAGAGCTGTCAACAGACCAGACAAAGACTTGCAATACACAGAAGATGTGCACTGAACAAGAAGCAGTGAGGGCTATAGCAGAAAAAAAGATGCAGTCTGTAAATCCTTCTGAACAGCCTTAAATCTGCCGTTCTTCGCCCCATTGCTACATTCAGCATTTGCCTGCTGGGCCTCGTTGCTTACCTGCTGTCCCAGACAAGATACGAGTCCCCTCCATAAAGTAGACACCTCCTGTGTGGTGCCGAAGGAAGTGTTTGTCCCATTTATCAGCTTTGTGCAAATTTACATTTTAATTGAATTCTTATGTTTCATCCAAACTGTATATGCTGAGTAACTGGAGCCCCTTCAGAGAAACAGCTTGTGGGCTTGAAGTGAGAGTCCAGTGAAGATGACAGGCAGTCAGAGCCATTCACATTGACTATGCAGAATTCAACTTCATGTGCCAAGATCATACTGTCTGCGATCACCAGAAATATTCTTGGATTATGTTTGTAGAACTATCACAAAACTGCAGCTGGGCTTTGTTTTTGTACATTTACTTGTCAGCTTGTATGTATTTTAATGAATTTGAATTTGCCAAGAATAGTTAATGCTTCTATTGCTAGGCAGGGATAATGTGTGTGTGTGTGTGTGTCTGTGTTTTCAGATCAGCTCTCTAACATACTAATCAGGATGAACAAATCAGCTCCTTCACTTTCTTTGATGTGGCACATCTGCTGATGTGGGAGATTCTGTCAGATTCTGAGATAAAACAGTACAATTCATCAGTGTGTCTTTGTTTGGTCGACCTTTTGCATCTGTGTAGAATATTACTTGAGACAATGTGCTTGTGCAAGCTATGAGCCTGAAGCTGACTTTGCAAGATAACCCAATCTTCATCATCTTAAACTTGGGTAACAGATCATTTGTTGGAGATGTAGCCAAACAATGAATCTGCAAAGACTGACGTAGGTCTGTGAAGCAACAATTTCCAGATCAATGAATCACAAAGTGAAATTTTGACAGGATGAAGGTGCGAGATGAAAGATCAGGGGTCAGTGAAGTTGACACAAACTGCCAAGAGTTCATAATACACTAGTTGCTGACCTATCTCACTCCACTCAGCCTCCATAAACCAGTCATACACGTGACAGTTAGTTAGTTAGTTAAGGAAACAACAGATTACAAGGAATCTTGTTTTCTATTTAAAAAAAACCACAGACCACAGCATGAAATGTTGTGTTTTTTTAAGAGGGGGTCCAATTTTGTACTAAGACAATGTTTTATTGACTCTTTCCCTTTCTAAATACAGAGACACAGCTTACTTCTAACTTGCTAATTTGCAAGAAATGCTAATAAGGACGTAGAATTAGAGTTAGTCCATCAACTGCCATGCAAGAAACAGTTTGACGTAACCATTTCCTGATTCCTATCCGTTGTTTTGTTTTCTTTTTTTGTATTCCGAGTACTGCGATAAGAAAAATCATGGAAGTGTCATAAATTAAAGAAAGGTTCTCAATTTTGAAAAACAAAAAGAACCCCCCCCCAATCACAGGTTTTCATATACTTTTGTAAAGTAATAATGAATCAGCATAAATGGAGATGGAAACAGTATATCTACGGTAAATATGATCTGACGGGTTCTGAATTTTTAAGTAAACATTTCAAAAGTTTGCTTCAATTATTTTTGACAACTAAATGAAAACGATGCGATGCAAGACAGGGTCTAATTATAGGTCTTTTCAGACCACATCAGGCGGGGCAGAAAGAGCAACAAAGTCCCTTTAAGAAGAAAAAGAATCTAGTGGGTGTTTGGCTGACTCTCATTCTAGTCCCGTTGATTGTGATTTTGTATCTTTAGTATGTATTATCAAGTTTGAGTACAGCATCATATTACAAATTAATTAAAATGCTAATACCAATTGTTTTTTCTAAATTTTTATGGTGAACAGGACAAATGTTGGCTTCATATAAGTACTGTACACTGTAAATGGATAACAACTGCATCATCTCACTAATATAAAAGAAACTGTAAAGACAAGAGCATAAATTGAGTAACAAACCATCAGAGCCCGTATCTGAAAGAAGGCATCTGGATTGTGTAATTGCATCCAGGACGACCTTCCTGTGTTCCTGCCCCTGCCAGAACAAAGCGATGCCACTCTCTCTGCATTGGATAAAGGGAAATAAAGATAAAGTTGTGGTATTAGACGGTGGCTGCGACTTTAAAAAGATTTTGCATTGGTGTGACACTGGAAAATGTTATCATTGCAATTGTAACGCAGATAAGAGGTAATTAACTGACAATGACATTCCATTCACTAAGAGGAGAGTCAGTGAATGGAAATGAAAAGCGAGTAGTCAGAGAGAAAAATGGACACTCCTTAGATCTCAAAGAAAAGAAGCTTATCTTATTCCTCTTGATTAAGCTTCACACTGGGATGGCATGAATGCTGAGTTATCTGTATCACAGCTGCCACAACAATGACCGAAACCAAGTAGAGCGAATTTCATCATGTCTGCTTCCATACAAATTGCACCACAAGCTTATTGGAGAAAACATTCACATCATATCCGAGTGTTTCAGTGGCTGATGACGACCTCCTTCGCTCACTCCTGCTTTTCTTCCAAAACGCAACGCAAGACAACAGAGCAAATCAATGGCAACATCCCCACAAAAACCCCAAACTATTTTTGAGAAAGTAAACTTGGAAAATGGAAGAGCAAAGAAAACACACAAATCTGTCTCACGGCATGCAAGGCCTTTGATCAACTTTCCAGCTGGGCAAGTTGGAGGGTTTTATCAGCTCTATCCTCCTCTCTCACAGATGAGAAACAATGCGTTTCTTCCATTACACTGTAAATCCAATCTCATGCTTCATGCTCTGCCGCATAGACACAGGAAGAGGGAATGAATGAGATGACATGGGGAAATGTTGACACAAGTCTCACACTCCCTAAGGCGACACCAGCCGGTCTTCAGGGTACAGTTTAGGGATTCTGAGCAATTAACTAATCAATTAAGAGGTTGATGGGGCTCCATGTAGCTAAAATGATAATACATGTGTTGCTGTCTGCATGGAATCAAAGTTGGGCTGGTTATTCATTTTGTTGCCTTTTCCAACCATAAGGTCACACTTGGGAAATCAGTTGCCTTCCTCCAAGAGAGCTTTCAAGTGTACAACTAAGATATTATTAGCATATTGCTGATTGAAACTGGGTTCTGCACAGATAAATGTAGGAATGTTTTCACTGACAGTGATGGAGCACTGATCTTATAAAAGCTAATGGCAATTTCTGAAAATGATTGGCCAGAGAGTAAACGTCTCCAGAAGTCCCAGCTACTGTTGTTGGCTCGAATCTGATCAAAGCTTAAATAATTAATGGGAGAATTAATATGAGTTGGTAGTTTTAATTTATCTGTGCACTGCAGAATGGAAAATATACTTTATAAAACTCATAAGCTGTAAGCCTCTGCTGAGGGAGACCAGAATGGCATTCATCTCCAGGCATTTCAAATGTCTGGAAACATATCTTATGCTTTATATGTATGTTCCAAAGCTAAAGAAGCTTGGTGCATCTGGAACCATGTGGCATAGCAATGGTTTATTAGGTATGTGTAGCGAAACACTGATGTTTCCCTGCCCATAACCAAGTTCGAGGGTGTATATATGTGTAACCAAATAAAAGAAAAGAAAAGTCATGATACTAAAAAATGAAGGAGGGGAAAACAATACGGCTGTGAGAGGATTTATCACAGAGTGAAACAATGGTAGGAAAGAAGGGAAGAAAAGTATCCTGCAGCAGTTGAACTTTGTTCTTTCAGGTGAATTAATGTATTAGAGCTATCAGCCAGCCCTACCACCCCCCAGTAACTATTTGTTGGATCAAAATAGTTTGATGTAACCGAATCATGTACATGAATATGAGATAGGTCCACAAGGAATGTGGACATTGTATGAAATTCCCCCTCCAGGCTGACTTTTGTGCGACCTGCCTCCTACCCATCTTCATCCCTTCCTGATGCCTGAGGAGCCTCATCAGAAGCCTCTTCCACCTCCTATCTCCTCTCATTCACCATCCACTAGACTCCAGGAGGGAAATTGTTTCACATCCAACTCTTCATCAATGATTTATTTTTCAATCCCTTCATTGATCTCAGTTGATCTGTCTTGTTATTGAAATATTGCATAAAATCAAGTTATTCCCAGAGAACTTTATCAAATGATCCCACAGAAGAACAAAAAATTGCATCCATGGTTTGGACTAAACTTTGACGGTCAATAGTGTAGCCTTCAGTTACATATCGCTTCATTGGCGTAGCCACTTCTAACCATGCTACTGGTGAGGCTCCATGGACAGCACATGGAAAACAGATGTGCTTTCCATGTACAGGTAAATGCTTGAATATTTCAGCTCCAAGCAATGCCACCTATGATTGCTTTGATTGGCCAAACATTTCAGGTAGAGCGTGTAAGAGCTCATGGTCGTGTTGAGCGTTGATATTTTTTTATATTGCTGTTATAAACTTGTGTTATTTGCTTTACACATGAAAACATGAGTGAAGTCTAAAAAGAAATAAAGTGTAAAATGTGCTATGTGGGACTATCCCCATCTCTACTCTGTCTACCTTTCAAATTTGGACATTTTTGCCTGTTAAATTTGGTAAACAGTACTTCTGTGACAGTTTCAGTAAACGTTATGAGACGGCACTCTTATATGTCACTGTTTTCGTGTCAGTTTATATGAAAAAAAGAGCCATTCTTGCCTTTCTGTAAATGTGATGTAAATGTGTCCATGCCTTTCCATTTATGTAACTGAATGCATCTCATACTTGTGTCATTTAGAAAGCAATATGTAAATGTTAACAATTCCAACTGGCTCAGATTGCTGTCGCGACTTTCACAGAGAAGTGACCTGTGCGTTCGGAACGCTGACAGCTTCACGAAGCCAAAACATTCCGTTGTCATCGGATTAATGGAAATAAGTTCATGCCGGAAAAAGCTACAATCACCAGAGCTTTTTTTCAAAGAAATCATCTTCCAGCATTTGATGATGTTCTGTCACTTTACTGCAAAACAATGCAGCATGTCTAGTACCATTCAGCTATTAGACCTTGTTAGATGTCCGTTGTTCTCTGAATTCTTGCTTTTAGAAGCATTCACTTCACATTCGCAGCCTCCATAGTTTATCCCTACCCTGACTGAAGTGCTCAGACATTTACTTTCATCTTGTCCAAAGGCGTGCCTCAAAGATGGGAAAGGGTGAAAGTGACTCCAGGGGTGAGGGAATGTTCAAAGCCAAAGCAAAAGAGTTTTTGCTTTTCGCCGAGTGGCCTAAATTTCATGAAAACAAGCAGGTGCTTCCATCTTATAATGCCATTTTGACGGTTCTGGCTCGACTACGTGAACAGCCTGACTCTCATGAGCTCACTCTCCCCATCAGTAGGCAGAGCAGCTCTTAAAACAACTTCAGAAAGAAGGCTGTCTGAGCTCTCTCTCACAGGTATCAACTCAGCATGCAGTTGCGTCTTCTTTGATAAATGGAATGATAAACAAGATTCTACCTCCTTCGAAAAGCCTGCCCCATCTCTGACTTCTAACCTCCAACTGGAGAGGCAGTAATTGAAATTAATTAATTTGTCCAACATGGGACAAAAACAATTACTGAAGCGCCCCTTTGCCTGTCAACAAAGCTCGTTTCTCATGAGAAGCATGAGTAGCGTGTTACAGTCCTTTGCAGCTGGCCTCTACAGGAGGGTACATAGATGATGGATGTCTGTATTTCCAGTAGAGCCTCCTCTCTAATGGGCTCCCTCCATATTGCAGGCTCATTATGAAAACTGGATGTGTATGACTCAGAATAATAAGAAATGATAATATCCCAGTTATGAGTTTGATTATTGTCTGTAAATGCCAGCTTTGGATGCTGTTGTCAGTCTTGGTGGTTATTTCCCTCCTGTATGTGGCAGTTTATGAAAATTAGTATCTGCAGAAGGGTTTAAAAACCAGCTTTGTAATCTCCAAAGACACTGTTGTGCTACATTTACAGAGAGCATCCATAGGCTTCTTCATTTCTTCCCTCTCTGTTTTCCTGTTTGACTGGAAAACGGTGCAAAGCCCTCATATTTTTATCTCTTTTTGTTTGACTTTGACTAACATAAATCAAGTTCCCAAAGCTCCAGGAAATAAAAATCCACCGTAGCGAGAGGACCAATCTTGGTCCGCTGTGCACACCTGCTTCGGGAGCATCACAGGTTCACGTAAATGAAATGTCCCACTGTGCTGGGCGGTCTGAGATTGTAGCTGTGGTTTATGTGCAAGGCAGAAACAAAGTCACGAGGCATATCAGGCAGATCTGAAAAAAAGGTGTGCTTGGCTGCGAACATGTGGTGTTTATGTGGGTCATATTAGTGTGAATGATGTCTGCGCCCGAAGTGTGTGAGGACACAGACTTGTGGATGTGTGCACTCAAGAGGACAGGCGGTGTTGAGTGGTGAGAGGTCGGTGCAGTCACCCTGAAACGCAAGATGGCATTGAAAGAAACAAATAGCATCTGCTGAGTTGGAAATTGTAGGATTTATTTCAGTTTCCTGAGACAGTGTCAGTGAGCAATTACTCGAGTCTCCTGTGGCCAAAAGGAGCAGAATACATTTTATTCATCTGCCTAATCTGAGATGTTGCACTGTTGATGTGATCCTCCATTAAGAACGCAGTGGGAAGGTGAATAAGTGGCTGTGGCAGCAGGGTGATATCCTGCAGTTACTGTAAGGGTATATTACACGTAACATTGTCACCGAAGAAGTGCAAGATTCCCTTTGCAAATACATTTTTGCACCAAAATACACTGAATATAGTTATTATGTGGTGGCTCATATGTACAGACACAAAGACTGACTGTACAATTCAAGCTGTAAAATGCAACCTGAGATTTTAATTGAGTGGTGTTTCCCTTTTAACCCAGAATCTGCATTCAGAAGATTACAACGCACAGGAGGTGGTAGTGTTGCCCACTGTGGCTTCAACGGATTATATATGCCTTGAGTGGTTACATAAGTGGCTTTATTTTTCTATCTATTTAGCCGTGGGTAGCTTTTGCCTTTCAGTTAAAATTGCTTGTGGCTGCTCAAAATAACTGACTGGGAAAAAAGAATATCTTCCCTAATACACAGACGAAATTCAGCAGACTGCACACTGTACTGTGAAAGGCGAACATCATGCCCAGCAGTCCCATACATAATTGTTCTCTGCGGCCTCACCCTCTCCATTTTTGACATTAATTAATCTGAAGCAATCTTCACACTGCCCATGAGGCCAAGACCTCACACCTCCAAACCCTCAATTCCCATGATTGAATTTCACAGAGTTCAACTCTCCAGCCCTTAACTTTACCACTGCTAATGGCGATTGTGTAAAAAAGGGAAAACTTTAACCATCAGCCATACTCTTTTTGCCATCCATCACAGGCTATACAGGGGAGGACAAAGACAAATACAGCCAGCAGAATCTTGGCAGAGAGCCTGAAAGATGACCCTCTGGACTGTGGTGCTGCAAGTCATTATCTAACTCAGTCCACTCTCTCGCTACCTTTGGATGGTTACTGCCCTAAGAATACTGTGTCATACCTCCAAACAGCATCGTAGTAGGCTGTTGAGGATTGACAGACTGAGGATAAATGGAGTAAACTTTCATGATGATATAAGTGAAAGAGAAGGGTGTAAAGTTCAGTGAATGGAGTGCTCTGTTTTCAGGTGTACAATCGGGTTGTGGTTAATATAGTCTTACTTTGATGCAAATAAGAAATAAATGTATAATTAGATTCTTGATTAAAAGTCCATTCCATCTGATGGTGCTGTAACAAAGCATTATCCATCCATCTGATGAATCAAATTGCCCAAACTATGCTCAGCCCTGCCCGGTCAAACACGTCAACATCAAGCAAACTGAGACATAGTGTTGAAGATACTTAATCATTTTAAGGATGTTGATCTTTTCCACAAACTGCTACCAAATGGTAGCAGCATGTCTTCACTGAAGCCTAGCACAAAACCTAGTTGCTAATTTGCCATTCCTGCTTGGACCAATCTGATTCAATTAAACTGTAATAAAACATAGTACCATCTCAATGAGGGGTTGTAAGTTGTGAGATGGCACAAGGGCTGTTTTTTTTGTAGGTTAGTGTCCATGTGAATGCAACCAATGAATGGTTAAAGGTCTAACACCTAACAATTTTTTTTACATTTAAACTTAACCTAAACCCCCTCCTCAGTTCTAATCCTAACCCTGTCATTTAACTCCTAACCCTCACCATTTGCAAGGATGAGGTAGAAGAGTGTGGAATCACAGTGAAAGAAAAGTAGAAAGAGAAATGCAGGATGGACTTGTGTTGTGTTGACTTGACATCCATTCATAAGCGTTTCTCACCATCCCCTTGTTCTTCTTTGTAAGCATTTCTAGATAAATCAACAGTGTCTAGCTTGTAAAAGTGGACGTGATGACATACATTGTGAGACGTATGGTGTCAAAGACATATGAGACACTAAACATTCACATGTTGATGTTTCAGGTGACTTTTAGTTGGGAATCGTAGGAGCCTGGCAAGTGCCAATAGAATGCTCCGTAGAATTGAGTTAAGTGAACAGAAACTGAACAGTTTTGTATCGTTTACTGTGAAATTGCAATGTATAACATGTTGTGTCATGGATTAGGTTATTTAAGACACTAAAAACAGTTATTCTGTAACCAAATCATTATCAGATTCTCCACAATGCAACCTTCTTAGAAAAGGAAATGGTTATATATTTGCATTAAAATAGTTTTTTATAGCATTTCAAGAGATTTGAAAAACAAACAAATCATTATTTTGTCATTGATCACAATCCTAATTGATGCAATGTGTTGCTATTGTTTCTACCATGTTCATTGGAAGCACTAATTGGCACTGAACAAGCCCCTACACTGATATTGAACAAGGAAACCTTTGGCCTAATGATGGTACCATATGGAACAAAAAGGGATCATCAGACATCTTAGAATTGATTGTGGGGGGGAATGAAATGTGGGTGTTATACTTTGAGCATCTGTGAATATACTCTTTTGAGGTCTGGGTGACACGGGCCTGTGATTCATGTGGGGAGAAATACTTTTCATTCACCCCCTTGCTTTTTCAACAGGTTCTGCAGGATCGGACAGCTAAATGATTTACTTAGATTATCTTATATTCAAAAGATAAATGCAGAAAAAGCACTCACTCAAGCTCCCAGCACCCCTGTGAGTGTCCTCCTTTTCCCTCAGCAGCTCTGCAGAAACCTCGAAACCAAAAAGCCCCAAAGGTTCAAACATTTCAAACATAGGACAAAGTGAGTATGAGAAAGTACTTACATAAAATCTAAATGTATGAATATGAAGTGAGATAACTTTTGAGTGCTTATTTTACTTTTGAAACATCTTAAACTTGGCTAACTCTTAGCCACAGATATTGTCATTGCTGAAATGTTGTTGTGCCTCACTCTGCATAAAAACTGAGTACAAAATCTTTTATTTGTTGCACCTTTCTCATATTTAGGTGCATGGCCAGCTACACCTTGAAAATATATTGGGCATAATTTGCCAGAACAAAGCTAGAGTAACTGTCCCTCATTGCAGAATTGTTCTACCCATGAATTAAAAAAACTTCTAATCTTAATATTTATTACAATGCCTTATAAAGTTGATGTTGTTTGGAGGTGTCGGGCTGATATCAGGGCTGTACTTGTGCAACAACCACACTTCACCTGGCCACAATTGCAAAGTGAGGGATAACGAAGCCTGAATGTCCATTTCACATTTAGACTGATCTGATGACCACAGCTGTTTCAGAGATACGGCTGCGCGATTGCCAGTGGTGTAAGATTCAACCTCTGGATACCTATGCCAACATTTCATAACCAGTCATCCAATATTTCTTTTTGAGAATTATAAGACGCATGCTTACTGATAGATCAATGTCACACCTACAGACACACGAGATAGGCATGATTAATAGGAAGAGCATTATCCTAGATCTTTAGCTCATGATTTAGCACCCAGTGGAAACTTTCCCCTTCTGAGTAGTTCTGCTGACACCTTTCTCTCCTGTATCACATGCACACTTGTCCTGACAGTTACAGCATCATTGTCCAATTCTTCCTCCTGTGGAGCGTGACAGGGGAAGTAGACTTTGTTGAGTCCCGCCATTACAAGGCCCTAAATGCTGCTGCTGCAGGGCATGGTAAGGCTGAGTAAGCCTGAGAAATCGCACGGTTTTAGCCCTGCTGCAGCGTGGGACGGCTCATTGAGTCTGCAGGTATGAAGCTAAGAATGAGGAATGACTGCAGACTTTCACAGCTGGCCAGCTCTTCCCTCTCACCCTTGCGATGTTTCCGTAGTCATGCCTCTCCCCACTCTTTAAAATCCCAGCACATTCTCTCCCGAGGAAGTGACCAAAACACCTGTCCCTGGTTTGTGTTGAACTCACCTGCGCTCTCACCGCAACTGCAACCTGAGTCAGATGTAGAGCCATTGACGTGCAATCATGCAGTGTACAAGCATATTTCAACCTCAACATGTGAGAATGTTGCCTTTAAGTTTCAGTGAGACTGTATACATTGCATGGTCCTGTGCCTGGCTGGTTATTGAAAAGTGAGAGATGACCTGGGATTTGATATGGCAGAGATACAGCATGACAGATGGCCTGTTTGACAGAGGGAATATGGGGTCTTGGCTATAGTCAACTAAGGTTTGGCACCCATGCTTTGATCTTGGCTTGCTGTCAGTATCTTTTTTTTGTGTGTTATAAGTCATTATCATTGTTTACAGACACTCATTCACACATTCCATTACACATGTGCATGCTCACATAAAGTAAACATAATAACAAAAGGAGCATAAAATGGCAGGGAACAGTCTATGGTGTGACTGTCTTCCACTAGATAAAAACAATTTATTTTATTGTTACTCTGAAAGCAATATCTGCTTAATGTAATGAGTGCAATAAAAGCAACCTATTCTCACCAGCAAATGTGTAATCAGTACATTTGTTCACATGTCCAAAACATGCAGCTTTCACCATCCATGGTAGTAAATTGTGAGATGACAATGTATGACAGGAGTCATCATATGTGAGCCGTAGGTCTGAATATTTTTGTAGGTCTGTATGTATTTGCATGTCTGCATATATTTTGGTAACATGTAGACCTAATTATTATTAACTTTACCCATGTTCTTTTAACTCTTAACTGGAACTAGTCATGTATGACAGTGCAGTAGAAAAGAAAGGAATCTCGATGGAGAGGGAGAAAAGAGTAGAAAAGGTTAATGGGTGGAGAGCACTGTCAAATAGCAATCTGTTGCTTCAAGGTCCATAGATTAGCACCATCTACCATCCTCTTCTTCCTTTTTATGAACATTTGTGGCTAAATGAACGCAGGTGAGACGTGGATGGCATCAGAAAACTGAATGATATATGACTGCATCTGTTTGAGAAACAGAATAAGGAAAACATCATTTTTGTTGTATGAACAGGTATATGATAAAAATGTTGTGGTTGCCTGGTAACTTCAGCAAGATAGCATGATATCATGCTAGGAACAAACACCAGAGAAGACCTGGATACCAGTATGGCTTTGGCTCGCCCCCATCATGGACTGATGTACTTACAATCACCCCACTCTCCGTGTGATTGTCCATTTAGATCAGGGATCTTAAACTCCGGTCCTCGAGAGCCGGTGTCCTGCAGGTTTTACATGTTTCCCTGTTTCAACACACCTGATTCAGAGTAAATGGATCTCTGCAAAAGATTGTTAAATTCTGCACAAATCAGCTAATGAGGCATCAATCTGGATCAGGTGTGTTGGAGCAGGGAAACATCTAAGTTCTGCAGGACAGCGGCCCTAGAGGACCAGAGTTTGTGATCCCTGATTTAGAGGCACTGCAATGTTTTTCACTGATAAACATGTGAAGCTCAGGCAACTGAGACTTCACTCAGAAGTTCAGCCGAGCTCTCTGGGTTTAGCCGTCAGGGAGTAAAACATCCATTTCGAAGAGAGACATATTCCCGATGCAGGAAGTAAAAGTTCACAGCACTTAGAGTGGACGAAACTACTTTAGATAGTCGATTGTGTAAATTCCCTTAATTGTCTCAGTGCTCAACTTCTTCCTTCTTTTACTTTTTAACATTGCTTTTGTCAAGTACTATCACTGCCTTCAGCCCGCCGGATCATCATCCAGTCTGATCTGATATGCAGCAGATCTGCTCCCTCCGCATCTCACAGCACCATGAGAGAAAGGAAAAGGTTACCCACGCAATTCCCAGAGTTGCACAGAGGCCACTTGAAATGTAAATCTCAGCTTTACTTTCCCCCATGTGGGCAGCAACATTTTTATGAAAATCACCTGATTTGAATTTAGATGTGGGTACACGGGAGCAGAGGCATTCGCAGGGACTCGTTCCTTTTTTACGTAGAGGCATATTAACAAGCTGTTGTTGATTTGGCTACATGTCTCTCAAGAAGACAGACACACACTGTCTGTGCAGCCCTAAAGCGGTGTACAGCACTTTGAGCTTTCAGAGCTCGATAGTGAAGCATTCATTTCAGAGCATTTGTTCACCGGGGAATTATTAGGTAATTGTACAGGGAATGTCACAACCAGAATACACAAAGGCATAGAAACACAGCACTGTCACTCTCTGCCTTGTTCTTCTCTCATCTTTCCGTCTAACTCTCTAACATCAAATATGATAAATAATAGCATTTTGTTAAATGAATGGAAGGCTGACTGAATAAAGCAGTTGCAAAAAACTTCATCCGGAATGATGAGCAGCTGGCTTTGGAGGTATACGTGAAAGAGTTCAAAGCCCACTTTTATAAAGCATCATTTCTGCTGATGTGTTTGTGAAATCTCATGACACCTCAACACTGACACCTTTAGGGATCTACTTGTTTAAAAGTAAGAACTATAGAAATAAACAAAATAACTAATACGTTTTTTTTTATCTTTCTCTAGCAAGAGAATGTAAACAAAATGTGTTGTTAGACCCCCAGGATTACATACAATTTTATTACACTAACTACCAGAGGCTGATATTGACCTCTGACCCAGCTGGAGAACACAATCCAGGAGAGATCGTTATTGCTGGGATCAAGAGAGCACAGCCAATGTAAAAATGTCACAACAGACATGTCAGACTTGACAAATCCCAGTCATTCCACTTGTAGCTCCTGCGTTTTATGAGCTCTATCGCTCTCCTCCACCTGCAGGACAGCTGTGCGCCGCTGCCACGTCTCTGATCGCCGCTGGAGTGGACGCGCAAAGTGGGGGCGCAATCCTCAACCAACAAAACCCTGCTCCCGAGCTGCGCAGCTGTAACTGAAGGCAGTCTTGCGGAGGCATCGCCCTCCTCTGCTCCTCTGGCTGTGTGGGGTTTTTGTTATTTTTATTCTTTTCTTCTTTGCTCAAGCACTGACCGTTTCATCTGCGGGAAAGTTTTCCTTTTTCAACGCACAGTTGCCTTTTTCGCACCACGACACAGAGCTGAGGCACATTGTGTGTGGCGCAGCGCGACAGAGCTGGGTGTCCGATTACAAGCCGTGCGCCGAGGAGCCACCGGCACAGAGCGCTTCCCTGTGGGGCAGAAATAGCACACGGGGCTCCGGAGGGACGAGACAGGGCGCAGAGGAATCTGTGCAGAGACAGAAGGAGTTTTACCGAGGTCCACATTTCCCGAGCCACGGCAGAAGTGAGGATATTTCATCTCTCAGCTCATCTTCATTTTCTGTTTCCTCGCCACTCTCATCAGCGGGACAACACACGCAGCTTTTGTCTCTAACAGATGAACGGGAGTTGGGCACCTCACTTGGTAAGAAGCAGCGTATTTTATCAAAGGGCTACGGGCTGGTGTGCTCCGGATTTTATTGTTATTCAGAATGTCACAGACGTCTGTAGCAAATGTCCTTCATTACGCGCTATTTGTTTATTTTTCTCTTGATCATTATCGAACAATTCTAATTAGATGTTATACACCCCTTTTGCCTTTCTTTTAACTTAAATGAAATTTTGCCGCAGAATGTAATCACATCGCGCAATGAGGACACACCGGTCCACAAACCTACAGTCACACAAATAGTCAGTTTTAGAAGTTTTGCGTTGTGCTCTACGATTTCTGACCACTTGGTGGTGCTGACAGAGTGCAACCACAACCACACACCCCAAAGCTTATCCTCAAATCCTTATATTAACAAATTTTCATCTGTGTTTGGCTTTTCCTTTCTGCTTTTAACAGCCTAATACAGTCGATTAGGTGCTGGTGTGACAACCGACAAGCTTCAGTTGCTCATATTTCTTGTAGTCATTGCAGCAAGTGCACATGTGTTTTGACAGAGGCTTGAAATATATCACTGATGATGAATTTAAAAAGAAAAAAGGAGAGGAGCTTATCAAACAGCAGTGAGCTGGATATTTCGCTGGCTTCACATCTGATATACAAGTTGGGAAATGTCACTCTTAGAAAGAATATTAGCATACACATTATGTACTTTATTTATTCATTTTTTTCTTACAATATAAAATGCCCTTACCATTAGAAGTAACCTTTAAGCTATTTCATGTCAGCTGGCCCCTATATTGTGATTTGATATAATAAAGATTTCCATTTATTTTTTGGGGGGAAAGTTATGCTCAAAGGGCAGGAACAGTGTTCACAGCCTCTCTGAGAACTGAGACTGTGTGCAGCTTTATGCTTATATTTTACCTGTATTTGCAGTCAGTGTATTCGAGGCCCTTGGCTATACAACCCGAACTTCAGGCTTCTGAATTAATTGCACAGAAAAGAGCCTGTCCTTGATGGTTTTTACCCATGGCTTTGTCAAGCCATGAAACTGTTTTGTAAGTGGTTGAATCAGAGATTTATTTCAGCTTTCCTTACACTGCAAATCCCACTTTAAGCAAACATTATGTTTACACAAAAGCTTAACCGGCTCAGAACTGAATGTTCTGTCGGTGAGTTGGACACATTAAATATGGAACGATGGATTTGTTGCAAAAAATACAAATGGTGTTTTGAGGAGATAATGAGTAGAAATCTGGTTAATTCATAGTGTTCCAGTTGCCCCTGCAGCAGCTTTATTCCTCAACCCTGTTCTTCCTCATTAGTGTATGATTAAGTGAACATAATTATTAAATAAGTCATCTATTCACCTTCTTTTTTCAGGCCCGAGGCATTCACCTTGTCAGAAAACATGCTGATTTTTTTACGCTGATATTTTGCCCTCAACATACTATTTTCCATTCCATTGGTATTCAGGGGGTCTGTGCTTGTTTTGATCACAGTAGCATCTCTGATTAGTTAGCTTCCTCTGATCTTAAGACCTCAAACCCAGGAGGACGCTGTGGCTAGTCCATCCCGTCATGTTGTGCTTACCAGTGGAAATAAGTGACCCTCATCCAGATGGTAGAGTACCTTCATACTTACAGTGTCCAGGCCTTTATTGGATGTTGGATGGTAAAATCCCTCAGGCAAGAGGGAAGAGGAGAAAGTGAGAAGAGTACGAGAGTGAGGTCATGAAAGTGTTGAGTCAAGAAATAATGTGATATGATGCCTCTTGGCAAAAGTTTTCAGTTTATTGTGCTCTTGAGCTGCTTGAGAAATGTTGCATGGAAAAAAACACCAAGAATGAAGATGCAATAGTTAGTTAGTAACAGAAACCTAATAAAAAAATGAAAAATACAGGAGTAGGTGTTGAGCCTAATTTCTTTATATTTTGAAGCCACAAGTCTTCGTGTCGTCTTTTAATGGAGTCTTGAGCAATACTTATCAAGACTTTTTGACTTTCTTTGGACATTGGCTGCTTTTCCACTCGTTTTCAGTTAAGTCGTGGTCCCAGATAATTTTTAAAGTAATTTGTTTCTTTATTTTGTTTGTATGTTTGTTTAATAGGCCAATTAACACTAACTAATGAACCATTCAAACAAAAAAGGCCCCCAATTCAATAAAGAATAACTGTAGTATTTAAACAAGACAGAGAACTTAGAAATGAACCAATTTTAGATTGTATTTACAGGCTCGTTTTTATTAGCAGTTTCTTGTACATCTATTCCCATTTTTCAGTTGCATCTTTGAAAAATGTCAGAGATAACACTAATTGACAGAAAAAAAACAAAGTTATTTAAAAAGAGCTTTTAGCTGAAAATGTCTGAGGCGTATCTGATTATCTTGTGCAGTGTGGCTCTGACAAATTGAAAAAAACTGAACAGGTGTAAAAAAAAAAGTGTCAGGCCTAAAAAATACATTTAGCAGATGGATAGAATCCAGAGTGATTTTCTCAGGAAATCTGAAAAATTTAAATTCCAACAAAGACCTGTAACAGGATCTGAAAGACGCATCTGACCCTTCTGCTGATCCATTTCTTGTTCCCTGCAGCCTCGTCAGAAATGGTCTCCATGGAAGGGTGGCTGTCAATAAGCTATTCTTAAGTAAGGAAACAGGGAGAAAAGGCTGAGGTATTCCAGATGACACAAAAAGTGATAATCAGCGGCAACAGGTCTTATGTAGTGATGAATCCCCCCAGAGCTCAGTCCTTAGCATTATTGCAGCAGTGTGGGATCATCTTGACAGAAAACAGAACAAAAGGCAGCCAACATCCAAAGAGGAGCTTTGGAATGTTAAAGATGTCCTTAAACAAATGACAAGAAAGCTTGTCTGACAGGTTTAAACTAGCTTGGAAAATAATGACGGCCATACCAAATATTGACTTTAGATTTGTACAAACTTTGCTTTCTGCACTGTACCAGTATTTCCATTTGTGTTTGCTCATATTCCAATGAATGGCTGCACTCTTCCTAACAATATATAAAGAAACAAGGGTGGCTCAAGACTTTTGCGCAGTACTGTATATCTCGTTATCACAGATAACAACAATGTAGTAAAGTAAATACAGTAGTTGCACACTATGCACACTAATGCGCACTAATCCTTAAATTGTAAATAGTTGTAGCACAAAACAACAAGAACACTTACCTTCCCGCTCTAAAGTAGAGATGAGTAGCAGATAGTGATGAACCCATTGAAGGTTAACCAGTCAGTCACTCTAATGTTTAGTGAGGAGCAGCATTTGATTTGCGGCACTGATATTTGCACTGTGATGGAAATTTGCCCGAGCTCTGGAACCAGCACAAACACAGCAATTAGCCCCAGCCAGGAGAAATCCGTGATGAAAATGACCCTGGCGGCCTTAGCGAGGTTGTGTGGTCGCCATAGAAACTGATTGAACGACAAGCCCATTGTTGTTGACCTTTGTGATTCTGCATCCCCTTGGGGAGGGGTGCGAGTCCTGCTGAGAGTGAAAGTAAAAGGCATAATCATGCGCGTTTAAACTAAACAGTCATTACCCTCTAGCCCCTCTGTGCTCTTTAAGGTCCCTTTGGTTACTCATTTATCTGGCAACAGCAAGATGGGGCTTTAGGATAGTTTGTGTCTGTACACATTGCTTCACAAAAGATTGGGGTTTATTGGCTGAGAACTGCACAGGAGCACCAATTTTACAGATTCCCTTCAGAGGATGATTTATTACTCTTACGCAAGTAAACTTGGAGTCTCAAACAATAGCAGAGGTGGTTTACTATTCTTCCCTGCTGTGCTTTGTCCTCTCAGTACCACAGAATATTTATACATCACAACCACTTTGCCATTATCTCATCCCTTCCTTGTTCCACCTGCCACTTCTGATTTCAAGCCTGTAGTGGACCCGTAGAAACATTCCACATGTTAGAAGATACTGATTGAAAGTATTTGTATATGTCTTTGGAGCTCCCTGGAGAGTTTGCAACTATTTGTGTCAGTTTTAGCGCATTCAGAAACATTTCTGACCAATCCCTACATAATAGAAAAAGTTGCTAAGGTGTCAGAGGACATATGTTTGTTCTCTTTACATTTCTGCTATTGTCTGTCATTAGGTGGGATGGTGTTATGTTGTTATGGCAACTCCAAGGTTTCTCACATTGGATCTGAAAAGCCCGCCCTTCACAGAGAAAGTGAAAGATTATCATCCACAACTCTCCTGTTTTTTACCTCAAAGTCTCACAACAGTTTTTAAAGAGATTGTGAGGAAGTAATCGAGTGGGATTCACAATATAACCTTATGTCTAAATTTGTTTATCTGCTGTTAATCCTCACGAAACTCAACATGTCATACACATAAGTCTTTCCATCTAAATCAGCTGTAAAGTCAGGTTTTGACTCCTTAAAAACAGATAAGCAGCCATTGCAAGTTGTGTTACACTGAGATCTTTCACTGTCAGAGTAAGGTCGGCACAAACAGATTCAAAATTAAGGCAGACATGAGAAGAGCTGTAAGTGAGGCGATAAAAAGTAGGGGTGCACGTGTGTAATCAGACAAAAGCACACACACAGCAGTTCTCTGATGGGACGTATCCTTGTAAAACAGGCAGGGGAAGGCAAGGTAATTTCACACTGCATGTTAAACAGCAGAAACAGCACAGGAGCAGGTGTAGGAAATCATTTGACTTCAGAGAGAGGCAGGGAAGCGCAGGAAGGCAACATGCGAGCCTGGTTGCACTATTATTTCTGCTGCTTGGATCCAAGAATAAATGTCTGCGGTTTGAGCAAAACATCCAGTTTCATGTCAACATGTCAGATAGAATTAGCTCCACTAAGCCAGCCGTCACTCGCCAGCACTGTTACACTACATTAGTTATGTCCCTATCTCCCTTACAACCTCAAACCCCACTCAAATAGCAAAAGGAATCTGTCTTTTAACCATGACGGCAGCCCAGGAGGAAGACGGAGACTTTATTTGGGTCACTATTAAATAATCCCCAAAGCCTCTTTTTCACCAGGGATCAAGCCAAGAGGATGTTTGAAATGGATCCAGACTTGATTGTAAACGTCTTTTTTTTTTTTAAGTTTTGGAGTTCACTCTTTTACTCTTTTTTTCTCTTGCACTTATATCAGTGTGAGACTGGAGAGACTAGGAAAAGAGAGGAGGATGGGAGTGGTGAGAGGGTGTGATGGGGCGTAATGAGTCGAGGGAAAAGAGGTGAAAAGAGGATTTTAAAATAAGAGACAGAAGAAGAAAGAGTGAGGAGGCATTGCTGGTCTTTGTTTATTGACTGATTAAGTGCCATGGGGCCATTTGAAGGGTGAAATGAGTCATGAGTTGTCACCAAGCACACATGCAGACACATGGAGCGAGACACACACTTTTTTCCCCTCTCTGTGGGCCGTCACCCAGCTGTATTTCTCAGAAAGATGAATGGCTTTGAAGCGTGAATGAGAGGATCATTTGATAGTGGCGCTCAGCTCGTATATTTCTCTTTTGTAGAAGCTTCTTCTTTTCGAGCTGCAGCTTGTACCTCGGAGGTGAGTGCAAAACTGGACTGCCTCCTGTGAGACTTTGACACTCTTTGCTATGTATAGTCACCGCTAATTTAGCAGCCACCCATTACTAAAGCAGGAGTATGGTTGTGTGTGCTTGTTTGTGTGTCATCTTCTACAGTATATGTTTTTCATATCAGCAGGAGGAAGTGATGTGGCTAAAATGTTTCCATGAGTTTTTGTTACCCCTCATCGAATGTGCATCGCTGCATCTTAGTTTTATGGAGCATATTATTTTAGGGTAAAAAGCTCTTTTGATGTTATGTGTTTAGAGCTATCTGAGCTTCTATCGCAGCAACACAAACAGCCCGAGAAACTCTAATTTAATCAGTGAGAGGATATAAATACAGAAAATCCTTTAATCTTCAGAAAATGAAAACATTTATCTCTACTTTGATATATCACGAAGGGCTAATCAGAGTACTGTCCTCGAAAAAAAGAGGAAAATTCAAGTTGCAAGCCGATGATTCCCACAGCAGATGAATGAGAAAATGAAATTACAGAGCGTGCTATATTCTTTTCATCCGACCTTATATGAAAGTTTGCGATAACATCCAAAAGATAAAGTGGTCCACTACTTGTTGTGCAGCCAAGCAGAAGGAAGGGGGGCAGAAGAGAGATACAGAGGGAGATTAGAGGCTCGATATATAGAGAGAAAGAGAGGGCTGATAGAGGTAAAAAGATAAGAACTTAAGTTTCCAAGACAAAAGAGGGAGGAGCCTGCTTTTTGAATTGGAAAAATAAAAGGTAGGAGAAAGAAATGGAGATGGGGTGATACCAGGATTGATGAGCAGGGAAATAATTGTACGAGGGGCTTCTCTCAAGAGGCCCACAGCCTTGCATACATCCCTCAGCTGGATTCAGCTGTCAGAGTTAGAGGTCCTTAGAGAGGGATGGACAGAGAGAGATAGCCTGGCAGGTCAGAACGAGACCAGGCCAAAGAGAGAAAGATGAGGAAAGAAAAGGGAGAAAAGAAGAAATGGTGCACTCTTCCTTACCTCCTATAACGCCTCGTTTCCACATATATTCTGACTTTTGTGGTGGATTTTAGAGAGCAATCACACTGCGTGTCAGAAAGTTTGATGAGCGAGGGAGCGGACAGGTTAACAAACAACGAGCTTTACAGTCAAACTGATCACCATCACACAGTCCAGAAAAAACTTCAGCTGTATCTAGCCAACATTGGTGTCAAAATAATGGGAAGTTGTGGGATGTATGGGGTGTATGCATAGCACTTCATATCTTTTAACGTCTTTCATAAAAAACAACTTACCTAATGTTGTTTTGCCATGGTTTTCCTTACAATGAACACTATGGGGAATACTTTTTATTCTATTTTTTATATTTGACTTTATTTCTTCAGAGACACACACAGATCCATATAAAACAATAGGGAGAAAAGAAAAAGCCAATAGTTCCACATACCAGAATAGAACCTGACTGAGCTCAATGCGGGGTTTGTCAGTGTTTAAATCATGATGTTAACAGAGTCCAGTAACCTACATGTACATCTGTTCATTAAGCAACACGTGGGTACACCAACTCTAACAAACATCGGCCTTGAGATGCTCCACTGTGGCCGCTTAAGCAGCAGTCTCAGTCCATACTTATTTGCTATCCTCCCTACTCCTTACATTCACACATGACAGTGTGCCGTATACTACAGCAAATTACAGACTGACTTCACAGGCATGTGGAAATAAGGAGTAATCCTTAAAATCTCATGCTCCTACCCATTTTCAGTGTGCTAACTCACATAAATCTGACCCAGTGTGCTCTCCCTGCTAACTTACAAAGCTCTATGCATCACCAACATTAGAAAATGTGGGCTTTTTTCACTTTTGCCACCCTCTGGTATTTTGTTGACTTTTTTCTCCATGTGTTTCATCTCTCAGTCTGTGGACAGCAGAGCAAAGATTACAGAAGAGTTCACAAACTGATATATAGAACTTTGTTCCTACTCTGTAAATAATCTTATGATCCCTCAGACTTATCTTGTGACCTACTGAAGGGACATCTCTGAGGCTGGATGCCAGTGGACTGAAATGTAATACTGTATTAAAAGAAAATAAACTGGCTATCCCTCAACTGGTTTCAGCAAAAAAATGCATTCCATGCATTTGTTACAATAATCCAAAGTCATTTAGCCAAATATACCCTTCTATGCTTTGTATTTTTTGGTTACATTTGCTGATAATTCTGAGTTGAATTTCTCATGCAGATTTTTTACATAATCCACTGCATATTATTAGCTTTTTACAGGTGGGTCGTATGCAGCCTCAGAGAAAGAACTATTGCCAAAAAAAAAAAGAAAAGAAAAAATCTGTGCCACGTCCTCTGTGCTGTGTAAAAGGTTATCTCTTTTTATTTATATTTAATCACAGCTATTATTCCACTTACGACATGCTATGAAAAGTTAATGTGGAAATTAGGAAATTAGATCTGATCTTGAAGTAGCACTAATGATGCAGCAACATTTTACTGAACAATTAGTAACTCGATTTGTAGTTCCAAGGGGAAAATGTAATGTCAAAAATTATACACAGGCACGTGGTAAAGAGCTCAATTTCCGAGCAGCTATTGTTTTCCAAAAACTTTCCTGCAAACGCCACACTCTCTCCAGACATCAGACTCTAAAGAGTCATGCTCTTTACCAGACTGTGTTCAGCACATGGTGAATGTGTAGTCTAGCTGCTCAAAGACACAATGCTGCCTCAGTTCTGAAGGTGAAACCACATAGCGGATGTGTGGTCTGTTGTAAACCACCAGCAGTGAATAATAGACCACTTATTATTCCCTTTGAATAACATTTCATTCTTCCTTGAATAAACCATCTAGACAAATGAGCCCCCAGTTAGAAACCGAGTGGCTGTCTGCCAACAGTGAGCGCCTTATTTTGTTGATTTAAATCTGACTTGACTTTGATTTTTTTTAAATGTGTGCATGGGAGGAGGAAGTAATTTGGGGTTGAATACTGTTTTAGACAAGTGGGAATTTTGTTTCAAAGAGATATTGTTTTATGGAACATTAAGTCTAGCCAGATACTGCACTTCAGCAATAGGGATATCAATTGCTGCAGAAGACAATGGAGTAATTTTGGAGGTTTTGCAAGGAGTGTCCTTTTTTTTTCCCATACAGTGTTGGTGGGTTATTAAAGTGGTCTGATTATGATGTTTATGAAACAAGAGAAAGTTTCTCGTCTTCTGCTCTGGTTCTATTGTGGTGCTGAGCGCACTGGATAAGTGAGATTCGCTCATGCGTAGTGTTGACTCTTGACCTGCGCTTCATCTGCTTTGTTGGGGCTAAAGTGGATTTTTTAAGGGTTCTTGCTCTTGCATAAAAAACAGAAATCTTAAGGAAGCATCAAAGCACCTAAAAACACACATCGCCAGCATTCACACATCTTGAAGTGTGTATTATGTGCTTTTGTGTTGTACGGAGAAGCTTTAAACCCTGCAGCAATGTGTAGTACAGGCAGAGAGTCAGCTGAAGAAGAGAAACAGAGGCTGTCAGATAGTCAGAAAAGTTAAATCAACAAATAAATCCTCAAGAAGAAGCATACCAGAGTGACTCAAGGCTGTAACAAAAATATCTCAGTGTACATATATCATGTATATTGATAGTTCTTCTGCTTATTTCTCATGCAACTCGGCTGCATGTGTCAGGACTAAGGGGGTCAGCAGGGCGTAGAGCCACTGAAAGGAAAGTCTCTTGTTTCACTTTCTCATAATGGGCTTGCTCCTGCTTGTTGACCTCAGCTTGACCAGACCCGACCCCAACACTGACCCCAACTTTCTTGCATGTCTTTCAAGGAGAAAGAGGTATTCAAGACAGTTGGATGAAATGCATACACGTTTACTGTTTATCATGAGTGCTATGAGAAGAGGGCACAGTTGTGTGATCTTTCTATGCACAGGTAAGCTAAGATGACCCCAGGCAAATAATTTTAAATGAAGGATGAAACACATTTTGTTGCAGCAAACCTCAGCATTTGTTTTTTAAGATTAGGATAGAACTCCTACGCAGAGGATACATCTCCTGTGGACTTGCTCTGTACACAACACTTTTTTGTACTGCTCTTGTTGTCACTGAAAATAGACCTCTGCCCATATGAAAGCCAGGCTCCATAGCATCCTGATCTATTGTGTGCTCCACACAACTCCCCGAAGGTTTTCCGGGTGAAAAAGTACTTCCTTCACTGTAACGGTTAAGGACATGAGGGGATTTTCTGTAAAGAAGGTGCACAGCCCAATGTGAAGTGGAAAATGATGCTGGAGACCACCAAGCAGCTGATTCTCAGGAGGTAATTGTACGAGTATGGACTGTTTGTTTGGCTCTTTAATGCCTCTGCTAGTATCATGAAAAGCCTTAAATTTGTAGCAGAAGATCAACAACGAATTCTAGGCTGATTTTTAAGAAAATGGGAGTTTCTTTTTCCACTTCTCCATGACCATGTTAAAATGCCCACTCACCTCCTCCTCACACTCCACTCAAACCTTTACGGTTCACACAAAGCAATGTTTATCCTCAAAGGGAATAATCTCTTTCACTCACTCCTTTCTCATTTGAGAAGGTTGAAGGGCAGGGTCTGGATGTAGTAATGTACACATGGGAGTTACCAACCCTAGGTTTATGGGCGGTGTTGTGCATTTTAATAGGCCTGAAACAACAGCGGTTTCCACGTCCTGGAGCCGTTTCAACCACTACAACACCCACAGTGGCGGCAGGTTCTCTGTACAAACACTGAGACCTTCTGAAACCTGTCATTGTCATCAGTGGAGCTCCACACCCACACTGACTCCCTCTGTCCCGCTCCTCTGGTCCCATTTATCATAATTAACACTTTCTCCATTTCCAATTCCAAATGCATGTTTCCTCTTGGCCTGATTTTAAAAAGTAAGCATTTCTTTCTTTCTTTTCTTTCCAGTTCAGGATCCCAGTGTGATTTCTGTGTTATCCAGAGTTTGTCAGGTTTAGCTGAACCAATTACACTAATTGTCAGATTACAGTTACTTTATTTCGTCTTTGATTCTCACTCTTCAGTGCTACAGAGGGAATCGATGACATTCAGGGTTCTCGCTGAACTTTTCAGAGGCTGGAAAAGCTAATTAAGTGTTGACAAAATAATAAGAAGAAAAGAATTTCAGCACAAAATGCTGAAATGCTTCTAACGCATCTACATTTTGCCGCCGCGCATGATTACTAAGAAAAAGGTAATGGATGTTAATTGCAGTGTACAGCCATATGATTTACTGTGATTGTTGTTAAGCATTTGTGTCACAATGTGCCTCAAGAAGCATTCCATATTTCTATATCTGCCTCAGTGGCTGGACTATAATTTAGCTACACGTCATTTGGTGTCAGCTTCCTTGCAGTCTGTCACTCAGACATCCACACACACTTGCACACACTCTCTGCCTATAAAATAATGTAACTTGATGAATGAGAAATTCAGATTACCCAGCTCATCTCACTGTACTGTGTATAGTGACAATAAAGGCATTCTATTCTATTCTATCTATTCTGTATTATTTGTTTGAAAAGTGAATGCTTTAAGGCAAGGTTTGTTTTTGTCCTTATGACACAAGGAACGAGCACACTTCAAAGCTTGAATTTACAGTTGGATACACAGCACCGCCTTGCAATAAAGAGCAGAAGATGCACAAATGTAGACATAACGCTAGTGAGTTAGGTTAAGAAGGTTCATTGTTGGAGTCAAACACACCTGGAGGCCACATGTGATTTATCCCGCCCACCCCCATCAGCGTCCTGGGTTGGAAAACTCCAAAGTCATCATTATAGCTAAGGGTGGAGGGGATCATTAAGTCATTATTTATGTGCTCGCTGCTGTTTTATCACCTCCAGACTCAGTCTCACAACACAGACACCCACACTCACAGACCCAGAAGAATAGCATAATTGTCTGAGGCAGCCACGGGGTCGCGTCTAATACAATAAGTGCAGACATTAACAGTCTGTAGAGACCGCTCACCCACCTTTTTTTTCTTTGCCTCTCCTTGTTGGACTTGTTTACACCTTATTTAGGTTTATTTAAATGCTGCTCCCAGGTTGAACCTTCTCTTCCACATTTTCTCCGGCGTGAGGGACAAGGTAGCAGAGGGGAAGTTTTTCCAGGCAATTTCCCTTTACAATAGCAGTAGTTTGCTGGGTGAGCTCAGTTAAAAGCACATCGCAGACGGAACACTTTAAGCTTCCACTCGGTCAATTTCAGCCTCTTCCCCTGCGCCAATTTCATTTATTTATTTATTTGTAACCTGTAAAAGTAGACTGGCTGTTGAGGCTGTTGAGTGTGTGCGAGCTGGTTTATTTCAAGTCGAGTTTAAACCAATCATTGCCCATTCTGTCATTATTTCGCACAGTGGTGGATGATTACAGTCATATGACTGCAGTTTATATTGAATAAAACCAAACAACAAACAAACAAAACAAAAAGAAAACCTCTGAAAACATCGATGTGCGGCGTGGGGGTGGACTAAAAAATAAGACGGCGTGGTGAATTTGATGTTAAACAGACCTGCTTTGTGTTGCACCTGGAGCTTTGCCCTTATGGAAGGCCATGCAGAGTCAGCTCTCTGGACACTGCAGTCTCAGATACTCACAACACCGCTGTTTCCCCTGGTCTTTCCTTTCATTTTTCTTTAAAAGAGGGGGAACTGTTGCTTTTCCAGCTGTGCCCAGCCACCTAGCCCCAAGTCTGTCCCCCTGTTGTTTTCATGTCCTGATTCAATTACCTCTGTGGGACCACTCTTCTTACACATGACACACACACTGTGCTGCAGACATGTGAGGAATTGCAGTTTTATGGCATGTGCTGTGTTATTTATGGAGATCCCAGGCATTCCTCGTAGCCAAGCCACCCTTCAATGCCAATTTTTCTTTGCTTTCTCTGAAGTGCTCTTAAGCTCTTTTTCCTTTCCATCCAAACTCCATGTTCTGGTAATCCTCTCCATTCTCCTCCTCACTCATCGCTTCTTTTGTTCCTGCCTAACCTCTTTAACACCCTTCTCCTCTTAACTCCAACCTCCTCTATCCTTGCCCCGTCCCTCAATTTCACCTCACCCAACCTCTACCCATCATCCTCTCCTCCATTTCTTCCATTCTTTGTTCCTCTATTCCTCTCATTATCACTGGCCTTTTTCCAGTAATCTACTTCAGTGACCCTAAACTTGACTCTTTCTTGCTCCATATTTTGCTCCTCTCCTTTGAAGAGCAGCTCAATGAGAGACTGAAGGCCATTGCTTCATCGAGTTTCGTCTTTGTGACAGCTGAGCAGCTCATTGCCTCCGATAAATTACTGTCTGACACGCAGGCACAGAAAAACATTCTCATGGACAATTTCATGTGTGCGTTTTCACCAAAGCTCACTTGAAAACGTGTATGCATTTAAGGTAATGCATAGACGCACACTGTTAGCCTAAGCTAAACCTACAGCATGCCATCTTTACAGTTAGGCTTAATGGTTAGATATTGTGAATGCTTTTCATTTGGGGTATATTCAATGTGATCTCATGAGAGATTGTGAGACATACTTTATATTTGCACAGTAAATGCTCCAAAATTGTAGTTCTCTACTGTGCTATAGCAGCAGTTTCTCTACCGATGAAGTTCCCATACCGGTTCCGACATGATACTCTCAGTGTAATAGTGTTGACAGTTGCCGGTCTTGACTGGGACAAAAATGCCATATTGGTGAAAGGGGGGCTTGGTGGGTGGCGGTAAACCTTTAACCTTTAAGCAAAAGATTGCTGCCTGGTACTAATTCTGTCCTGCACAACTTTTTTCACAGGCCTTTCATTTTTCCACTTCCACTATACTTCCACATTAACTTCCTTTTCATTGAACAAATGTACAGGGTTAGGTTTAGATGTTCAAAATACATGGTAGTGTCATTTACCACACAGTTTAATACAAATTGGTCGCCATTCCTATTACATAACACTACCTCACCTCGCATAAAACAAGTATGTACCAAAACAATTGTTATTTTACCATTAGTATGCATGAATTGCGAAACTACTTTGTATTAGATATATATTTTTCTAAAATTTAGCAAAAAATATGGCAAATATACAGATAGCACTAAGATATTATTAACATGTTGCTCATATTGACTTTGTAAGGAATGAGTAAGCAGGAGATTGAGCAAATAACAAAAAGAACACACTTTCTTTACAAGATTGTTTGAGGTAGATTTTTAGTGACGATTGTTTAGTATTACCATACTACATAGAAATATTTACTTTGTTTCCATTGACAACGTGCCAGCCCCAGTGCTTTCCCAAGACCCATTTGCACTCATTTAAACTGAAAAAAATATATATCTGACATATCTCTCAGATTTTGGGCTGGTTCTCAAAATAAAAAGCAGACAAAGCTCAGAATCAGAATCAGTATTAATTGTCTTTTATATGTAAACATAATAAAATCACTCTACCTGCTGTAAAATATCCAAGAAAAAAAGGAAAAGAATATATTATCAATGAGTGTAAAGACTGACTGATATATAGCACATTGTAAAGACAACATTAGAGACACCAAATATTAGAATTAGGACACAATAGTAAGAATTACAAACCATACATGCACGTCTGTTTAGAATAAAAATTTATCCTAGGCACAAAAAAAAGCTGAAAAACTTTGTCTGGACTCATATTATTCGTCATTGTTATGCTATATTCCCTGA
The DNA here is from genome assembly GCF_036924035.1 of Leuresthes tenuis. Taxonomy (NCBI): domain Eukaryota; kingdom Metazoa; phylum Chordata; class Actinopteri; order Atheriniformes; family Atherinopsidae; genus Leuresthes; species Leuresthes tenuis. Next base: position 13,969,316 of record NW_027325378.1, read on the forward strand.
TCTTACCCAGATGGCCATAAAGTGTTTCCTAAATATGAGGCAAAACCTGCTCTGATGCAGTGGATGATTTCTTGCATGGTCTTGCATTATCTCATGCAAGATAAACAGCATCTAGCCAGGAAAAAATGAACCCACAGACTAAGCTAGATTTATGTCTGGAGATGATATAGATCTGCGTCTCACCCCTCTGTGATTGCTGAACATTTCTGTGAAGTGGAGCTCAACATCTGACACTTCTTTCTCCATAGTGTATTTTTGTGTTTTTGTATTGGAGTTTACTGAAAATCTGATAAACTTTATACTAATCACTTGATCCAAAGCCAACACAGAATCTTCAGAATCAGGCCAGAATGATGGCTTTCTGGAGAAATTATGGAGAAAACAGGCATTTTTTTACAAATCTGCACAAAAAAGGGTGTGCAAGTTATAACAAAGTCTTCATCCATGAAACACTGTTGGGCTGAAGTATTTATTTTAAATTATCTTTGCCCACTACTTATTATACTTCATATTTTTTTCTTTATCTCACCATCAGTCAAAGATCCAAAAAATGTCTGAAATAGGGAGCAATAATCACTTTTTACAAGCGAAAGTTGGTCATTGGTCATCATACAATTGTTTCACTTCAACAGAACTTTTTCATAAAATCAGGGTACAATTTTTTGACCACAGAACTCATATATAAACTTATTATATTGATATAGAATTGGTAAATACATTTTAAAAAAAGGATAATCATAACTTGTTTGCAAGTCACCACTGGGTCATTTTTAAATTATTTTTTTCTCATCAAATTCTTATTTTTTGTTCAGTATTCAAAAGTATTGTATGATTATCTGATTATCTGATTCTGTAGAAGAGTCATCTAAATAACAATAAACCCAGAGAAAAAGCCTCAAATATTAAAATTAATCCTGCAAATATAAACAAGGACGTAAGCTAACAAACTCACACTCGCACAGGAACATGTCGGTACAGAGGTACGGAACGCTCAGGTACACATAAACTCATATAATTGGGTCAGGTACACGGTGACTAAGGGCCATCCCAGCAGTAATGGATACATTTGGGTCAGGTAGACAGCTGCACAGGCTTTCAGGTGAGGTAGAAATCATCATGCACACACAAACATATACAGGATGAAACATCTGTTTTGGGCCTGCACTCAAGCTCAGACGGACCCCTCGGGGTGGTGTGTCAACAACACTGAAGACCACACATTAAATACACAGAACTCTTGCCACTGACTCCTGGGGATTTAGAGCAGCGAGGGGGTATTAACCAAGACCACAACCTGTAATTATCATAATTACACAGGAAGGTTTGTCCAAATTAATACATGTCATAATTTGGGGAAAATTTAGGTCAGTCAACCCAAATCTTGTTGTAGAGTGTGCACACGTGTGCACGAGCCCCATGAATATGTATTGTGAGGGCGAGTTAACCCACCCCCCCACCCCCATCCCCCAGCAAATATGAGGCAAAACCTAAACATAGAAAGTGAATTAATACATTAGAGTTAAAAGCGATGAGATTCGGCTTTGATGTTGAGCCATCAAAGGCGTTGTGAAACTGCACAGTTCAGAGGGGCAGTGTTGCACTGTATTGTATATTTAGCTGTGAGCTTAATTTAGACCCATCACAGCCATAGACACATACCATGCCTTCTTCTGTCAGGGAAGTTGATGTAGTTGTTGCTACTGATTAGACGGTATTGTTTTTTGCTCCAGGCTGCCACTTTGTTGTGGTAGCATGTAGGTGTAAAAAGATAGAAAGGGTATAAGGTGTAAAGAAAGACAAAGATTGCCTGTGTGTTTGTCCCTTTGTGTACTGACTTAAGTGTTTGTGCCAGCTTGTCCTTGTATGCGCCTTAATTTCAGCAAGGAGAGCGCTCAAAGCTCCTGCCCCGTACCTGCCCAATCAAGTTAGAGAGAAGTCAGCAGCTATGAAGGTTCAGAGTTGATTCTGGCCCAAATAGAAACCAGCTTCTCATTGTTATTTGGGAAAACTTGGACATACCCCCATAAAACTCATTAAACTCCAACATGAAACCTGAATTACACACATACACGCTCATACACACCTGGACTTCTGCTGCATACCTGCTGACACATCCATTCTTCTAACAATTATAGGCCATCTACCCACCTCCTCACAGGAAGGAGGGATGAGTTTTCTGTAATTCCATCTTTGGTGTTTTACCCAGATGAAAAATGTTAGACACTCTGCATCTGTATATGTGGCAATTTACAGCTTTATAACTCTGTTTGATGTGTGATTTGTCCCGACAGATGGTATTTATGATCACACACTCAGTTCTTTTATACTCAGATGAGCAGACAGGATGTGCATCTTTACTCTTTGCAGCATCTAGTCTTCTTTTCTTTTTTGAGAGAGAGAGGAAAGTGATGACACACCATCAAAGTGATTTCTGTCTGCTACACGGCTCATTTGGGTCAATTAGAAGAAACTCATTATGTGTTGTCAGTGTTTTGGGGGCAAAGTGACAGGGTGCCCCGAAGACTCGCAATTATCTGTCTGCCAGTGACATTCTCAAATATTCCCATAAAACGGCTGAAATGTTTTTTTTGGATACAAGGTAGTTGAAGGCAGTCATGGTGTAAGTTCTCTGTAAAGAGCCCTGTTTTATTGTAGGCTAACTATAGTCTGTACTGTATGCTGTCAATGTGCTGTGGTCTAAAAACACTTTGTTAATATGAGACTGTGATTCATTATTCTTTATTTATGGCAGCACAAGTTGGCTATACATGGTGTTGGGTTTTTCTATTGTTTTAAAAGTATAATTCTTTATGCCTTTGCAGTAAATAAAATGTGCTATATTCAATCATATCTATTTTCAACATAGTGTTGGCAGTTTTGTTACTAATTTAGGCAAACAAGAAGAAGGGACGTGCTCCTTGTCAAGTTTCATATCAAAATTTGTTTCAGCTTGACTTGAATGGCACCTTTCTTCAGTGTGAAATATGGGAAAAGATTAAGAGGGTATCATTTGAAGTAATGAAATGTAATTCATCTACTTCAAGATGTCAAGATGGGAAAAATATATATATCCTGATATACAACCACAACATTAAATCCACTGAAGGGTAAAGTGATTAACATCCCTCATCTTGTTAGCTTGACTTATACCACCCACCTCATCATTGTTGAAGACTATAGCTGTTTTGTCTAGTATTAAAAACCCATTGCGGCGCTTTCCGACAGGCTTCAGTGGTCTCATTTCTCATTTACTTTGAATAATGTGAGATTGTGTCTTGATTAACTGAATTGCGGGTGCTTTGCCCCAGTCTGCTATTGCTGCTCATGGTGGAAAGTTGAGAAAGTTTAACTTTTTAAATAGCATCTCATGCGTCAGCCAAAACAAACAAACAAAAAAAGAGATCTTTAGGATTGAAGGACAGATTATTACTACATATTGGACTGTAACTCAGGAGGGGTTTGATCCCTGGCTTTCTTATTCCAAATGTCTAAGTATTCTGGAGAAAGACACTGCACCTTTACCGAACACTGCATGTATGAATGATAAAAAATAAACACTCCATAGCCTGTAAGACTGTATACTCTAAAAAAAGTGATGCATGAGTGTGGGTTAGTATTGGTGAATGGCTTGTAGTGTGGAATTGTTTTGAGTGATCAACAAGACAAGAAAAGCACAATAATGATGCAGTTTGTTTACTGTTCATAATATTATATATTACATAATAATGCAGTGTGTGCAGCAGTGTACTTTTGTCTTTCCATGGGAGCCTTACTGTAAACATAGCTCAGCTTACTGCTTGAGTCAAATGAGAATGATTTCTCGGAACACGGCAAAGGGCCGAAAGACATTAAATGTTTCCAAATACCAAGACATGAAATCCAGCTACATGAACTAGACCAATTTGCAGATGCCGCATCCTGCAATCTAACATATTGCTATCCGACGTCATGGAGGTTCCAATTCTGTCCCGTGATACACAGTATCAGTTGGCTTTAATGTTGCCGCTGTTCTGTCTATTTTTTATTACATGTCTTCTGTCCTGATACCTAAACCCAACATATCTGCTTGTACATAGCATCATGTCAATATCAGTGCTCATGAATTTTAAACCTGCATAATGCTGCCACATGAAAATCACTAGAACTAATGGAAACTGCGTGCCTGTGATGTTCTTCGGATAAATTCTAACCTGAGGGTTGACGCATCACCTTCAACTTGTCTCGTACACAAACACCCACACTGAAGGATGACTGCTACTGAGACCTGAGACCTGAGACCTTCTCAGACCTACTGAGAAGAGAACATCGTCCAACCTCTGACCCAAGCTTGAACTTCAGCTCCAATGGCCAGAAGTACTCAAATCTGAATATAAACGAGTGTAGTTGCAAGCAGCTAGTCTGAGTCCTCTTTGGATAGAAAGAAATGTATTTCAGACCCTCTTTGAGTTTTATCCCTCTAGTTCGCACCTAAGTGGAAGAATACTTGTTGCATTGCTTTTACTAAATCCTTTTGTATGATCAAACAGGAAAGATGGGAAATGCATCACTTTTACATGTACCAATGAATACTATTAAATTAATTTGGACCAGAGCAAACAGAACATAGGCATGAAAACACCTTTATAAACAGTGTTGAGCTCTCAATGCATTCCTCAGCCTAATTGCATTTCAGCAGTCATTCGTCTAACTCACCTGTATGTCGCTTTATGTTTCTGTTTTTCCTGAAATTAACATACTAAATTAGTGCTGCCCAGTTCCCCAGCAGTGATTTTTTTCTTTTCTTTTACTTTAGTTGTTTAAAGCCTGTCGATAACAAGACAAATAGTGTCCATTCCTTGCAATATGAGCCCACTGCAAATGGCTTTGTCAGCAGTTCCTGTTCCACTTTAAAAGCCTACTTTTACCTTAACATTAAAATGTATTTAATCTAGAGCACATTGAGTGACACTGTGTTCAATGTAGAGCTGCTGCATTAGGCTGAATATGGACAATATAGATGCCAGGACCAATCAGACAAGACAATTACCCAAGCCAGCTTCTTTGTTTCCCCTGTGTGGTCTGAAAAACCTGTGATCTTATCTTTGCCTCATCGACATTCCCCCCAGCCCATCTGTCCATCTCATGTGCCATGTTGATGATTTAGCATTTCTGCGGCGGAGTGGATTAATTGTGCAGTTCACGCTTTCTTTCTGGGGGGGGGGGGGGGGGGGGGGCAGAGTGTCACTGATAGGAATGAGAGACAGTGTGGAAAATTTAGAGTGAGACTTAATTAGTAGGTGTAGCATGACAAGCCGAGGGATCAGCATCAGTGATGACACCCACAGAAAATTTGCATGAACCTCGGATTTTTTTTTTAGTTTTCCGCTAAGGTGAGATGCTCTTCTGTCCTTGTCTACAAAATGTTTCAGCTTTTCAAACCCCCCTCCCTTATGAAATACTACGAAAGTGTATGGAGTTTAAGTATAACAGTTTTTCTGAGGATGGTACAGTAGCTCATGTTAAGTTTGCTTAACATGTGTCACCAATGATCACATCACCATGAGGAACTTATATGGAGAAAAGACTAATTTAGTCAATATTTCTGTCGTGGCCTTTTTTTCAACTTGTGGCCCAATTCACTGTTTCGTATGACCTTCCAAGTGGCATTTGCTGAAGAACTCTTCCTGCAAAAATAGCTTTATCACAATGCTTAATGAGCACATGGTAAGGGACAACATGGTCGCTAAGCCTTTGGACCTAAGCATGTAGACAACGACAGTTACTGATGTGGGTGGTATTATGATATTGTGTGTGGTCTTAAGCTCTTTTACCTTGCAGTAAAACAGCTCTGGTGAATTCAGTACTTTATGAATAGGCAGTGAGTGGGTAAAATTCATGCTGCACAGTGGAGGATGGCATTATGGTTAAATGGTATTTTAACAAAGAAATAAATACATAAGTGATGGAAAGAGATTTAACTAAACTAAAGGTTTATTGAACACTATATGTTTTCCCGTTTTACCAAAGATATTTCGGGGCAATATTCAAGCTGTTATTCTCCTCAAGAGAAAAATGTGTCACACACACATTATGGTGAGGACAAGTAATGATCGATCGCTCCCCCTTCTATTAATAACAGCACCTGTTACCTCTTCGCTTCAGTTTTTTTTTTTTTTCAAGAGTGTGTTGCAAGTTGTGTATGTTTATGCGTTTGTGTATGTGTTTCTTTTCTAAAGAAAAAAAGAAAACAGGCTGGCCTCTCACATGGGTAAAATGCACTGGATCACACGGAAGGAAATGCAATTACTGTCTCCCTGCGGAATCTTAATCACCAAGGCCTGATGTTAAAAGTTATCTTCTTTAATGTGTTGAATTTCAAAGACACACCACAGATCATTTGATTTACTCACCCGCTTCTTCGCAAGATGTAAATAACCTTATTAACTAGCCATTTTTAACATGTGCATCCTGTGAGCTCAAGAAGTGCTACTGACTTTGTTCAAATAGGTTCCCTGAAGACTCACAAGTGAAACTGGCACATTTACAGTGAATACGATTATTTCATCCGTCTGGTCGGGTCGCGGGGAATTTTTTTATTTTTATTTTTTTTAGGTCAACTCGAAAAAAGACTCTCAAAGCAAATGTAAATAGCAAATTAGTTGCGTGTGTGAGTGTTCCTCTTAGGGACCTTTTCTGCCAATGTCACCAACTCCTCCAAGAACAAAAATTAGTTGGTGCTTATGGTGACCAAACTCACGATGCTCTGAAGTATATGCAACCTCAGTTCCTTTTTTTCTGTTTCATTTGCGCTCGATGTGCTGTTTTAGTGGCTGTTTAGTTATAGAAGGTGTAGGCATCAAATCAGTCAGGTTAAGGAATGGTTCATGGCTTGGTTTAGAGAACACTGCATCACAAAGCAGTGCCCTGGAATGATCAGTGGAATGGAAATACACCTTGAAAACTGAAACTTGAAAACTATTTGTGACAAACAGTTAAATACGATGCACATGTGGTGTAAACAGGCAGATCTTAATGAAGCAAAATACCGCTTCTGGGATCCTGGTTAGGCTCAGCGGTAAATTGAAAATGAGGTGGAGTTATGGCTGATAGATCCAGAGACTCCTCTGTAGATAAGGTGTGCAGGTTAGTTATGAAAGTGGCTAGAAGTCTTTGGCATCTCTATTTTTGAGTAGTCCATTCAGCTCTCAGTGAAATGCAATCCTTCAAACTCCTCAGTGGCACGCAGAGAGAGAAAGAAAGAAAGGTTGAGAGGCGAGTGAAAGGGAGATGGGTCTCTTTGCTTCGTCTAACAGAGACACGATCACATTGGATGCCTGCAGGCTCCGTCTCAGACTCTGCTCCTCTGTTGTTCCAGTTTACCCTTGGGAGACAAGTTCAGGGAGGCGGAGGCTTCAGCAGGTACACACATGCATACTCAAAAACTATTGAAGACCACATTGGCCACATTCTCTTTTTGTTTAAATGTTGCTTTTAACCAAGCCTATCTCCCTTTTGCATCAATGCTCTAACTTTCTGCTATTATGCCTATCTGTTAAGGGGATAGAGGCTAGACACTCAACAGACGTACAGGGATGCACACACGTGCACACACCCGGGTAATTAATTGGTTCCAGTGGAACCAAGAGCTAATTTACTATCACTCCTGACATATTTCTTAAGATACAAAAATATGACTCATCTCCAGACAGCATCCTTATGACTCCTTCCCCATATGCATGTCCCTTATGTGTTTCAGAGTATGCATGTGCATGTGTGTTTGTGTGTTTTCTGCCAAAGAGGTTGCTGTTGTTGTTTTTCAGGCATATAATTACCATGCTGTAGGAGTTGGCAGCCTGTTAGGCTTGTTATCTTAGATGTGTTGATTGCAAGTAACATGTGGTAAGATTGATTGTTGTACATTCATTCCTGTCCCCTTGCCTCCTATTTGGTTTAAACAATGGGAACTTTTGTTAGTGAAAGATCAGGTTTAAAATGCCAGAGCTTTAGCTGTTTGTCATTCAAACTGGATGTGAAAGTGTGGAAAAACTGATGGAATGTCAAAAACTGACCAACTTTACTAGACAAAGGCCACTAATAAAATGCTATGTTTATGGTACTATATATAAATATCACAGAAACATATTAATCATTGCTAATTTCTTCTTCAGTTGATCTACTAACTATATTATCTTGGAGCTATAGATTTAAAAAAGGGGAAACATGGGGGAAAAATTTGCAGCTTTTTTTTTATCAAAACACACTAAACGAGAGTGGATTAGCATGTTTTTTTTCTTTTCCCTCACTGGTGTGCAGGGTATTAAACTTTTAGGAAACAAGTATCCAGCATTTTAAATATTAATTTCAGGTATTTGTTTCACAATTCAGCAAGTTATGATAATAATATAATTATAATTATGTGACCTTTTTGCTGCCATAGGCATACAGCCCATGCATTAGAAGATGTGGCTGCTCCATATCTACTTCATAATAGTGTAGGGGACAAAATGTATTAACATGTTTTTTTAATATACTGAATGATTGAAATGATGGAATATGTCTTACTCATCCTTTGCTTTAAGTGAAAATATGCCTCTGACTGTAGTGGTAGGTGTAACATGAGAGTAATTGTGGAAAAGGGGATCGTAAGCCTTGAATCAAATCTTGGACAAACCATTGTGAGGCAAAATCTTTTATATAAACCCTAGGCTCTTAAAGTAAAAGGGGAAGTATCACCCATTGGTTTATGTGCCAACATTCTATTCCTCTTTGCAGTTACATGATAGGCTCCCTGGACATTGGATACACTGCATGTTTAAGGGGCTTTTACATCGGAATGTTATTCAGATCAAGAGGTTCATCCTTTTTACACAGTAATTTATACAGTGTATACTAAGGACAAAGCACATTATTTGTTGCCTGTGATTAGCATAATTGCTTTATAGTTATAGTGCTTTATAACTATATATTTATTTAGAGCCCAACCATGTACTCTATTTTTAATGCCGAACCCTAACCAACCATAGCTGACAGCAAAGTTAAAAAGAAAAAGTTTTTTGATGATATTGGGTTGGACAGGACACAAACTTGGATCTTTTTCATGACAGTGTGATGTGTAACATCATTCATTCTGTTCTGCACCACTCTAAGCATGGTTTGAACGTATAATAGTTGTGCAAAATCCTCTTTTGACAGGGACAGTTTCACATATTACTAAATTTAGGAATGTTCCAAATTTGAAAGCTCTATCACAATTTTGTAGCTCAGAAAATGTTGTAATTGTACCATTTTTGAGCCTTGAGCCTTTCTCACGAGACTGCTACATTTCTCTCTTTTTACATGGAAGGATGAGCCTGGGCTCTGCCTATGATGATATTGTAGAAGTTGACAAGCCCTTCAAGGTAACAGTTTATTGATACTGCTCCACTTCTGGAAGGTAGAAAACAGATTCTAATCTTTGTGAATACCAATGACCTTTGAATAGATTTGTCAAACAGTATTTACACATTTATTAGCAATGGAATAACGTGATCGTTCATTCATAATAATGTTTTTGGCCACCAGATCAATATGTTTGTCCAAATTAATGAGGTAAACAAGGTTCTAAATTTCTGTTGAGTAACAAATATTGATTATAGTACCTTCAATAATTATGTGAAATTACATTAATGAGTAAATTCCAATATTAAGCCTAATCGTAATAATGCAACTGAGTAAATTGTGTTTGAATGCAGTGCAAGAGTGAAGGGTTTTACTTTACACCTCTGCTCGAGAAGCTCCAGCAGTACAAACAGTAAAAAGCTCTGAATATTTACAGCGAATGCAACCGAAGAGACCCAACGTCGTCTGTAAAATCAGGAAAAGATTTCATCCATCACCCCCCCAGTCATACTGTGTCATCGCTAAAGCTGATGATTGATTGCGATATTAGTAATTGGATGATTCAAAACTGCAGCCTCCTGTGCAGAACAAAAAAAAGGGAAGAAAAGTCTGTACTCAGTAATTTCATATTCTCAGCTGAATGAGAGGAATTTACCCTTGGATGACTGTAATTTTCTTTTCATTTATAGTCTGGCAAACGTCAAAGTAGCATTTCCATGACCTTTGGGGGGGGGTATAGATCAATGGGTTGGTCTTGTAGTTAGTAGTTACCCTTGATACTGACAGGGCAGTGAGTGCCCACATTCCGTTTCTCCACCTCAAAGGTTCACAGGGCAAGTGTGAATTCAAGTCGGTTTTACTCTTTGCATGTGTCCACAGCTGTAGACGTTGATAGTATAATTTTGCGCCCAGTGAGACAGCCGACTACCCGTTAGCCAAGCATGTAATTAAAGCTTTAAAAATGTCGCCATACCTCAGTGAAGGGCTTTATGCACGTTATCACTGCGGTACCAGGTGAGTGTGCATTTGCAGTTTCAGTGTTGGTGTTTCCTGTATGCATGGCAAGTTATTTGTATGCAAGTCTTGGAGTGTTGTGGTCATCTTTGCAACCACTTCCTTGATCAGTCACTGGATGACATAGCTCCCGTTTGCTGGATTGGCTTTGCTAATGAAGATCAAAGGTGGGCAGAGAACAAAGGCTTTGAGGCGCACAAAATCTGTCATGCCTGTGCAATACCCTGATCAGCCTAGGATGTTTATGTTCAGACCCGGCTCTCAGTGAAATGTAGTTTTAAGCTCTATGGTGACAAACTCTGGGTTTCATCTCTGAGATTTAAGGTCTCCAGTTTTGTAATGTGTCTGTGACAACTTGGTCCCTGTGAACAACATTTTCTTAACACTTTGAGCAGCTCAGACAGTTGCCTCGGGGTCTAAACAATGTGTCAGAGCCGCTGCCTCCACAGTCGATCAGTGCCAGGGTCAGGAACAGGACTTTTTTTTTTCCTTTTTTTTTCAGGTGGATCATCTAATACAGATATCTGTGGCAGCAGTATGGTCATACTGTAGTGATTCGGACAGGTTTTGAGTTTGTGGACTGAAGGTAATTGGTGCTGAAAGGCGGAGTATTTCTTGTACATAGAACCTGATAGCTGATCCTGTCACTGAGCTGAATGTAGCACAGTCTTTTGTCACTGACAAAGAAAGCTGTTAGCCATGGCTAAACCTCTACAAAACATATCTTATCTGTAACTGTTATTTGATAAGCTTTAATAGGAGGTAATAGTTTTTTGTTGTTGTTGTTGTTACTGTTTTTTTCTTACATTTGACTTTGACCTAACCCAGACGAGCTGTTTCCAAACTTTTGGCCAAACCGTGTCAGCCAGAAAGTGGCAATTGCTTCATAACTTTTCATTGATGTTTTTTAAATAAAAAAAAAAAAGAGAAAAAAATACACAGCAGACACACGCAAAACAACATACGGTAAATAAGGAATTTCAAAGTTGCCAGTGTAAGTCCAGTCTCTGCCTTACCTCGACCTAAATGTGGAGGTAAACAACCTTAGCTCTGCACTCCAAGGTCTACCAAACTGGATCTTATGCAATGGTTTTAAAGCAGAGGTCATATTGAAGTACCTCTAGCAATCACGAAGGCAGCAACATCAACAAAGGCCCAAGTCGCTCTGGTAATTGTTGTCTGGTGGTGTGTGAGAGCTTTTCACAAGTATGTTTGTCTCTTTTTAAGGTTGTTGTCACTCAATGCCATGTATTGGATGGTGTGGACATGGAGTTGTTTTTTTACAGATAAACACAAGCAGACTGTATTCAGGAGCTTGATAAATCATCTGCTTGAGTGTTAGAGTGTGAGAGAGCCGAGTAAAAATAACAGCAGAATTTGGGAACCTCTGGAGATTTAGGGTGGGACTCTGTTAAAATTGCTGGGTGTGTTTTTGAGCAGGACAGTAGAGAGAGTCAGAGTGTGTGTGTGTGTGCGCGTGTATGGGTGCGTGTGTGTGTGTGGCTCGGTGAGTGTGTGCAAATGTGTGTGATCTATGTCCCAGATTTATCTGGACCAGAGCTGTGGTTGTGGTCAGGCTTGTCATCAAGGCCGGTCAAAAAAAGCCTTCCAACAATACAGTACACACAGCCTTTGGAGTGTTCATTGTGTTTTTTAGCTTATACCAAAAAAAAGAAAAATACTACAGAGGCCATGCTGTGCACAACCATTACTCAGGAGCAGAGCAGGGTGACATTATCTTAAATTGACCCCAAGAAGATCTGCTGAGAAAGTGTCTGCAGAGGTTTCGTACAACAAACTTTAACAAAGTAGAAAGTCTGCAATTACCAATTCACCACCAGAAACACTCCCATTACGTCCCATCCCCAGGACCACAGGCTTCATCAACCTTGTCCCTTCCCTCCATTTTCAGAGAGCAGTAAATAAACAGAAATTTGTGAAGTTCTGTTTTTTCCCCTTTATCATATGCAGAGGTCCCAAACCCAACAACAGATTGGAATCGTCATTCCGACAAGGAAATACAGATTCACTATTTGCTCAATTTAACGTCACTTCCAATTTAGAGCTGTTTGCGGAACGTAATGAAATTTGGCCCCAGTGTCAGATTATCTTTGGGTAAAGATACAATATTCCACTAAGGATATGCAATGAATTTTCAACCAGATACAGACACTTCCTGCTGCTGTGAGGTGGAAACCATGTTTGTCCTTATGCTAAAGGTAAAGGACACTTTCTCACCATACTGATAAAGATGTATTTTAAACATGGCAGTATGGAGAATAGTTTCACTTTCTGGAACAACCTTTTGTGTCTTTGTATGTTTGTCATTGAGGAATTAATGTTAAAATACAGAACTCCACCAACTACATTTGACATGTAGTTTTAAGATTGCAGATTCAAAATTGTGGAACCATTAACCTGCTGAAAAGTTTAAAGTGTAGGAGGGAGGAAATATCTTTAATAAGAGAGCAGGACTATACTGAGCTCGTGCGGTAGATTTGTTGTTGCATCTCAACATCAGTAAGAGCTGCAAAGTAATATATAATACATTGTATATAAAATACAATAACATGAAACCACTGTCCCCGATGTGGGACTACTTTTTCTCACACAGAAACAGGGTGACTTACTCAATCCAACTGCAGAGAGAATTCAGCAGAGAATAACAAACCCGCAGTGTTAAATGCATTCTGGGGCTGGAGAAATCTGGAAGAGATGTTTACTTAGCAGTACACACACGCATACACACCCGATGTGTGTAGAGAGAGAGAGAGACGAAAAGACAAACTGTATATGTGCACATTTGATTTGTGCCCCAAATGCCACACTGTGCACTCCCGATAAAGCTACGAAACAAACAAGCCGTCTGATCCGAGTGCACTTTTCAGTCCCACTTTAAGAGACACAAACATTTCTGACACCCCCCCCCCTCCCACACACACACACAACCCCCTCCGGGTCAACAAGCGGAAACGGCCCTGCTGTGCGACGATGAGCCTTTTGATGGAGAAATCATCACTCCATCATTCCCTCTGTTATTCTTCGCTGAGCCTGTGAGACACCCAGCGGACTGAGGTGCACTACAAGCATAAACATTGAGGGAAAAGGTCAATGGAAGGCAGACATGGAGGGGACAAGGGACAGATAATATTAGCAGACTGAAAAATCTCACCATGTACAAGAAACACAGACAGAAAAGGAAAAAAGTCAGACCACTGGCCACTCGGTCAAACATGTTGTTTTATGCAGCATTCAGTCACTCGGTCGGCAGCTTGTTCTTTTGTCCAATTATTTGTTTGTGAAGCTGCCAGCCTGAAAGCAACTTTTCAATTATTAGTCATTATTTAATTCTTCTATTAACCAGTAACAAAGTTCAGTCACAACCTGATCAGTCACTGTGACATTCAGAAATCAATCATCTGTCCTTTTACAGCAAAGTAAAGAGCAAATATCTCTGTCATTTCTCCATGTCCTCTGGACTAAACACAAGAAGCCAAACTCACAGAAAGCAATTGTCAGACAAAGACCTAGAACAATAAACAAAAAGCGGCAATAACCCGCCTGATAGACAGAGTGATAAACGGCTGAACACCCAATCAATTGCATTCAAACACATACGCAAATAAGCGCTCTGCATCACAGACATTGAGCTTTATAAGGCAGTCCAATCGTGTCTTTGTGTGCTCTGGTCTAAAGCAAAGTCTGGGTGTATTTTACTGGAGTTCTTGTCTGTGTGTGTGTGTGTGCGTGTGTGTGTGTGTGTGTCCTGTCTGGCCAGAAAGAAAGAGCAGTGAGATGGAGAGGCATCTATCAGCACTGTGGTGTGACCCCCGATCTCACACTCCCCTGACTGTGTTTGGACAGATGGATCATCGCTGCACCACTCACATCTGACAAATGTGTTTGTAGCATGTGAGCCTATGAGTGTGTTTGTGTGTCAGTTGTGTCTATGTGTCAATTTGACGAATACAAAGCCAACATTTATTCGGGAGCCTATTCATTATGTATAGTGCAATTTACCCACCACAAAGTCCCCCTCAGACAAAATCAATAGTGGTGTTGATATGATCCTCTCTCCACTCGTTACTGCAGGAAGAATTCAATTGATTAGTTAGCTGACACCTCAGCTCATCCTATCCCATCGGTGTGTGTGTGCGCATTGTCTACATGCAACTGAATTAGTCATCATCTACTTTTACATTTTTCTTTGCATCTATATAATCATCCCAAGGCTGTCAAATAATATGCAGGGTTTAAAGGTTGGTTTTGTACAGACATCCAAGCTTCAATTTAAGACCTTCAAAATTACAGAACCTGCATGCAAATGTATTAAATTGAATTAGTTAGGTAATACAAACAAGATGTAATAACAGATGACATTTTGATTAGTGAGCTCGATACTGACTGCCGGCTCAGGGTTTACACATGAGAAAACAAATAAGATTTTTTGTCAAAATGTCTGATTATTTTCCCCAAATTGCTACTTAAAAAAAAAATCTCAGATTGGTTCTCTTCTGAGCATTATTGAGCATCTACTAATTCACCAATATAACATTTGTGACAGTTTAATCTAATGCAAAACATATGCATGTAGTGGCTTGCAAAGGAAAACAAAATGTAGCAATTTTGCAATGTTTGAGCTTGTGTGACAGTATCCAGTGATGCAAAATATATGTTTGTCACGATTTTGAAAGGCAAACATAAGCATAAAACTATTCTGTAGCTCTGGAAGTCTAGTCAACCTTTATAATCTTACAGTGTTTATTGTAAAATAACCCATTTTTGTGGAAGACTGTGCAGTGACTTTCCAGAACTTCACTTGTTGCATGTTGACGGTCAGATTATACAATTTATTTTTAGCTTACAGACAGTCACCTCACTTTTGTAAATGTTGTCCTTGCTCTAACCACCAAATTATAGTCGTTTGTTTATTTTTGGGTTTTCAGCAAGGAACTGGATTAAGTCATCGTGAAGTCATTCATTGGTATGAGAACTGCTGTTTTGAAGCCTTTTCTCTGGCACTTGGATGTTGCCATTTTGGTTATTTTCAACAAGAAGTGACCATATTAGAAAGAGAGTTGTGCTGCAGAGTGATGTCTGAAATTTGACTGGACAAAAATCTGTGTCTTTGATCCCTAATGTCTACTAAACAGCCAAATAGGTCCTTTGTTTATAATCCTAAATACAACCCAAAGGAGTGTCACCTAAACTACTACCCCTACAGGCAGCGACAGGGAATTATAACTCATATGAACGTTTCCACATCAGAGCAAAATGTCACTCTCAAGCATTTCTTTTAACAAGCAAACTTCTCTTAAGGATTATTCAGGTGGGCTGGATGGTCCAATTATGCAAGTTTGAAACCCAAATACAACTACTCTTTTCTTTCACCTCAGGGTTAAGTTTAATCAATAACATTTCAACACTTTACTAAAAGACTTTAGTCTCTTCAGTTTGACTTAGGAAATGAAATTACTCAGTGAAGGTTAGAAAAAGATCTCGGTTAGGACTAAAGTGCATTCTCAATACTACACCACCATCACATCAATATAAGCTAGCTTTGATAATTCACATGCTTTTGCTCTCACAACCACTAGCAGTCACATATACTTAGAAAGTAATCTTCGTAGTTTGTTATTGTCTGCAGAAACAACAAATCCAAAGTGTTGTTTTTAGATGGAAATCAGTCTCTTTTTTTAATGGGAATCCATTGGAAGCTGAGATGTTTGGTGCCAGCACTTAGCAGCCCTCAGTGCTTTTTCTACTTTAAGGCCGTTCTGCATTGGTTTCACTTGAGTATGTGCATCCAGTCTATGGATTTCACTAGTTTCTGAAGTTTCATCAGTTTTCTTTTACCCTAAAGTATGTAATGTAAAGTAATGTTTACTTGCAATTTAAACAAAGGCAAAAACAGTAAAAAAGAACTGCTGAAAAGTACTTGTAAAGTGAATATGTTGTGTTCACTCTGCTTAATAACTGCTGAAGGTTGAAACTGTTGTCAGTAACTGTGCTTAGTTTGTGATTTTACACAAGAATGCTGCAACAGACACGCATTATTCAGCGGTGAATGTTTTATGCAATGGTTTTCTATAAAATATATCATAAACTTGTTTCCTTTTAACTACTCATATTTGTGATCCTTTCTAAGCCTCATCAGGTGCTCATTTTTCTCTGGATTGAGTTGAAATATGTTCTAAACATTGATTAAACCTCAAGGATAATATGCATCTGACTAAAAAATATTCTGCTCAAATTGATAAACTTTATTCCAACAGTAAGAGAAAATGAGCAAGTGGTTAAGCCTTGAAAGAATCCCTGAAATTATATAATTCAGCTCCGAAGGACAGAATTTGAAAACGCAAAACAAGAAAAAGTATTTGACGTAGAGTTTAGAGGATTTTGTAAGGTAACATAACATAAACAGAAGCTTTCAAGAAAATTCATGTCATGAACCTGGAGTGTTGGGTGAGTTGGCACGGAACGGCCCCATTGGCAGGACTTAATTACAACATTGGTTCAAAGGCTCAGTCGCATGGATTGGTGACAGATGCTGTAAATAAAGTGGAATGGATGGTTTATTTGTTTTTTTTTGTCAAAGGTGGTTTGCTGCAGATTCAAGTCTGGCATCAATAGACACATGGATTACATGAAATCATACATGGGCTGTGGTAGTGCTGGTTTTTCCACCTGCTGTCGTCCCCTCAGGCTGCATACAGGCCCAACAACCTCCAACAACAAGGAAAGGCAACGTGGAAGTATCCAGCAAATTATAGCCAGGAACAAAGGAAAAAAAATAGGTTGACGGCACCACCCGATGCTACTCTGAGAGTGCAGTCTTATCATAAGGGCAGATAGGTGCATCAACAACATCAGCAGTCTGGTGGTGGAGCAATAAGGACAAAATTTAAAGAGATTTTATTTTAAAGAAAAAAAAACTGATTTCTCTAAATCAGAAGCAGATTGTTGCTTAACACTATCCTGACTTGCATACTATATACTGCTCTTTGCATGCATTTCAGATGACAACACCGTTTATCCCATGTTTAGACTTTATGAGGCTAGTGCTCCCTCTGCTCTGTGCTCTGAATGTTGTGGGATGTTATCCATCACCAGGTCCCTGGGAGATATTAGAGCGTGTGCTGCAAATGCACCTGTACTGTACATGTGACCATGTGTAGGAGAGAGGTGGTGGTGTTGGAGGCTTGTACTAATGCCCCTTGAGATGATTTAGAGTCAAACCACCGAACAGCACGGAAAACTCTTTCAGTTCTCTCCCACAGGACCAGTCGGTGGCTTGCGGTGAGTTAAAGAGGAGATGATTCACTAGAAATCACCGCATGGGAATGATAACAAGTCATATGATTTGGTTTTAAATCATTTCCGTCTGTACTGTTTTACTTACATTAAAAGGCACGATGCAAATGCACATGTGGGCATAAATCAGGCTATCACTGGGTCTCTACAGAGTTTCTTAAATTTATGGCACTCAAAACCTTGTGGTGTCTTAGATTGTTGGAGGTCTTAATTGTTTTTCCATGTGATAAGGTTTTCATTAGGGTTAGTTTTCATGCCAATAAAGAGATGGCGGTCTCCAGTAAAACCAGATGTACAGAGTAAAGTAAACGTAGTAAAGTTACACTCATAGCATTGTTGAGCTCTGTCTTTATGTGTGCGACGATATAAAATGTGCTATGCCTACATCATAATTGGGTTCATGGCTTGGTTCAAATTTAAGAGACCGTTGTCAATAAAAGCCTAACGTAGCTGACATGAAAAAGATTACATATAATAATGGATTAATAATAATAATAATGATAATGATAATGATAATGATAATGATAATGATAATGATAATGATAATGATAATGATAATAATAATAATAACAACCCCAACACCAGTATTTGAATCCAGAAAAAGTGATGCATGAGGATAAAACAAGGCAGTGTAACGGAGGATGTAAAATCGTTCTGACGCACTGGTTACTGGAAGAAGTGCACCCTATTTTCCACTATCACCACATCTTGGATTTTGTCAGCACACCCTTTGCGTGTGTGTGTGGTGTTGTGTGTTAGGGACCTTCACATATGCTCAGAGAAATTTAAGCAAGCACCAAAGCTGTCTCAAATCTCTGACCACATACACACTAATGCAAGACTGAACCATAATCTGATTTCCTAAATCAGCCTCACCTTTTCACCCAGCAGATCATGACATATTTTTCTCTAAGTGAACACAGACATTAAAGATTATAGGACTGTCTGACAAATAGTTGGAAGAATGTCCCTGCCAGCAGACTAGCAACAGGTAAAACGGCTTTCTGAAGGGAAAACGTGGTTAAAGGCTGTCAAAGCAAACAGCAGATGTAGAAAAATGGCATGTACAATGACTGGAAAAGAAATATAAAGAATATAGAGGCTGACATATGAACCGACAAGACAAAAGGGAAATGGAACAGAGCAAGGCGCTAGCTGTCACTTGCTTTCGGTGCTGCAGATGACAGGTGTTTTACATTATGCTGCTGGTGACGACAAACCACACATCAGCGCTGCCTTTGCCTCACAGAAATGAGAGTGAGAGTGTAGGCCCCAAGATCATAGAGCATATTCATGGACACTAAAGGCAAAGTAAACTTTTCTTTCAGAGAGGTATTGGAATAAAGTTTCACCATCATGGTTTTTCATCGGAGGGCAGGAATAGAGAGGTTCCTCGTGTTCAACCCGAGAGCCACTCCAAGCTTGAAGGAAGAGCCATACTTCAGAGAGAAGTGGAGATGAGGTTTGCTTGTGGAGAGCAAACATTCACACCACCTCTTTCTTTGCATCAGGTTCTGTTTTTCTGCAATGTGCTGATTTTCTCATATTTTGCTGCCTTCACAGAACAAATACCATAACAGTAGTTTTTGCTCATTTTCACCCCACCATTCGCACCAAATCAACTCTGTCACGGACGGAGGATTGTTCTGTTTTTGCACTACAATACAGATTTTTTTTCTCCATAAACAGGACAACAGATAAAAGCCCAATTTCATATGTAATAAAGAAAACAAGACTGTTTCAGCAAGTTCAGCTACAGATTACTGTAGCTTTACATTCGGATGCTCCTAAGGTGAACAGTCAGGGAGGCTTATGCTGCTGCTGCTGCAGCTCAAATCACAAATCATTCTTGATAACAGCATCATCTAAATGATTAAAAAAGTAATGATGTAGATGGCCCAGATTGATTATCAATCAAAAACAACTGAGCTGTTCAAAGTGCTTTGTTTTCCTTGCAGCTGCAGAATTTTCCAGGCAGCATGAAGCTGCTGTAAGCATTGTTTAATAATCACATTCAGCAATTGGAGGGTTTGTTTATGAATAAAAACACATCTGATTTACAGCAGCCAGAAGATTTAATTGACCTACGAGGGGAGCTGTGCAGCTCTGTACTGTGCATATATCAGTCACATAAACATTCACAAAGAAATTGACTCTTAGTAATGTCAAACACATGAATGCACCGTGCACAATCTGCTATTTCTGCTCTCCATCATTTTAGAAAATAAAGCTCCATAGGACTTGGAACAAAGACTTGCACAAAGGGCACATGATTTTAGACATTTGAGGACACACTCCCACACAGACACACAGGTTAGGTGGTGAGGTAATGCAAACCGCCTCTGATTCATGAACCTGAGGTGTGAGGTTACTCTTTGCCTCTGAGAGGCACACACACAGCTGTTGCTCAGGAAAAATGCTGCACACTTTTTTTCCTCTCACACTCTCTTCCTTGCACCTATCTTCCTTGCTCCTATTTTATTTTAGCTGCTTTTCATCACCTGAAGTAAATCCTTTGTGAGCGTCAACGTTATGGAGTTGCAATACTCTATCACGATTTTCAGCGCCTGAATAAAGATCGTATGTGTAATAAAGCTTTACTTAAACCCAGATCTTTTCATTTTCTGTCATTTTCTGTCTCACCAGGTGTGTCTCTTCAATGCTCTTGGCCCCTGAGGCCTGAGGAGAAGTGAGCTGAGCCCACAGGCCTCCATGGGACGCCCTGTTACCCAGCATGCACTGCTGCTGCTGCAGTGCATGCTGGCCCTGCGCCTTGGAGGCGTGGCCAGTAGGAGAGGGCCCGTACTTCTGCCTGAATCGCCCTGCCACAAGACAGAGCACCCACTCATCCCACATTCAGGTGGGTGCGATCATTAGCATGGCTCATTACATTTTTATATTCCCCTCCATAATTGTGTGAGCTTCTCTGTTTAGTTATTTATATCCATTTCAGCCTCTCTCCATTCCTTTACTACTCACAAGAGTAGACTTCTGGACCATTTAAGGAAAATTTGCAGATCATTTCATCTGAACATCTCCCTGTTGCTAGGAAACATAAAGAGTCTTACACACATTCTGGCTTTTATAAGCAAATTGATGACCCAAGAAAAAGAAAGTACAGAAGTGAGGTACCTTATTTTAGAGTTGGCAACTTGCAATTAGCTGTCTCTCTCATAGGAGTTAGTGACATGTTGTTTTCTTGTATCACATACAAGAAAAGACTACCCTTACGTTTGATTTGATTTGAACATTAAGTCTGGGTGAAAATCATATTACATTTATGCAAAATAAGCTGGCCTTTGGCTTGTTGGTTATTTGAAACTGCACAACCCAAACATTAAGTGGGTCTGATTTAGAATGTGCAGACAATATGTCGCTCATAGGCCAGCAACTAGTCTATCATAGGGTAGCCATTGCTTATTATACCATTCTTTCTTAAAATTCTTAAAATGAATGCCATCCTGCACTGAAACTAGTGATTAAGATCTCAAATCATTAAATTGAGGTCACAAGTCAAGTTAGAGGTGGGGTCGTATGCCATTATCTGACATGAATTGCCAGATAATGAGTTGAGTTGATTTTGGAGACCAGATGCATGGTGACAGTGTGCATCAGTGGCCAAATAAGGGACCAGCTTTTGTTTATCTATGTAAGGTAAGAAGTAGAGCGAAAAAGTACAAGTCTTATTTGAGCATGCTGGTCTCGTCTCAGGCAGCGCCTCAAATTAGGTTGTGACTTCTTATTCTTCAACCACTTAAGCTGCCCATTGAAAATAATGCAAATCTTAGACACTTAGCTAGATAGATAAATATCTTGATGTCTTAATTTTTCAGAGTTGAAGCTATATTTTTACCTTTTATATACAGTTTATTGTTAAAATCTGCAAGTACTGATGCGGACTTGTTTTTCTTTAAAATAAGAATACTATATTTACGCTCAGCAGGCTTGTCAAGTTTTGTATTTTTTCTATAGCTTTATGTAATATAAATAAATAATGGTGTCTTTTTTCGCTTTCCAACAAGAACAACATTGTAGAAAGTGCTTATCTACCTTAATATAAGCTGCAGTTTTTAGCGTGGTAAGCAGCTTTTCTTCTGCCATTCCCTGTAACATTAAACCTTATACAGCCAAAACACTTGCTTTTAATGAAATTACAGCAAGGGCATAGTCATCAAGTGTAATTTAAGACACTCCCTGGACAGATAATTTTGTTGTTATCTTATCCTTCTATAGGTAATATCAGTGCACATCTCTGCCATACATTTGTGCCAGTAGGTACCTGCTGTCTCAACGAGTGGGTTCAGCAGGGTCTCGTCAACAATAGTGTGTGTCCTCGCACTGATGCATCACCTGGGCAACCATTAAAACATCCTGCAACCCTGAATTGGATTGAATGGGTATAAAAAGATATATTGATGGATTGAAAACATTCAAAAGTCAGCTATACAACTGAGCTCTGCCCTCAGGCACCGTTAGATACATTTTGCCAGTTGTCACCAAGAATGTTGCTTTTGTTCACGGTGGACTTCCTGTTAAAAAAGGAATCATCCATTTCTGAGTGTGAACAGTGAATGTGATGTGTGAGGAGAAATAGATTGGCATTAACAGTTAAACGTGTCTCCAGAGAAAGAGAGTAATGAAAATGTATTGAAATCACAACAGCTGTCTACACCAGTGCTCTCGCACCATACTTAGTTTTGAGATATTTCAAGCAGTTTTTTCCTGGTCTTTCACACATGAGTGCAGCCCTTGTGTACTGGGTACAAAGTGCTTGCAAATGCAAAGACCTATGCTCAACACCTTACCTGGAGGTCCCTTGTGTAGACAGAGAGGCAGAGCGCTCACTATTGCTGCTGCTCCACTAAACATGCTGCTCACACCCAGCTTTCTATACTGACACAGTTGTGGACCTCTCTGTTTACTCCCTTATTGTAAAATTCTGCTGTCGAGGAAAACTTCCCCCTCGGTGTTACATTGCGTACCTTTTTGTCCCTTAGCTACATGGCTCTGCAGTTTTTAGATAATGCCTCAGATTTCATTGCTCATACCCTCTACTTTGCATTGCTATTGAACAACTAAGCTGTAATGAAATGCTGCGAAACCCAGTCGGCAGAGAGTACCAGTAGCAATCAATGCCGTCCTGTCTACCCACAGAAAAGCAGTAAAATGTCATTGAGCTGTTTTCAGTACAGCACAGTCCCAGTCAGATAATCACATGGGATACCCTCTTGGTGAAACTGACCTGAAGATCAAGGTCACAGTATGTTATCTACATGCATGTAAAGATTCATATTTAATACAACCACCCAACACCGTCATAAGCGCTCTCCTCTGCAATGCCTTAACTCTCCCATTCAGTCTTTCTTGCCAGTCATTTTCACTCCATTGTTAGCTGAAGTGGCACTCTTCTCTCTGCGCCAATTGAGTGCAATGATGATGACTAACTGCCTAGCTAATGTAATACATTCCAGCATTGTGCTTTGTGCACACAACAGCAATGGGGTCAGCTGTGATCAGTGGGTTTGTGGTCTCTAATGTGCCTGATTGGCCCATTAAGCCACAGCGGTTTAATGCTTTAGGAGCATTAATAGAGAGGGTCAACGTTTCAGTTTCAGCATGCAGACATGGTTCACAAAGCCTTCTGTACAGAAAAGGAGAAGTATGGTCTGAATGATCAGCAGTTTTTTGTTCAATGCATACTGACTTTCTACCTGCTCTGGAGAAATGTTGTTTTATAAAAGTATCATAAAAGTTAGTTAACTTAGATGATAAGGATACCCTTAATGCTATACTTTACAGATTTATTTCAAGTTTTTATAAGTTTTAAAATGCATCTAATCTAATGTGCCATCTTTCAGAGCTTTCAGAATTTAAAACTTTCTATCAACAGTCCCATTTTTATCACTAAAACCTCATCACATCAAAAAGTTGTGTCTTAAAAAAAACATTGGGTTTGGACACACCTACCTTCATAAATCTGATGCGGCAAAGCATGGAGGTTACTTTTTGTTAGAAAATAGGAGCGTTCTGTGTTTATTTTGCGCTTTAATGGAATGTATATGTGATGTAAATGCCTCTCTGACTCATGTTAAAGACATGTTGCATGTCTTTAGACCCCTGTGGAGATAAACTTAGGTCTTATCAAACAAGTTGCTGGTTTGGATACTACTTTTGTTTAACTTTGACTTAGATGGTTGCTGATCCTTGTCTGCACATCAGTGCAGTTATACAGTAAAGCTTTTCAGTTGTGTGAGGTTTTTTTCTTGCTTTTAAGGGAATAAATATTTCCCTTTAACACAAGTTACTTTTTTTGTCTCATCTCAAAGTTGAATCAGCTCCTTATTTGTGGTGTCTCATGAAAATGTACCTTCATCACTACCTTGACAATTATATTAACATTCTCACATTTTTAGCAAATATTCTTTCATGGCTTGGTGTTATAATTCGTAGGGTTCACGCACATCTGATTTTTGGGAGTTGTAGAATATATTAATTCCTTTTCATGAATTTATTCATTTTCCATACCTGCTTAATTTTATTCAGGGTCACGGAGCATTTACCTGCTGCCACTGTGCAAGAGGCGGGATAGACCCTGAACAATTTGCCCATCCATTTCAGGGCCAACACAGACTCGAATGAGTCAAACAACCATGCACAATTTAGAATCACCAATTAAACTAACATGCGTGCTTCTGGAAGGTGGGAGGAAGCCGGCATACCCGGATCTAATACACTCAAGCATGGGGAAAGCATACAAACTCCACACTGAAAGGCCCAAGCTTAAGGAGCCATACGGAGCCATGCATGCACGTGCGTACAATTTGTGTATGCAGGAGGCGGAACCACTTTTTAAATCTGTTATCATTCTTTTTTTGCGAGTCATTGTGCTCCATGTAATGTAGTGTAATCCCTGGTTGCTGGAAATGTGCAGTGTGAGGCTGCCATTACTCCCCCTTAGCCAAGCTGGGAGAACTACAAACGAATTAAAATACCTCTCTGGATCACAGCAACCCAATGCTCCATTATTCTCTTGACAAACATTATCTTTGGGACACAGACATAAATATAGAGACTTACCCAGAGTCTCACAGTTAGTAGTATTATTTGCTGGATTATCTGGATTGCTCAGAATTAGATAAGAAAATAGTCATGTTTGTTCAACATGGAGCTACAGCAATCATGGACTTAATTTATCTCAGCAAATTAATTGCAAACAAAGGAAATGCCTTGTATGACCTCTCCAGAGGTAACAAAATCTACCAACCATTACCTTATCTAATGCATCAAAACCACAAATTGTTGTTTTTATTGTTTTACAAATTACCAGAGAGTGTTATTTATGTAGAGGTTGAAAGCTAAACTGCTGCTGGCAGTGACATATTAAGCAATAGTGGGAATTAAAGTGCATTGACTTCAGCGCTGCACTGAAGTACAAATCATAGACTTTATATAAAAAGTGGATGGGGTTGGATGAATCTCAGGAAGAAGCTATCACTCATTGCCATCCTGCTTATAGTGATCCAAAACATTAAGTCTTGAGTTTTATAAAAATTTCAGATCCCATACAGTTGTCATAGATGATGAATTTAGCTAAAGAGACCAAAGCCCTTCTTTTGTACCAGTGTGTTAATGTAATTATTAATCCTGCTCTAAAGTCATTTGCACATCTACATGGTCTACAGAGTGGAGATTGAATTGCTACCAGAGCCAGCCTCAAGTGGCCATTTGTGAAACCACTGTTTTCCACGCTTCCATGTTGGCTTTACTTCTTTGCACTGCTCGATACAACTAACTGTAGTGCTAAATAGGTACTCTGCGACTTCTAAAAGTGTGCATTTTACTTCAATACATGTCAATTGCGGTTACTTTTCATATTGTCTCTGAAACTCAACATGTTGACTTTCAGTGTTTGAGAAAAGATTAATGATCTTGTATTCTTTGAGAAAGTTGTCCTAGTTCCTTAGCTACATTAATAATTCAATAACCCTCTTAGATTAGCTGGAAAACGCTTTGTAAGAAAGCTGAGACTTCGGGCTGTTTTCTCATGATACCTTGACCAATTTGACATGTGCAGTCCATCTAAATACAGCTACATTATAATTAACATGTTTACATAAAACACTGTTTTATCATTAAACACTGACGTTCAGTGTCCGTTATGAAGTCAACATTACAGAGAATTCATTCTCTCCCATAGAAGAACACACTGCTGCTGACCTGCCTGAAATGACTTGTTTATAGTCCAAGTCACCATTTTTGACTGAGCAGCTGACCAATCAGAACTGACTTGGCCTTTTAGGAGGGGAGCCTTCAAGCCACAGCAACTAAAACAGACTGTTTTTAGACCCAAAGTAAAGATGCTGCAGCAATGTACAATGTAACAAAATAATGTGTTTTGTGTGCATTAAGGCATGTAGGATTTGGTGCGTTTTTTAACACTTACGATGAAGCAATAACTTTAAAGGAAGCAACAATAGACTAACCAAGTAAGGACTGATTCATCTTTCCTGTTTGGAGGGAAAAAAATAAGAAAAGATCATCATCTGTAGTTCAAGGTTGAAAAATGAGAGCTCAGAATTTAAAAAGAAGGGAAAAATGACCTGCTGACCTCCTGAAATATCTCACACTCACAGCTGGTTTGATAAAAAAGGAGCAGTGCAGAACCCAATGAGTGGTTCTTACCCATCATGAGAAGTCAAGGTCAAGGTTTGTCTGGGTTGAGTGGGTGCCAGTGACAGCATTTCTCTCTTTCTGTGTGACTGTGGCCTGACTGTGGAAGGGTGTGTCTCACATGGGTTTGACCCCACTGGAGACGGTGGTTTTCTGACTTGGCACAACACTTGGCTGAGAGAAGGGCAAATGTGGTGCGAGGCTGCTGCAGTCTAAAGACTGCTTTTTGCTTTGTGTGGTGGTTTCAGAA
This sequence comes from Leuresthes tenuis, assembly GCF_036924035.1. Taxonomy (NCBI): domain Eukaryota; kingdom Metazoa; phylum Chordata; class Actinopteri; order Atheriniformes; family Atherinopsidae; genus Leuresthes; species Leuresthes tenuis. Next base: position 13,995,921 of record NW_027325378.1, read on the forward strand.
ATGTAGGGTTTCAGAAAGAAAGTACACTGTACAGTTCAAAAAGCAGTGATCCAAATGTTTACCTAAAAAATAAAAAGAAGCAAAAACACTCTTCATAGAGCTGAGAATAGCTTCAGCAGGGGTCCAATGTAAACGTGTGCAATTTATAGAATTATTGTTGGAGGGGCGTTAACAGACCACATGTAAGAAGACGGGTACTTTTTGCCAAAGGTCTCCAGAACCTGCATTTATAACATTATTCTAGCTTTTTGTTTTAAAGCTCAAGAGATGCGCTGTATTAATAAAGTGTTACTTTAACAAGTGTTCCTGGGTGAAGGCTTGAAGGCTTTTAAAGGTTATAAACTGTGTTGTAAACAATGCCTTCACAGGCCAAGCTGAGGGCCATGTCTCTGAGGAGTGGAACTGGCTGACTAGTTTTACAGCCACAGAATGAGCTCAGCTTTTATCATCCCTCAATAGCTAAAATGTCGTTAGAAAGATGGGAGTGAAAACGGGAGGATAAACAAATGGCCTCACAGCATTCATAAATGCAACAGGCTACAGTTCGTATCAGGGATGCCTTAATGAGGCATTTGGGGATGGTTCTTTTAAATTCTAAGGCCTCCAAGGTCTTTGAAGCTTGATTTCCAAAACATTAAATTCTCTGTATCGATGTCCAAAGTCAGCTATGTTCTGGCCATGTTTTATTTTAATTGACGACAAGCTGGCAGTGGGATGAAAATGGGTCTGTCTGTATTTGTGGATTTTTTTGCGTCTTTCATTAGTTCACTGCAGTGAAATTCCCAAATATCCTTTCCAGGCACAAATTAAAGCTTCTTTGTTTTTTTCAAGTGGCCTGAAGAGATTTGGTCACCTTGTTAAAAGCTTGTCTCGTCTCCTGCACTCCTTCAGCCAAAAGGCTGATCTCCTAAATACACATAAGATTTAAAGATTTTACTGCACACTTATTTGTGGCTTCACAGTGGTTTGTTTCACGAGATTCACTCACTGTCCTGGACCGCAGCACAGCACTGGTACAGTTGTGGCCGTAAAATGTGCTTGTTTTGTCATGCTTGACATAACAGGTGCACAGAAGCGTGCATGAAATGACCCTGCATTTTGCTTTAGATTTATGCCGATCACGCAGGTGTTTGTTTTCTGACTGCTTTGACCAATTGTTTCCTCACATTGACTCGGACAAATAGTTGCCATTCATTCTGCTGCCCATTACCACAGGGCTGCATTTAGAGTGAATTGGCTCTTCATTTATGCGACTTTATTTACACTGAAAAACCATTCATGTTTAAGAATTGATTCCACATGTTTCCATTGATGCCAGTCTGTCCACAACGTAGAGCTGTTTAAAAGTTGTAACTTTAAGGGCTGGTAGACCAGAGACTGGCGTGGCCTCTGATGCTTGCTGTAAATATTTATATATCCTGTCATTTTGCCATTGTGTCAAGTGCACCATGACAGAGCGGGCAATAACAAACAGTATGTGAGTGATGGGCTGTTCTATTTTGAGGAGGCGGAAACAGGAGTGGAAAGGATAAATTGGGACTGAAAAATGGGGGTTTCTGTGTTGGCTCAGAACCCTTGCTGTGTTCTCAGTCTTCATAGCAGTCCATGTGTGTGTGCAAGTCGGCATCTGCAAGTCTGCGCATCACGCCTTCATCTCATCAGCAGCCAATCCCCTAATTTGGTAAGCTCCTGTACAAGCACGGACTTGACAGGATTACATTATCACATGCATTTACCATGCAGCAGCTGTGAATCCATGTAACATGCAAAGCAGAAGTGAAATCTTACAAGTGGGATAGGGCATACAATTAGTTGCAACGATAAACTTATTTGGAGTGGTTCCACTGTTTCATTTCCACTTGGCGGGTTTGTTGGCTCAGTTCTGGATCTTGAAAACTCCCCTTGGAGCCTCTAAAATGATGATACACAATCTATCCAAGGTCGAAGAAATTAAGGAATGATAGATGTGAGTTCTGCAAAAAATAAATAAACAACTCTCTCTATATCTGCCACACTTTTACATCCCAGCAGCAACCGGATAAACCCCCATGAGTGCGACTTTGGGAATTTCTGTATATTCAGCTGCAAAGCCTTGGGAGGGCGATCCACCCTGGTTATGAATGTTTATGAACGGCTCCTTGGCCTCGTCACAGAGGCCATAAATCCTTTGAAGGCTGTTGTGTTCAATTAGAACCTCTTGGCCCCTTTCTTACTTCCAACAAATATCCTCTCTTTCTGTCTCTATCTCACACACAGACACACGCACACACACCGTCACCCCACTAGCAAGCCTTCTCTGGTGAGTCTGGGAGATTTATGGGGAGAGGCTGGGGTTCGTCAAGTACCGTCTTTCCCCTCGGGGGGTGTCACAGCTATATCTGTATGCCAGGGATCCTCTCCATGGCGTAAAAAAAAAAACAAGCCCACTGGAGCCAAAGGATTCGCACATCTAAAACTTGGCGTCTCTCTATAAAATGAGCAGAGCTGCATCCATTAACCAAGATGAAATCTTTGGGGCGAGGTCGGTCGTGACCTCCTGGATATTTATTTCACCGTGGCTAATTAAAATTTATTAGTGTGAAGCTTGCAGTAAGTCATGGGGTGCTTTCTCTTCTTGCATTTTTCTTGTACCTATCCCCGGAGACTTGAAAGAGAACAAGGGAAGATGTCTTTGCATGCAGTCTCTCAACAGAAGATATTGTTTTGTTATGAGAGCTGGGGTTGGTCCCATTATGTTAGTTGGAGGTGGCAGATGTTCTTTGGAAGCTTTTTTTTTTCTTTCCTCTGTTTGTCTTCATTTTGAACTGCTCAGAAACCCCACGTTTGTCACCAAAACTGGAAATGCTTGCTTTTGATGCAGTCAAGGGAGAAAGTGCCTTTATTTGAAGCGCTATCTGACAGGTGTGCCTGAAGAAGCAGATAATGTGTTTCGAGGACAAGATTCATGCTGTCCTCTCCCTCTGTTCCGGCCTTGATCGAAAGCTCCTCGGTAAATTATTATTATTTTTTAAAATAAAAACTTTTTGAAATTCTTATTCTTTAGATAGCTAACAAATATTGCAGGAGCCACCTCTAAAAATTCTGATTTACTTCAGTTCTGGCCTCTGTCTGTAATGAAACACGTGAAAATCAAATCTGGAGACAATGTCCCACATGAGGTGATGGTCCCTCGTGGTATAATCAAGCCTGTCTATACAGTATTACTGAGAAAAGTTATTATGACTACAGATTGAGCTAGTGATGAGTGATGAAAAACACAAGCTACCATGAGGACTGATTGACCACCCTTGACTAAACCTATCGGGTGACCAGACAGTAGACAGGCCGTCCTTATCGCTTGATTTGATTGGTCAGGGGTTAATGGGTTGGGCGCCGGGAGAACAGGCATGTTGTGGATAAGATGTCAATGTCTGTCTGGGATAACTCTGTCCCTCTTCATGTTTGTGCGTATTCCTGAAGCTTGGAGACAAGCTCAGTCTCCATAAAAACTTTAATCTCATCCGTCTTGATGATCTGTGTAAAGAATACCTTTCCCTGAAACCACTCAATCATCAGAAGCATCTAGAAATCAAAGGACTCCCCATTGAGCTGTGAGAAATCCATATTTCAGGTTCAAGACAAGGATCCTGTGAAAGACTCATGTCTGAGTGCTTTGACCTTTACCTAGCCTTGCCAAGGTTTTATTTTTCATATATATTTTTAACTACTGTTTTGTAAAATGTGAAAATTATGTTTATGTATTTTATTCACCTACATCTGTTTTATTATTTGTTATCCTGTGAGCTGTATGAAGTTACAATATATAAGATCAAGGAAGCCCAGGCAATATTTTCCTTATTGGCACACCAATAAACACAATAGGGACATTTTAAATGTCTTTTTAAACGTCGGTTTGCTCAAGTAAGTTAACAAATGATCTGAGAAGGTAGGGTGGTAACAGCATACTCTGACTTTGGTAAAACAATTAAAAAAAAATACAACGGACAGCCAGGTCATGTCTCGGGAGACTGTTAAACTTTTATTTTAGTACTTTTTTTCTACCACGATATGATGTCTTGAATGGCTAATGAATAAAAGTTATTGTCTGCTGGCTCACAATGTTGACTCACTAAGAGGGTACATATTTGTATCATGGCAGGTTTGTTTTAAAACTATGATTAGAAAATATGTTGAAGAGGTTCAGCGCAGCAAATCTATCAGTTGCCAACTTTAAAAGATAACTAAATATGATGCTAAAAGAAAGGAAATTTTGGAGAAATAAATAGCTGGAAATGAGCTGTGCCAAAATCACCCGGAGGAAGGCATTTTATTATCCAAAAAACACATTATACTAAAAATGAAAGAGGCATCCTTAAGTTTAAAGATGATACTGGTCCTTATTGTTACGGTGCATCTGCCTCTCTAAAGCAGCATTATGAGAAAACTTGAGAATCCCAAAACGTTAGATAGCAGTTTGTTATGTTTTCGTTATCTTGTGTTATTTCTTCATTTTAATTTAGGCTCTAGATTTGTAAATCATGTTGTAACAAATATATCTTTAATTAAAGAGGACATTTTAAACAGAGGCAGGTGAGAAAGACCTGCAACCTTACTAATTTGGTCCCTTGAGAAAATCTTCACTAGCCCTTTAAACTCGTGTAATACTTTCATCTACAATCATAAACATTGTCATTAGCTCACAGATGTTTTGTTGTTGTTGGCAGAGATGGAGCCGTGGATCTTCAGATTCAAAGCAGAGGGTACGGTGGATTACTCACAGCTGACCTTTGACCCCGGCCAGAATGAACTGATCGTCGGTGCCAGGTAACCCTTCATCCAGCATTTTTTTTCCTCTCCCGTTGGCTGCCTTCTTACATCCTTCTATTTTCTTTTGTTTTGTTGCCTGTTTGTGCTTTTATTCTTCTTTTTTCGCTGTTTTTGTTGGTGCGTTGCATGAGTAATGATCAGTTTCTCTAAAGATGTCCCCAAAAGCCAAAGAAGAATGGCTTTGGAGATCTAAGTCCATTGTCTTTGCGAAGCCCAGCCAAACGTATATGACTCTGTGTGTTTGTGTGTGTGTATATACACACATATATTGCTTATGTTGTGGGGACATAAATCTCCACATGGTTGTACTGTGGGTGTTAGCTCTAGGACGTGATATTTGGCTCTAGTTTGAATTTATTCTCAGGCAAGTGGTGGTTCCACTGACTAGAGGCTTGCATCAATTTTGTGTGAAATCTAAACTAACTTTTCTTTTAATATGTGCATACATATATGCAGTGAAGGTGCGTGAGGCTGTGGCTGAGTCCTTATAAAGTGGACTCTGCACTTTGTTTAATTGGCTCTAGTCTTCAGTAGAGAGAAACAATCACAACATGAATAGGAGATGAGAGTAAAGCTGTCAGAGGAGGAACAGCAAAACAAGCAGGAACAAAGGGAGCACAGGGAATTTACTAATGCACTGGAACTGAGATGGAAATTAGAAAAAGTCTATTTGTGGACAGATATAGGTCTCAAAGGCTAGTAAAAACCCTTTGAGTCAGATGGCACAAAAACAGAATAGGAAGTAGTAAAGTCACTTGTTATCACCCATCAACAATTCATCAAGTTCTATCAACACAATCAGTGCTCAAAAAAGAAAAATCAAAGAAGAGATTTAGTTCGATTGTCGGTGCCATCTCGACTGCTCCTGAGTGTCTAACTGTGAAAGACAATGCGACGAGATGGATGGCAGCAGGTTGGCTTAAAAGTATGAGAGATAATGGAAGGAAAGTGGGATCGATGCAAATATCAATACAGTGAAACAGGGGGCCGTAGCCACGTTGAGACCTCTCTGATAGCCACTCTTCAAGAGATTTATAGATGTCCGCAACAGCACTCGCATGTATGTGGGTAGGTGTGCAAGTGCAAGTGTGCAAGTGTTGGTGTGAATGTGATTTTACCCCTGAAATGATGTATCCACTTTATAGAAATCAAAGATCCCTGACATGAACGAAAGGCACAAGATGGCCAACACTTCCCTTTTTTTTTTTTTTTTTTGCTAAGCAACTGCACTAAAAATGCAGACTAAAAGATTTTCTTTTCGGAGATGTCACCACCAAATAAATTTGGCTTCTTTTTAATAGTAGTTTTGGTGATAGCAGGTTTAAGTGAAATATAATTTGTCAAAATGTAGAATGTTCTTCCTGAGACAGCACTCTTTACAGCCTGTAAATGTATTTTAAAATAGGAAGAAAAAGCTAATGAAACAGCTTTATTTGTGCCCTGCTGATGTGAAAACTCTTCTGCCAGCTAGAGTTGCTCTTCTGCTTTTAAAAAATGTATGGCAAATGGGAGCATAAAATATTTTCGCTTTGTTTTATCAAGTCCCAAAAATGCTTTGGAGAAATCTAGTTACCCATTATTTACCTTAGTGGTGGAATTCAACGATCCAACCAGCTTTACCTCCCTGACGACACTCTTAAGTCTCAGTCAAAGACTAGCACAGCACATGTGAAAAAAATAAAATGTTGCGGTGAAAATACTTGAAGTGAGTTTTTCAAGAAAAAAAAACAGATAGTTAGACAGAAATGAGGTTGTCAGACCCCAGTGGCTGCTTCTCATGTCTGCTATACGGTACTAATGACATGGGTGAAGATGAACAGACTGGTACAGTAGATACATGCTGCTCAGAAATTAAGCTTGTTGGAACATCTTTTCTTTTGCCTTATTTTATAAAAAAAAGAAATGGCACCATCAACTCACTCCTTCCTCTCTTTTCACAGAAATCACCTCTTCAGGCTTAACCTTGAAGACCTGACACTGATCCAGGTGAGTGTTAATTCTCTATCGCTCCGTCTGATTCAACCGGTTTCTCGGGGGAATCTGTATTCGTTCTGTCTGCTCATATCACTCTCACAGGGATCCGAAGCGCCGCCTGCTTCCAACAAACGCGGCCCTCGTTGTTGCACCATGCTGCCAGCTTCCACTACTTAAAGCTGTTACAGTAAAGTGGTTTAACTTTTCACGTGTCACAACAACTTTCCGAATGGTGGAGTAGCATTGGGTTAGGTCGTCTGGGCTGTGGGTTGAGAAACAGGGAGGGAATGAGTTACACCTTGTCAGTGTTAATCCCCTTTGTGTTTAAATCCAATTTGAAAGTGCAAGTGACATGTACGAAGCTATACTTTCCCACATGTTTGCGGCTGTTCGAAAAGCATGCACATCGTATTTGATAGGATGCTACAATTGTGGTGAAATTCCTTAGCTTCTGTCAAGGCAGCAATGTCAAAATCCATACAGACCCAGATTTTTTTAAGTAAAGAAAATAGAAATTTAAGTATACAAGCTTCAGGGATTTTCCTTTGCCTATGGTGACATTTTTTTTTGCACAAAACATGCATAAATAGCAATACTCTGAAGATGAGAGTCATGTTTTTTCCTCACCTTTCATCCCGTCTCCCACATGTTGCCATTGATCTGCTTTTAACGTCACTAATCTTTTCCTTTTTTTTCATATTTATGAATCCCACCTGTGTAGATAACAATATTTTGCCATGCAAGCATTGACATGATGATGGCTTTATTTCTAAGTGGTAAGCAGCAAGGCTTCTTTCATGCTTACAATGTTTGCCATTTACACCCTGGAAAACCAGAGGAGGAGATGAGGGGAGAGACAAAAGAGAAACAGGGGAGTCGGAATTTCTGGATGGAGCAGGAGAATGGAGGATGGAGGGAGTGCTGTTGATATAAATCTGACTGGAAGGGGAAAATGAGAAAAACTGTTAGGCGTAATAAGAAGTGAGACTGAATCTGTTGGGTAGGAAGGAGTGCAGGGCAGCACACAAAGGAATCAGTGAGAAGTGAGATAGAGGGAAGAAAGCAGTGAAACCCCCCACGGAGGGAGACGAGGATTCATGCAGAGCCGGTCTTTTGTGGCCTCTCACTGGGACACAGATGCTTTTTAAAGATGCTCTGTGCCATCCGCACACCCAATCTTCCCCCCTCCTTTATTTCATCCTGCGCTCGGCTGGCGCTGCAGAATCATCGAGGAGATTCCACTGAGCCAATCAACCCCTCATCTCCAAGATGTCTTCTCCTGAAAGAATAGGATCTGGTAATCCCTGCAAACGCCTGTGGCCAATTTAAGATGACCTGTGTACAAAGTCTCTGCTTTGCATTTGATTGGACCGACGCTGAAGAGTCAAGGGGAAGTCTGAGTTCAACTACTGAAATTTGCAGATCATAAGTGATATTTTTCCATCTAGCTCTTCTTCATTTCTCTCTCTTCCCTCTTTCTTTGTCATCCTGCCATAAAACCGGAGATTAATTGCACAGGGAATTGGTTGCCTGATTCCTATTGTTGCTTGATATGAAAGATTTCAATGAATTTCCCCTTTGGCGCTGTTTGCTTCACTCACATGGCCTGCATTGCTGATTGATCAAATAGATTTACAAGGGAATACGATTCTGAGACTGCCACAGCACAAACAGTTGTTAGTAGTTCAGTGAGGTTTTGTCTCGGTTGCGCTGAAGTTCAAAAGAGTTGTACGAGGTTTCTTTTTTTCCTCTTCTTCTTCTTTCCTGAAGGAAGAAAATCCAAGTTAAAAGCTACACCTACACTTGTCTTAGTGATATATCAACCCATCCCCATGTGTCAGCCCTGTCAGATACTGCCTGATGGCAATGTTTTGTTCTTGGATGGCTGGCAGCATTAAGAGGAAGACTTTGTATGATCTGATACAGCACAAGACTAAGTGATGCTGTAATACAAACAGATGTAATTACCATTCAATTGACATCTCAAGTGTACATGAACAGCCACTACAGTTCACCACAGTATGCAGGCTAAAAGTAGGATGAGTTGTTTTCAAGCAATGTCAAGGTAAAAAAATCAACTCTGAGTACTGGACAATGTAATTGTTGTGTAGTTGTGTGCGAAGAGGGGGGGTGGGGGGGGGGGTGCACACGTGCTTGAACTCACACCCTTGTGGGTGGTAGCTCAATAATGGTGATCTATTGCACAGTCCAGCAGCCATAACCTTCTCTGTAAATGCCCTCTTTGCTTGGTGGTAATAAAAAAAGAATTACAGGAATAAAATAAGAAAAGAAAAAAAAAAGAAAAGCCAACAACATCAGAAGTTAGAGATAAAGAGAGGCAGACTTGATGTTAAGCTATCCGTGAATTTCTAAATTTTTCATCATACGTGTATCTTTAAAGGCTACTTCACAGATTTGGTCATCAATAAGTCCTAAAAGTAGAAAGGGTTCAGTCCCCAAGGAAAGATAAAAAGGTTTGTCTAAAGGACTGTTAACATGAGAGAGAGACACTCAGAGAATGATAAAAAGTGAAAATATTTCACATTACATGAACGTCTCAGGATGTACTCAAATTGAATTGCAGGCAAGGTTAAAGTGGAAAGTTGGGCCTTGAAACCCAAGTCAGCCCTCTACAGCCTTGACTGGAGTCAATATTTGGTAGATATTTTTCAGTCTGAAAAGCCTTCTCCCTGTCAACCTCTACCCTCATCCTCTCCGATCTAGATATTTTTGCTCCACGCTTGACATTCAAACTTGTTCTGCTGTAATGATAAATAAAGATTTAACATGGCAGCATGCACCACTGATAAAACATTTAAACCTATTGGTTTGTGATCAACCATAAAAACAAGCACAGTTTCCTTCAACTGTCCAAAACTGAATCTCATATTATATCTCACATCTGTTCAGTATTGTCCTTGTGCCTCCACGTACCCTCATTCAACTCCCTGAACTTGGCCGCTGCCAACCTTGAGCAGTCGAATCAATGGCTTGCCGTTTCCCATTGTGTAGCAAGGGCTGAAAAATAGTCAAGCAAGCTTGATGCACCACTCAGTCTGGCTACTAGCTCCTCAGACAGATTCCCTTTACATTCCTGAAACACCAAATACTCTACTACACTAATAGGAGACGATGCGCTACCATGCTGGCCCTGAAAAGCCATACATGAAAGGGTCCAGAGTGTCTAATCTTTGGGCATTATAAGGGGACTTTTAAAATTTGTATTATCCAAAGCAATTGGGCTAATCTAAGGAAAAAGTAGAGGAAAAAAAGACTTAAGGAATTCGATGTTATGACGATAGTCTCCTGCTAAATCGAAACAGGATGCAGAGAGTGAGGCTGAGTTTCAACAGAAACACTGAGGCGCGGCATTAGTCAATAAGCACTGGGATAAAGAGGATCAGTGGCATTGTTCACCGTTTAATACAGCAGAGGAAGAGAAAATAGTGAAAATTGACTCAAGGCTCTCTCTGTCCTCCTTCACTGGTACATGACACTATCAACACTATCCATAACTCTCTCCCTTTGGCAACAGACACTGTATGGTACTGAGGTGTATATTGTCCCTCCATTTTTCATTGCTTCTCAGTGTATTGTCTTGTGGTTAAGAGAGAAAGGGACTCCAGAGAGAACAAAAGACTTTCCACTCTTGCATGTTGTATTCCATGGGTCTGTCTTTCGTAATTACACCTCGTCAGCTTGACAATTAGCCCGACTAATCAGTGACAAACAGACACTGTCTTCCATAACTGTGGAAGCATTGCTAATTCGGTTACTATCGCGCTAACTTGGTCATTTAAATGCATAGAATAAAAAACATGATTGGAATAGGAAATATTGATGCCAGCATGTTAAGAAATGTCATTGAGATGATGACATCTTTAAGTGAGATGTTTTGTAAGTCGAAGTAGTAACAGGCAATGCAGGGGCTTGCTTCTATACTTTACTTATCTTTGTATGGTGTTATGATGATATGTGTGATGAGTGAGGCCTATTCAGTTGCTGAGACATGACATCAAGACCAATTTCATGTGTAAATTTTTCAGCAGCTTACATCAGCAGACATCGGTGTGAATAGTGAATATTATGCGAGCACATCAAAAGGTAATGTCAGCTGCTCATATGACTTATTAGATTCCATCTATAGGATATGTCCAGTTCTTGCTCTCAACAGCCTGTCACAAAGCCAGACAGCTGTCAGCACCGAGTATGTTCTCTGGACCCTCTTTATGTAAAATATATTCAATATCATGTCTGGAAACCACTGTTTTGAAATTCAGCTGCTCGCTCCCTCCTCCATCTCACTCTACTCTGCCCACACAGTCTCCCTTGTTCTGGCTGCCTCCTAAATCGGACTCCTTCTTCTTTGTTTTTTTTTCCTCTCTGTTTGTCCCTTGTTTTCCATTTTTTCTGTCCTTCCTCTGTCTCTGCTCATCTCCTTCCCTGTCTAGTCTCCCTCTATCTCTCCTGCACCCATCTTGTGGTGACAATAGCCCCTCAGTGTAATTGTTGACGACAGGCTCGAGCACAATGGATCATCTCTGAGCACTGTACCCACTGCGGGGGGCAACAGAGAGGGCGGACCTGTGGAACATAAAATATCAGGAATTTTTCTTTGTTTTCCCCGAAACAACAAATGATTGTGTCTTCATTCCTTAAGGCCTCATTTTTTCATGCGATATTTCATGCTTCTCAAAGGATTATGCTACTCTAATACAAGACTTGGCCTCATAGTTCTGGCGAGAGTGCCATTTTACAATAACAAGACTCCATCCACCAAGTGTTGGCTGAGATCTTGGAAGGTCGCAGTGTGACTGAAAAGAAATCCAATGAGGCAACACGCAGGAGCAGTCAGACAATTATCCAGGCTTTAACCGTCCAGTTAGCCAAGCAGGAGAGCAAACAGGCAAACATCAAAATTATCACCCACTATCACCATAGATGTACCGGCAAAAGTGAATGCTGTGTTACAATCTAGTGTTATATTTCTCTCTGTAAAAATTGCTCTAAGCTTTCAGCTCTTGTGCTCCCAAACAGAAGAAGCACAATATTTCCTTTCCATTTTAGTGGATGTGAAATAGAAATTTCCTCTGTTGGCAGGTTTACTTCCCATTGCCTCAACATGAGGTATATGGCATAATTACCTTCTCCACAAAGGTTTACATAAAATTAGTCTGGATGGATCAAATTTTTACATTGAATCAGTTAGGAGTGTTTATTAAGATGAGAAAAAGTTCAATAGATTTTTCTACAAATTGCTGCAGAAAAAGTCTTTTTGGGCTTGATTGCATCACAGATCCACTAAAAATGCCTCTCAGTCCATCTATAAAAAACAGATAAAATAAAAATTGATGTTAGATTAAATAGTTGTTCATAAAATGTTACCTTGCTGTGGAAGTCTTCTTATCTCTATGCAAAGTTTGGGATGCATGCATCCCGGCCTGTGGTGAACTCTGTTTTTTCTCGTCATGTATGTTTTGTTGAACACAGTTTTCTGAAAGAAACAGTGCATAAAAGCATAACTACACTTTGTCCCTCACTGAGAGACTTCTGATCTGCCTTACCAACCATCACTGCTTCGACTCAGTTGAAGTCGTGAATTTAGCTGAAGAGGAGGTAATGATTTTTGGCTACAACCGTTGAAGTTTAAAACTAGACATAGCCACTGTGATATCACAATGATGTCATGTAAACAAGCCTTGAATTTGGCATTTGACTGTCACTATTTCAAACCTGACAGGGAAAGAAAATGTATATCTTTGAGGCCTAAGATTTATTCAATCATTAAAGTCTTTATTGAATTAGTGTGAAAGAAGTTGACTCTTTCAGAAAGGGTGTCTGTGAAGGCCATAAAGGTTTTGTAGCCAGAGGCAGGCAGCCATCAGTGGTAATGCGGCTTGCTATTTATTGGCTCCACTTTTGTCCACAAGTGACTACATCCATTTTTTATCTATGTCAATAAGTTTGTTGTGAACCGGAAAATGTCTTTAAGGAGTTTTATTATATATAATGTTATGTGTTGCTATCACCTTTTGATTATATTAGCTTTTGTTTTGGTATTAACCAAATGCTTTTTTAGCTTGAAATTGGCAGTGGTTGCTGCAGCATTGGTGGCTTGCTTTCAGACTTTTCTAGTTAATGCAAACTCTTGCTTTTTGCTGGAAATGTTTGGGGGTTCTTTTGCCTGTTTTGGACAGTATTTGGCTTTGAAATGACTGACGTACCACCTCCGCCATGCTATACATATGAATATGATAATTTAGTGAAATCAGAGAATCTTTCAGCTCATTTACCAGTTTCCCTTCATTTTATACTTCTAGGCCACAAAGACACAGCAGATCCCTCTGACGAAGCTTAAATTATTATGATTTAACTACGGCCCATTCAAGACATTTCAGTTCAAGACAACCTCATCTCAGGGGCACAGTGACTAAACAAATGCATTCCAATGAGCTTTTAATGTTTATTGATGAAAATGATCCTAGCTATTGTGTAGCTGTGATTCTGCTCTTTACTCTGAACCATTTAAGCCAGGACAGGCGGATTAGGTGACTTTAGTGGTCAATAACAGCAACATATGACCAATTTACAGACTTCAGGTCGGCACCTACGTTGGTATCCATAAAATAGATTTCTTAAAGACACAATTAGAATATGTAGTATTCTGTAAATAGCTCTTAATATTGATGAATGATGATGAATTTCCACATAATGATAAAAGCAACTACTTTCCTCCCATTAATGTGAGTTCAAGTAGTTATTATGATTGATTTTTACACTGAGCACGAGTGAGCGAGGTTTCAGGCCATTAACAGGTTTTCTTGCCCCTCTGCGATTAGCGAAAGCACTTTGAGCGCCCACATTGAATTCAGCTGGGGCCAGCTGTGATGCTGTGTGTGCAGGCTGAGCTGCTTGTGCTGATGTATGTGGTTGGTGTGTGTATGCATGGCCCCCAGAACAGCCAGCCTGGAATACAAACTGACTCACACAGAAGAAGCAGAAGAAAAAAGTCAGCTTCTGTTAATGCTCCATATCTTATCCTGCCTGAATAGTACCCCGCACCCTGAGCTCTTTCTTCTCTCTAAGATAGCTTTGCTGCCTGTGCCTGCATGCACTGGTGAGAGTATACATATGGGTGCTTCTATACCTCCCATGGGGCAATGTGGCAGAAAGTTTAGGCCTTTCATGGAACACAGTGTAAAGTTTCTCAAAGAGCAAATGGAAGAAGTGGAAATTAAATTAAATTTATCCTTAAAACTACTTCGATATTCCTTGTCGTTTAGCAACATTAACCACATTCTTCTGTTCCTGGACACCTGCCAGGTTATTAACGCAAGAAAGTTGTAACGCTGAAGCCTTAAGGGAAAAAAAAGTTGAACGGTTTTACTTTTGAGGACTTTTCGTGACTTAAGCGTAATATTGCAACAGCCAAGTTTTCCGTTAAGTAATCTTCTCTCTGCCAGTCATACAGAGCTGGTGGCAGCGGGGGCAAATTCTACCTGTCACAAAGGTAAGCGACTTAGTCGACCCATTCTCTCCCAAGGTCAGCCCTCATTACTTGAATGTAGAATTTTTATCAACGGAGAGGACCCCTTTTCCTAGAGGTCCTGATCAAATTAAAAGGTAGAAACTGTAGCTGGGTGTTGTCGTCACCCGTGGGGGTAGACAAGTCACACTTTTGTCTTTTCTTTTCTCTGCCGTTTTAATATGTAATAAAGGACTCCCTCTGTGTCTTCCTAACATGTAAATCCCACCGACATCCTACTCAAGGGACCAGCCTGTTATGTTTCCAGAGTCTGCTTTTACCTCCCACATAAATCAAATTGACATCTGTCTCTGCGCACCTTAGCTGATCATTTCTTTAGGTCTCTGTTTGGCATTCTAATTAGATTCATACTTGGATAATTGGATTCTGTGTCTGTGTTTAACATGGCTTATAACGTGTGCAATTGAGTGAGTGTAGGCATGTTGGCTTGAGAGTACGGTGAAGGTGTGAAATGATGCATTTACCATTTGGTTCCGTTTCAGTCCATTCCATGCGCATTCCTCCCAAGTCAGTGTGTAAGGTTTTCCATGATATTTTCTGTGCTTTCTTGTGTTCAGTGCCATTTATATCGCCTGATAAGTCACAAGACAGTGATTTTCCTAAAAAAGATGGTAAGGTTTTTTTTCCCAAAAAGAGAGCCCAGACATTGTTTTGTTTGGGTTCTCTGAGATGTTTTCAAAGCTCTTCATGTTGACGTTGCGTTCTTCTTTTGATGGTTTATTGGGAGCCTTACACTGCGTCTCTCTGTCTCTGCAGGGGGCAGAGTGGCACTGCGATGAGTTCACCAAGGGAGCCTGCTTCAGCCGTGGAAAATCTGAGGTGAATTTAAGTGATGCATGAACACACTGTTACACTGCTTTACTAGACGCTCAGTATCTTGAGAAAAATGAGTTTTAGTATCTGCACTATCAAAAGAAAACAGTTTTCCTCTGAAAAACTTTGTTTGCACCTTGCGATTTTTGCTATGTTTTGACTTCGATAGAGACAAAACCCTAGATTCTACTTTCATTGTGATCATGTCAGATCATTACATTTTGTATGCTAGGTAAATGCCAACATATTTTCTACTCCCTGTCCTGTTTTAGCATTGCAAGCCCTTAAAGTGTCCAGTTACATTAGCTTTGACCCAAATTATGATGCCAACTTGATCACAAACAATGCTTACATGCTTACACAATTTTTATCAGTCAGCATTAAATGAAAGCAGTTAGCACTGTGTAAGAAGAGCTGTTTTCTTGTATTTGACAAGGAACCACTCTGAGCCCTAGTGCATGTCCAATAAACTCAAATAAATGTGTAAAACTGATGGAATTTCCCTTGATAAAACCATTTTGAAAAATTACAAACTGGAGCGCAAATCTCCACCACTGTTGAGCAATTTTCTCAACGGCAACACCCAATAATTGGTGTTTAAGTGGAGCTGAAGGCTCTTGATGTTAGAATATCCCAGTAGCACATCAATGCTGATTAACGTCACTTCCTAAAAAAAAGTCCACTCGAAAGACAGAAATCGGAAATCTCCTTTTATTCTTAAAGTTACATCGATCCGCTTCAAAGAGTACATTGCATCAAAATGGCAAAGTAAAGTCAAAGTATATAAACTTATGATGAAACATAGTGAGGTTTGAAAGCAATATGGAGGCTTTTTATACAGCCTTAACCTATAGACACTCTGGGAATTTCAGCTTTGTGACCTCAAAGTGAATTTAGATCAATTTAATTTTGAAGTAAAACCCTCCCAGCCACACTTTAACCCTTATTTATAGACCTTCCTCAAAGGGAGTTCCTATTGTTTTTGCAGTCTCTTTCTTTGCATGGTATATTTTTGTGTGTGGTCAGTGGGCATACTTTTGTCTATAAAACAGATGGTTTCAAGCTGAACTTGACATGTAGGTGAACTGCCCAGCCCTGATCCCTATGTGTGTGCATGCCGCTGTGTATTTATCCTCCTGTGAAAGGTGGTTAGGGACCCATAATAGGCATGCAGAGGCAGGCCAGCACATGATAGCCGTAGTGAATTACAGACCAAAGCTACCCCAGTCCTTGCGAGTCACTGCAGTCTGGCAGAGCAGAATTGTTTTGCTCGATGTTCCCTTCTGAGGATCAACTCCTGTGATGTACACTAAGAATAGCATTAAAATGCTTCTTTCTCCAGCAGCTGACAAGGCTTTCGATGGTTTATTACCTAGCTCAATGCACAGCAATATACTATCGCTTAAGCTATTACACAGATACCGTCCCTGTGCTTTGAGTGAATTTACAAGTGATTGGATTTTTTTCCTAATACACGCATCCACTCTTCTCTTGTGTTTTTGATTTATTTTAACTGGCAGAAAAAAGGAGAGTTAAATCGACTTGACAGGATGTGATTGCTGCCTCAGTTTTGTTTTATAATATGAGAGCCAAGCAAAACTGCCTCTGTATTACAGTTTAGACGTAGAACGTTTGTCAGGAAGTTTTCATAAACAAGTCAAGACTATAAGGCTGGAAAAATATTAAATATACCATTATTTACCATTGAAACAAACTCTACTCTACTCTGCGCCCCCACACATGCACGCACAAGTATGCAGTGCGTGACAAGCTACACAAACAGCACAAATATATGGACATGCTTGCAACTGTGGCTACTCATGCACACATTCTCTGTTTGGAAGACACATCTATAAACACATATACACATATATACTCAAACTGTGCTTAGCACCAGGAAGCGACTTGTTTTACGAGTCAACCTTCAACTTGCTTCGGGGAAGTAACAGCCCCTCCATCTTTGCAAGTATGACCTCCACTTCTAAATCAGACACTGGAGAGGGGGAAGAGGGGAGGAAGAGTTGCTCCGGGCACCTCATGCAGCTCAGACAACAGGGGATTTACAAGGTTTTAAATTTCTACGAGAGGCCCTAACCAACCCAGCCATGGCCCTATTTAGATGGAGGAGACCCTACAAGTTTATCACCCCGTCCTATGACAAAAACAAATGCCTCTCTCTGACAGGAACACTTAAAACTGTTGTTGCATTTAAAACCGAATCACTTTTGCTGATGGAAATCACTGGCAAGCTTCAATCAAAGCTTGACCTTTATGTTAAGAGTTCATAACACCCAGCGCCAATCTATCATTCAGTCAGTCATTCACTCCATCAGTCCCGCTCTATTTGTCGAGAGCTTTTAAGCTGAGTGCTGAGTGTTTTTTCTAGACAACCAGGCCAAAAACCTCACGTCAAGAAAAGAGTGATCAGCACGGACTTCACCCTAATTTGGAGAAAAGTGGTTTGAATTGATTAATTTTGGGAAGTTGGCTAAAAAGAAACGTGATTGAGGTGTATGAGAGGCTACATTTTCATTTTGCTTTTTGACCAGTCGACAAAGCCAAGGCAATTTTCTAAACTAATCTCCCACACCTGTTGCATTTATCTGGTCTCTGCCTTTTTGAGATCCCTCTCCAAATGTGTTCCCTGTTGAATTAAGATGTGACATGGCTAAGCCATGTGGGCATTAGCCTTGATTTGACTCTGTCTAGCTTGGCCACGTTTTGGAGCAGCCCTCCCAAGGCTCCAGGTGTTTTTCTCATTTATTGGTTTAAAGTGTAATTTGGGTCCTCTACCTAATGCTGCAGTTTGTTAGTGGATAGATAATGGTTGTGCTACTAAATGCTAACTGCAATTTATGTATTTGCTGCTGTGTGCTTCCACAGGAGGAGTGCCAGAACTACATTAGGGTGCTGCTCGTGAATGGGAACAGGCTGTTCACCTGTGGAACCAACGCCTTCACCCCCATCTGCACCAACCGAACGGTATGAATAAGAGCAGAACTTCTATAATGCTATTTTCAGAGCAAGTTCAGAGCAAGAATTTTAGGTACATCTTATCCAATAAATATCACGGAGCTTGCGGGTTGTAGCAGTCCATCACCAGACTCGCATACACGTTGCAGTGCTATGTTGAACTTGACAGCAGCTTTTGTCATTCTTTTATACCAAGAATGGGTTTTGAAAAGTTTAATTGGTTAAACTGTTATTTAATGAACCGACAATGTCAAACAGAAAGGTCAGGCACATCACTTAATCAAGGTGAGTTATGACTTACCTCATGATTCACTGTAATTCCTTCCTTATTTTGTGCTATCAGGGATGCAGCCTAATCACAAAATATAGCTTATTAAGGGCTCTCTTTAGGAATTCATGTGACCTCAAACTTGTTAAGCATTGCAATCAAAACATTAAGTTCAATACCCCATATAATGATGGCTCTAGCATCCAAGTAAACACTCTTTATTGTTCTTTAAAAGTAGCTGAAATATTTGCATCCTCTATATTCAAAGCTGATGAGATGCAACATTTTAAGTTCTCCCTCCCCTATTTGTCCAAATTCCCTGCAGCTCTTCATGCCACTTTTTAAAGGGATTTGTAGTTAGTCTTCTCAGTTTGAATTGCTCTTGAGTTTCAGCAGGCTCTTGACATAGTGTCTATTAAATGCCGGTTTACAATTTGCTGGAACTGTGATATTATCTACATTTTCTGGCAACTGAAGCGTCTAACAGGCTATTGTTGGGGACAGATGCCCTGAGAAGTTAAGTATAGAGCAACATTCAAAATGTCAGAGTATGGTTCTTACTTTAGAGCAGTGACAGATCCATATCCAACATCTGCGTTCCCCTCTGTTGGATTTTTAGAGGAGATGGGGAAAGGAGTTTACCATTATGATGACATTTGTTTTTGACCAAAAGCACCACATCCAAAGGTCAGCAGCTCATAATGACTGTTTACCTCTGTGAAAATACATATAGCTGAAATGCCATGACATTATTATAGCAGTATTTCATCAGTCGCCGTCATATTTACACCCCGAATGTTCGTTAATGTGAAACACGAGTTGGGAGCAGCAACAGCAATGGAATTAAGCTCGGGCAGATTTACTATCAGCTGTGCTGATGACCAGAGGATGAGCAGAATATTAACAATCTGATAAGAGCTCAGAGGCTCTTGATTAAACCACAGTTAACCATTTGAAGGTTGACTGATTCTCCTTAATCATGTGATTTTCTTGTGTCCTAATTGAAGACAGTATCTCTTTATTTGGACACACCCCAGTCTTAATATTTACAAACCTCATTTTCAGTTAAGTTGGAATTTTTTTAAAAACACAAAAAAATGTTAAATCTGTACTGTGTTCATTCATTTGAATCTTTAGCAGACACATGCCTCTAAAGGCCAGACACATGTCCAAATAAATAAATGGGTCATTAGTGATCAATTTAAATTTAAATTTACGGTGTCAAAAACACACTCAAAAAAGTTGGGATAGAGGTTTATGTTTGCATTTCATGACCTTTCCTTTTAGTTAAACTTTTATTGTTTTGGAAATTTAGGATACTAGTAGTTGCAGTTTTGCAAGAAGAATTTGTGTCCGTTTTTGTTGAAAACAAGATTTCAGCTGGTTCTGATTCTCCTCCTCATGATGCTCCATATATTCAAATTGGAGACAGATCTGGATTTGCTGACTGGACAGTTAAGCACACACACTCTGTGTCTATGAAACCATGCTGTTTCAATCATGCTGAATGAGGTATAGCAATGTTCTGCTGAATTAACCGCAAAAACTCATGGGACACTAGCTCCATTGTGGCATATGTCTCCACATTTCCAATATACGCCTCTGCATCAATGGTTCCTTCACATTTTTTCACCTTTGCCACAAAAAAATCAAACGAAAACACATGCCCACTGTCTTTATGTCTTTCTGAGCTTTTTATCATAGAACTTAGTTACACTTCTCACTGATACGTGGTCTCCTCCTTTAGCAACCTTTCAGGTTACGTTTACTTGAAGCAGTTGTGGGCTGTGATGTTTTTTTAAAAGTTCACCCATGGTCGTGTGGCTACATTGATCATAGTGGCATGATGTTTTCTCATGCCGTGCTGCCTTAAGGCTCAAAGGTCACATCCATCCAATAGTGGTTTCTGCTATTACAAACAAAGATTCCCCAGACTTCCTGAATCTTTTCATATTACTGTGCATCATAGACAGTTCTTTGGATTTTTGCTTTAGGAAATATTTTTTGGAACTTATTTATGATTCTTTGACCAAGTTTAACAGAAAATGGTAAGCTAAGACCCATCCTTGCTTGGAAAGTCTTATCCTTTGGGGGATGCCCCTTTTATACCCAATCCTGACACCGTCTGTCACCAATTAATTTGCTGATTGTAGAATCTTCCAGAACTGTTTATTGTATATTATTTAAACCTTTCTGTTTTTTTTCCATGAGCATCAAATTTTGAATGAGTTATATTTACTGAACACATTGAAGGTTCAAGCAAATTATTACATTATAGATTTGAGTTTTAATTACAATAAAGAAAACTTAAAGGAGAAGTAGATTGGAAACCAGGTGTTGTGACCTGTGACTAGTCTTATTTATAGTATTGACAGTGATGGTAGTTGCCAAAGGTTACACTTGAGGCTAGAGTTGCTCAGAATGAGATGAAGTAGACTTGAGACACAGTACTTATGTATGACATTCTGATCACACTTATTGGACAGATAGCTATTAGGATGTGACATTTGCCTGCCACCCATCGAGGAATATTGACAGCCCTGTTCATTAACACACCTCAGATCACAGTGTGTATGGCTGGGTTTCCTGCCTTAGCAGGCAGTCAAAAATTCTCACACTCGCTACAATAGCCTCTCAGTTGCACGATACATAGCACCCAACTGGCTGTGCCAGCAGTAATTCTAAATGTGAACAGACTCCTTCTAAAAAAGTCTTTATAAAAGGCATTTAATGCCACTTCAGTGTCTACTCGTGCAGCTGCTGGGTCAGTTACAGAGACCACTTTCTCTCCTCTTCCTCAAAATGCAACGGGTGCGCTGCAGTCTATTTATCACTCACCCTCTTGTGTTTTTTCCGAATGACCCAACTGACCTAAAAAGACCCCTCTGACCAGCAGTATGAGTCCTGTCAATACCCAGCCTTCATCTCAGACTGACAGAGCACAGACAGGGTAGCTCTCTTTTGTCGTGGGTGAGGTGGCGTGGAGGTGGCAGGAGTTAACGGAATCTTTGATCCTAATCGACAGGCTTTAGAAAATTGGCTGGAAAAGTCACCCAATGCACAGCCCTGAATGAAAGCTGGCCTTGTAATGGAATGAATCTGCAGATAAGTTAAATTGAGTAAAGAAAGAGGAAAGCTTGAGCTCCGAATCATTGGCGACTTTTGCTGTAAATGGATATCCTCTGCAACCAGTGTAAAGTCGCAAATCTTGAACCTGACTGATTGCTAGTAAAGTAATTGCATAAAGAATATTTTGATTATTATTTGTGCATTTCTAAAGCTGACATTAGTGCAATCTTTGGGATGGGAGCACAAGTTATGAGCTAATCCCCATCTGCTGTTTGCTTTTGCACCATAAAATATAATTACAGCTTGGATTTAAAACTTGCATTACTTCCTCTTTGTATTCAGGGCTGAGTCACTCAGCTATGGCCTGTACTTTTTTAAAACGTAGGAATCAGTGCAGTGTGTCAGCACTAAGCCAAGGTCAGGCTGTAAAGTATTTTTAAAAAGTAGGAGGTTGGATTTGGCTTTATATTCAAAGGCAGTATGCAACACAAGACGAGTCCCTCTTTTAAGCCCAGAAAGCCGTCTCAAAGATGTGGTATATTATTATTGTAGCCTAAGAACAGCTGGTTGTCCTGTAGAATCTTCAGAAACGTAACCAATTACTCACTGCAGCCACGATTATTTCTTTTGCTTTCAAACAGGTGGTTTCTTAACATTCGATTTGAAGCAGCTGCTGTGTTTGAGTGTTTTATGTTACCAATTATTCTAAATGTGTTCTCTGATTAAGATTCTTGCTCCTGAAGGTTTTTTTTCTCCTATAAGTCTTTGTGTGTGTTTTTGTCAGATGATATAAACCAAGCAAAACATAACAAGATGAAGTTTGTTGTTTTTTTTTGTTGTTTTTGTTTGTTTGTTTTTAGTCCATCATTTCCATATAGGCAAGAACAAACAGAAAACTTCTACGGTTTGCATTTTAATGCTGCCCTTTGATATTCTGTCCTATATTTGTGTCTAGTTTTCAACAATAATCTGTCTATGAATAGGCACAAAGTGAATCTTACTTACTATTTTTCTTTTCGTGTCTGATCTCAAGCTCTTGTTGCTAACAATTTAAATCATTTTTGTTTTGGTGTATCTAAGCAGCCTCTGCTTCCAGACAAGCTCTATTTCATCTTGTTTTTGATGCTTCATTTTCAATCTGCCTTGCCTCATCTTCATGTTTCTCTCCATTGCAGCTGACTAACCTGACAGAAATCCACGATCAGATCAGCGGAATGGCTCGATGTCCCTACAACCCCCTCCACAACTCCACCGCTCTAATCACATCCAGCGGGGAGCTTTATGCTGCCACTGCCATGGATTTTTCTGGGAGAGACCCGGCCATCTATCGCAGCCTGGGCGGCCTGCCACCACTACGCACTGCCCAGTACAACTCCAAATGGCTCAATGGTAGTCCAGATACATCTTACACGTTTTATATATACATACATTACATTAATGCATTAATGTTATAGCTGCAAGGTTCCATAAAAGATAAATGATGATTCTAAGTTTAAGTTTTTTTCTTTCTAGTTTAATTTTTCCTTCACAGCTACGAACTGCTGCTGGTGGGATTTTTGTATTTTCTTTTTCTCAAGGAAACTTGAGGATGGCAGATGCTTATCTCACATGGGATTTGGAAAGTGTCTCCCTTCTTCACAAATCATCAGTATGCTGCACAATGCAGTGTTGCAAATACTGAAATATAAGATTCTCTTTTCTTCATCGTTCAGATACCTTTTATCAGTAAAAACAACAATTTCATAAGCTCCGAGGCAACCAGAAATCTTTGTGAGGTAAATATGTAAATGCCTCACCATTTCTTTAATGAGGAGCACTTAACTGTGAATTCTTCAAAATCAATGTCTTTTTCCCAGAAAGCTCACAGCCATCTCCGTGCAGATTGAAAAGCTTCAGATAGCTTAAGGTGTCCTGTCTACTGAGGAGTCAGTCAATCAGTATCTTGTGAGCAAGTGACTTTTATCTGATTCACATTTAAGTTCAATTGAAAAAAAATTTTAAACAACCACCTATATTGCTTGGCAGCCACCTTCAGGTGGTTTTAAGGTTTAATAACTAATTTTATGGAAGAATTGATTTTTCCTTCATCGCCCCCCCTCCCCCTGCACTGCCCTTCGCAGGTGCAGAGCAGAGCGAGGCAGGGCTGAAGTGAGGGTGGGACACTTTCGTTTAAAGCTGAATTAAATCAGTGTCAGCGAGAATGAAGTGCGTGGTTTAGATCCAATAATGTCATACATAAAGATAAACGTCTTAGCCGTGACAGTGCCGTGGAGGTTGCATGTTTCAGATAGGGTGAGAGCTATTAAACTATACCTGTTTTGGTCATTTCTCATCCTAACCTTTTGGTTTGGGGAATGAAAAATGAGTTTTCTTCTTACATCACAATGCCATTAATAACACGGCCTGTAGTTATTAATCCTGATCACCTGCTGTTGTATGGGCTGCAGACCCACACAGACCAGGAGTCAATCAGTCATATCACTTACAGTACCCATTCACTCTCCCACTCTTCTTCTTTTTCTTTTTTCTGTCTCTATTTTTCTTAATCTTTCTGCACTTCATTTCGGTCTGTTGGATGTCTTCAATTTTTCTCTGTGTGTCTTTATTTTTTCATTCTGTGAGCTTTTTTTCTCCTTTCCATTCATTCCTCTTGTCTCTTTTTTCAACAGAGCCAAATTTTGTTTCCTCTTACGATATCGGCAACTTCACCTACTTCTTCTTTCGGGAGAATGCGGTGGAGCACGATTGTGGCAGGACGGTGTTTTCCCGTGCCGGACGCGTGTGTAAAAATGACATTGGAGGTCGCTTTCTTCTGGAGGACACGTGGACCACCTTCATGAAGGCCAGACTTAATTGCTCTAGACCTGGAGAAATCCCCTTCAACTACAACGAATTGCAGGGCACTTTCTACTTACCTGAGCTGGAGCTGCTCTATGGTATTTTTACAACCAATGTGTGAGTATTATGTATTTCATATCACAATATGAGCAGCATACATGGTTCTGTTGGTTTCACTGGTCTTAATTAAACATTTTCCTAATACAGCTACTTCACAACACATTTAACAGAAAATTGCATATTGTAGATTTAAATATACTGTAGAAGAAACCAGTAAAAGGGATCTCAGATGGGATTGCACTGATTTTATCAATAAATGTGTCAAACATACTAGCTAGCAAGTTAAGATAATGTTGGCTCCAACAGTCTGTCAAAACAATGTCTCTATACCTCTAGACTGATTAATTACTTTCTAAAAGACAAGCTATAAAGCTATAAAATTGGAACCAAATGTTCTCTGCTGATGATGTCAACATGGAAAACACCACTGATTTGTAGAAAAAAAATTAAGTAAAAGATTGTTGCAGAAAAATGTACTGTTTAACACATAGTTATTGTTGTCAAAGCACAATTTCATAATCCTAACTAAGTCGTTCAGGTGCTTAAACCCAGAACTGAAAAGAAAGTAAAGAAAATAATTCAAATGTATTGTTAAGTGTCTCTCATAGAAGTTCCAATACTTGTCATCTTCGGATAGCTTAAGGTGTCCCAACTTGACTTTGAGTCTTAAAATCAAGTATCTTGGTTTGAGGACCTTTGTTCTATTCCTCCTCTATCACCACCTACCTCTGAAAGTGGCCTTTTTTTTAGGTGCCAGATGATATAGATGTACAGTATGTCACTGCACTAAATGTTGGCCACTATTTTAAAAAGGGGGACTGATGTGGCACCCTAGGCTCTGGATTAAGTTGCAAAAACTTCTACATGAAAAAACTGAGGATCTTATAGAGTTGATGAATCATGTAGAAGGCTGACAAATAAAACTGTTTTTAATGTATTGTTATATATATAATATGATTTCACTTTTTAACTTACGAATAGGATGGCTTTTTACAGCTTCTATGTCTACATTATATCATGTATATGTGGCTGTAATGAGGGATATTATTATTATCTGTTTTCAGAGATATCACTGCTTTTGGTCTCTTCCACGTTTTTCCTTTTTTCCTTTCACATACACACAAACACACCCACAAACACACACACTTGCACACGCAGACCATTATTAAAGCTGAGTAATCAATTCTTTATGGTCAATGCTTTCACATTGCTGAAAAAGAAGTCTTTTGAAGGGTATTGGAAACATTTCCCCCTGCAGGCACAGAGTTTAATGAACAGCTGCACTCGGTTATAATTCACTTCGCCCAAGTCGCGCAGTTTGAGTCGAGAGTTAATACACTCATTCTTTAGCCTCGCTTCCGTGGGAGGCGACCAGCACTTGTTGAAACTGACAACTTAAAAAGTCAAAGCTGTATTTCAGGTCTGAGATCTATACAGTTAATCAGACAAGCCGAGCATCTTAATTGTGGCCCGTTGCTGGATTTATAATCCAGTAATGACAATCACTTAAGCCATAGTGTGCATTAGCCAAATGAAAACATAAAGAGGTAAGGAGGCCATCTTTACAAATAAATCTGTGCTGTTATGATTCTTGTACATTTGATCCTCTAATACTTTTCTCTGTTTCTTTCTTTCTCACTCTTTACTTCCATGTCATGTCTTTTTTTTCTGTCTCTTCACCATTTTTTCTGTTGCTGACACTCAGAAACAGCATTGCTGCTTCTGCAGTGTGTGCCTTCAATCTCAGTGCCATATCGCAGGTTTTCAATGGGCCCTTTAAGTACCAGGAAAACTCACGGTCTGCCTGGCTGCCGTACCCCAACCCCAACCCAAACTTTAAGGTAATCTAATGCAATGAAATTCTCTATCTGTTTTTTTTTTATTTATTGTTATTTATTTACGTATTTATTTATTCATCTTTACATTTGAACAAGACAGACATATCACAATGACTGAAACTAAACTAATTTGATGACAGCCATGCCCATGGCTCAGTGGAGTTGTATATTGCATTAAGCTGAAAACTGAAGCGCTCAAATAACGACATGTTAATGTAAAGCTTGTCTAATGTTTACCCCGTTAGCCCTCTTAGTTTAGCATCTGCAAGGTTTTCACAATTTGTTCTGATTGTGGTGAGTCAAATTCATCCTTCAGGAACAAACCATAGCAGAGAAGATCCAATATAGATCAGCACGTTGGACCCAGTGTGTTTTACTGTGGGTTATTAATTGCTTGAAAATGTCATATAGCCTCAATCTGTGAAGTGTAGTCCTTCCGAATAAACTAGAGTTGTTTTGCACAGATGGCACTTTATGTATGTACTCCATTCTAAAAGGGGAAAGCCAGACACCTAATTCTGATTCTGCTCCTTACTGATGACATGGAAGGAATGTTTTATTAGCGGAGCAAGTGGCTCTCAGTTGTTGCAGGCTTAGCAGATAGAGAAGGAGCTAATCCACACAGCCTCCCATAAGGGATTGAATTCCCTCTGAGGTCTGCCTACCACTGGGTGACACACGCCTCTTTTCCACTTGATCGTGTTTCCGTCAAGCCAGCAGATGCATGAGCCTGCTATCAAGAACTTGCCCACACACATAATCTATAATCACATTGTTCATGCTAAAAAGAGTGGATGAAATGCTCATATCGAAAAGTGCAAGCTGTCATAGTACACTTAATACAAACTTGTATACATACCAATGAATCTTTAACACGGAATGCCTCTGTTTGCCGTCACACACGCTCACGTATCTCCAAATCCACAGCTGGTTGAGTGAAATTCCTTTACCTTTAAGGAAACTAAGTTTTCCTAACTCGGAACGCTGAGCACAGATTTTCGCTGCTCAGGGAACTATGGCTTCTCCACCAAGAAGTTTCTGTGCACCATAGTGTGTTTATGTGACTGTGTTCTTCGAGGATAAACACGGATCAGTTCCTCTTCTCTGTCCCCATCTCGCCACTTAAATTCAGGCACAATGGCTGCTCCTCACAGCTGGACCGATGCACACTTTATCTAGGTTTCAGTGACATCTTCATCAAGCATTTGTCAATGTTGGTGGATTAGATTTACGAGCCCAAGATTTATAGCCTGTCTTTTTTGGGGTCATTTCTGCACACACAGTTTCACACATACGCAGGCATAAACAAACACCTATAGGAAACCAGCAGCCTTAAAAGCCACTGGCCACCTGCCTATCTACTATACACAAAGACACCTATAAAAATAAAGGGTTATTGCTGCCACATGGAGATAATTATGAATGTAAAGTCTTCATTCAACACACACACATTGTTCATTGATTGAAAGCTTAATTCCCTGTCTGTCTGTAGAGAAAATCCCTCCATTTATTTGAACCACACCGATTGATCCAGCAGGGTTTACTCAGGCTGTGAGTCATGTTCATTGTGCATTAGAGGCTAATACCTTCTATGTGTTGTATAGGTCTTCTGCCATTTTATAATTGCTTACTGTAAAGAAAAAAAAAGATTCAGCTACATATCTTTTATAATATGTTAAATTTGACTGATGGGAGGTATGCTATAGATTTAGTGCATCAATTTAAAGGTGCCAGTTTGCTCCGTTTTCATATCAAAAGGATTTGTGATCATAAAACTAGCAAAAGATTATAATCAGATTGTACCACGTATTGAAAAATCAGTTTACCGGGAAAAGTTAGGGTAAAAAAAAAAAAGACAAGCTACAAGTAGAGCATTTTAAATTAAAAAGTCCATTTTGCTTAACCGTGGTGTAAAACATCTCTGAGTGGCACTTATCATCCTGGCAGAGCCCAGCACACTGGTGATGATGGGGGACAGCTGAGTGTTGCATGGGCCCTCAGCCAAATGACGGTTGTGTCCCTCACCTTGACTGTGAGAGAAAATCATAACATCCATCTCTTGGTGCATTCACAGATGTGATAGAATCTCACTGGTCAGCGCCTGACTTCGTCCCACTCACTTTGCCACACTGTGGCAAAATTATAGTCATGCAGACGTTTTGGGACTCAGACACTTGCACATAATATGAGGACAAACCACAAAAGGAAGCCTTAGATATGTGTTACTGAGAATTCCACACCATGCAACACATTTTTTGCCATAAACTGGACTCTCATTTTGAAGCACATGAATACACAGTATTGCATCTGCCAGTCTTCCAGGGCTCTAGTTTTCCATCTCCTGATGTGGTAAGAGCATTGATCCGCTCACAAGCCTGGGGAAGCTCTTCATGATTCTCATCTGTCAGTCCAGTGAAGGCCAAGGATTGATCTGTATAAAGTGTCCATGTTGTTACTACTGTGGCTAGTCAGCAGAAACTAATCACCACCTAAGGTCCAGTCTCACATAAGTACAGAGACGCTGTATATGGTTGGCCTGGAGCAATACAATACTATAAAACAGCACTGGTCATTTGGGTTGGTTTAATTGTCATGAAAGGATTATTTTTGTTTTCTATGCACTGTGTCTTAGCCGAGGCCTATTCTTTGTGAAAGGGAGCTTAATCTGCAATCCTAACCCCAGCCTGGGACCTGTTTTACTGAGAGGGACACACATGGTTAGCGTTACTCAGCCAGCTCTCCCTCAGCTGCCTCAGGCTTTGTGCTTCACCTCAGCTTGGAGAACACAGTCCACATTTCCACTTTAAAAAGCATGAATTTCCTCTTGTCCTGTGAATGCCATGTGTCTCTAAAACGTTAGCTTTTCATAAGCTAGGAATAATAGCAACGCTTTAATTCCCTTTTCAGCTAATTGTATGGAAAATACATGCATATCTAAAAACTCACTGATATTTCAAGAATTATCTGAAAAATGCAGACTCACTGGACAGTGATAGCATTTAACAAAAAGATACCCTTGCTTGTTATTTTTTAATATGCTATTAGTGCTACACTGTGCTACACTGGGTCCAGATAATATAGCTTCTGACAGCAGTGTGCAGTTCCATATATATTGCCGGTAGACCCAATTACATCCAGAAAAACAAGATTTTCAAAATACTAGAAATAAATAAAACATTTCCTAGATAAATATACCTAATTATAAGAGGTCATATAACTATAAAGAGACATTTTTATGTGAACAAATGAAGAGAGAGAAAGAGAAATAAGCCATACTGTTGGTTTCTCCTTCTTTATACTCCCATTTGGAGAGAGTTTGCTATACTGAACTCTTTCTAATAAATGAAACCTTGGAAATATCTTATGTGTCAGATATTTCGCATTATTGCCTTGTGCAGTGGTACAAACTCAGTACTTCAGTAGCAAAGCTAGACTGGGACAAAAAATAAAACCAAATAAATCTGTGAACTCTACCTGTTTATGTGAAATGGCTCTGGTATCACTAGAGTTTCAACAGTCCTAAAAGTTATTTTGATACTTTTTTTAATCCTTGGTTGATATTGCCGCATTTAGGGAAAAATTATCAATTGGAACGATTAAGCTTTCAAAACGTTTTTGATTTTAGTGATTATTTTTGAGGTGCAAAACTTACTGATTATGATATATGTGCATGAGAAAATCTAATAAAAGAGATTACTGCTCACTCATTCAGTCTTCCTCCATCAGCCTCTGTGTATCGACTACAAAGCCTCGAGGTGGTGAGGATAGTAAACAATTGCAAAGAGCCAGCAATTGACTTTAAATCCTTATTCATTTAATCATTCAATCCCCTCTCTTTTCCACCTCTAGTTGTTCTTCTGAACAAAAATCTCAAGCCTATTAACTTGTTGTGCCGAAGAGCTTGGCTTTTATCAATGTACTTAATCAAAGCTTTTATTTTTCCTGACTTTCCCACCTCCACAGTGCGGCACCATCGACTCTGGCTCCTATGTGAACTTGACTAAGAGAAACCTGCAGGACGCTCAGAAGTTTTTGCTGATGCATGAGGTGGTCCAGCCCGTGGTCACTGTGCCCTACTTCATGGAGGACAATGTCCGTTTCACTCATGTGGCAGTGGATGTGGTGCAGGGCAAAGACACACTGTTTCACATCATTTATTTGGCCACTGGTAGGTTCTTTATAACACTTTTTCTAAACAATATTGCCTGTTTTATAATCAGTGTTTACACACATTTGTAATTTGACTGACTACGCTGTACATATTAGTTCTCAGAATATACAGTTTGTTTTGATTTGGTTAAATTTTACGCCATCTTAAAGGTCCTGATTAATATTTTCTCAATCATCTTCTTACTACTTGGATCTTACATAAACAATAAACACATTGTCAGAAGTCATTAGTTGAGTAGATGAATAGTTTAATTAACTTATACCCCAATATTAAAGTACACACAGATTATTTCTCATAGGGCCATAAATATTGATTGTTACAAAGAAATACTTGACTTCAGGGGGCTTGAAGCCCTTGAAATTCAATCTACACATGAAAGAAAGAAGAAGAAGAAAACCAGTCGGTCTGTATTATCATCATGTAGACATCAAAGCTTTATGTTTGATAAGAGTTTGATCACTTTTTACCTCCATATGTCCGCCACATGCTGCTCACAGTTTACATGCGTTCACTAAAAGACATACATGCACCCATATCACACCACCATTTGCCATTTGAGTGTAATCCCTCGCTAAGACATCGTAAACATCATGAAACATCCAACTGTCATGTGTCAAAATGAAACAGATGAAATGATTAATGACACACACATGCTCTCTTACACATTCATTCTGTCCGATGTGCCTTCATGGCACCACCTGCTTATCAGTAGATCATTTGATCATACAGGTGAGACAATATACGATGTGAGACTTGGCAGGGTGTGGAAAACACAATCAGTAAGTCACCATAAATACACTGAAAGACACATAGACATATGTTTTATGAACAGATGCACTGAACAACATTTGAACGTAGTGACCCACTTCACTGTACCATAAGCCCACTGGGAAATGTCAACATAATCCTCCTGTTGTAGAGCCAGTGTTATTTTAAGATATCGTACATATCCTACATGATATATGCACACACACAATCTTTGTCTGGGTCTGTCTCACTTACACACACATACAGTCTGTTCCAGTTCACTGCTTCTGTGCTCGGCATCTCCCTCAAAAACACCCCTCTCATTGTTTGCATGGTGCTGTGATCAATGTAACACTGAATCAGAGCTGCCCACATTGCAAGTTCCCCAGACACAACCAGACGATAATGAAAACATCTGAAACGCTGCCAGGGCCATTGGCTAGAGCAAATGCTGTACCTAATCACATGACATTATTAACGCCTAAACGGACCCTGCTGATTGGGGCCATTGTGGAGAACCTAATGGCTTCAGCTGGGAGTCCAGTGATGTCAGGGTGCTGGGTTCTTTCGTACGAACACGGAGTTTGCTGAGTATTTCTGCGAACTTGTTATTCAGCACTTGTTGAGGATTAATGCCCAGCAGCAGGATATTTTGCTTGGAAGATAATGTGAACAGAATTTTGATGATTGTGAGAGGTATTTTAATTCTCCTTTCACCAAAGTAAAGGAGGTGCGTACCATGATGAAAATACAAAAAATGAATAATACTTACGTGTTGAGCCCCTGCTTGCTCAAACTGTAATTTACTAATTACTCAAGAGTGAAAGACAGATAATACACGTCATTGATTAGAGCATGAAAACAATTTGAAAACAATTTCAAAGTCACCACACACACATGTACACACACATCACATCTGTAGCACTGTTATACAAGTGGAATTAGAAAAGAGGATCTTATAAGATGTTCCACAAGGCTTTTTTTCCCCCGCCGTACAAAAACAGAGAAGCACAAGTAAAACTCTGTTTTTAAAACTATAAGTGGTAATGATTTTGAAAATAAAAAACATTTCTAACAACTATAATTACAACACAAGCACATAAATACTGTGAAAGGACAGCATCCTCAGCAGCATATATATATCCTACAGTAGGACATTATCAAATTTATCAAATATTACTTCCAAATACTACAACTATTATCGAATACATCGACGGTATACGCTGCATAATGTAATCTATGTAAGCTAAGAGCAATGTAGAATCAAGGCAACAAGAGTTTTTATTTATTTTTCTGGCTATCAGCAGTTAGCTGACATTGGTTCCTATAGGTGCCATGCTTAGTACCCAGCTCTCTATAAGGTTAGTCCTCATAGCTTACAATTCTATTGTGAACGAGGTTAGGTGGTTCTCCACACCTTCAGCTTCTGTGCCAGATCTGTAACTCATGAGACCGCAAAAATAAGACAACCTCAAAACGTTGATGTAATCGAGCCACACTCGTACAGTAGTGTAATGTCTAAGTTTGAAATACAAAGTCTGATATACTACTTGTTACATGAAATATTAATTGCATTATTGTCCATATTGCTTGGGGCAAAACTTAACTTTTACATTACCTGTCATAAAGTTACCTATTAGCATTTCACCCTTCCTTTTATGGCACCACTGTACACCTAATTACTTTTTCCTTGCCCAGGGGATTGCATGTATAATAGATTATGTTTGTTTTAGCACTCCCAAAAGAAAATTTGCATCTCATGGGACCTACTTCGCATAAAATAAAAGGTCAGAGTGTGTTCCCAATGACACTGATTTCCACATTTCTCTCGCTCTCAGAACTACAAAGTGGTTTCATCCCCTAGAATATCCCCTTAAAGAAAAGTAGGCCAGAAATCATGCATTCAGGTGCCATATCAATTCCCCGGTTGCAGTTACAGCGCTGCATATTGATGGCACAGCCAAGCTTGGCACATTAGGCACCACCTGTCTTATTTTATAGCCTTTCTGTTTGCAGACGATTGTTGTGTAGTTCATACAGGGTTCACATTGGCTTGTGTAGTTTTGCAAATCCATATATATTATTTGCCGTTGTTTTTCCTCTTCAAACACTCCTCTGTTTTTATCCATGCTTTTCTGTTTCTCCCTCCTCCATTACTTCACGTTTTCTCCAGTGGATAATCGCCCTTCGTCCTCTTTTTGACCAAATCCCCTGTTCCCTCATCTCTCTTCCAGATTACGGTACTATCAGGAAAGTGCTTTCTCCTCTCAACCGGTCCACAGGGAGCTGCCTATTGGAGGAGATTGAGTTGTTCCCGCCCAGGAAGAGGCAGCCAATTCGAAGCCTGCTGATCCTGCACAGTCGTAGCGAGCTTTATGTGGGTGTAAGAGACCAGGTCATCAAGATCCCACTCAAGAGATGCAGCTACCACAAGAGCAGAGAGTGAGTACTTGCACAAAGAAACGCCATTAATCTCAATGGAAACATTCAAAAGCAAATGTGCAACAAAGTTTTCAAGCCCTT
The DNA here is from genome assembly GCF_036924035.1 of Leuresthes tenuis. Taxonomy (NCBI): domain Eukaryota; kingdom Metazoa; phylum Chordata; class Actinopteri; order Atheriniformes; family Atherinopsidae; genus Leuresthes; species Leuresthes tenuis. The sequence goes on from NW_027325378.1 coordinate 14,029,547, forward strand.
TCTTTCATAAGATTCTCTTTATCAGAGAGGACCAGGCCTAGATTTAAAATCCTCCAAATCAGCTTTGTCTGAGCCGCTGGAGGTGCCCATGGCTGCCCTCAGTCCATCTCCCTGACTGCCTTGCTGTCTTGTCTTTGACTTGGCACAATACTGCTGGCGTCTGTGTGTTTTTATCAGATATATTGAGTTCCTGTCTGTTTGGAAGGCTCTCCATCAAGGAATAAATATTGGCAAAGAAAAACAGAGATACAGGCCCTGGTGTGAGAACTCAGCACTAGGTCTGGATCCCATCCATCATAGAAAACAGAAAAGGAAAAGCACCTGCATTCTTTATCTCTCACACAATGAGCTGTTATTGCATTACACAGAAGACATAAGGCTTCATATTACAGCTGTTGCTCTGTGATATGTGCTACAGCCACGACAGTGCTTCATTGCAACTTTAATTCCTTCTTTTTCTCATGAGAGCTCAAGAAAGTCAGACAAAAAACAAAAGTGATAAAATAAATTATACAAGGGAGACTGGTTGGTCGCCGTAGGGAGAATCACTGGGTTATTTGCTGACATTTCTTATACATTTACTTGTTTGAAATCTTAGAGAGCTGTCTCTGTCTTTGGCAGTGTGGCTCATCATTTTGTAGTATAGAATCTGCAAGACCCTTAAGGCTTCCTGAGAGACAGGTGCTGGCGTGTTTCTTCACCCTTCTCATATTGTGCTGCTGTCGTCATCTCTTCTATCTTTGTCCTAACAGATACAGTCTGCAACTGTCTGCTTTTTGCTAGTCACCCAGACATTGTGTCAGCTTCCTTGTGTGTGCAGACAAACCCAAGTCTTACCTTTTTGCAAATCCATATGGATAGCTGTGATCATGTGTTTTTTGCGTAAGAGCTATTGTTTGTGTCTGCACTCGGCTCATTGTTACTGATACTCAGAAAAAAACCTTCATATTTCACCAGGGGAATATCAGGCAGCATTGACACCTGCAGCTGAGAGATATGTCACCAAACTGTCACCACAGACATGTGTTTTTATCAAAAGAGTAACATCAGGATTTTTGTTGCACTCAATAAACCATCTGAGGAAGATACGAAAAAGACAGATGCCGCTATCTTTGCTAAAATAGCTTCACAGTGAATACTTATTGAGCTGATAAATGAAAAATCCATCAACACATTGTATTAAGGCACCGTTTTATGACGCTGATGCTATTTAATGGATGTTGATGTTTCCTGCAATTTTTGTTCCTCTCTTTTTTTCCCTATTAATTGTGACTCTACTCACATCTTTGTCCTAACTTCACACTATCTCTTTACCCCTCTCATCCACTCTTTCTTCTCAATATTCCCTCTGCCCTCACTCCTCTGACACTCTCGCTCATAACCTCCACCTACCATCTTATCTCTGCCAGTTGTCACATTTCCATACATCATTTCTCCCAGCATCTTATCTTATACTTTCCTCTGTAATCTCACTCTTCAACGTGATGTTTGATTTTATGCTGTTCCATAATGCAGAGCTGTCTATCCACATACAGGACAGGTTAATAAAAGCCTGCAAATAGTGAATTCTCTTCTCACCTTTTAGAGCCTGTGTAGGAGCCAGGGACCCATACTGTGGTTGGGACCTGCTGCTGAAGAAATGCACCACCCTGGAGGAAAGTGTCCGAATGAACCAGTGGGAGCAGAGTATCACAAAATGCCCCGTGAGTACAGAGCTGCCATCTGATCTGTGCAAATGGAAAGATTTAAAACACTTTGAATTTCCTATATTTCTACATAAATGTTACCTGAAAGATCCTAAAATTAGATGAAGGGAATTTAACAAAAGAAGCAAATAAATATAAGCTGGTTATTTTTTTTAATTTGACAAAATTGCATAGCTCTTTCTTTTCGGTATTTGGTGTTATCCCCTTGTGTAGCAATAACCGCAACTAAATACTTCCAGTAACTGTTGATCAGTCCCGCACATCAGCTTGGATTCATTTTAGCACATTCAGTAACTTCTCTGTGCTGTTGGTGGCTTCCCTCACATGAAGTGCTTTCTTCAGTTTTGACTATAACAGTTCTGTTGGATTAAGGTCACGTATTTGTCTTGACCATTCGAAAACATACTCTCTCTTTGGCGGAGCAACTTGTTTGACTAAGGCCCTTGTCTATTTGCATGAGACATTTTCTTCTTGGTCCTGCCTTTTTCCCTCGTTCATTTAAGAATGGCAAGCTCCTTTTTCAGCTTCTTCCCAGATGCAGCACAACCAGTAAAAACCACGATACGTCCACCATGTTTCACAGATGGGTTAGAAAGCAGTGTTTTCATTTCTCCAGCTATAAATTTGGATTTCTCATTTTAAATCAAAAGTTCTGCTTTGAACTTTCCTGTCCTTTTAATATTTGTCCTTGTCTTCTGGCTTCCACAAGTGATCTTTCACAAACAACAGAAGTGTAATGTTACACTGGGTTTCTCTGTGATCCCATAAACTGTTACGCACCTTGCTCTTGGAGTTATCTCTATCGGTCAACCAATCTTGGGAAGAGTAAACGCTTTTCATTGTGCTGACTATAGACTGGTGTAATCCAAACTCATTTCCAAAACATTTGTAACCTGTAGTATGACGAACATCAACAACTCTTTTTCTAAAGTTCTAGAAATTCTCCCTTTGTTCATGCCATGACAAACCTCCAGAAATGCTTTGTGAGCAAGAGCTTTATATTAAAGGCTCAGACCGACTATCATCCCATTGATTGAGAACATTACTGTAATTTCATCAGCAAATAAACCAATTTTAGAGGCTCACATATATCTGCCACCTACAGATATCAGGCATTGGATTGTTTTTACTCAATGAACCAATTATAAGTTCCTATAACTAATTGGGTCTGCTTTACCAGATTTCAAATCTAGAGTGAAAATCAGATTAAGTTTTAGAGTATACCTATGCAAAATTACATAACATCACTGCTTGCAGTTCCCTTCCTAATAACGTTATTCCTTTTTTGTCTTTACTTTGAAAATTGGTAGAAAATATATCTTTCCTTTCTTGCCTCCATTTTCATTCTCCTTTCCACATCACACACCTGTCCATTTCTCCTCGGGAAGGTACACCCTGCATGTCAAGACACTCAGCTCACAAGCAACAACAACTAAAACAAGTCTGAGAACATATTCCTGCTAACAAAAGATTTTATACTTTTTTTCTTGTAAAATAAACATACAGGCTACCATGTATAAACTGTTTGCTCTCATTTTCATACCAATATTAGCTTTCTCTGTAATAACACTGTTCTTGTTGTAATTCAGGCATCCTGTAGCGTGAACAGATCATGGAAACACTATCTCCATTTTTTTTTTATTAAAAGAAGCTATAAGCAATCCTTTGTATCCATTTTGGGGTTTACAAATATATAAAATAAAATGTATTAATAAGAACTTGTGATGAAACCACTGAATCCATTAAACAATCGGCAAATCATTAAAGTTCCAGGTTAATTTTTTTAACAAATTTCTGCCGCACAGCCACTCAATCAGTCTAACTAGGTCCAGTCCATTTAGAGAATGCATAAATCAACTCTAGAAATAATGACTCTGTGTATGCTTACAATGAGAAATGACCGTATACTCTGAGGTCTGAGGCCAGACCAACAACAAAATTGTGCATTTGCAGCAATTCATTGCAAGATGTCAAAACTAATAAACAAGAAGTGGTCTTTTTTCACAGTTATAGTTTCACTCCCTATGAGTCCATTAACACTTTGCAAAAGCTAAACTGTTTGAGTGTCTGCTCTGCTGAGTACTCCTGCAAAGTGGTAGTCTGAATTTGGAGGCCAGTCAAGACTGAACACTGAGTCATGTTGTGTAGGCTGAGACAGGATATGCTTTACCAACATATTCACAAGTGCCATCTGGCACCACAGTTGCATCTCTAAATAAGCAACAACTAGTTTCACTGTGATGTTAGAGAAACTTCTTTATGACAATTCTATAAGTTTGCACATAGTTAAAATTAAAAATTCTCCTTAAAGGGGCAGCGTATAACACTTTCTTACAACCATCTTAAATGCCGTCCATCCATCTATATGAGAATCGATGAAATAAAAAAGAACTCCGGCATCACTTTAAAGGCCGCTGTTCTCCATCAGCCTAAAAGCCACACCAGTGTTTAAGCTTCGCCTGTCCCAAATTTGCTCCATCTTTTTATGTTTTTGCCTCTTTGACAAGGTCAGATAACGTGCCAGTACCGTTCTAGCATTAACAAGTATGATCTTCCATTTCTCAAATGTATACCCTTGAACCTCTTACAAAACTGCATCAACAACCACTCATTCCTCCATTTTCTTCTTCATCGCAGCCCTCTGAACAGTACTCTCCTACTCTACTCTTTATAGCCATCCTCTTGTGCAAAACGACTTGCTCCACAAACAGATGTAAATGGTTAATTCTGAGGAAATAAAAACTCAACTGTTTATTTAGCAAAGCAATTTAATTAATAATAAAGCACATACGAAGCAAAGTTTTATGTAATACAATCCTCATAAAACATAAAAGCTTTTCATTTTTCACCTTATATGTTATCCTCTTTCTGCTGTTCTTTCCTTTCAATGTTGGCATTATATAGAAGAAAATACAAATTTCTCAACAGTACACAAAATAGTTCTTTAATTTTAGCGTTTTTAATGAAATATATACAGCATGAAATATTCATTGAATGGATAATACACCACGACCAGAACATTCACAGTCTCAGCCTGAATGATAATGTAATATTGCTTTATTGGATATCTCTGTAGAGTTGTTTGCTTCCTAGACTGCCCATCATTGCAGATGTTGTCTGTCTCAGCCAAGCATTCCTCATTTAGGCACACGGCAGAGTTCAATTACCAATAAGAGCGGAGGCCAGACGTTATTCTGCTTCTGCCAAAGCAGATGATGATCACTCTTTCTTCTTCTTGTGTAATAGTGTTTTTTGCATTTTTAAATCACCCTGAAATGTAGCAGCAACGTGGCTCATATCATCTGCAGCCCTGAATTTTTTGTAGTCAGCTCATATGCGCAGGACATCGCTCGTAATTCATTGCCACTGCAATATCTGAGCTTTCCTGTTTGATTCTGTTTTGCTTCTGATATTCATTTATGAGGCTGCTCTCGTTTCCTCATATATCTGTCCTGTGAATGTGTCCAGTGTGAATCTCTCTTTTTGCAATTTCTTTACATCCTGTAACAATTTTTGTGTCTTCCTCGAGTTTCTCAGTAGATGATGTAATGTAGATATGTTTGTATCTATTTGAGAAAAAATAGATTTTTGCTGTCATCCATCTGTACCCATGGGCTGCACCTCACAGAGCAACACATTCCTGAGAGCATCACTGATGCCATGACCAGTTTCTATGATAAGCCATTATTATTTTTGGTCCTTTTTTTGTCACTGACAGGTCCGTAATGTAACAGTTGATGGAGGATTTGGTGCCTGGACAGGCTGGTCCACTTGTAGCCATAATGATGGAGGCAGTGCAGGGTCCTGTCTGTGTCGGACACGAGCTTGTGATAACCCCGCCCCTCAGTGTGGTGGCCAACAGTGCTATGGGATCAGTGTTGAAGTCGCCAACTGCTCCAGGTAAATTAGTTTGGTCTGTCATTGTTAATAATCTGCTCATCAATTTATTAGGGATGCAGTACCCTTAGTACAATATGTACTCGGAGCCATGATTTAATTGCCAATAAATCAGTTGGGAGTAAAAAAAAAAAGGGGAAAAAGCAGATTCTCTGAGAAACCCATGACACACTGTTGCAGTATTTCTTCATGACATTATTTCTTTATCGATATTTGCTTTAAATTACAAAATTCAATTTGATTCCAACAGCCAAAATGTTTGCTACATTGCACTGTCCATTAATTATTTGGCAACCAAAATTTTCGGTCAATTTGATGATATATATAGAGGTTTTGCTCCACCTCTAAGCAGCCTGTAACAATGGTTGTGTTTCTTGGCTTGAGAATTATATCTTCTTGAGTGGAAAATTGAGCAAATTAAAAACTTGAACTTCAATTGCGTCACAAACTGTTTTAAAAGGGACGGACGTGTCATGTTATCATCAACATATTAATATTTGAAGTTTAAGAATTCATATCTGGAGCTATAATTTCAAATCTTTCATCAGTGGCTAATGTCCCAGACTGATGTTGCTTTGTATGTTGCCATAGAAACGGGGCTTGGACTCCCTGGACTTCCTGGTCTCCCTGCAGCACCAGCTGCGGCATTGGCTTCCAGGTTCGTCAGCGCTCCTGCAGCAACCCGACCCCTCGGCACGGCGGGCGAGTGTGTGTTGGCCAAAACCGTGAGGAGAGGTAATGTACACCTATATTGGTCTACATGATTTTATTAAAGTACATACTTGTTCTAAACTTGTGTGTCAGTCTACACATGTGAAAGGTATGAATACAAAACAACCTTGGCTTGGAAGTATGACTTTTTGACGCCTTCTGTCTGATTACATGATAGTCAATTAAGGAATGAGTGGGACAGGCCTGTGGGTAATTATCTGGCTTTCATGCACATGAGTCTACCTTTTGAGCCGTTAGAAGCTTTGATGTAGAATAATCCTTTTTTTTTTTAAGCTGTTTGTATGGTTTCCAAGCAACTGTCAAGGCATGAAAAAAAATGAAGGAGAAAGCATGTGAAGTAGCACAAAAAAAAACATACAAAGCAGCGCAGGTAGAAAAGGTCAGGAGCTGATTTTCTTAAAAGTTTTCTCTCTCTCTCTCTCTCTCTCTCTCTCTCTGTTTGTTCTGGCTGTCTAAAAGTTAAGCCCATTGCTGGTCAAACTTTAAAACAAACAATACTTATGATAGCTTTGACAGCTTCCATTGTGTTTTAGAAGTTACACAACTCTGACTATAATACATTTTAAATGAAGACTGGTATGTGTTAATGCACCGAGACATTCCTTCTTTGTGGTTCTAGCATCTTGCCTTATCCGGGGAAACATCGTGTTGATGTTTTTTCCCCAGCCTCGGCTAAACAGAGTTTGGGGGGTACTGAAAAAGAAAAATGTTACTTACGTTGTTACCATGGCAAAAGAAATGGCATCTTGTAGGATGAATAATTTAATAGAGACTTTAAGAATGATTCTTAAATGACTATTTTTTTTCTCTTTACTTTTTTACACCCTTTTTGACTAAAACCTCCCACCTTCTATTCTCTTAGTCATCACTGCTCCAGAAGTAGCAGTTTTTTCTTAAGAACTGCTCTTTTTGGAGACATGGGGATTAAATTTAGTGACCGGCACGGCCTAGTCACTGAAAAGACACTCAAGAAAAAATGGTGACTGGTACTAAAGATCACAGCAGGAGATTTTGCTATTCCGTTTATTTCTTTCTCAGAGCTTTAATCTCATCCTGCTACCTGCTATCAGTACCTGCTCACTTTAGCTATTTGAAACATGTTAAGCCAGTTTTTGGCCAGGGGACAGTTGTGAGTACTGGAAAAGGATCTTTGTAGGAGTGAGAGGAGAGCAATCTTTGTGTGTGTGTGTGTGTGTGTGTGTGTGTGTGTGTCAAGCTGCAACCTCCAGGGCTGAAAAATAAAGCCAATATGGAAATGGCCAAATCTACTGTTCCTGGAATGGTCGCCTGGGCCTTGCTCCAAAAGCTAGTCAGTAATCATAGATCCCCATGTAAAAATGCCCAACAACAACAGAAATAAACGTTTTTATATCCTGACAGAGGGGATCATTTTGTTCTTTATGGCTAACTTGTCCCTTAATAATAATTGCACATATTTTTACTATCATATGAATAATCAATTGTGAATATTAAAATAAATTACACATCTAAATTATAATAAGAGTCAAATGTACACATTATTATGGGCAGGGATTATTTGAGTAATAGATTAGTTAACCGGTGAACAGGAAGGGTCCTCGGTTTCTCACACTCACTGCATTCAATTCATTTTTCATATTTTTATTTTCATCCTAATCAAAGTCGAAATGGTGGATTATATTCCAGTTTTCATTGGGCGAAATTCAGAGCACAGCCCACACAGATCACCGACCCATCTCACAGCCAATACAGAGACAGAAAAAATCATGTCGCTCACATTCAGCCATATGGTCAGTTTAACCTAACACACACGTTTTTGGGCTGTGGGAATAAACTGGAAAACCCAGAGTGAACCCACGATGACATGAGGAAAACACAAAAATTCCACACAAAGGCCCCAGTCGAGATTCCAGTCGGAAACCCTCTCACTGTAGGGTGACTAACCACCACACCACTGTGCAGCCCTTTGTGGCTCTCTTCTCACTACAAAAACACAAAATGCCAACAGATACTTTTATTTCCATCTCTGTTTATTCTTCTTTAGGATGTCGTACCAGTTCATTGAGGTTTTTGGACATTTCGTTGATGCAAAGCTCTCTTGAGGTCCTACCACATCATCTCAATCAAGTTGGTTTTTGGCTGGACCATTGCAACTCCTTGATTCTTCTTTTTTTTTAGCCACCCTGTTGTAGATTTGCTAATGTGTTTGGTTATTGTTATATGACCCAATTTTGGCCAAACCTTAGCTGTCAGTCAGACCCATGTATAATCTAGAATACTTCAGTATAAAGAGCTATTCACCACTGTGCTCGACAGCTAGTATGAGGTGTTTGAGCTGATATGCTATGTTTGATGTTCACCAAAATGATGCAAGTATGTTATATGATTAAATGTCACTTTTGCCTCCTCTCCAAAGAATGTTGTTCTGGAAGTCTTCTTAATGATTTGTGCTTGATATGTGATTTGTTATTTTCACAGAGAGGAGGCTTTCTCCTAGCAATCCTTCTAAAGAAGCTGTATGTTATCAGTAGTTTTCTAAATGTACTGCTGTGAACAAGCAGTACATTTAGAAGTACATTTAGAAAGTTAACAAGCTAACTGAGACAGAATCTGAGCTGTCGCTCTTGGTTTTTTTGCATTTTCTCTGAGCATTGCACAATCTGACCTTGAGGTGAACTGACTGGAACGTTCCATCCTTGGAGATTTGGCAACTGTCCCAATTGTTTGAAAATGGTCTTTTAATCCTTAGGAGGGTTAAACCTTTTTAGGGTAAGGTTAGATTTTATTGTTGTTAGGGTAAGAGTTATGGGAAAGCAATCAGTTGTTAAGATTGAAGAAAGGGGAGAAAATAAAGAAAAAGAGATACGTGAGAAAATGTGTGAGTGCTATCAACATTAGCGTGCCCAGGTGTAGCAGGAATGTTTACTGCACGGTTCTTGAAAAACTTTTGTGTTCAGCAGTCATAACAGGTCTAAAAGCTTCCACCACATCTGTTGTTTTCAGTTACCCATGTGTGAAATAAGTGAAGTCTTCTCTACCAGCTTCAGAAGGACTAGCTTTTTTTTCTCTTCTGATCTAAATGATTGTTTTAATGTTGTGAAAAGCTTTTGTTTTTTGGGGCATAGGGTTACTTTCAGAGGCATCCGCAGTATGGCTCACTGAACACTTTGTTCTCCCGTTGTTGCCTCAAGTACCCTATTCAGATTAATATACAGACCTTATGTTAATGCACACATGTGCCCGACATGTGCTCACACACACACACACACATACACACGCACACTGTCAAAAACAAAAAAAAATGCCAACGGCAAAATAAACGTACTTTATGTTTTTAATGCCCTTTATCTCGCAAGCCTTCTGTAAGTTTGTTCCTGATTGTTTGCAGCAGAGCCTTTAAACATGAAGCAAATGCGATGAAACCAACTGTACACAGCAGTGCTACAGGCTTAAATCTGGATAGTTAATGCCTGCATTTATGAACCTTCTGTCGGTATTTCCCTAAGCACACTGATAGTGTCCACACTGCTTGCTCAGCCTATAGTGGGTAATTAGCCTCATTTCAGTCTGATCAGCTCTGTGTGTTTAAGAGAGAAGAGAAAAGGCTAAGATAAGATGTGGCAAAGCCGCTCACTTGTATGATTAGACTGTGCATGATGATAGTTTTCAAACTCAAAATAATCTCTGCTACACTAAATTTTGTGTGTTGCGGTGGAGTAGGGATGCTCTGTGTACATATTCGTCTCTCTGCATCAATGTCTTTTTTTACGAGTCTGTTTTTCTTACATCTTTCTCCTTCTCCCGGGAAGATGTGCAAGATTGTAATCCAAACGTGTCCTCACATTTCCACACTCCTCCTCCCCAACCGTATCAGCCAACTACAAGCATGCAGATTCGTAAAAGTGGGAAGAAACACACTCCTCTGAGGATTATTACATCCAGGGTGTATAGAAAATAGCCTTTACTTTGCCGTGAACAATGCTGAAGTGTTTAGAAATAGTGCAACAGAAATATTCAGCTTTAGCCAAAGGAGAATTGGGTATACTGTAAATTTATAGCTATTTAAAGGAATCTCAGTGTTCTTCAAATGGCAATACCACTACAAAACAGCAATAAAAGCGATTTTATAGTTTTGTGTTGAGTTATAAAATAAACTGTATGGCTCTAATAAACCTGGCAATCGTCTGTTGTTAATGTATAATGAGGATTGAGTAATTAAAGTATTTTAGACATTGCAGTAACACTGTCTTGTAAACTATGTAATTAGAGATGATGCATGCATCTTTGTGACTCTTGTAATAGGCTATGCCAATGAATTATGCAAACTGCATATGCGTGTTCATTAAGATTTGAGATGTAATTTTCTTAGCTGGAATTTTAAGCAACATTGGCACAGACATTTGCCACTGGTGTGGCCTCTGGTGGCATGAGTCATGCACAAATTCGGGCACATTCTGTGCAGTGTCCTCTGCACTCCAGGGCCACATCAAAGACACATGCTGTGTTTGTTAAAATTTGTTTTAGACTTACTGTGGCTTTTCAGACATCCCAGTCTTGTGGTCCAATCTCTTTGTAGCTGCTTTAGTTCCATGGTAAGATTTCAGTAGAAGGTTGCTATCTTCAGTGCCCTTCACGTCTAATTTCACTTGCGTGTCAAATAAAGTCGCTGTTCTATTTTCCACTGACCTGTATTGTTTTATGTGGATAACTCTTTCATTTTCTATAGCGTGCGTCCTGCAATTTCTAAAGGGATAGTCCTTGCATACTGTTGATGCACAAAGCGCTTATTTGTAGTAAACATGTTTTGGTTCAGTAGATGTTCATTAATGGGCTGCGCGGTGGTGGTTAGCAACGTCGCCTCACAGCAAGAGGGTTTCTGGTTCAAGTCCTGCTGAGGCCTTTCTGTGTTGATTTCGCATGTTCTCCCTGTGTATGCGTGGGTTCTCTCCGGGTACTCCAGCTTCCCCCATCACCCAGAAACATGCATTTTAGGTTAATTGGACTCTAAAATTGACTCTCGGTTTGAGTGTCTCCCCACGACCCTGAGTTGGATTAAGCCAGTATAGAAAATGGATGGATGGAAGGATAGATGTTCATTAAGAATGATATCACTAAACCTTAAATCAGGAGTCTCAGCAAAATCTATGAGGCATACATGCAATCACACAAACTGCATAAGGAATACAATGTGATAGAAGAGTACATACAATGAATAAACAACAAAAAATCTTGTTTGTCTGGGCATGTCGCTGTAAAGGCATGTAGGCTCTGCTGAGTCTGGAGTGTGTTTACTCAACAAGATAAGTATCAGCTATTTCTGAAATAAAAATGTTTCAACTAATTGTAGTGTTTAAAGTGATTTAGTGGCAGAAATTTGAGGTTGGTAAAAAATTTTGTACAAGACCTGTAACTAACTTGGTAAGAAAGCCCACAGACTACCAACTAAAAGGTTGTTTTTTAAACTTTGTAGAATGCTGTCTGATGAAGGCATTCTATGAAATGCTTAATAGTTTGGTCTCTTCATGTAATTTCAGCAAGCTCTCTGCTGTGTCCTTGTTTTCTTATTCTTTAGAGCAGCACTAGAGAAATATTGCATTTTGGAGACCCTACAATGTTGTACTTTTTCTTCCCTTCCCTTTATCCTCACATCTCACTTTAGTGGCATATTGACTGATTGGACAGCTGCTGCAGTACCTGTTGCAAACAAGACCTTCCTCAGACATGTCTATAGAAAGGGAGGCCCTTTACTCTGGGTCAGAGAGCTACCGATTGGCTTGGTATGATCTATCCATAAAGCTATGACCTAAACTTAGTCTGACAGACTCAGCTTGCATATAAATGCAGTGGATATTTGTTACATAAACTTGACACTAGTTCTGACAGAGTTAGCATGATATCATTAAACCAGTAGTATTAGGTAGCCAAATGATTAGAATTGCCTAATTTTGTTTTGCTTGTTTGACATTTCCCTCTTCTTTGGGGCCTTTTGATGGTCAAAGCTACAGTTCACCTTTTTAGCATCTTTCAGCTCACTGATTGGGTACGTTTGGTGTGTGTCTACAAGCAGCAGTGCCTTCCACCCAAAAATGTCTCATAAACCCAAAACTACAGGCAGGCACAGTCTGTAACTAACTAGTAAACACAGAAAAGCCTTTTACAGTTACGGAGTCAGACATTTCTATCAAGAATTAGTGGAGACCAGAAAAACTAAAGATGGACATTGGTGTTGGATGTTGTAGCATAATAATGAAATGAAAAGCCAGATATTTAATCATTTTGATTACGGTTGTAATTGCGTTGTTTATTTTTTTTAGAACCTTCGTTCTTGTGCTCACTGAACCTCTGAATTCTTGAACTATACTCAACCTTCTGTGTTTTTTTTTCTACCCAGGTATTGTAATGAACACCTGCCCTGCCCACCCCACGTTTACTGGTCTGCCTGGTCGGCATGGGAACGCTGCAATGTGCCTTGTGGCGGAGGCATCCAGTCCCGACGTAGAACCTGTGAAAATGGCAATGACTGTCCTGGGTGTGGTCAGGTATGTCATGCTTAATGATACCTTTCATGCGATACCCCTCTAATCTGTCCTCCTCAGGCTATTCATTGCTTAGGAGCTCAGCCTAAACCATTTGATGTGATGAGCTCTCGGTGGTGATGAAACTAGAACATCTAACATGACCAAATCCCCTGGCTATATTTAAACAGTGGCAGCAGCTATCAGATTTATTACCAAGACCTATTTAATGCCACACACGCACAAACACACACACACAGAGTAATCACTCCGCATATGAATAGGCTTATTTTCTGCCACAAAGCTCTCTCCAAACCATAGATGATGCAAGGAAGTGTTGAAATACGGGCCTCAATGATAGAAGGATGTGACACTTGTGTTATTTCTGGTGCTATTTTTCAACACGTGTACACCCCCCCATCAACAGTCTGGGTAAGAATGAGGGAGAATGAACATGATAGCTTCTCACAGCTGGATTATTTTTGTGTGTGTGTTTTCTTTAAAAAATTTGGTGGAGATTTGGAATTTTCAATGGTTTAAGCACGAAGCTGATCTTTTTAGCTGTGCAATTAAGACTTCAGATGGAAGGTTATAATTCTGAGCTTGTGTTACACAATCTCTGTGTGGAATTGATGATTGGATGCAGGCATGCAGTTTGTTAAATTAGGATGATGTTGGATGAAATTAGTTTTTCTTTAAAAATAAATTAAAACAAATCTGTGAAATGCTGAAAAAGCATTAACTGACCCACATCATATGTAGCTGAAAAATCTCATCCCACAGGTTGTGTAATGGCTCTATTTATAGCTGAGTAACACTCTGGAAACATATATCAAGAACATATATACTGTCTGATTAATTGCCTTTAACACATTAGCAGCTGGAGGACCACCACATGATTATGTAGCAGTTCAAAATACATAATCTGCTGCTACTATTCATGCACCTATTAACTTTCTCCCTCAAACACTCATGCATGATGGCAGCTGTTTTATTTCTGTCATCACGCGGAAGCCATAGCCTCTCTGAGTCGTCCTGGCACAGTGAGGACATTCCTCTAGCATCTCAGCTCAGAAAAGGAAACTGATTCTGCCGAGTGAGAGGGAATCCCATAACCTCCTTGCTGTCGTTCCCATAAGGAAAAGCCTCTCTTTTACTGTCACTGTTTGTCGCTGTGTCTGCTATAACCTCAGCATGGGGGGTTGCTTTGGCTCAGTGAGTAGGACATGTCAGAGATAGTTTTTATTGGTGCCAGGGGAGGTCAAATCTGAGGTGGGTCAGCAGCAAAGGTCAAGTGAGCAGCTTGTTCTAACTCAATACTCTCTCTCTGTCTGTTTAACCAAGTGGCTCTATGTTTTCTTCCCTCTTGCTCTTAGACTTGCACTTATTTCTTTTTTCCCTTTGTTTTATTTTCTCATCAACATCCTGTCTTCTAACATTGTGATATTTGCTTAATTGGGGCCATCTGAGCCAGCAGAGTTGTAATTGCATGAGGCTTCACAAATACCTCTTGGCCAGGGTGGACTTTATTTGGACAGCTTGACTAACATGCGTTATCGCTGCATATTTACTCTGATTAAAAAAATTTAACATTTGCTGCCTTCCAATTGTAACTTTGACAAAGCGCTCAAAGGGGCAGCTGTTGATGTACAACAATTGCCTCGGTGCACTTAAACAAGGCCAGCTCATGTGTTCAAGACAGGCATTTGAACTCAACTGAATAAAACTTTTTTCTAATGCCACTCAAACCTTTAATGGTGAAAGAATGATGGTGAGATAGCTGGGAATATGTCCTTTAAATTTCCTCAAGGGCCCAAAAAGTGCTATCGAGTTCATTTTTGTGTGCCATCTGTCTTTGGATAAGTTCCTGTTTAATTAAACAGAAGGAGACCACAAACACACCCGTACGTGTTACAGCTTCTGCCATCACAGCTATTTTATTTTTTTTTACACCAGGTATTGTACTGAGATCTGAATAGAGCAGCATAGTCTATGACTTAGACATTATGTGTAGATTTTAATTTGTGCACTTAAGTTTAACTTCATAGATCGATATCAAAGCGGCCCCCTGTGGTCAGCTCCAGGTGTTTGCCAGACATTACCAGACAGGGATGAGCCGACATCTGTTCAGTGTTTGAAAGAAATGTCAAGCAGAGAATTCACAAGATATGCTAAGTTTCAGAACTTTTCTGAAGAGAGATGCACTGCAGTTGGAAACAAAAATTCTGTTGCAACATTTCTGATACTCTCCCAATGTGCTGAAAATCCACAATATTTCAAGTTTCTCTCCTCAAATATCCTCCACAGCGTGCACACCTCGCAACCAAATACAGAACAGCATAAGTGAGGTTGTCAACTTTCTCAATACAACTATGGTGCCCTGTAAAGAAAATGCTGCCACATTCTTTTAGTTTTAAGCAACAAAATCTTTTTGCGGTTTTAAACGCAGCAAACCTGTCTTAATGATGCCCTGTGTATCATAGCCAGAAGTCTCAGATGCAGTATTATTATAAGTGAGTGAATCATTGTGCAGATGCGAAAGACCATATGACTGCAGCTCATTTGGTCCGAGCCATGATCCAGGCAGCGCTAGTCCATCTCACTCTTTTTACTGTATCTGCACTACAAGTTTGAATCTCCAGTGAGACTTGGTTGGGAATAAACAAGCGAGGGGTAGGTGTCCCAACAGTGATTCACTGTTTCAAGAATCCAGTAACCTTCTTTTTTTTTTTTTTGATGACTCAGAAACCCTGCTACAAAAGAATAACAGTATTCAGTGAACCTTGTATAAACTGGAAGCTAAACTTTTTTTTTCTCCTAATACATAAATGGTAAGTCATCATTCATATATATATATATATATATATATATATATATATATATATATATTCAAATAAAACTAAAGAAACTAATTATCACATTTACCCTTTTTATCCACACCGCATGCTTGAAAGGCTGACTGTGAAGGTAATTGTTTTCACAGAGAAAAGAGGTAAAAAGAAAAAAAATGGCACTTACAAGTGCCTTTTACATTTTCATTTAAGAGTCGCATGCCATTCAAGTTACAACAGCCGTTTTTACAATATAGGCAGCAAGGTTTTAAGTGCTTTTAAGTCATGGCCCTTTTCAGCAAAATCTAGGTAAGCAGATGACTGGATGTTTGTTTGGGGATTTTTTTGTGCTCTTTGGAATTGTTACATTAACTGTTGTCCTTTATCATCCGAAATCTCTGTCAGGTTTTAATGTTTCAAAAAATTCTCAGCCAACAAAAGACCAACCTAATTACTTTATGATTTGTCAAGGTCAGAGGGGAGCCAATGTGTGGCTTCTTCCCCATGTTTGTTAGTCAACATTACATTGAGTGCTGTGTTTTCACTTTTTCTGTACAATGCCTGAATTTGTAGTTTGATCTAAATATCTGAATACCATTAGTGAAATATGATGGTGGTAGTATCAAAGTTTGAGCCAGAATGACACACCGCAAATGGTGAAACTGTGAATTCCATCTCAGACCAGGGAATTCTTGAAGGAAAATGTCGATCCCATCCGTCTGTGAACTGAATCCAAAACAAAGGGTCACACAACATGATAGTGACCCACAGTGTGCAAATTTTATGATTGAAAAATAATAATTGTTTTCCAATGGCTTTATGAACGTAAAGCTCCCCCTGATGTCCATGAACTGCTTATTTATTCATTTTTGTTACAATTCTTAACAGGTAATAGTGCTGAACCGAACCAGGGGACAGGGAGAGAGGAAGAGAAAAGAAAAAAAGAAACTGAACAGAAATAGAAAGATACAAACAATAAAAAACCAGACAACCAGCTGCTACACCTGTAAAAGCCTTAGAGCCATCAGGAGCACCTGAAAGCAGACAAACAGAGAAAAAACACAAGTAGCAGCAATCGCGTACAACACAACTGTGGATATAGATGACCTCAAACTACAGGATAACACAACAACTGCTTAGCGAGCATGCTACTGAACTAATGAATGTGTGTGTGTGCATGAACCTGTGATACACATGGCACGTCCCACATGATAATTGTGCTTGGTTATGAGTGTGGGGTCCTGGGGTCATTTGAGAATCACCAATCTATCCAACATGCATGTTTTCTGGACAGTGGGAAGTAACCGGAGAGAGTGTACAAACTCCACACAGAAAGGGATTTAAACCAGGAATCCTGTTGCTACGAGGCCACAGTGCTAACCATTGTGCAGCCCACAAAGAGACTCACACACAGTACGTAATATAAGCGGAGTACAGTATCTCTGTACAAAGAAATGGGACAAAATTCCTCCAAGCTGATGTGCAGCACTGATCAAAAACTAAAAGAACCGTTTTGTTGCAGTTATTGCTGCAAAGGTCAAATATACCATTTTCCCTTAAATTCTTTATTCGGAATTGTAGAAAATTCTCATGGGTTCACAATCTTTCAAGCCCCTCTGTGGTATATAAGAGAGAATATTTTACTAGAGCTTGTCGAGAGTTACAACTTCATTGTAAATGGAATGCTGGTATTCTCTTTAATTCCTAGATCTATTGGATGAAAGAACACTTGCCTGAGAGTTTAGCAATCTTCAAAAATATATAACTCACCGCGGTATTTCCTACTGTGTACAGTAAAGTACATCAAATAGCTCTCATGTCCAAGGATCAAAAAGAACTATTCCACTCTGCTGAATCTCCCTCTCAGAGTCGAATAAGTCAAATTTGGGCCATGCAGAACTGACGATGCAAAGAGCTGCTTAATGAAATTGAGAGCTGTTCTATTTACCTGTGAGGAGTTCAGTCATGCAGCCAAGCTGTGAAATGAAAGTTAAGTACCCTGTGTTTGTGTAGGCAGCCTGATGTGGGAACTCACTGATGTATATTTTTGTAATGTTCAGCGTTAGTCATTGTGTGCGCACCGATGTGTGGCCGGCTCCTGGCCGACAGCAGGTTTCATTATGCAGCCAGACTTCTGAGGAGACTAAGAGAGAAAGAGGAGTCAGGGTTTGACAAAGTGTGTTTTGGTCGGTGCTGCTAATTGAACGGATGTGTCACTGAGACTTGAGGAACATGAGGCCTCTGTCTTTGTGGACTCTACCACAATTGATAAAGATGTTAGCACAGCAGAGGGTTACTCACACCTGGACCAAACTCTCCTGCTCTCCTTTCTTGCACACAGCTCTCCCAGTCCAATAACGAGAATAATGAGTGTAATGATGGTAGGAGGCAGAGGAGGCACGACTCTTTATTATTCCCCTCCCACAGCTGGTCAGAAGACACAGTAGTCCTTTTGTACCTAAAGTCACATACAGAGAAATAAACGCATACAATATATTCAACACCACTGCACATGTTTCTATGAAAATATAGAGAGACTAAGGGTTTATATTCCCTTCGCCTTTCTCTTGGTTTTTATTTTTGCTCTTCCTCTTCTCAGCTCATATGCCCTCAGTTTAGAGCTCCTGAAAAATAAGAAAGGACTGCCTGAATCCATAACTCAGCCATGCATATATGCACACCCCTCATACACACAAATCAGTGTGGGGTGCCAGCCTGAAGGAGTTTTTTTCTGCCCAGTAGTCAAGTTGACAATTTTGCAGATAGACACACGAACAGTGCAACCACTACCTGCTGTATATACGGACCATCCAGGCAGCTTGTTTGTGTTAGGCAGCAAAAATTCTATCAAGCATCCTCTCGCCCAGCCCTCCAGAAGCTCAGCCAGAAACAGAGCTGCCCGTCTCTGAGCAGCTGCCTGTTAAAGGTTTTTTTCAGCAGAAAATGACTGCTCTCCATTTGCCCATAGTGCACGCTGGCGCTCTTACCAGAAAGAGTGCGAGTGCGGGTTAAAATTAGCTGACTAATTGAATCCATTTTTGTGTTCCTCGTGTGACCTGTTATATTCAGCATGCTTTACACTGCAGTTCTCACTTTAGCTTAATTATTCTGACGTAACTAAAGGAAATGTTTCCTGTTTTCTTTTTTTTTCTGGTATTGTATCCTGTTATTTCTCCATGTCAAACAGAACTAATGACATTCATTGTTTCAATAGAGCAGCGACATGTTTCAACACAACATCAAAATTGAATTGAATGGCACTGTGATTTAGTCAGGCACATATATAAACGGTCTGCGTGCAATGTATGTTTGAGATGACCCGTTCACTGTTAAAGCACAATGATTGTCATTTGAATGGAGTATTCCCTTTTTATTATTTGTTTGTGGGCGAATGTGTGTGTTGGGGTTATGGGTTTGGACTGAGGTTTATTTCCTCTGCCTCTGGTTCTTTTTCAATGCATTATTCAAAACACTCTCAAAGCAGAAGGGTTTGTTTTTGTTCTTTATAGTTAGGCCATTGTGTATTCACATCCACAGCCACAATATCATAGCTCATTTAATCACAGCAGAAAATAATTAACTGTCCATAATCCCTCTGGTTTTGGATCTGGATTTAGTACTGTCAACGGCAGGACTCTAACTTTTTTCTTATTGTAGACCCCAAAGTGGCACAGGGTTGATGCAGGACACCACTGCTATAATCACACTCTCATACGTTCCTTTTTATTCAGCAAGATGTAAGCTTGAACAATATCTTTTTGTTAAACTGTCGGAATAAAACTTAACAGACCATAAACATTTATACACAGCATGTATGGAATGTCTTAGAAGAGGGACCCCTCCTCTGTTTCTCATTTAGAAGTTTCTCTTTGTTAGACACGACTTTTTTTTTGTCTTCTTTGAAGGATCCCAGTGCAGGACTGCGCTGAGCAGATTGTAAATCCCCGTTAGTAAATATGTGATTTGTGATTATGAGCTGTATAAATAGAACTGACTTAGCTAGTCCCCAACACATGCCTACACTGTCACACATAGATGAATTTAATAATAAATCTGACAACTTAAATACATCTCATGAGACCATAAAGTTAGAAAAAAAGGGGAAAAAAGACCAGAAAGACTTCATGGACATCTAAATAATCTGTCATAAAGGTCTTTCTTGGATCTTAGTCTCAGCCTTAATCTTGCACATTAGTTAATATCATTTGCTTATTATTAATCAAACAAGTTGCCATCTCTTAATGTAAAATAAGCTGAATAAAATGTTACATTCAATTGCCTTTAAATATCATTAAAGCCCTACGGTTGAGAGATAAGAATAATGATTACCATCCTTTATGATTTGTGACCCATTAAAAGGAAGTGGGCATTCTGGCTTTTTAATTATTACTATATACTTATACTGAGTGATTTAAATCTAAATTGATTAATGCCTTGAATAAAGGTGTGCAATATGATTTAATTCATACTGAGTTAAATTGACTTTCATACAATGTAGTATTAAGAAACAGCTTAATTACAGAGGTGTGACAATCAAACCTTTTCTTGTTAATAATTAACAAGGTCACAATGATGAGTTGAGAACAAAAGGTGCAAATTAACTGCAAACATCAGAATTGCAACCCACCTGGAAGGTCCACAAGAGCTGTGAGGCAACATGTGGTTTTTTTCAATAGAGGTTTAACATGTGCAGATGCATAATCTGGAAGACTCCATGGGTGACTCCAAAGGTGGTTCTATGGTCTCTAAGTATTCACTAAAAATGGTGCTAAATGGTACTTTTTACCTCTTATTTGTCACATTTACCATTCAAAACTTTTAGCTTTTTTTTTAACAATTCTCTAATAGCTGTTTAAATGTTAGTATTTTCTGACAAGGACAAAACTGACCTTTCCTTACAAACATTAAACATTCAGACTTGAGGTTCAGTCACATTTAGAATTGTGTTTCTTCAGCATAAAAACAATCCTGAGGATTAAAGTTGGCCTGATAATTCAAAACACAATGAGGCTTGTCCATCCACATTGCAGGTATTAGTGTCTGTTTTTAAAAAAGAATCAAACTACATTAAAGTTAAGCCTTTAATAAATCACCTTATGTCTATCTTGACCTCTGAAATTTATCTCAGGAGCCAATGGGAAGCCCTGGCTTCTCAGTTAGAGATCTCCAGCTTTTATGTTGTCTTTAAATGGGACTATTTGTTTAATGAGTCTAGGTCTACAGTGAAGATATCTTATAAAGCATGTGTCTGGGCATACGTAAGGGCACCGTATGACCTCAGTTCAGCCAATGGGATATCTTTATTACACAGTATATACTTATCACCTTGTAAGCTGCATATGCTTGAGCTGTAGTTGATGTGGATTCCTTCAGAGACCTTGAATGAGGTTTAGCTTTAAACCCAGTAATTATCTCCTCAGCCCTCTGCATCTACACTAATCCTCAGAGAGCAAAGGGAGAAATGCTTACCAGACAAACCTCATTAAATATTTACTGTGTTTGGCCACTATCAACAACTCACACAACAAACACCCACAGATCGTTTGCCTTTTTTGCCCCGTTCATGCCATATGTTGCTTTTCCGCCGCCCGTGGCGAGACGCTAAGCCAGGCATTTTTTTTTTGTCTTTCTCTATGTTATCATTCCTTGGCTGATAATCGCAGATTTGGGGCTGGTCTACCATGCGTGAGAACGTTAAATATTAATGTTTGGTGATGATTGCCGCGCTAGATGGAGAGAGACAGGAAGTGCGATGGAGGTGACACCCCCATTCATCACAGAGGCCTTAACAGAATTTAAATCTTCCCTGTGTTTTTAACCTTGATACTCTGGGGAGGTGTGGGGAGGGTGATAGAAATGAGGGTGAATGGAGAGAGGCAGAAAGAGATTAAACAGAGATATGGAAGAAAAGAAAAACAGGAAGAGATTGACACAAGGCGAGGTATGAAGAGCATCTAAAAAACTGAGCAAAAGAAATGTAAAGATGGATGGATGGATGCAAAACGAGATTATGAGCGGGAATAGAAACGGGAAGTGAGATGGTGAAATATAGGCCTGCATACTGTATAATGTATGGAGCTCTTCTCAGCTGACCTGTCAGGCTACCCCATGTGACAGGCTGACGGATGTGGTGAGAGAAACTCTTATCTTATTTTGTCAAGGTCTGGCAGTCACTCAAGTCCTATTCAGCATAAATAAACAAGTGTTGAAGAGAATGGCAGCCATCTCACCTTCTCTTCAAGAGTGTCAATTACATCAAATGTGTGGCTTCCTCAAACACCTTCATTTTTAGCTTGGCGTAGAAGACTGCTCGACTGCCATTTACCCACTTATTATATTCTTTTGTCATATGACCAACAACAGCAGCACAGAAAAAGCGGCATATTGGCTGAGGGAAGGAGAGAAAATATATTTACTTATGGCACTCCTGAATAGGTCTTATACATCATAATATCAACGCTTCAGTGCTGTGTTGTTCGTTTTTACTGCCCAATCCCAAAGCTGAATGCGGATAGGAGAAAAATTGTCATTGATACTTTCTTCTTTTGCCTCTTCTTCAACATCCTTGCCTCTTTCTTTGTCAACGCTTTTGTCACCTCTCGATCCCTCTCTTTCCATCCCCTATCTATTCACCTTGGTTGTAAATTCAGCTTGATCAATGACCCTTTCTGCTTGGCTTGTTTGCCTCTTGTCGTGTTCAGGAAGTTGTCTAATGGGAATGTAGCCTTAGTCACAGCGTATTTTGGGGAGTCAGTGGCCCTGAATCTGGTAACATATTAGCAGGGTAAACCAGCCGAAACTAGACTAAAAAGGCTTTACAGGATGAGTGACAGTAAAAGCTCTGAAAAGGCTGGTTTTATGCTCATAAAATAAGCTGTTTCTTTTCATGACTCCCTTCAGAGAATTTCAAAAGCAACTGTGCCATTCATTAAGTTTGTGAAAAAGATCATTAAAATTTGTGTCAGCCTAATTATTGCTTCACCGATGTGATTATCTCCTTCTACTTTACATGTGTCAGATTCACCTGCCTGCTAATGTGTTTGCCATGAAAAAATAAAGCTGTAGGTTAAATGCAGTGAAAGGATTCCCCTTTGTTGTGCCTGCAGGAGTATCAGTCATGCAACACGCTGCCATGTCCTGACCTCAAGAAGACCACACCCTGGACTCCTTGGACGCCCGTCAACATCTCCGACAATGGCGGCCACTATGAGCAACGTTTCCGCTACACTTGCAAAGCTCGCATCCCAGACCCAAGCCTGCTGGAAGTGGGCAGACAGAGGATTGAGATGCGCTACTGCTCCAGCGACGGATCCACAGGCTGCTCCACTGATGGTGAGTGCAATATGGGAAGAGATGGTCTCTTTCCAGCTATATCTATATCTGCTGGATGTTCCCGTTATCTCATTTCAACTAGCTCTCTACATTTCCACGAGCTGGTTGCTGTCATCCTCCCCTCAAACAATTGTATTGTAACTTTGTATCTGTTATCAGCGCTTACTGTCCTGGAAAAAGTAAAAGGAGCCCTAAATCAATCCTCTCCTGTGTTTGTGATCCCCTTCTCCCAGACTTTATCAATGGATCAAAGTGGCAGACGTGTTAATGAACATCCAATCCGCAAAGCCAATCAGCAGCTTTGTCTTCACACACACACATCTATGCATGAGCAAAGTTCAGTTACACTCTTACTCTTTAGCCATCTTTGCAGCTATTCCTGTTTGCCTGAGTCGATGCACCACACAATCTCAGGCAGCCGCACTCCCGGAGGAGTCAGTGCTGTACATGTTTGTACAAACAGTTTGCTAATTGACAAGTTGTTTATGTTGTTGGAGGAAGTATTAGAGAGGAGACAGGCGGGATATCACCACACCACAGCAAAGAGGCGTTCAGATACAGCTGCCGCAGTTAAAGTTTGTTTATGGTGTTGCTCGCTGCCTCTGAGGGAAAAGACGTGTTTTTTAGGGGTTTACAGTTAGCGCCTGCCTGTGCTGCGGTGGCCTCCAATCACTTTGAGTTCATGTACATCTCTGGGTGGTCTGTTGCCACCCAGCTAACATGCCACATGCTGTGGTAATCACTAAGGTTATCTTTAATGTACACTATCAGAGGGATTTTTCCTTTGATCTTTCTCATGTTCCTTATTCCTAATACTAATATCTGTCCTTGCGTCAGCACTGTCACTGGTACAAGTTGTTCTCTTCACACTTTGAAGCCAGCGCTTAAATGTTCCTGAAGGGTATTAAATGAGCACTGACAAGCACGGAAGACAGCAGAGAGGAGTGACAGCTCCACATCTAAGACGTTAGAGAACAAAGAGCAGAGCTTTACTAAGTCTGATTAGTGAGAGGAAGTAACAGACACATTGTGTTTCATTATAGGTTGTCACCAGAAGCCTGACATCAGATTAGACAGTGTTAATTACAGCAACTAAAAAGCAAAAGGCAGAAAAGTTCAGAAGTCACTTTTTGCTAACTGTCAGTCTGTGTTGTAGGATGTAAGCAGCCTGTGGGCTCTAGCAGGAAGATAGTGATGTACAGTATGAGCAGTGTAGTAAAAGCTGTAGATCCCTTTAACATGTATGGATGTCTCGCTTACACTTATCTTTTTAGTGAGGTAATAATTCAGTCGGCATGACACTGGCAAAATAGATTTGGTGTGTCATTCAAACCAAAACCAGCTATCAAAGCTGGACACACCCACATAATGCAATGGAAGTCTGGCCACTTCTGAATTTTACTCACTCAACTAGACTCAAATGGCACAAGATGTTCTATAAAGTTCCATCTTTTTGCATCTTTTTGTAAAAAACAGTTAAATATAAGTACATTTTATAACAGCGAAATTCCTAATAAAGCTGCTCTAGTTCACATTTTTTCTTTTTTTCTTTTTTTGTCAGACAGTTAAGTACGTCAGTAATTGTGACTGAAAATCAGCCCATTAAAACTATATTTCAACTCACGGTTACTTAAAGCAAGGCCACTCTTATAAAATCCTGATTTTATAACCTTAGTGTCATCTGACAAAATCACCATTCAGGCAGCTCAAAGAGATAACATCTGTGCTATGAATGTAATCTCCCATAAAGAGAGTAAGAAGCAGCAGAACATCTTGAACATTCTCACACAGTTCACGGTATTGCAGCATTGGACATACCTTAGTCAATAATTGGACACAAGGACACTGGTCCAAGAAAAACGCCAGGCTGAACTATATAACCTTAGCTCAACTCAGTTGTGCACATAACCACACTGTGCTAATGTAGACAAGCTTCACTATACTCTCACAGACCTATTGTCAGATAATCAGCAGCAGTAATTTGTCCTGATGCTGTTGCACTTTACATTCACACCTTGAATGAAATAAAAAATATACTTTTTCCATGTACTTTGTGCAGAAATGTTCAGAAAAGGATTATCTGTTTTCAACATCAACACTGGTTTTCTCAAAGGTGTGTTTTTTTTCTCAGCTGTGTACATTTTACAGAGAAGAAAGTTGGGTGTTGATGATGAAACTGTTTCTTCATTTTCAAAAACCCTGTTTCACGTTGTCGTAGTACATTGCGACTGAGTGATGGCCAGACCCACTGCAGTGTGCAAGGCCTCTGTGTGCAGCTCTGCTCCGTCCCACGTTGATTGTTCATTTCCAGACTTCAATATGGTGCAGGTCTCATAGGAGTTTTGAGTCATAACTGTCAAGAAGAGAGGATGGACTCCACTGATCCGCTACTTCATTTCAACCATTATCAAAGTCGCCATCCATCTGGAGAGCACCGGTGTGTACTTATGTGGGTGTACGTGGGAGCGAGCCGATATGTGTGTTTGGATGTGTGTACCTGCTTCTGTGTTTGAGACTTTATTTTTCCAAATGCCTTCCTCCTACTGTCCGTCTTCCAGAGACGCATGAGGTGTCTGATCCCTGGAGACAGCAGTTAACCTCTCTTAAAACAGAAGGCTATCATAAGATAATTACCCCCACAGTGGTGGTGTGTATTGATGTCCACAGCTGGGGCAAAGGGCACTCAGATCCCACAAAGATGAGCAGCCAAAAAGAATGACGTGTCACTCCATAAAGATTTACCATCTGCACCAGGCAGCTTGCAATCGATTAGAGCTCTCTGCACTATAAAACAGGTTGATGTATGAGAGGTATAAAGAAAGAGTTATTGGAAAGCAAAATCAATTACCCAGCACAAAAAGTATTTATATTACTTTCCTAATCACTAAACAGCAAAGGTAATTAACTGCATTACTCTCCTCCTAACTTTTGCTCGTCAACCCAAGGCTGTCACCACCTCTGAGTCCTACATACGCATGCTGCACTTAACATGTAGCTGTGTTCACTGCTGGTAGTTGTAAAATAAATATTGAGAAGAGGAAAAGCTAACACCGGCTAGTTTGAAACTACAAACATCCAAAGACCACCTTCACAGCTGTGCTAAGCTAATATATCCTGCAGGTGTTTATCCTGTGAAAACATACAGATGAAGTCTTAGATAAGTTTGGAAACAAGCTTAACTCTCGAAGTGTTGCTGTAACAATTGATGTGTTACCGCTTGTTTCGATTAGCTAATGCAGTGTCACATTTGCTTCCATCACTTGCAATCATTTTTTTGCCAAGCTCTTATATTAGTAAAGGCAGAGAGCTTCGTAAAGTCTTCTGTAGCAGATTACGACGATGGGGTCTTAAGGTCTCCACTGTGTGGCAGCCAATCCATGTGTGAAAATGATGTCTCACACTCCCTGAACCACTCTTTAACAATTTAAGCTAGATGAAGCTATCTGGAAATATCCCTGGACGAATCTAAGAAAACCTACTGATGGAATAACTTTCATGTGATGTACTGGCAACCTGTCCAGTGTGTGCCGTGTCTCTTGCCCAATTGCAGCTGAGATGGGCTCCAGTGCCCCCGTGACCCTGAATTGATTACAGTGGGTACAGAAAATGGATGGAGGGATGAAATGGAAAAACCTGTTTATCCGGTTTATTCAGGCAGTCAGCTGTCCTCATTTTTTTGGGCATATAATGTTGCCCTAGATCGTCTGCTTAGTTAAATCCAGATGGTAAACTTTTTGGGTTTTTCTTTTTACCACACTGTATATTTGTATACACAGAAACTATATAGACTATATACATACATTTCGCCACGAAACATGATATTTGACACAGCATGTTCCTGTTAAAGAGACTGAGTTCTGCTAAAGTAGTGCTTCATACTGACTCTGCACTCCTCCTACACCACAGCCAACAATGCCATTTATTTGTTTTCTCATTTGAAGTCGATGCAAGACTATTTTTTCTCACTTGCTGTCTTGCTGTCACATTGACGCTGCTTTCCTGTTAGTGGATGAAGCTCCCTTTCTGCCATCTTGTCAGATATCTTCTCTGTCTCCCCTTTGCCGGAGCAACGTGTCACCACAAATCAGAGCATCATAGCAATCAGATATACCTGACATTTGATGATTAGGATTCCATTCAGAGACATGGCAGATGTCATTGATTCACACCTGGGAGACACATGTGTGCTGTACAGATAAGGAGAATTAATCCCCTGTCAATTCAGAGACAAAATCAATAATTGAGGTATGTTAGTCACCTTCCAGACCTCCCTGCCAGCTCCTTTCTTTCTTTGTGTGGCATTGTCTCCTATACTGAGGTCTTTATCCGTCTTTATTATGAGAGATGAATTATAAAAATGTGGTTTAACCAAGCATTTACAATTAGCTTTTATATAACATACTGACTTGTTTCAAATCAGTAATCATGGCTTAATGATAGCAATGAGATAATTACTTTAGATCTGTGAAGATTTAAAGACCTCTCACATCATGTACACCCAGTGATTAGTCTTGTAGTTGTTGTAAGGATTTTTTTCAATCTCAACACATTTCACAAGCCTGAATAAAAAAAAACATCATTTGATTATTTAATTTCCTGTATAAATATGTATTTTTAAAACATCCATGAAGCGAACCATTCAATTTTTAAGATATGGCTGTCATTCTTTCTCTCTTTTTTTATGCTCATCATTAGACTTTTCTCTTTAACTATTTTCAGTAGAATATTTATCCAGTACACAATTAATATTGTGTATGGTGATTGCATTTTGCATGTTTATCCTCAGCACAGACATCTTCACATCTGTTTCTCTGTTGCTGGCAGCAATAGTGATGGTGTCACAGACACAAAGAAACGGGCTTAAACAAACACAGAAGATGATATCTATTTCCAATAGGACCTCATTTGGCAGATAACTCCCGCATTACTCCACATTCTCCAACTGAATTTTTAAGTTCATTGTTTAAAGAGAAAAAAGCCCTCAGGATGTGTACTAATTAATGTATGTGGAAAACATGATGTGAGGGTAACAAGCCTGACTGAGGTCTAAACATACCCAAAAATCCAATAAAAAGGCATCTCAGGTCATGTTATCTTCAGTTCTGACCTACAAAACATCCTTGTCCTCTCTCCTTGGGCCTGATGTCCTGCATGTTTTTCCCAAAGGGGGCACCAGTGGACAAAGCAAACTACAGAGGGCGCACATGGGATTAGTGTATATTTGTCCTGTTCACAGCACCTTTTTAACATAATATGTCACTTGATAAGAGAGAGAATAACTCTGTAGGTATTACAGTTGTCCACTATCATGGTAAAGCCTGTAATATGACTTATATCCACATAACACTTTGCTCTTCAATTGTTTCCAAAAAGTAAAAGAGTAAAAACCCAGCCACAGAGATGGATAGTGCTAGACCCAGTGCCTTTTTTTTTAGAGTGATATGCTTTTTTTGTATGGCCACCCCGAGCACTTCCAGTTGAAGATCTGTCGCTGGTATTTTTTTTTTTCAGGGATCAATGATGTTCGCAGATATTTTCACCCGTAGTTTTCCAGTAACCAGGGAAACTAAAGATAAAGTTGCTCTTGCTGCGTCTGTCCACCGTGAGCAGTAGGCTATGATGTGCCTGACAGAAATGATCAGGAAAATGAAAGAAAGTTATGCTTGTGGGAACAATAATGTTGCATCCATTAGTCCATTAATCCATCCACCCATTTTCTATACCCGCTCAATCCATCTCAGGGTCGCAGGAGGGCTGGAGCCAATCCCAGCTGTCATTGAGTGAGAGGCAGGGTACACCCTTGACAGGTCGCCAGTCCATCACAGGGACACACAGAGAGAAAAGAAAAACACCATGCACACTCATGCACCCTAGAGACAATTTAGAGTTGCCAATTGACCTAATATCCATGTTTTTAGATAGTGGAAGAAAACCAGAGTACCTGGATTAAAATCCACACGTACTCGGGAAGAAACATGCAAACTCCACACAGAAGCCCCCAGCTGAGATATGAACCAGGAACCCTCTTACTGTGCTAACCAGCATACTTCATTGATAAAGTGATGGCAACAAAACTCAAACAGACTATTGACAGCTCGTACAAAACTATGATATCTATTATATTGCTGTCTCTGATGGACTCTGTCAGACACCGACTTCTCTCTGAACTACCGCTGTCAGGCTGACAAGCTTGTCAATGGACAACATGAGGGACAATATGAGAGAAAAACAATTTTAAGAAATAGTAGGCTCAGAAAAATATACAGCACAAAGCAAAGGAGTTAACCTGGTTTATCACAAAATAGTGATTAAAGTGGAACTGGGTTGGGGGAGATTGTTGCCATAGAAATGTTTTTTTTTAAAAGCACTGGGTTAGAGCACTTAAAGAAAAAACATGGTCAGGAAGCAGTTCCATGAACACTGCCAGCACTTTTTTGCCATAGAAAAGCACTGTGTAGACTCAGACATTGAGAGAATAAAGTGTAAATCATTTCATTGCAGACATCTTTTCATAAAACCTAAGAAAGTAGAATTGCTGTTGCCTGAACCTTAGCAAAAATGTCTGAAAGTGAGAAGCAAAAGTAAAATAAAAGTTAAAAAAACTGTTTTGTGCCTAATCCTAACTAAACAAGACACATATGAGGGCACGTGAAGGAAAGCATATATGTAAAAAATAATATCTACATAAAGCAAGTTGGTACAAAATACCATGACATAGATATATAAAACAAATTGGAAGCACATCAGATGCAAGCAGTAGTGTGGTGTGATATGTCCACTTTTAAAACAGGAAACAGTAATAACTGAAAAGTGAGTGTAAAAATTAAAAAACAAAAATGGCAGTGATATATTTGTCTTGAACCACAAGCCTCCTGGGTGAAAGTCTTGTGGCTTTTGGAAATCAGACAATGGAGCTTTCTTGCTGTCTCTGTAAACTCTCATATTGTTTCACACAAAACATGCGACATGTTCTTGTGCAGTTTCCCGCCAGTTCTATCACGAGCTTTGCCATGAGATTGGTTTGGGTTGCACCTCATATTGAGGTAGAATAACACGTTATTGCTTTCTCCATTTTTTTCCATTTAATTTTTTCGATTCAATGTTTGGGTTTTTTTTCCAACTTTGAAATAATAACACAATCCTTTAGCTCTTTGAAGCGTACATTTCTTTTATTCCCTTTGAAACCCAAGGCACACCGTATCAACATATTTAAAAATCAAAAGCTTTCCTCCTGTGCCTGCTTACTGTTTCCAAACTTTGATTGGATATTTGCAGTTTAGGAGCAGAGTCTTCAGTCAGTGTTCAGTCAGTTACAAAACAGCCAGCTGCTGGAATGTCCCCTCCCACTCTCCATAGGATTGGAACCAGCTATTTGTCTATCTTTAGTCAGCCTCAACAAAAATGCGTATCCGACATCACTCTCTCTTTCTGTTGCTATTAGCCAGCCCACGGCACCAGCATATGATTCAAATTATGATTACTGTAAAGCCATATGTCTATGAAACAGATACCCCTGCCCTATTTAATAAAAAGAAATATTCAGAATATTTAGTCATGCACGATTTATGATGAAGGGTGAGTAATATACAGCCTAAAAAAAATGTCCAAATCTG
Organism: Leuresthes tenuis; assembly: GCF_036924035.1. Classification (NCBI taxonomy): domain Eukaryota; kingdom Metazoa; phylum Chordata; class Actinopteri; order Atheriniformes; family Atherinopsidae; genus Leuresthes; species Leuresthes tenuis. The sequence continues at coordinate 14,060,152 of NW_027325378.1, forward strand.
GTATCTGTCCTAGTGGGTTATCATTTGCATCTGGTAAAGACAGGTCGACACAAGGGGTGGGGGGAGTAAAAGAAAGCTCTGGAAAGATGAAAGGCATTTTCTGTAGAAGGTTGTGAGTTGGTAATTTTACTGGCTCGTGTCAATGAGTGATGGCTTCATTTTTTTCCCAGGGAGAAATGGTGGTGTGTCAGCAGCCTGATGTGTTTTACTTCAGCTGATCTGGTATCAAGGCCAGGGCCCTCTCATGGACAACAGATTAGTTTCTCCTGCATGGATGTCATGAGCAGGCGCTGAATAGACACAGGACACTGCTGAGGGACGTCTCTGACGGATGACAACCATTCTACCATCCTTATTGTCTTTCTATCATTCTGCCTCGCTCCCTCTCTACAGTCTGCACACCTTTTTCTGTGGTTAGATTACTTTTTTTTCAGTTGAGTCTACATCAGAACACACAGTTTATTGAATTGATACAACACGTGCTGTGCACCTGGTCCCTGAGGTGCTTGTTGCATTAGGAAATTGCAGCAAAATGATAAAATGCCTCTGTACCTTCGGGTAAATTCTTAAGGAAAGAGAAAATAAACTTCCCTTAAAATAATTCCGCAAAGTACTTCCACCAAATCTTCATTAATCTTCTATTTCCCCTTTAGCTATCTGTCTCTCCGGGCCAATTACTTTTGTCTTTTATGACATTAGATTGCGTTCACTGCGGCATCTCTTGTCATGAAGAAAGTTGTCTGTGTCTGTCTGTCATGCCTCAGTTAAGCCAATAACCCATGGCCTCCTCCAGATTGCCGTCAGATGGAGTCCGCGACCTAATTGCTATTAACTTGACACCAGATTAACAGAGAAAGATTGGAATGCTGGTGACACAGTCTGTTTAACCTTCCCTCTCAGCATAACACTCACTGAGTGGAAAAAAGTTTAATATGGAGTCAACAAACTTGTGTAGGTGATGGAAAGGCATCACCACGTGAGAGAAATAAAATGCACTCTGTTGGTAGGATGACACTTCTTTCCTAACATGCCTGTCTGAAGATTATGGTCCTGAGCTCTTAAACAGCAGATTTGTGTCCTCTAATCAGGTTTCAACTATGAAGAGTACCACCCAAGAAACATTTTTGAGAGCACTGACTGAGTGCTTTTTTTTTCTTTTTGCCTCTTCACTTTCCGGTTTAGTGCCTTTTACGGTAGTTTCGTGCTTGAATTGAATTGAATGCTGCCTCAAAGTAGATAGCAAAGATATGGCCTACAAAATACCAGGCAGCTGGATGTTGTTTTGATAGAAGCAAGTGTCCTTTGGTAGAGGAAGAGTAACATGCACTGTTTCTTACAAATACAACAAACAAGTACTTGAAGTCAAGCAGTAAGGCTGGCAAAACCAGCTGGTTACCACCTGTTATTGTACTGAAACGAGCGATAATTGTTAACAAAGTGGTCAGGAGTTTCTGCTTTCTTATTTTCTATTCACATAGAAACAAAATCCTGAAAAACAAAAGTCAGAGGGGTGCACTACAAAGTAAGATTACTGGTACAAGGAGGAATGTTGAACCTGAGGCCAGACTTTTGTCAATTTACGCTGAACGCATAACACACTCTGGAACAGACTATGTTCCGAATTTGAGATTTATGATACTGTGCAACAGTCTCGATTCCCTCATTTGTTTTAATATTATTTTGAAGGGGCCTTTTTCTTTGGAAATGGGCTGCTCTCTCTCTCTTTATCAGGCTCGTCCTCATAACTGATCATTTTCAGAGCCACCGAATCCACTCAAACCCCTCACCACTGACTCATAAATCACTCAAGCATTTAAAAAGCACATAATTGAAGGGATAAACCAGTGTTGTGTCTACATATTACATCTTGACACATGTACAACTTAGCTGAACACTTTTTGAATTACATCTTTAGCACTGTGTCACCAGCAGTCTGTCGCAAAGGCACATCATTTATTCCCATCTCTTGAGCTGCACCTACGAAAAATTCCAAAAATAACACAGCTGGACAGAAATGAAATAGTATTCTTGCACCAAGAGCTATTACCTGAAAATTTGGTCTCAGCATGGTGAGCAGTGTGTCCTTAAACAAATGGTAGATGTAAAAAACTATCGACAGCAAATATAAAATGAAATAAGAAAAAATAATCCACCAACGACCTGATACAGTACCTGAGAAATGCATCTGTCAACTCTGTCCATGGAAAGGTGTCAAGAAGTCATTCATCAGGAGAAGAAATAGGAAGAAAAGGCTGAGGTATGTCAAATGAAACAAGAGCTAGATTGAAATTCAGCAACAAGCAACGGGTCTTACTGAATTCTCCCCAGAGGATTCATCACTCAAAAATGAATCACCTCTTCTTCTCCAAAGAAGACCTTTGGAATGTCCTTCAAGAAGCCTGGAAAGCTATTCCTGAAGACTACTTAAAGAAATTACTTGGGATGTAGCGATCGGGAAATAATGGCCAAATTCTGACGACGATGTTGAAAATTATAATTTGGCTCAGAACTAATTGTTTTTGCCATTTACTTCTTCCTTTAGTATTGGTGAAATGAAAAATATTTATAATGAAAAAAATAACAAAACGATATTTCAGCCATTTATTAAACTGTCCTCCAAGGACAAAAAATCCTTTGTGTGAAAATATTTCAAAAAGCCCTTTCAGCATGTAAAACTATTACCTGCTCAATGACTTTTCCGCACTTGATTGGCCCACCAAAAATGTTCTTGAGAAAAATAAATCGGTCTCTGAATGAAGTACTGCACCTGCAGTTTTCCTGGCAATTTATGAGGACTTCAACACAGTAGACCCACTGCCCTTTTTTTTATTCTTTTGTTTGGATTTTGTACATGTGCCATGCAGATTGTCAGCTGAAGTGATGTGGTACTTATGCAAACCCCATCAGCCGATCTTTAGCAGTGTCACCGAACGAGGTAACGTTATATGCCACCTTGCTACAGTAACATAAACTGTGCATGCATTCAGAAAGTGACTGCACAACTGAAAGAGCTAAAGACATTTTGATGCTTTGTTCTCATTTGCAGTAAAGTTAGTTCTTCATTCATGATAGCTAATACGAGCAAGGTTAATAAAATTCTTTTTTGTTTTTCTCTTGTCAATGAGAATTTACAGTCAATAGGATTCATTTTACAGTGATTTGGCAAAAACTGAAGAGAACTGAAGAGCATTGCCACACAGTTCACTTCCTTAGCGTCATGTTTGAATGTATCAAGTTTAGACTGGAAGAGCTACATTATGCAGCTGCCATATTAGAATTAAACGGCAGGCCTTGAGAGCATATTGAGTAATTCTTTTGCCGTCATAACTGTTTTTTTTTATAGTCTTCACAGCTCTCCATTATAGCAACCTCTTCAAGATCGGAATAGGCAACACACGATTGGTCCATTTTATGTGGAAGAAGCATTAAACTGACACTTTTTATGGAGGTGTGCAAAGAGCCTGGGAGGAAAAAACCTGAGATAACAAAGACAGGTGATAGCCACCTTCATGATAGCCATAATTCTGAGTGGGGCCTTGTGTCTTCCAGATCCAGGCAAGTTTAATTCCATTTGTGATACACACCTTTAGTTATCATAACTTAAATGCAAGGGAAGTGATTTAATGCTGAACAAAAGAACATATATATATATACATGTAGTTCCTTTTATAAGTTCCTTTCCTTTGCAGATTGCAGAAATAATTCATATTGGCGACAAAACATTTTAAAGCCTTCCATAAAGTTTCACTTCGGCACAGTGCAAACTTAGCCTGTGGTGACTTTAAACCTGCATATAGAATCCATCAAAATATATGTTTAGCGGTTTCTTGACAGAGTTGTGATTTTGTAGCACACTGCGGCATCATTTCCAACGCAAATACAAGAGCAGATTGTTGGTCAGAAGAAAGAAAATGTGACAATGAAATGGTGAACCACCTCGTTTGAAAATCAAAGCCACCAGATAGACGACAAACACCGTACATATGCTGTGAAATAGATGAATGCAATCTCATGTTAGATTGTAAAACGGTGATGGTCTCTGGAACAATACGTTACAATTTTGCAAAATTGCCTCAAAAAATGTCCCACTGCTATTATTCCTTCTTTCTGTACTCTACTGTGATACCGTTCCTATCCACTCCTGTCTTGACATGATGATGTGACGTTTGCGACATTATGAAGTCGGCACTTTTGACTTGGCCAAAAATGCCTCTTTAGGGGACACATGGCCAGGCAGATTCTGTTAAACCCCTTACTTTCAAGCAAGAGATAGTAAGATCAAATCCCATACGTGTTTGTGTTTTCAGGAGCCCTTTCATTTCTCTACTTCTGCTCCCTCTTGCCATTACTTTTCTTCTTCGCACCCACCTGCAAATGCTTATGTTTAGAAGTTGAAAATACTTTCAGATGTTAGAAAAGCTCTAGATGTTACAAACTACATTGTAAGGTTTAGAAAAATACACATCACAGACTACACAGTTTAATACTTACTGGTCGCGGTTCCAGTCATGAGACTTGATGCACAAAACAACCTCCCACCAGAGTGTTCCTGGTCCCACAACTTATAACCCTGAACTGGGAAACTGTGGTCTCATTTTCCACTGTGGACAAATGATGAGAAAGGAGCTAAATGAATGGCACCCGTTCAGTTCTTGGTGCCGGCTCTTACTCAAGAGGTAGAGAGACCATCATGCAGTTGGAACATTGCTGCTTTGATCCCACGCCTCCCCCATTCACATGTCAGGGAGTCCTTTGTCAAGATACTGAACCCCAAATGCCCCTAATTTAAGAAGCCAAGTGAATGTAGTGTTACATTGAAAGATTGTTGCTCTACACCGGCTTCAGATGTTACATATGAGATGTTGGCAGTGATGCAAACTACATTTGAAGTCAATGAGGTCAAAATGCAACCAGTTTATGAAGTCTAACCCTCTAGGAATCCCTTTTTACAATAAATCCTACAAACACCACAAAGTAAGAAACTAGTAGTCAGTGAAGTATTGCACTTTTATCCTTGTAAGCCCAAATATTACAAACTGACAGTGAAGAAAAGTCCCTTCAGGCCAATAAATCTTTTTGTAATCAAACCGAGGATGGCATTGTTTCAACCTACACTATGGAGGTGTAGAACAGACCTTTTAGTACCTCATATGAAAGCATGACAATCTCTTTGGATTCAGCTTGGGTGAATTCCAAAAACACTGAACAACAGCACATTCAGTAATCCGTGTACACATAATATGTGAGTGTATACACTCACTGAGTACTTTATGAGTAAAACCTGTCAAATACAAAATCCATAGTCTACTTTTATTAACTTGTTAAGGTTTTTGCTGATGTTGTGATAAAGTAATAAATTAATTTAATGTTTATTACTGAGGTTGTAATGGTGTTCTGGACTCCTGTACACCTTTATTTATCTGACCCTCACCCTAATGTTGATTGGATCGCATAAAGAGATGTTCGAAGTGGTAGTCGATGAGTGTATTCCTGTCCAGAACTATTTATGCTTCTGTTTTTTCTGTGCGTGCGCACAGATCCCTCATCCTCTTCATGGTTGAGTTTTTAATTGCACTCTAGCAAACATTTAATTGGATCTTGAGAATATCTCCCTGGAGGATTTCTGGGTAGACCATTGCCTGGCAGACCTCAGGACAGCAAAGGGAAAAAAACTGTCATGTTGTGTGACTGTAGACAACCAGAACCTGTAATTTTACTGTGTCACAAGATGTAACACAGGCACAAAATGAGAGCAATCGGTCCATCCACAGGGAGACATTGCTGATCTCAGAGGGAGAGTAAAAGGGGAGGACATGTAATGGTGAATAAATGTGCAGTTCGGAATGTAGGACAGGCTGAAAGAAGCACTTGTTTTCTCTCAGTGTGGTCCGCTCTAACTCATATTTTGATGGAACTTGACAACACATCACTCCTCTCCTCTGAGGGTAGTGATTTTTTTCAACTCTGTCTCTCACTTGTATCACTTTTAAAGCAAAGTTGGTTTGCAGAGCTCCATGTTTGTCTCTGACTCTCTCTTACATTCATTACTGCTGCTGATATAGTGGATTAGATTGGAGAGCATTGCATGTGTGTGTGGCCTCTCAGAAACCCTCTCTCCTCTTTTTCACACACACATTTATATTCTCTGACTCACACACACACAAGTTTGTAAGATTCTTTGGTGTTTTTTGCTTTTAAGCTGGTTGTGAGGTTGAGCTAGTGAGGTGGTCTTTATTGATGTCCTTGTTTCTTTGCTTTGGGGACTACTGGATGTTGCAGTCTGTCCTTCTTAGTTTTGGCTGAAGAAAGTACGTCAAGGGAGTGAGGATTTATTCTCTCCAGCTGTATGGCTCCTGTGTGGATCAATAGATCCACTAGCTATCTATTTGAGAGGGAGGGCCCCATGCTGTTTGTTTTGGCAACGGGAGGGCAACCCCTGTGAAGCAGCACAGACAATATGCAGAGAACATCAGAAAGGTCTCAAAATAAAGCTTGTGCAAGCAAAGTGGGCAAAGTGCAGTGTATGTAATCGTGGCCAATAAGCTCATTAAAGTCCATGTTTGTATTTGTGCATGTGTCTCCAGAGTTTGCTTACTCATAAAGGAAGCTTGATGATAAAGCCCTCAATTACCTTTACTGCGGTGGTCCAGTCTCAAAGGCCCCAGAGGGCTTGATAAAGACTCTGGGTCACAGTGACAGTCAGGACTGTCTGTGCCACTGTCTGTTCAGAATCAATAAAGAGCGAGGGCCCGAAGTCCTCAACGGGCCTGTCAGTGCTCACGGCAGCTTGATGCCAGGGTGAGCTGCCCTGTGCACTGCCAAGGTCGACCGCCGTTATGAAGAGGTCGAGGATTTGCACTGGGTAAACACACCGTCCCCTCCCTGAGAATGCAAAGTAGCCAGGCTGTGATAACTGTCGGTGAAAAGCGCGCACTGACAAAGCAGAGAGGCCAGGCTGGAGGACAGACAGTGGAAGTGAGACAAAAGGCAAGATTAACTTAATAACAGCAAAGATAGGCCGAGAGGAAGAGCGGGATAAAGAGAAGCGGGGAGCAGAATAGATGAGATAGTGGTAGTAAAAAGTAACCTGATGATTAACAGGGAAAAGAAACAAAAGGGTTGCCATCACAGTTCAATGCTTTTTCTGTCTGTTTCAACAGCACTTAAATGGTTTCCTCTCTCTTATCTGGGCAGAAGCAGCAGAGGTGCAAAATTTGGATCTGCACCTTAAAAAAATCCCTATTACAGCATAGTTTAGTGAATGAGGGAATAATCAGAAAAGTGCTTTGACGGTAACAATTTCACTGTTCTCGATTTTCATTTTCGCTCACTCAAACAGATGGGTTCCCTCTTTTCATTCAAAAAGGCCAGAAGCATTCTCTCCCTGCTCATTCTGCTCTCTGTCTCTTAACACGAGGCACATTTCCACAGGGCTGATTAATGCATGCAGTAATTACAGTTTAATAGAAATTACAGTCTCAGATTTCATTAGGATTTCACCATTCCACTCATTCTAGATGAGAGTGTGTAGATTAGGCGGCTGATGTTGTTTGTTGAGTGAGCATGTTGATAGGACACGCTCAGCTCTCGCTGAATCCATCTCTGGAAATGTTTTAGAAGGATAAGTGAACAAATGAGCCCAGCCTCTGCAGCTCTGAAAAGCTTATTGGCAAGCTAACGTTAGCTAATTAACGCTTAAAAACAAAGAATTACAGTTGTATTACAGGTACTTGTTCATGAATCAAAGTATTCTAGGAGAAGCATGTCAACATGGTGACACTAGAGGGAAAGTCATAACAATCCTGGCAGATACCATAAATAGTTATATGTCTAAAATGAGACAGTATAGTCCAACTAACAGGCTGACATTTGTATCCTAAGAACTGTGATAATGGTGCAGCAAATAAACAAAGACCCAAATCCAATTCCTCCCCTTAGCCCTACTCCTTCATTTTGCAGAGGTAATTTGTCCCTTTTCTTTTAAGGATTAAGGAGTAGTGGTGGTGTAGTCATCCACATGGTCCCTAAAGTTCAGGCTAAAGGGCTAAATAACCACAACTTCTCGTTACCTAAAAGATAAATTGTACCATACCTCTGTAGAACAGAAGGGAAGGGCCACAGTCTTAACTGACTGAATCAACCTCTGCCTTTTGATTTACTAGATGCTTTGTAGTATGTTGTATGTATGTTTCTAGTATGATTTTACATATAGTTTATTGAACTAATTAAAGTTGATATTTACAATTTCTATGAGTCTCTGTTAAATTGCCTTTCAAAACAAATTAGTTTAAAAACAAGACAAGAGATATGCCCTCCTGCTCTTATCAGACATATCAGGAGCTTTTATTGTTTCATTGGCCTATTTTTGCTCATCAAAACAACTGCACATAGTGCTGCCAGAAATGGAGGTCATCCTCTTTTTTTTTTTTTTAGCAAAAACAAGTGGGGGTCTAGGAATGTTATGTTAATCTTCAAGAAAATGCTCAGGTGAGAAACTGTTCAATTAATTTGACAAGAGTCTCATTTTCAGTCTTGTCAATTGTCTCTACCTAACAGGTGAAGTGCTTCGTTTGGGGAGGATCTCGGGCCACACGGTGAACGGTGGCTGGTCATCCTGGGGTTCCTGGTCTCAGTGTAGCAGAGACTGCAGTCGGGGAATCCGGAGCAGAAAGAGAACCTGCAGTAACCCAGAGCCCCGATACGGAGGTCAGGCCTGTCTGGGCCCAGCACAGGAGTATCAGGAGTGTAACATAACCCCTTGTCCAGGTGAGACACGCACACATATAAACTATGCAGATAATGCTTAAAAATCAAAATTGGAACAATGAGCGGAAGACAGACAGAGATTTAGAAAATATATATGTCAAGACCAGGGCCCAGATGGATAAAGGATGAGTACTAAAAAAACATTAAGTTGAATTATAACCATTAGCAAAAACTCAACAAGTTAATGAAAGTAGACTTTGTGTGTCCGGTATGTTATATTTTTTTGTAAAAAAATCTTATTGTACAATATTTTGACAAAATTAGATACTTCAGATCTCTCATTTATAATCTGTGTAACTGAAATGTTTTTGTATTTGATGGAGAACGGCATGTGTCTTTTGGTAGATGTTAGCCAGTCATGCGACTTACAATAAGAATTTTGAAATTTAGATTAGAACAGAAAGTGACTGAACATTTTAAATTTGCTCTATATACTCAAGGTGCAAGGTATTTTAAAATAACCCTGGGGGGGTGCATATCCTCTAGATGAAAACATTTTTAGGGGAGTGTCCTCATTCATTCATGGCTAAGAATGGATGTGGACATTAAGCTTTTGCAAATGGTTAAATTGTATCATGATTGGTAATTGTCAAAAAAAAAAAAAAGAACCATATGTAAGGACAGCTTCATAAATCTGGTGAAAAGAACGAGTATGCACATTTCTGCCTTTGTGTATACACGCAGTTTTAGTCATTAAACCGCACAGAGTTTTATTCGTCAGGCCTCAGGAGTTACTACCTTGGCCGGATCTCTTTTTCACTCTGATAAATGCACACGACTCTGCACTATATTTAAGCTACATTATCTTTTTCTTTTTGATTAATGGATAAAGAATTACACTGATAAATGACTTACCAAATCATTTGAACCCACAAAAGAAATCAGTTGCAGATAAGAGGTGTGACGAAGACCTCAATTTAGACCAAGAATCAAAGAGAGTCCCTGTGGCACTCTAGTATGTAATTACATTGCTGGGTAATTACACTGCCAGCTATGGGAGGCTTTATTCTGTTGTGAAAAGCCCTGAGACAATACATTTTCAACACTTGTCTGGCATAAGACAACATGAGGAAGCTTTCTAATTAAAAGAACACTCTGACAAGTGAAGTAAACTGTCGAAATGGAAATCCAACACTTAGTTTGGCACAAAACCCACCTGGTATTCAAGATGGGGGCCAAAAAGCATGCAGGACGTCGTCTCAGATGATTATTAATCAAGCCCCCTGGAGAAAGGCGGTGCTATCTTAGTGGAAGCCTGGATTTGCACGCCACTTTCAGCACCCACACTCTGTCTTCATAACCGCTTCCAGGCTGTAAGCAAATGGAATAGACACGATAGTGAGCAGCCATCAATACCATTCTTACAGCCCGTTAATTCGCACAGTGAAAGCACATACCATTCAGCTTCCCAGCTACTGGAGTATTGTCACTGATAAGGTAAGCTGTCATCACCTGCTAGTTTAAAAAAAAGACTTTCGATTAATCTAAAAGCATCTTAGTTTCCTATGCTACATTACTATGGGAACGGATGTTGTACACCTATTCTAGGATGTTGACTATAATGATACTACAGTTATAGTGTGTTGATGAACAACTTTGCACTCCTGTCGCCCAAAGGAACTGACTCAACCCAGCCTGAGTAGCAATGAATACTAATGCATACTCAATTAGCGCTCCTCTGAAAGTGAGACATTGTTTTGAAGGAGGCAGACAGTGCCAGTCGACCATTTGTAATCCACCTGTAGCTAATCAGGTGCTTTCTTAAATGCGCTATGAAGGAGACGTAGAAAAAAGGTGTTATGCCTTCCATCCATCTGGTCTGGAAACAAATGAATCTATGCTTTTATTGCATCTGCGCGTGAGATGAGACAATCCTTCATTGGGGGCCGAGAATCGACTTCGGTGTCACTCTGTGATAGAGAAATTACACAGAGATGACAAAAAGCAATGGCAACTGCAATTACCTGTTTAGTGCCGCCATACATTTTTAGGACTTTAAAAGGAGTCTTAAAGGGAATTTCTCTCAGCCACAATGAGGTGAGGTTTTTAAACAGATGATTTCAGACTGATATTTACCTCTGGTTCATATGAAAGAGTGCCCCATTTTTACTCTCTCTTTATACTTCTTTTATTTCTCCCCCTTCTGCTTCTTTTAGTACTTTTTTTGTTGATGTATATATGTGTGCAGATGCATAAATACACATCTCTTAAGCATCTGTTATTGGTACTTGTCACCACATATAGGGAAGAACAACAACACACCTCAGGATGGCTCATTTATCTTCATTAATCACCAGAGAGACTGTGTGAACCTAAGAGTTGTGGAGGTCAAACATTTGCTGTAAAAGCCAGATGAAGCACACTTTCTGGCACATCATAACACTCACTCTCACACACGTATTCAAATTTATTTAAAGCAGCTCATATCTCCCTCCTTGCTGTTCAAAATGCCTTAGAATGACTTCCAGCCCAGGGAATTGTCTGTTGAAATGATCTGGAAACTAAATCCATAGAAATATAATAGCTTCTAGAAACTATTCCCACACAAATAGCAACATTTTTCATTTTTAGTTTTTTTGTCTAAACATGTGTGCTAAACATTTTCAGTGCATTAAAGATCTGACCCCAGTTTTCCTGATCTCAGTTGACGGCAGTTGGTCGTGCTGGTCTTCATGGTCCAAGTGCTCAGTGACGTGCGGAGGGGGACACTACATGAGGACGCGTAGCTGCAGCAACCCCCCACCAGCTTATGGAGGGGACATCTGCCTGGGCCTCCACACTGAGGAGGCACTATGCAACACACAGGCTTGTCCAGGTACACACAAACACACGACCACTCACACTCACTTCAGTTATAAGCAGCTTAGTGCCCCGATGCTCAACAATCCATTACATGTTCATGCTAATTTTCTTTAGTTTCTCAGCCCCACAGAGGCCATTCATGCATCACTAATATACACAAACCCAAACAGAACATTGCATGCACACACACACACACATTCGCACACATGACATGCTGTGAGATATGCTGTCATTACACTTTCCAGAGAGCTGGTCCAGCTGGTCGGAGTGGTCCCACTGCGACTCCAGCGGCGCCCAGCTGCGCGTGCGTCACTGCGATGTTCTTTTTCCCACCGGAAACCAGTGCTCAGGAAACAGCAGCGAGACCAGGCCCTGCTCCCCTGATTCCAATTTTATACCAGGTGATCACGCAGTCACACAGTATGTGAGCACACACAAGCTTATTCGTGTTGTGGGCACTTGTGTATGACTGAACACAAGTTTCAGCCTGCACACACACACACACACTCTGCACCGCCCACCACCGCCATATGCCCACAGCGGTAATTCAGTTCATTTCCAAGAATCCTGTGATAATGAAATACATTATTGATCCCACTGAGGGAAGCGTCTCGTGGCAGAGATCAGGTTTAGCGACAGGGCAGGCCTTTGGAGATAGTTGGGATTAGATGTGTTGTGAACAAGGACTCCTGATTTGGGTAGGATTATTGATTACATGGGGCCATGAACTTAGGGGCTATACTTAAGTACAGTTTTATACAGCTGCTGAATTTGTTACAAGACAGTAGTAGGAGTCCTAGTGTCTCAGGCCACGTATAAAGCTTTTCCACCAGCACATTTTATTATTCTCAAACAGAAAAAAATGGCTCCTGTATTCTATGTATCTGTACCTGCTCAAAGTTAGACTTTTTTTCTTCCTCTGTTCTGCGATATCTGTGTTTCCATGACAATTTATCTTTAATGTTGAAGGAGATTGTGTGTGTGGGCGTGCTTCTTTTGATTTATTAAGAAAGCCAGGGTAACAACGTCAAACAATTCAGATCAGTTAACTTCAAGTAAGATACTAAAACTGGTAAAAATTTTATTGATTTTATAGAGAAATACACAGCTCACTGGCATTGTCAACTTATAGAAACACCCACTCTCTGGCTTTGTCTCAAGCTGCATGAAATAAATCACCCCAAATAAGAAAAAGCCACAAAATCACTAAATTTGAGAAAAAATGTAGCCCTGTGGAAGGATTAAATATTCTTTCTCTACATACAGGAGAGTTTTTGCGTCTCATGGCCCAAAAATGTACTGAAAAACAGCACGGTCATTTATTTGTATAGAGTAGGTGTGTTTTCATAGGATTCTAATGCCCAGGATTTGGATTCTGGAGCCTATCCCAGCTGTCATTTGGTGAGAGGCAGGGTACACCCTGGACAGGTTGCCAGTCCATCACAGAGCCACATAGATACAAACAAGACAAACAAGCTTCCACACTCACACTCACTCCCTCAATTAACCTAACATGCATGTTTTTGGGCGGTGGGAGAAAGCCAGAGATACCTGGAGAGAACCCACGCATTAAGGCCCCAGCAGGGATTCGAACAAGGAACCCTTTTTCTTTGAGGTGACAGCGCTAACCGGATTCTAATGTATTCAGTGTTTTTTCTTTTTGTTTTCAGTTCCCCTTTGGTTAGGTTTTGGCATTAGATCTGTTTAGTTATATTCTTTAAAATAAATGGAAGTTCTGGCTGCCTGGCATTGAAAATAATGCAAATACCATTTGATATTTGTGGTCATGCATATACAGTTTCTTTGAAATAGGATTAAGACACACGATGAGACGCTTGTTGCTCTCTGTGATTCTGAGTACTATTTTTGACAAATCATGTTCCTCTGTCACGTAATATGGTGTTGACCAAAGTGAAATGTATGTAATAGGCCAGTAATAAGTCATCAATGGTCTCCCGCTGTTACTAAATGTGTTTTTGGTTTTGACGACACATAATTAGGGGCTACGGTACATTTCTCTGTGTTGATTACGCCCCAGATATTTGTAAGAGTCCAGTGGGTTTTTCAATTTTTCTAGCATCATAATCAAGATGTGCACTTATGCCTAAGCAAGACTGGTCAGGATGTGATGGGGAATTTACATGTTGTACGTGTCAGCTGTTAAAAGTTATTGACCACAATCAAACAATCTGTTGCACAGCATCCATAATCAAGTTCAGCTCTGAGCTCTGACTGTTTTAACACTGGAAAGTCCCTAATGCCGTATCATTTGTTCTGATACTTTGTGCATGGATCCGTTACATACAGAACACAGCCTACTTTCATAGTCCCTTAATGTAACTGACTAAACAGTTTATAGTTAGCAGGTATAAGAAAGACATTATATTGTACCATAACTTTCTGTTGCCAGATGAGCCATCATTACAGATTAAGGGAATTTTGTTTGTTTACCGAATCACTCCTTTCACAGATTTTGTAACAAACACAGCCTATTAAAGTGTCATATTGTTTGTTCACAAACATTGCACCTTTTTCAGTTCATTCGCTTTTATACGTGTGTTCATCCAAATGAAACGTACAATTACTTCTGTCTCAGTGAGCTTGTTGTGTGTATTCATCCCTGGTAGCTTAGGGTTTTTTTTGTTCAGGTTTGGTAGGTTTGCAGATGAATGGAACTCATTTTTAAAGTTCATGTATTTGTTTCATGAAAAGCATTTAAACTTTTCTTTTCAGAATCAGTGCCCAGTCCAGTTGGGCTGATTAGATAATCAAAAGAACTGACTGTTTGCACTTCTACTTGAGAGTAATTTTTATTTTATTTGACTTCAGATACAGTTGGCATAAAGGTGTCCCCATTTAGGTCTGTTGAAATTTGCATCCTAATTGTGTTTGAAGTAACCAGTAAGATGTCCTCTGCCATAATTAACCATCGTAAAAAAAAAGAAAAGAAAAAATCAACAACAGAACCTGACTCCAGCTGGAAGTTGAAAACAAACCTGCTGTTAAATAAACTATGCCATGCCAAGCGTTCAGTTTTCACAAGCCACATGAGCAATTTAGAGTGATCGTGGGCAGATTAACCCTTTATGTTTTAGTGAGGGTAATTACAGCCTCTTGTTACAACACTTGATTTCCTCAAATGCAATTAGGTATTACAGAGAAATCTAAAACTGGGCTCTTTAGATTTTGATTCATGTAAAATGACCTGTTGGCTGCATACAATAAGGAAGACCAGTTCAAAAAGTAACTTAAATCTACTCATGGTGAAAGGCTAAAAAGTCAGGAAAGCTCTTCGATATTTGCTGCAAACTCGCACTCTTATCTCACACACACCATTGGTATTGACATCTGCCTCAACAGGCATCTCCTTATTGACAGTTAGTAATGCGAGACACAGAGAAGTATTGATCTCTGCATCTCTGCTAAACAGAGATCATTAAAACCCCTCCCTTTAACAAAGGATGCCTTTGCTTTGCAATGTATGACTGGGAACACTGTAAGCAATGTAAAAGGACGCCATATTTTTGCAAACGGTAATATTGTCATATACCATGATCATTAGACTTCAGCAGGGTAATTAATTATGCGAAAGAATAAACAATTGATTGAAACACATATTTGTAATCTTTCTGTTTTAATTAGCAAGGACTCAAGAAAACCTTGGCAGATCTTTACTGAATTACCCATTTGCCTTTTTATCTTATCATCCATCCCCTTTTATGGGAGAGGTGGTCCATTAAGGTTCATTAACAACATCTTGTACTTCATTTCCTTTTAATGGGAACTGGTACTTTTTATAAACCACTCCAGGTGCCACGGCCATGATTAGCTTTTGGAGTTTTTACGATTATCTGTTTGGAAGTGAGTACAGCTTTCATCTCCCCACTCACCTTCAGGAGTACAATTTGTCATGCTAGCAGGAGGTGTATTTCTAAGGGATTTTTTTGGCTCTAATACTGCTGCCTTTTGGTGTTTCTTCTTCTTTGTCAGAAGTCTCAATTGCACGCTCCAGTCAGGAGGAGAGACGCTGCGGAGGTAATTTATGTTTGTATGCGTGAGTGTGTGTGAAAGAGACACAGAAAATGGGGGAGTGTAACACTTGGTATAACACATGTTGAGCATTATTTGTAACAAGATTTAGAAGAAGCTTCTCAACACTGCATAACAGCATATAAATTCAAATGTAAATGCAATAACTCAAACTTAAGGTATTTTACTTATTTTCTTTTGTATTTTTTAGAATATGTTATTCATTATCTTTTCTTCATCTTGTGTGAAATATTCAGGTGATGCTTGTAATGTTGATTCATGACACAAACAGATCATGTTCATGGTTCAGCTATCACACAATATAATCCAGAGATCTTAATCACGGATTCTCATTGGTCCAAAGATTCTGACCCAAAAAGACTGGCTGCTAAAGTTAGCATTGCTAATTTGCTGTCACCTCTATGAGCTCTGTGACATATCTAACCTCTGACCTGTCATCTTCCGAGCTAAAACATCTGCTCACACAGTGATTTGGTACCACTTTGTGGCACTTTGCTATACACGGTATGAAATAGAATGATGCAGCTTGGTAAATCTCTGCATGCCCCATCCTAATGCATACCCTGATTTATTACCTATTTAACCCAAAATCTGACCCTAATTTACAAAAGGAGCACGATGTGCTGTTAAATAAAACATGAAAGTAGTGATTAAAGCCACAAAGTTGTTATAAAATGTTTACTAGAGTCAAAAATCAATGAAGAACTAGAGCAATTTTTTCTGTTGACTCCTCAGGAGTCGCCTCCTGCTGGCCATTATAGAAACTACAAAATACACACACTTCCTCAGTGGGTTAAGAGATAATGTTAATCTTTTCAGTGAAGCCTATGCGCTGTACTTTGCTCTTAACTTTCAATAGATGTTTACACAAATGCAGTATTCATTTACACAAAACACTTTCAATCTCCAACTAGGAAAGTATTTTTTATCTCATAAGCAATAAAGGAGGTACCTTTATTCAGGTCAAAAGTTGCACAATTTGTAATTCTGACTTCCTGCATGTGAAGTATATCTGTATTATGCTACATTTAAATAAAGGGACTTCTATCATTATTGCAACAGTATTTTACACTCAGATAATGTTAAGCAAACCCTAGGACCAAACAAAGACCCAACCAACTATGAAAAGTGGACACAAACCTCCCTTAGGGTATCATGTGATGTGACCCAGACAAGATCTCTTGTATGAACACAAATACAGAAAAAGTAGTGATAAATATTGATAATATATTATCATTTCTTATTGTAGAACCCTCCATTGTTATATGAATGGTTGCTTCAATTAGTGTTTGAATTGTTTACCTCCAGCCTCTCATTCCCACCTCCTCCCTTTCTTCTTCCAGACTTCAACCTTTTCCACATGATCGCTGTGGGGCTAAGCAGCTCCATTCTAGGCTGCCTGGTTACCCTGCTGGTCTATTCGTACTGCCAGCGCTACCAGCAGCAGTCGCACGACGCCACCGTCATCCACCCGATCTCGCCCGCTCCGCTCAACACCAGCATCACGAACCACATCAACAAACTGGACAAATACGACACTGTGGAGGCCATCAAGGTCTGTAGACAGAGTTTTTCTGGGTTCACTACGGGTCATGTCTGACAGACGTCCACATATGTAGAGGCAAAGCATCAGTTCGCGACATTTCTTTACTCTTTGGCTTAATCAACTGATGTCACACTCCCACTCAGAGTCGGTGAGCAACGGTTCCCCTCTTCCTCCAGTGTCAGCAGTGATTGAATAGACTTCTTACTGCATGACTTTCACGGCCACACCACCTCCTGTCACACTCTCTAGTCATGTAACAGATCAGCAGTGCGTTCATTCTCTCTTCCTGTGCTCCTCTGCTGTGTGTCTCAGTGTGACTTTGTTCTTTGTCAGTGGTCATACACTGCTTTCTCATAACATACTAATACAATTACTTATCGATGCGTGGGTAGGTAAGAGACCTGGTGTCTGCACATTTCTTTTTTTTCACCACTTCTTTGCGTCAGCATGGCATCCTGAAGTGCCGACAGTCTGATGTATAAGAGCGAGTGAAGGAGATTTAGCCACTCTCATGGCACAAACAGTCTCTTTTCTGCTGATACATCTGGCCTTTAGTGCCAGGCTGAACTGGTGATTAGTGCTTGTCCACAGACGGTTATTTCTCCCGCTTTTTTTTTCTTTTTCTAAGCGATCCACATACTCTGTATTAAAGAGATTTAAACCACTTTAACAACCTGCGCAATTTTTACCCTGAAAAGTGCCAACAGAGGCAATGAAAGAAAAGTACAATGATTTCAGGCCAAGAGGGAAAAAAAATTGCCTTGGTATGTATTTCTTTTTTTCAAGATCTTACTTTTGATTAGCTGTCACTGAATTTGCAAAGACACTGACAGAACAAAAGAGTTTTAAAAAATACAGTTTGCCAAGCTCTGCCTTAGTTACTGGTCTACAGTTTCTGACAGTGCCATTCCTTTAATTAAATGTGTGGATAAAGGATTTTTTGTAAGAGAGAACATTAGAAAACAGCATGTCTTTGTTTTGCTTGCAAAATAAGCTTATTTCTCCCCCTGCTGATATACAGCCTACAATATTAACTGTAGCAGAATAAAAAGGTATCTTTAAAACCACGCGTCCTTGCTTTCAGGCATTGTTGTCATAATTATATTCTAATTATATTCACCTAACTTTACCTTGTTTTGCAGATTAGCTTTCATTCTTTTCGAACAGCAGGAAGGATTTTGAACCTTAAAAGGTTGATAGAAGGCAGACAAAGATTTTTGTTTTAGTTACTTAAGGTTGGCTTGGCTAACAATGGCCGGGCTAAGTGTGTAAACTTTGCCAAATTCAATTAAAAAAAAACAATGAAGAGTATAGTTTCAGCTTTCAGATAGAAGGCCATCAGCCTTTTTTAGATGAGCTTTAACTCTATGAACTGATGTAAAGTAATGTTGTATGAAGAATGTGTTAGCGAGGGACAACATTTTGGGAGCAAAAGCTTTCTGTCTTCTGTTAGCTCACCAGTTTTATCTCTTGTTGAGGTACCTTGCCCAGTTCTAATATGTGGGGGTCAGAGGAGTTTACATTCTCCCCAACAGTTAGTTAGAGCAAGTCTTTTGTCTCATAGGAGAAATGTCTTCAAGATGTGTCACAGTGTTGGAAAAAAAAGAACCTGCTATCAAAGTAAAGGGGTTTAAGGTTGAGCAGTTCCTTCTTTGGGGGAGGGCTTTAAATTAACAGTCATTTGGAAATCTTCATCTTGGCACATTTTGAATTGAAAACATGTGTTTATAAAAGTTTGAGTTAGCCACTGGTTCTGGAAACTAAAGCCACTGCTAAAGTGCAATAAAGTGCAATAAAATTTACAACCACAAGGGGTTGGCTCCAAAACATAGCAGCAGACTCCCATTCAAAAAGGACCTGCTTCTCTCATGCAAGAAGGAGTCAATATTTTTTCACAAGCCATTATGATGTATAGAGCTGAACTAACGTCTTCTCGTCAGTGAGCTCAATAAGGAGAGATCAATTGAAAGGATGGAACAAAATTTGTTGATGTACGAAGAATTAGATTACGGTCAGAGTCAGTTGAATCTTTATGACATGATTGACGAACGAGATAGAACAGGACCCCTCAGAGTCCAGACTTTAGTAAGGGAAGAACAAGTTAGAGGGTGGAAGACTTCTTTTGAGGCTCCTTATTGGGCATCAGAGGGGGGTGGAGACAGGGAGCAGGTGGGTTGCATGAGAGTTAGTCTGGAGGGAGAATGACAGAAAAGAAGCCAGTTTTAAAAAGACAGGGAACATACTGACAAGATCGAAGAGTAACAGACAAGACGACCACCGGACCAGAACAGTGATGTCAGTTTGACAGTACAGCAAAATGGAAGCGACGAACAGTAAAAGAGTAAAAGCTAGAATGCCAGGGATTAAGAGCAGACCTTAGGGATCAGATCTGTCTTAATGAACTTTTGCAAAAGCTTTATCTGGTGGTCCATCTCCATTATGAAATAGATATGTGGTACCTAAGATTTTCATTTGTATTCTATCACTTTCCAGTGCCTCCCTTCTGTATAAATATGTTCCCTGTAAGGAAAAGAAACATTTCTGCCTCCAAACAGAAGCCCACAAAACAATGAGTTATATCTCACTGACTACATCCATCCTAGTATAGTATATAATAGTACACAACTGATAATCATACTGGCCATGGAATTACAGTTATGCTGATTTTACTGTATTTCTGATAAATTTGGATGGCATTTCTTCTCCCTACATAGTGTTGAAAGTGCTTTGTAAAGCTGTCAAATTGCAAACTGTTACTTTTGCTTGGAGCAGACTTCCCTGAATGGGATTTTTTTTTCTGCAGGTGTGAGGAGGTTTCATCTATCATGCAATTAGTCAGGAGTATTGGGCCTAATTCAGTTAGTGCAGTTACAGATGGAGGCAGATATGACTATAGACAGTGCATGCAAAAATACAAACAGAGCTGCATGACAAATGACAAATTTTCCAAGAGCACGTTCTGCCTTCAACTCTCAATCACAGAGCCTAAACAACCTTATGCTACAGTGAATTTTCAGCTATTAAGTGTGCAAAACCATAATTTGCCTTTTTTTTTAGTGTTCACGGGAGGAAATGATGTACACCTGATGCCATATTTCAGAGTGTTTGGTTCAAACTCGGATATTGATGCTGCATTAGTCATTACTATTCTGCGCATTGTGTCACTGACATCTTTTATGCTGGATTCTTGGAATGTTTCCAGCAGTCTAGTTTATCATCACAGAGCTGAGACACCATTTTACTGTAGTTTTATTTACAGTTTATCTTATTTACAGGCTGCTTATCAGACAGAATGTGGCCTTAGAAATTCCTTGAGGATGACTCTTGCCCATTACTTTCCTCCCTGCAGCCAGATGTGTCGGTACTCTTGCCTCTGGACGACCCTGCCATGCACCAGCCTCTCTCTGCTAACATGGGGGTGTCTATGCGTGGACTGGAGATTTTCTACTAACCACTGACCTCTACAACATCCCACCTCTTGACCCCCAACAACTCTTTGATCCCAACCACTACTACTTCCTTATCCCCAACGTGCCCTGCCCTTCCACTTCCTGTGGCACTTCCTGTGTGTGGCAGGTTGTAGTAATGAACTCTAGTTTCTCTTTCACTGCTCAGACACTTTCATCTTTCCATCGCAGCTGCCTCCCTTCTCCCTGCCGGCTTGTGAGAAGGCAGTATATCCCTCCCTTTTTGTTCTCTCCCAACAACTGCTTGCATTTGCATGTTTTTTTTCATGTTCGTCCCTCTTGTTTTGTTGTGTTTTAATTGACGTTTGATTTGATTAGATGAGAAAGAGAACTCATTGTGATGTTTGTTTCTTAAATTCCTCTGTTACCTCTCTATCTCCAACGGCACTTTAAAGTTATTGCAAATTTCATCAAAGGCACACAAAACCCAAACTCAATCATTCTTAAGCCAATTAAAAACATTTAAGGAAAGAAGACAAAGTAGATGATGCTAACAAGCATCGCTGCACAGCTGTTTAAAAGCAGCCATGGGGCCACCTGCAGAAATACATAACTGTCTGCAGGACTGCAGGAGAGCTGATTACATTCCCTTTGTGTGCAAATCACATAATAGGGAGCGCAGCAAAATATATGAGTTTTTTCCTCAGCACTCTTGTTTCTTATCAGTGTCTGTCGGAATCATCCATCAGCTGCAAATGCAACATCATCAAGTGTTCAACTGCACTGCCCCGAGGGACTCCCATCAGACTCTCAACCACAACAGACTGGATACGAACGCATCTGTTTGCCAAATTGCTGATGTTGTATTGAGCAGCACATCTGAAGCTCGTTCCATGTTTACCACGTCATGCAGGGACAGAGAAGATGACCCCATGGCTCTTCCTTATTGTTTAACAGAAAAGTCACTCTCGTTTGATCGATTTTTATAGCTTTTATTGTCCTGGAGGACCAACAATTCAAGGGCCATAAAAACTGCTGATGCTGGGTATTAGAGATGACAGAGGTGGACATTCGGATGCACATCAAAATAATTTAGCCCTGTGGTGGCTTATCATTTCTCCAGCCTGTTTGCCAATGCTTTGACCTTGCTCTGTGAAATGTATGTTTCATTCACTGAGCAGCCTCCCATTGATTTGTGTTGCGCCTTTTTTTTTTTTTTTTTTTGCTTTTATTTTTCTGTCAAGTGGTGGAAACGAGTCCATATTGACTCTTCTTTCTTCTCTCCATCTATTTCTTTTCTTATTTGCAGGCCTTCAACAAAAACAATCTGCTTCTGGAGGAAAGAAATAAGTACTTCAACCCACAGCTTGCCGGGAAAACCTATACCAATGCATACTTCACCGACCTCAACACCTATGATGACTATTGACCCCAGCCTCCATGACACAGCGGAGACCCTGACCCTATTGTCCATTTTGACTATACTCTTTTCTTTGTGCTTTGTATTGAGATTCGTGACACCATGCGTGGGATTGTCTCGCTCTGAGACTTTATGGCAGCTGGTATGTAATGAAAACACAGACACACAGCGTTGCCAACAGAGGGAAATGCCCACTTTCTCTCAGGTGCCTTGGGTACACTTGGAAAGCTCAGTAGCTGGAGGCATATCTTGCCTTGACCTTCACTGAGAAATGGACAAATTGATCTCCTAATGTGGACAAAAAGGGAAAAAGAAGAACTTTAAGATTCTGTAGGAAATGTGATCCCTTTCAACTTTCCTGTGATGCCTCTAAAATAAACCTGTATTTGTAATGCTGGGAAATAACCACAAATCGCTTTGCATGACTTCATCTGACGTGTTTCCTCTGGTGTTTTGTCTAATTTTGCATGATGGATCACATTCTGGGGTTCCAGTGACATTGTTGGATGGTCTTGGGTGCTAGACTGGCTTTGGAAATCCTAAAAACAAAGGCAGCGGTGATGCTTGGTGGCTTTTATCATTTACTGCTGCAGCAGCAATCTCCAGCTGGATCAATATCCACCCCTTGTCCTGGAATCAGGATGTAGATGTTTGAAATCTGTGGTCAAGGTTGTCCATGTTTTTTTGTTTCCTTTAGCTTCATGTTTCTCTAGCAGCTAGAATAGAATGAGCTGTCGATGTGAAATTGTTTTCAAACATTACTTTTGCTTTTAAAAGGTGCAAATGTGTTTTGTACAGGAAGTTTAGGTTGAAGCATATGTCTGTAGGATTTTTTCTAAATACATTTATTCAATGTCTCAAGTGTTTAAAGAACATTTTCTTTTGAGAAGAAAAAAAAAGGTTTATGTGTGCTTTCTGGCAAGTAACTGGGAGTATTCTTAGCAGCCTGCATTGGTTTAAGTCTTCGTCATAGTACTTTTTATATATTTTTTGTAAAAAAGAAAAAAAATACTGTTTTTGAATTTTGATAGTGTTGACTATTCCTTTGGCTTCTGAGTTAAATATGCATTTGTGAGAGCAGAATGTTAATGGCATTAACTGTACAGAGGGAATGCAGCATATGCTGTTTTCCTGAACCCCAACTTGAGTGCTACCCGTGTACCGTAAAATGAAATTTCTTCATCAGACATTTCTGTTCAACTGTTAAGTTTCTCATTGGTTCGGTTGCAACTAACTCTTTTTACATGTTTGCTTGTGTTACTGTGTATAAATTAAAACTGCTTCATACAAGACTTTCCACTGTGAGTTTTACCGATTCGGTGGTCTGCACTCTTTTGCAGAGCTTTGAATTACTTTGATCCTACAAATGTTGTGTTCTTGCCACGGCTCCAATGAATGGGCTAAAGAATGAGTTTGCTAAAGTGAAAATAGACAGGGATAGAAAGCATTCACTGTCAAGTTGAGGCACCTGTTGTATGGTTGGCTCTGACGACTTTGGAGACTTCAAGCAAAACACCACAGCACAATAAGCACACGCCAGCAGTTCATTAATCATCCTAAACCAGAGTTAAAGACTCTCTCCACCTGTTTTTTTTAAAGAAATCTTCAGCAGGACCTTGTGGTGACAAATGGCATTGAGAGAGGTGGAAAGATACCTGAAGGATACTAATCGCACCAGGCAGTGTGGTAAAGGTGATGGGGGAGCTGTTGAAAGTCCAAACTGTAATCTGTATGATGGGGTGTGATACCACATGCAGTGCCGTGCTCCATCAACCTTCAACCTGACATCCCATCTGTGTGCAGAGGGTAATGGAGGGGAGTTATTAATCACCCTGTTGTTTGGTCAGCCTGACTTCGGAGAATTAATCTCTTCCTTTCGACTTCATTCTCACTATCTGAGAATGAAGCAGTGCGTAAACAGGCACACAGGTGGTTAAGGGGCTAAAGGACAGTAGGTGCAGCTGTGTGTGGGCCGTACATGTACTGTAAATGTGTGTTTGGAGTTGGTAAGTGGTGTTTGCTGCAAATGCCTGTATATCTGTCTCATTGGTTGTCCTCAGAGGAGCTTTTCAGACTGTGAGCATGCTGTGTAAAGTAAACGATCGTTCCACACTGACCTCACCAAACTTTGACTGACAAACTGGAAGCAGATACATCTATTTCCAGCACACATGCAACCATGGATCCACAGCCATCAGAGTAGCGCTGCAGCATTCCTCGGCGCTTTCATCTTTTAAAAAATTTGCCAGCAACGTGGGCTACGTAGCTCATAGTCAGTCAGACACTTGTGACATTCCACTTTGACAGCAGGCTCAAAGACGATGAATGACTTTCCCAAAGTGGCATTTCAGGATTGCTAAAATTCACAGCTAAAGGTTACAAGAGCAGAGCTTGTGTCTGGCTGTGTGAGTGCTTGCATGTGCATCAAGAAGTCATGAGTGTCATCTATAATCTCTAATTTATGCATGTAGTAGGCTTTATGAGAATGAGCATGTTGGCCTTTGGGGCTGACAGAGAACTAAATGCTAATTACTTTGGTTTCTCCCTGACTGTAAAGCTGATTATTTCTGTTTCGCTTTGTTTATTTTACTTCAGATGATCCTATTTTACTATTTCAGTTAATTAGTTCAAATGAGAAAGTTCAAAGCTTTGGTTAATCATCAAAAAAACACCTGAAAACGAATGACGTCTCCATCACTCTGAGCTGGACTTGTACTAATGCTAATTAGTCATCACTAACATACCAAACAAAAGAGAACACATTAAACTCATTTGGGAAAAAAAACCTGCTAATACTGTAAGCAACTTCTGAAAAATAATGCACTCTTAAGATTTCATTTAATTTTTTTAGGAAACTGTATTTCAAGTGGGACTGTTTTCCCAAAATTGAGTCAAGCCTGTCTATGCCCAAAGCACACAGAAACTCTCTTAATTAGCATCTAGTACACAAAGGCCTCTGAGTGGCAAACAAGGTGAGTGAGTAAGATCGTTTCTGTCTTGTAGGTAACAGAGCGTGAACATCTCGCTAAACACCTCTTTTATCTCTTGAGACCTGATCTCTTTCTCATTCAGATGGGTAACTGTCCTTCAGGTTGATCTTGCAGTGTCTCCTGCCACAGATCAATCCCCCTGTTAGCACTGCAGTCTCAAGAGGGCTAAACATTCACAGGCCTTAAAATTTTGCCAGCTGACAACAACAACTGGATGCGGAAGTGGCCAGTGAACACTGTGAAGTTGCTCTGAAGTCCTGGACAAGACCTCATTCAGTCGATGCTGCAAAATACTTTTGGTGAGAAGACACTGGGATGAATGTATCCTGATGTGTTGTGTTTGTATAAGCTCTGGGAAGTGATGGAAGTAGATGTTGACTGAACAGCCTCGGGCAAGACTGAAGAGCACTGAACAATTTATGAGCTGCCATGAAGTGTTGTGTTTGTTCCAGTCGGAAAATAACAGTGATTACAGATGCCTGTCATGAAGCAGAATGCTTGAGGTGGGCGTGAAGGGGTTACACGTTAAATTCTACCATGTATTACACCTACAGTGTATTTCTCTACACTTGAGATCAAGGTAATTTTATTTGTTGTTACTTTGAGGCTCTAAATAGACCAACTCAGACATAATGTACTTTAACTACCCCGAAGTGTATTAGATTATCCCCTTAAGTATATTTCTTTGTCTCTCTGTGCTTGTAGTTTTGAGGCAAATATTCCCTAATGCAACTTCATTTCAGATAAGCATTACTATGTACTAAAATCAAACAGCAGCTGTATTATCTGTAGTGTGCTGGGTGCCATGTTAAAAAGATATCTGTTTTGTATCTCAGTGGCATCTGCAAGAAACATTGTGTTTTTGCCACCAATACTCAAATCCTACTAATTCTATCAGTTGTTGTTTCTTAGCATCTAGAAAGCACAGCAGTGCCATCCATATCCCGCACTCTGTTTGTTTTTTTTCTCTATTCCAGACAGAAGGAAGCACAACTTCCAGCAGCGCCCTCCCAGCCAGGCTCATAGGAAGCTGACGCGACGCTCCAGTTCCGTCATGCCAGACTGAGGGATGAATGTCATCCTAGGCTCTAATGCCAGTTGAGAGATGCCACCATAGATTCTACGCCAGGACATCTGGAATCCCAGGTGCCCGTCCTGCAGATCCAGGTCTCAGCTCCAGGAAGCCAAGAGTCCTCACGGATGCCAAAAGCCTCGCAACACTGGCCAAGCCTTCCAAAGCTTATCAGCTCCACCACAACCCATTATGGTCCTATTCACCTCAATCAAAGCTGTTATTTAGGTAATGAGCCAAGATTGCGGATATCGCTGCGCTCCAATTACCCACTATGTCTCCTTCGTCTTCCCCTGCCAGCTTCACTACAAGTCCTGATTCTCCTCAGCATGCCCAGCTGCTCTGGCGCTGTTCCGCTTCCTTGGTATCTGCGCAGTGGGAGACCTTTCAGAACAGAGGGGCTCTGTCAGCGCTAGATTCACTCACAAGGGCTATTGATGACTGCCACTGTGTTGGGCCGGTCTTACGAACAGTGCAGAGGTGTCGCTAAAATGTCCACTGTCACTGGGATTCAATGAAGAGATGTAGCCAGACCTTTTAATAACATGGCCATTTAGTTTAAAATCAAACCTCTTGAAGATAACATATTCTGAAGCCCATCGCTTTCAGCAACAAGAATGAACGTTTACAAAACTACTCTATTTGCTGCAATCAGTTATTTTTACTTTTGTCACACAAAAGGCCAATCAAGTGAAGAACTATGTTATATTATGTTCCATTTGTAACGTGGAACTTTAGATTTTTTTGTTCTATTGTTTAAATGCTACATAAATGCATGTTCTGTGCAACTTGTTGTCATGTTTTGCTTGCACACTGGAATTTGATCATCTACAATACATGAGTTCATTTAAAGATTTAAAGGATTAACAAAACGTTATGTACACAAGGATGAAGCCCATGGCCATGATCTTATATCCCCTCAGGCTGTACTGCCTTAAAAACAACCCCCCCCCCGATTTTTTTTCCATTATTTTGAATCCCTGAACTCTGTTGTGAATGAACAGTGAGGTACTGGAAGCACTGCATCTACAAATGCAAATTGAAACTACCATGAAAAGAAAAAAAACATCCAGAAATGCTTCTACTTTGCTACTCTAGGCATATGTCTATTTAAGACGAGTTGAAAGAAGAAAGGGAAAACTGTTCTGTGGTATGACCAATCAAAATGTGAAAGTCTTTTTAGATTTCTTGCATCCATCGGGGTAACAAGGAAGAGACCGTCTGGCATTTTATCAACACACAGTTCATCAGCTGTTCATCACCTGTGATGGTATGGAGGTGCATTAGTGTCCACAGTGTCAAACAATGTATACAGATTATGTAATAACATATGCTGCTATGCAGACTATGTCATTTTCATGAAAGTCTTTCATAGTCATTCTAACTTTAGAATCTGTTTTGCAAAGACAACTAATATTACTTTTAATATTCTACCACATTCATTCATTCCACATGAGGATCTTAGCAAAGAGAATACTAAAAGAATTCAAAATCTGTATGTTTTGCACCCTCTATGTCTCACTTATCATTTGTGCCCATAAATAATGTTTTTAAATCTTGAGATGAAAAGTAATTTAAGGCTAAACGCTCCAAAAGCAGTTTGTATTTAGATAATAAAGAGAACACATGGCCTTAAAAGGACCTATCATTCAAAGAATTCAGTTAAAACTCAATCACAAGAAATTTACATCAAAATGAAACCTCATTAAAGGCTTATTGTCACCATTTTATCTTTATAGTTACTACTATCAGTATAAACAAGCAACGCAGTGTTCATCAACCATTACACAGAACAGTAAGGATCATCTGAAGTGTTTTGTTTATTTGGCTCTTCAGAAAGAGATGTTGATCGTAAACTAAGTCTCGCTCATTTGATTGAATAGTTAAGGCATTAGACAGATATTGAATTAACTTCATTACTGTTTAAAGTTGGACATGATTTTTCCATCACTGCAGAAAAGGGTAATACCAAAAATATTCCCATGTCAGTAATCAAAGGTCACAAATCTGTAATAGTAGCCTCCTCTAACTGGTGTTATGAACTTGACTCAGTATGGGGGTAATTAAAAAGGGATTTGCATGTCCGGCCTTGTGAGCCGTAAGTGTGCTTATATCCATTTGTGAGCTAGTCTAATGCTGGATTATAAGTAATACGGATGTAAGTTTGTTGTACTACAGTGGAGTTTCTATGTTGAATTTTCTCACCACACTGAATAAAGCCATCTTGCCTTTGGAGAAAATATCTGTCATTATCTTTTCTGTTTCAATTAATTCTATTCCAGGTGATATGACCCCTTTATTGTTATCTTATTCAAAATGATTCATATACCAATGTCCAGTATGTTAAATATGGCACACAGATCTACGAATATTTTATTGAGTGTTGCTTGACAATATAGGGATCCATATATAACCTTAGAGCGCTGGTGTAATTCATCAGTGTTGCTTTCATTCTTCTTCTACAGATGCTCTGTGTCATTGTGTTTGAGTTGTAGTTCAGTCATGGTGATGTTCAAGTCTGATTCTCCATCTCGATCTTCCTCTCCTCAGTTTCCTTTCCATAAGCTGTCATTCTGGAGGCCAAAGCATCTAATCTAGTTTGCTGTTATGAGCATGTACATATAAAAGCAAGGCAAATCTCTATCAATTAAATCTACAGTACTGATAAACAGTCAACAGTTTGGACGCACCTAACCACTCAAAATTAAATGTATGATCCTGTAGACCAGTAAATAGTAGCACTAGTTAAGAATGTGAACCCCTTTTTATTATTCATTACACTAAATCTGTCTCCCACGCCCTTGTGGTTGACGTTATAGTAAACATCAGTGTTATTTTCTTTCAGGTTTTTTTTTACAATTCATTTTTATTAGCTGCATAGTGATGTGGTGGTTAGCACTGTCTCTTCACAGCAAGCAGGGTCCTGGTTCAAATCCCTGCTGGGACCTTTCTGTGTGGCGTTTGCATGTTCTCCCCATGTATGCGTGGGTTTTCTCCAGGTACTCCGGCTTCCTCCCACTGTCCAAAAACATGCATGTCATTGTTGGTAATATTGGCCTGGGTGAACAAACATCCCAATAGGTTATAACAGGGAGGATAGTCTCATTCAATTATATGACCCAGAATGTGCAACTCAATTTTCTAACAATATTCTGTAATGATCCAATCCTACCCAAAATATTTCACCTAATATGAAGAAATGAAGATGAATAATTTTATTTCCAGTAGCAGCTTTGCAATTTGCTTTTATGGAATCCACATTGGCATGAGGAGGAAGTTATGTTTAATGTGTACTGGGAGCTGTCCCTCAGCAGGTTTCCACAAAGCCAGCCATCAGAAGAAAGTGGGATTTTAGGCAGGGGGGCTAAAGGCAATGATGGACTTGTGTCACAGTGGATGAACTGAGCGGCAACATTTTTTTTAGAATTCTATTCTAATTGTAAATGATGCAAAGCTTCTATAGAGTCATAGAATAAAAGAAAAAAATCATAACAATTAGCAATACAGCTACTCCTCTATATCTATTTCATCATTCAGAAACATGGAGGGCTTTATGGAATCATTGTTGTGATCGTACCTATTTTAATTCTCCCAGATCTTCTATAACTATCTTTTGATGTTGCACTTGATTCTCAGTGGTACTTGACCCTCATTGGGTGGTGGTTTTTGCTCTCTAATTGTCCAGGTCTTTCTCCCAAGCTGCCATTCGCTGTTCAAAAGGTCTGTTGATAAAAGACAGGGAAATCATGAGCTTCAGCCAGGCATTCAAAAGGTTAGCTCAACTAATCCAACAAAGTGAAATCTATTGTAATTACTATCGTAACAAATCAAGTGGAAAGATTAATAGCATATCCTGAAGCCAAATTTATCCTGAAATGAAATATTTGAATCGATATCTAGAAAATAAACAGCATTGGCAGTCATTAAATATGGATACCTTCCTATGAAAATTTGAGCAAAAAAAAAGTCTGAGTGGAAACTGAGCTTTTACAAACAAATTCATTGTATTTCTCTGCAGTGCCAACCACGTTCTTGTGAGTCACTGTGGATATTATTTCTGCAAATACAAAGTCATGGCCATCCAAAGAAGAATAATCACTTTTCAGGTCCTGCAGTCCTACAGTATCATCTGCTCAAAATATCTGTGGCAGAGCGTTTGTGAGATGTGTCTTTTTTTTTCTTTTTGCATGTTTATTCCAGATGGTGTTTGTTCACATATTATCAATATAACAAGACTACTACACAGTCTTTTGCATTCGTGGATTAACTGGAATTAATTTTCTTGGAGTAATAAGTAATGCTAAGTGCTGTTCTTAAGTGCTGTCTTGTGCGTGATATCAGGATGAATCAAGAACCTTGCATAAAGAAAGTGGGGATGAATAATCATGAATTATTATGGCGTATTCATTATGACTGAATTACTGATTCACTGCAAAAGGTTTGTCTTCCAGTGAATCCTCGATTTGAAGTATTTCTGAATGAGGCATTAACTTACATGTCATCCCTGATTCATTGCTCTCTTGGTCTTTTGCAACTATGCATTATTTCTATGTTGAATGTTGTTATTCCTCCATTTGTATATTGAACAAAAGCTGTCTGACTGAGTCCAAACTCTTTTTAGAATCTGTTCCAGCTGGGAAAGCATCAACCTTTTCCTTGTGCCCTTACACACGTCTACAAATGAGTTGTCTGAAACATATTGGTCATATTTACAGTATGCTGAAATATCAGAAATGATTAATGGTTGAAAAACTTTGTGAACCTTTTACAGTGCACCTGAGGTCAAGCACCAGCGAATATAAACATCCCTATGTGTCAATGTCAGCAGCACAGTTAAACCATTAACATCTTACTGCATCCATCATAGTAGTGGAACACATTCTTGCTTCTGATTCTGACAGAAAAGAATCGTATTTACTACTTCTGCCTCTTACCTGAAAAACTCACCCATTACTATCTGTTACAACTCAATTACTGTACAGCATGTAGCATGCGACAAAGGAAAACAAATTACGAAATAGATTTTTTTTTGCTAACTTCCTGCGAAACTACTCTGATAACTTTGCTTTTGCTGGTTCAGGCACCAGACATCACTATCAGCTTTGCTTTCTGCTCTTTCATTTCCTTTGACATATACCTAAGCTCAGCTGTCAGAAGCAATGCTTTTTTTTCCTCTGCTTGAATCTCAGTCTCTCACTCAGGCTCTTCAGCTCCACCATCCACTCCTCCACTATAGTCCCCAGGTCGTGATCCATGTCTCTCAGCATTTTAAAGCTCCCCCTAAATGGCGACAGTTGATGGATTGTGACATCTGAAAATGTTGTACAGGATGAAGCAGAGCCTCTCATTCTGGAGTATCATTGAGGAAGAACTCAATGTTAATAGTGCAGATCAGGCAGATCACTCACTTTATAATCACTCTGATGGAAACTAAGGAATATACCTGTGGAAAGATCAGTAAAAGCATGATAGGCTATCCGTAGTTGAACTACTGGATGCCAGAAGTTGAATGTTGGTGATAAAATTAAATAGTCGCTTAAATTTTAATATTTTTTTCTTCATGAACAGAAAATTATACCAATTTTATCATATTTCACTAGATACCATTCATGTCTTCATGACTATAAGACATTTCTGCCAACAGCCAGTTAGCACATTGATTGAAACAGCTTGAGTCTGTTGAAAGCATCCATCAATCCATTTTCTATCCTTGCCCAATCCAACTCGGGTCATGAGCCTATCCCAGCTGTCACTGAGAGGTGGGGTACACCCTGGACAGGTCACCAGTACATCACAGGGATAAACAACCAACCACTCCTAGAGTTACCAATTACCTGGAGAGAACCATGCATACATGCAGAAAACATGCAAACTCCACTCAGAGAGGTCCCAGCTGGGATTTGAACCAGGAACCCTCTTGCTGTGAGGTGACGGTGCTAACCACAACTGTGCAGCCCAGTTGTTGTTGGAACAGCCCATCTGAACAGAGGATTCTATCTCCTCATATAGTGTATCTATACTGTATGATCGGTAGGTGTCTCATTATCCATGATAATGACAGAGATCAGGAGAAAATAGATAAATCAAGGCAGACAGCGATTA
Organism: Leuresthes tenuis; assembly: GCF_036924035.1. Lineage (NCBI taxonomy): Eukaryota > Metazoa > Chordata > Actinopteri > Atheriniformes > Atherinopsidae > Leuresthes > Leuresthes tenuis. The sequence goes on from NW_027325378.1 coordinate 14,092,307, forward strand.
GAAAATCACCATCCCAGCTACCACTGGGTGAGAGGCAGATACATCCTGGACAGGTCGCCAATCTATTGCAGGGTCACACAGACACAAGCAACCAGTGTAGAATCACCAATGAATCTAACATACATGTTCTTGGATTGTGAGAGGAAGCTGGAATCTTGTTGCTGTGAGGTGACTGTGCTAACCACCACACCACTGCAAAGCATTCAATATCATTATCAATATTTAATATTGGTAGAGATTAAAAGATTCTGTGTGAGATACAGGGGGTGAACCTCTACATAGTGCGCACTGTCTCTCAATGAACAGCGTTGTCTGGGTTTTTAGGGAATAGGTGAACTGTCCAATATAATTTAGTATTAGCTTTCTTATGTTTTAAATTGCTTTACTTAGGAGTGCTCCAGTTTGGGGGAAATGGGACCTGTCCAGATGAAAATTGCCAGAGCTGAATTTTGTTTCCATTCTGACCCTGATTGCAATCATTTCTATACACAGTCCAGATTTTGGAGGGTTCAGCGGTAATTGAACAAATTTACATAACCAATGCAGCAATAAATGCCTCGAGTCTGGAACCCATGGATACCACAAAAGAATTGGTTTCCTCTTTTGTGATCCATTGCCAGGTGTTTACTGCAGCTGGCGTGTTTGGTTGTGGGTCTTCCTTGGACATCTTAAACAATTTCTTTACCAACTGAAATGGGTTGAGATCTAGAGATCCACTGTCCCATAACTGAAAATGTCCATTTTTTTGTTTTTTTACCTCGTGTTACCTTGTGTTGATCTGAGTACCTGCTTATTGACTCTCTAAATTTGACTTAGAGTTATCCACTGTAAAACTATATTATCTTGGATTAAATGCTGTTCGGAACAGGACATAGTACAGCTTAAAGGACTTCTGTTGTTTTACATTTTGGCTTGTAGAGGAGTAAACAGTAGAATAAGCTGGATAGCGTAGTGGTATGATTGCCAGTGGGAGACATGGGTTCAAATCCCCTGCATGAAAGGTATTACCTCCAGTAGGGGTCCTTAGGCAAGACCCCCTTACCCTGACTGCCTACCTGTAAGTCGCTTTGGATAAAAGCGTCTGCTAAATGCATAAACATAAAATAGAAATACTCAAGCGCCTAAAACTATATGGGAATGTGGGATGAGGTGACCCACTCCTTGAATCTTGGCAACCTTGCGCTTTTGTTGTCATGGGACCTTTCATTTTGAAATAACCCATCCCTTGTGCCAGACCATGAAAAACTGAAAGAAATCAAAAAGGCACCATTTTTTTTTCAAAAGTTGTTTTAGGCATATCAGATATAATGGCTGCTACATCATAGCCAATTTTGCTAGTTCTAAAGTCACTCCTGATGCATGTTGGGAATTTGCCAGCATATAAAGCCATGGACATCATTTAGCTAAATAGAAGCCCAAATTGTTGAGCGAGCGATTTTCATCTCACTTTGCTCCAGGGCAAAGTGAGCCATATGCTGAGGGGTAAATTAAGCCAGCAGCTGAACTTAAAATGGATTGATAAATGTGTTTATAAGAAGGTAAACTATCTGTAAACTAAACTGTAAAATATAGACTTGACTATGATTTGGTGTGAAGCATCACCATGTGTTCTTGTATTATATTTTGATCAAATAAACTCTGTAGTCGTAGGTTAATTTTCAAATTCATAAAAGTGAAAAAAGACTCATTTTGCATTTCACATAGATCATGGCAATGTTGATTAGAGCAGTAGTCTTCAGTTTTTATTTAGATTTATTCAATAAACTCTTTATTTAGTTTGGTCTTCAGTGTTTTCTAGGGTAAAACCACTGGTCTTCAAAGAAGTTTAAAAAATGCAAACAATTTTTAATTTAATTTTGTTGGTTTTGTAATGTTTAAGTCTTCTGGAAAATAATAAACCTGACTATCTGTAAAAGCAAACATTGATTATTCAATCAGTATTCAAAAACTGGTAAATTGGCTTTCGATTTTAACATGGTGTGGTCTAGATTGATCATTTTACCCCCAGATAGTGCAACTTACCCCTGACCTGGTGCAAATTGAGCCACAAATTCATCTCTTTATTTCAAAGAAACCATATTGTTAGAACCATGACCTGTAAAGTCAATGGTTTAAAACCTTTTGTCATTGATGCATTCTTGTCAGGATTGGAGGTGGAAGGTAGGACCCAGATGCAGTACTTCTCAAAAATCAAAAGGGTTTATTCAGGGTGCGGCGGGCCCAGCAATAAACAAGACTATTAACAAAATGCATGACTATGATTAACAAGACTATGAGGCAAAACCAGACTTAACAAGCCAAATTGTGGCATGAGAGGGTAAGTGAGGATTCTGCCATGACTGGGACTGAACCTGGAAACTAAATGCTGTGGGGAAGTGATTGGTGATGATGTGCAGCTGTGAAATAATCAAAACATAAACTGTGACAATTCTGATCATTATAGGAAAGATCCTGAAATCCACTTGGATACTTAACTCACCCTAACTTAATATGTGGACCAGATAAGTAACAAATGACTCGTCTTTTTCCCTAAATATGTTTTTATTGCATAGTTTCAGACACAATGAACAATATTTGGTGACACTTTAATTGAAAGTATCGTCAGAATAGTGAAGTGTTACCCAATATTTGCTTCAGATAATACTTGAATTGAGCCCTGAAGGGCTAAGTATGAAGAACCTATCACTGACTAACAATTTATTTACATTTTTCTGTATTCAATTATTAATTACTTTTTTTTTTTTAATATTCCCATGTTTGTTGGTTAACACAAGTTCACACTTTCTTTTTTCTTTTAATTTGGTACAAAACACCCCGGGCTGCCTGTTAGTGTCGTGGTTAGCACTGTCACCTCACAGCAAGAGGATTTCTGGTTCAAATCCCAGCTGGGGCCTTTCTGTGTGGGTTCTCTCTGGGTACTTTGGAGTCCTCCCACTGTCCAAATGCATGCTTGGTTAATTAGTGGCTCTAAATTGGCCGGGAAAAATTTGCCCCTGTCGCCCTTATCATAAAGTCACTGAATGTTTAAAAGTATGGTGACAACTAATGGCCTAACTCACACACACACAAAGATGTTTTTCTCGTTCACACAAGCAGCTATCAAATCTTTCTTGCATTACAGCGCTGGTTGCATTACCTGCTGTGGGTTTTTTTTGCTGTGCCTGACTCAAAATATGATGACTAATGGTGGCAGGTTTGCCAAGGATTCAAAACTGTTCTTCTTAAAAAGTCACGACACATCAGACATTAGTAGGCAAAGATATCTACCTGCGAAGGCTCTTGAAATGTATATATAGATATATATACAACTATAAATATAACTGTGGGTGTTAGAATGATTATACGTATTCAAGGTTGAAGGTTTTATTTAATAGAGAGGATGATCTTAGTGTGACTGTATCAAACTTCCCTCAAGCTGTATTTAGAACTTATTTACTCCCAGCATGAGTTTTGTGTTTTGTTTTGTTTTTTTTAATCTGTCCCACTCACTAGATGGTCAATTCACAACATTAATATAATTCACATAGAGTCATATAAGCTGTCCAACAAGGCGCTATTCAACTTTTCTATGTGTTGAAAAGTGAAAGTGTATCTCCAAATAGCGTTTGACCCGGGTCTCAGTCTTGGTTGTGTGAGCATGAGGCAGCATAGCTGATGTCTCATTATGGACAGAGTAGAGGTCAGGGTGGAAAACACCGCACTCATCACCTGCAGGATGACAAATGAAGCCCTAGGAGATGATGCAGAGAAAGGGTGGGTTGGAGAGACAAAGACAGAGTTGAGTACAAGAAAGAGAAACGCCAGACGTGGAGTTTGTCTGATTGCCTTCTCTGTTGCTGTAACATCTTCCATTTTTCTGTATTACAAAGTTTGTTGTTCTTCTGCCTTTTTCTAAAATTTACAATACAAGACACAATGCGACGTGTTACATCGAAGCCACGGTTTGTCTTTATGATGAATGAAAGCACTGTACGCAGACAGTGAAACGTAAGTGATTCTTGCTCATTCAAAAATTTATTACCTTTAACTAGGAAACCATGTGGAATCAGAAATGCGTGATGACTGGGCACCTGCTTTACCTCGGAATCATTACAGGAAAGCAGTCACTGTGTTTTGTGCAACTCTGGCTATAATGGCTCTTATAAGAACAAGTAAAACATGCCTAAAAAACACTGTAAGACTGATTACTGACTTCATACAACAAAATTAAACATTCATTTCACAGAGATGTGAGTCGAAGTAACTTCTCAGTCACAATGGGAATAAGGCATTTGAAACTGAAAATGTTTGTCGTGCAAGCTGTTTAGGAGTAGTATAACTGTGTATTCAATAAAAATCTAAACAACTCATCCTTCTCCACGTTTTTTTTGCAG